>NC_140081.1:22167477-22823855 GCF_964194135.1 Talpa europaea
GAAAATAGATGCCAAGCCATGGTGTTACCTTTGGCAGCATAATATGTTAATATAACATTAACACTTTGTTTCTGTTTGAATAAATATTAAATAATTTAAAAATGCCAGATTTTTTTTGAAGGTTAATGTAGGGTAAGTGAAATAGTATCAGGCTTTTCTGCCCTCCTGCCATTAGGATTGATGATGGATCCCTGTGGTAGGGATCATCATCCTTGTGGTGATGTATCCCTCCATACATGCCTGATGGTGGACACCTGGAGTAGGGTGTGGGCATGGGTAGGTGGGTACACCTGAGCTAAGGCTGGGCTTATAAGGGTGATGTCACGGGGACGCCAGGAGAGCAGAGAAGCAAATAGAACCATGAGAGCAGCAGAGAACAAGGCCACCAGAGAACACCGGAGAGCCCAGGTAGAGTGAAGACTTGCTGAGGGCTGGGAGGCCTGCCAGCCTCCCGGCCCCCCAGCACCCCTGCCTGCCATGTATCTGGTAAATCCCAATAAAAGCCTGAAAAGCTTTTGATCTATTGATCACTGAGGGCTCAGGGACCCCTCCTTCACCCCGTCTGCTCGGATCATAGAGACCCTGCCCCGTGTCCTCCTGCCCATTACAGTTAAACATTTCCCATTGTCATAATTGTTTTCCTCAAGTTGCTCTTTTCTGTATGAATAGAAATACAAAATTAGTTCAGTTATTTTTGTGCTAGCAATTAGTAACTTTGAGTAATGAGATTTTACTGAATATTAAATTTTTGGTAATTATAATTACTATTTTATTTTTTAGTGCATTTTACCTTTTACAATTTTTTAGTAGAAAATAGGGTAGGAATTTTTGGGGCTTCCTTGCCCCCTCCCTGGCCTGGTTCCACCAGCCTGGGAGTCCCACTTTATTTCTGTCCATTGTCTCCTCAATAAACTTTTTATCTAAACAAACAAACAAAACAACAAAAAAAGAAAAGAAAGTAGGAATTTTTGTCTAGTTTTTGTTTGCTGCATTATGTCCTCTGCTTAAAACATTATCGGGTTGGGCCTCCTGGGTGGTGAAGCAGTTGAGCGCTGGGTTGCGAAGCTGCCCGCAGCCTCTGCAGCCCTGGTTCGATCCCCGGCTGCCGGGCGAGGGTGCCACATGGCTGCCCGCTGCTCCCCTTAGCAGTGTACATCGGTCCCTCTGCCTGTTCTGCTCCCCGCTCTGGCTCTGGTGAATTCTCTCACCCTCCAGCGCTTCTGACTGTACCCAGTGCTTGTCTAAATAAATAAATAAATAAATAAATAAATAAATAAATAAATCTTTAAAAAAAAAAAAAAACAGTGTCAGGCATGTAGTAGGCACTTGGTAAATATTTTTGAATAAACAAGGAAAAATGTTTTACTTACATAGTAATGTGTAGGTCCTGTGCTTTGCGCACTTAAAATCACATAGTCAAAGCTGCAGAGGTATTTCTTGGAGTATAGTCTTCAAGAAGGTAGTAAACAGATAAAGATATAGCCAGCTTTTTGTCACTTCAGGCATTTGGTCTACCATTCTGAGTTGCTGCTTTTCTCTTTGTTACAGACTAGGGGATTTCAGATTTAGAACTTAACTTCTTGCTTCTAATGGTGGTTAAGGTTCCTGGAGCCTGAAGGGAAATTCAAGTATTAACAACTATCCTTGAATGACAAAGTATTTGTTTCTTATTGCCTCTCTCTCTTAAAGACTTTAACTGACATGAAGCAATCTTACTGTATCCATTGAGGAACTGATGAAAACAGGGAGAAATATTATATTAAATTTGCTTTACCTGTATGACTAACAGCTTCATGAGTTAATTATTGGGATGAGAAACTTAATAAAATTGCTGAGAATTGTGATAGATCAAGACTAGAAGGTGTGAATAATTATGCTTTTTTATGGAAAATATATGCTGAATGAAAATGAAGCACATAAACCCAGTGAATAAGAAATGTAGTTTTCAGTTTTATTATGAATTTTTTTGTATAAATACATGGCTGATATTTTATAAAATCTGAGATAATAAGAAAGTAGGATGTTTAACCCAAGGGTTTATTATTTGATATATTTTTTTTCAAATTTCAATCTCAAAATCAATAAGCTTTAAAAGAACACTAATTGTTACAGTGCATCCCCAAGGGCAAACAGTATGACCTGGGTGTGAGTCCTCACCCACATGCTTAATGACTTAGGACAAGACTCAAGAGCATGCACACAAAGAAAATTTAACAGAAGTTTTGTTTTCAAGGGAAATGAGAAGATGGAGAACAGATTAATTGGTCAATCTGTCCTTCCAGTAACACTGTCTGATCTAGGATCCTGGTGGGTACATGCTAAAAGCAGGCAAAGCCAAGAGTATGCAAACCCACAGGTTTTCGGGTTTAACCCAAGCATGGATGCTTAACTCCACCCTAGTTTCCAGCAACTCCCCAATTCAGGAAGTCAAACATCATGGTAGGTTCATGGCATGATGGGAGTTTTAGTCCTCAGAGCCTGATTTTTCTTTGGCATGGAGGTAGGATTGGAGTCCATAATGTTCCTCCAACATAATCAGATTCAGATCTAGTCCCACCTGTAATCTAGAACTGTCCAAATTGCCTGCTTGACTAAGAATGGGTTTAGAATAAATGCCTTTATTTCCTGGTGACTTTAAGGATTTTCTCTGATTAGATTAAGAAGAAAATTAGATACCACTCTACTGCTAAGTGTAATAATATCTTGATATATAATAGACTATAAGGGAAAGGGCTAGAATCTGTCCTTTTCACCATTTTGCCTCAACCCTTTGGCATAGACAGCATTTAATACTGATCGAATAAATGCATATTTATATAAATTCATATGACTTGTTCATATTGTAGGACAATTTTCACAAAGACTCCAAGATATAACTATGTGGATCCTGACTATGCCTATACTGAATCTGAAAAAATGAAAAAGAAAGAACATGAGAACTATTATATGAGCTACATTAAACATTTAAGAGAAGTGCGCCTGCAGAAAGAAACAGATAGGTAAAGTTCACTTCCTCAATCAATAGGAAACAGATTATACTGCCTGTAGAGCCAGGAATTTTTTTCTTTACTCCTTAGTTTCTTGTTAGTGACTTGAATGGCTTTTTCATGTATGAAAATAGCAATAGTGAACTACTTTATAATTTTCCCCCTTTCTTTTGATTGGTGGTTTTCCTCAGAAGCAAACCATGACAGGGATTGCAGCACATGAAGTATTTGGAGAGAGTTCTTTTAGGAGAAACCTGTACATGATGAGGGAAGCAAGAAAGGGCAGGGGTGGTAACTTGGAAATAATGTGTTTCAAGTAAGGTTTACACTCAGCCTGACCACCTAGATTATGCTGTTTTTACATTATACCACGTAGTTGTTCTTGGCTTGAGTCAAGGGCTTGTATTTTGTGCACAATTTCAGACATTGACTGTGAGCTGTCGCTGAGTGTGGTAGGGTGGACATATTTTCCTTGGGGAGATATTTTAGAATGGGATCTCCTCAGAAGGAGCAATTTTATGCAGCTTAGTACATCAGTCTCCTTTGGTGGTTCTGAGTGATCAGCAACAGCTTGCACAATGGAGAATATTTGGATTTACAGATATTTTTTCTAAAGAACTTGGCCTCAGATATTCATTATTATGTTTTCAATAGGTTATACAGGAGTTCATACACTGATTCAGAGATAGGATTACAGCAAGCATCAGGCATAAAGTCACCTGTACTCTCACTATCGGAAGTAGAAGAGGAAGTCTTTTCAGAGTGTCGGATCAAACCTCACCAATTGCTGAGTATCAGAAATATATCTTCCAAAGAATCAAAGTGTCTGAAAAGAAAGGCATGTGCAGTATTTTACAATTATGCCATGAGATTTCTTTTTTTTAATATTTATTTATGCATACAAGAACTGGGGTACAGGCCAGAGGTTTGGGGGGGTGAGAGGATTCACCAGAGACAGAGTGGAGCAGAACAGAAGGATCTACTGAAACACACTGCTGAGGGGAGCAGCAGGCGAGACAGGAGAGTTCTGCTGTGCCATGTGGGTAGCTCCCTGGCCAGGGATCCAACTTGTGCTGCAGAGGCTGCAGATTGCTTCACAGTACAGTGGTTAACACCCTGTGCCACCAGGGAGGCTGCCATGAGATTTCTTAAAATATCTTTTGCTAATATTTAATAGTTAATTTTGGAATATATGATTTTTACAGGTTCTCAAAGGACTTAAATCATACCCTTCTACCCCCCATGAAAAACACGATTGCAGCTTACTTTTGACACCAAAGCAAATTCATCAAGTCGTAGTTGGTAAGAATCTATAAGAACCTGGTCAAGTCTGTATTTTCAACAAATTTACTGAAATTGTTAAATATCAAAAAATCTAACTGATTTCATTTTAAACATCTAGTTGGCGTTATTCAATGCTTCATGACTTGGGCAGCATCCCATGTAGCAATACAAAAGGGCTCTGTAAGAAGTTTTATAAAATGGAAGGTTTTTATAGTCAGAAGGAGGATTGGGCAAAGTCATTAGCAAAGGAGAAGAAGGATTACTTCAGACAAAGCCACCTTCCACTAGGAAAAGGCAAAGGGCTATCTTTACCATGCAGAGCACCTTACTAATGCAGAACAGGAAACACCAGACTGGTTAATTTAAATTTCCACTTTTGGGAGAGACTGAAACTGCAGTTAGGTTTGGATTTGTCGGGCTATAAAGAAAAGCATCCTGCACCACTCTGACTTCTAGGCTGCAGATAAACAAGCATCAGAAAGATTGATAATAGATAGAATTGTATATAGCTTTAATAATAACACATATGCTTCCTGTTTACAAGCTAGAGACCCAGTATGACTGAGTAATTTACCCACATGGCTTTGGACACCATCTTAAATAGTTTAGCTAGAACAGGGAGGTTGGGGGAAGAGAGGGGATGTTCTCTCCTATGGAGAAACAAAGGAAGCAAATTTAAATTTTACCTTCTCCCAAAAAAGAGATAAGATTAAGTCATCCTGAGAGAGGTCTTTACAGAGAGAATTTTATAGATAAATATCTAAAGCAACTTCCATCCAGCCTTCAGAGCCCCTCCCATGAAATAAAGTTCTTGCCAAAGACATTTGAGAGTGGCAGAATTTTGTTCTCCTACAGTAATAAGATCTTGGTATGGCTTCGTATGACTCCATTTTGGGCCTGTTATTTCTCTCTCTTTTTAACAAAGTATAATTTTATATTCCACAAAATGTACCAGTTTATAATATGCAAGTCAGGGAATATTGGTAAACTTAAAGAATTATGCCACCATCATCACAGTTCAATTTTAGAATGCTGCCATTGTCATGTCCTACACCTAGTGCTAGTAATTTTGTTACATAATTTTTCCATGTAATTAGTATATATTTGCAATATATAAAATAATTAGAATACATTGAATTTTAACCAGTAGTCTCAAACATCATATAATGGTCATTTAGATAAAAAGCTTGGTTAATAATTTGTGATATTATAATAAATATTTTTCTAAATGCTATTTTTATAAATTAATTGATCATGGCAAGTATAAAAACTTAAAAAAATAAACACATTTACCTACTTTAAACTTAATAATTTGCTCTTCATTTTTCAGGGCCCACTGTTCTTAACTATGGTGATATTTGTGCCAACTCCACAAATACTCGTCTACTGCATGTTATTAATATGCTATCAATGCATATTATCATCCAGTTAGATGTTAACTTGGATGAACTTCGGAAGACCAATCAATTTTCATATGTGATTCCACCTACATCCAGCACTCATATTTCAGTGTTGTTTGAATCTCCCACTGTTGGAAAATTTTGGAAGTAGGTTTTTTGTTTTTGTTTTTGTTTTTGTATTTCTCTTTGCCAGAATAAAAGTGTCCTTTTTTATAATATGTAGTTATTTACCCTAATAATAATATAATATGTTTCGACCCTCCAAGTGGAAACTGTATGTGCATCATTTGTAGATTCATCTTTCAGTGGTAATTATCTTTAATAATTATTTCAATGTATTGCTTATAAATGATTAATTATGACTATTAATATGTGATTTTTTTAACCTATAACTATATCTGTAATTGCAAATAACTACTATCCGTGAACTTTGGATGCTTTTGCTGTGTTACAGGTCTTTCACCTTTACAGTAAACAATATACCTGGTGGACACATCCTCGTGATGGCAGTTATCCACCCAGTAAGACTTGAACTATCTTCCAGTGAGCTAGTATTGAGACCACATGGCTTCTTGGTGAAAAAATGTTTTCGGGCTACAGTTAGGTTGTATAATCGTCAGAATTATTTTGTGCAATTTGAATGGCAACCTGTACACACAGCAAAAGGGATGGCATTTTCCATTACTCCAGTTAAAGGTAATAGTTTATTCTGTTTGATTTATTCATTCATTTAATTATGTATTCAGGCACTAGTAATATATTGACTGTGTACTGGATAATAGTGCTAAGACATAGAAGTAAGTCAAATGTGGTCATTGGACATTTATTTCTACATACATACATACATATGTAAATTTGGTATAAAATTATGTATCCTGTCTTTGGGTCCTCCAGAGAAAGAGAGCCTGTAGGAAATATATAGAGAGATAGTAATAGAGTGACATTTTAAGGAATTGGCCGTTGTGTGGGATGGCAATTTTGAAATTGAAATATGTAGAACAGGTCAGCCGACTGGCAGGCAGGAGATCTGGGAGATAATTAATGATGCAGTCTTTTTTTTTAAGGCTATCAGCTTTTTGGATGAGGTCTTCCCACAAGGTGGAAGGTGATCTGCTTTACTAAAAGTCTGATTCAAATGTTAATCATATCTAAAAAACACCTTCAAGCAATATCTAGTCTGATATTTGACTGAACAGTTGAGCACCATAGCCTCGCCAATAGACAAAATTAACTATCAGAGATAGAGAGGAACATAGTTATTTTTTTTGTTGAGTTTTAGTTTGATTATAATGATATGATTCAGAATGACATTTTGTTAGATTGTGAATTATTTTAGAAGGATCCACAAATTCTTTATAGTCTATATTTAATATAAATAGTAAAATCCAATTAAATTCAGAACTTAAAACTTATTAAATTTTTTCAATTAATAGAATAATTTCAGGTTTACCATTTCTGATGGTTCCTTGTGTTCTGTTCGTTTAGTAATCTCTTAGACTTGCTTCTGCCATTCCCTGGAATTTATAATTTCTCATAATATTCCTTTATAAAACTGAGCTTTTATAACAGTAACTAAACTCTCATTTACCTAGTGGCCTGTCAAAGTTAGCAAACATCATTGTGATTTGCTGAGAAGAGCTCTTGAAGACACAAAATATAAATAAGTAAAATTGTCAGTTATAGATTGGGTAAGCTGTATCATATCTTCTTATATATACCCATGCCTTGCAAGCTAGATGGAAAGATATGGGTCTTTCTATCTGCTTCATAACCAGCTGAAGTTCACATCTGTGTGAATGGAAAATGAAACAAACTTTGGAGTTAAAGTTGATTTCAGAACTAGACCTAGCTTCTCACTAGCTTTATGATCTTGAGAAAAGTACTCTATGCACGCTGGTTTCCTTATTTGTAAAATAGAGTAGCTCATAAAGACTAAATGTATGAAAAACACCTTTTATAATGACTAGAAAGAGCAGGTGACAATAAATGGCTGTTTGATTGTGAAAATTTAATAATTCTGAATGTTTGGACTTTTTTTTTCCTTTAATCGTCCTAAGCATAACAGCCTGCCACAATGATGTGTGCTGCCACTCATCCCTGTTATCAGTCCATGAGTCCCTATTTTCTTCTCTCTCTCTCTCTTTCTCTCCCTCCTTCCCATCTGTCCTCCCTCTTTTCCTTCCTCCCTTCTTTCTCATCTCTAATTTAGGAATATTCATCATTCGGAATCTAGTCAGACTATATTTCATTTCACAGAGGAGTCCTGGTTTGTAGAAATCTTACCTTAGGTGCATTTTATTGTGCCAGTCATTTCCAAATCATGCTTTTTACATAACTCTACCAGTGTTTGTTCCAGGAAGTATTATGAACAAGCTTTAGTATTAATGTAAATGCACTTTAATGTGGGTAGATAGGTAGCGATGTTAACAAATTTAACAAGTACAAGGGTAGGCCTTTCCTTTCACTGGAGATCGTTGAGGTAGACATATTTCATCTTTTCAATTAGCCTGGATCGATTTAGCACAATTCCAGTTTATAATCTGAGATGGAAGGTATATGCTTCTCTCAGTATTTAGCAAATTCATTTGACCATGTTGTTTTGTTTTGTTGTGTTTTTTTTTTTTTTTTGGTTGCTGTTAATAGTATTAGTTCCTGCCCCAACCTAGAGAAAGTAAAAGGTGATTGATTAATCAGATAATAAAGAAAATATTCCTTCACACTTCAGATATTATAGATAAACCTCCAGTTATTTTGCACAGATAATCAAACAGTGGCAGTTATATTATCTGGATTTCATCTGTGGGTTCTTATCAGATTCGTGATATGGCACTAACCATGCCTGAAAAGCACAGTGTATGGGCACTCTTTGTATTTCTCCTACCTAACCATGGTTAAATGGACTGGGCTTCCCCCTTGTGGTTGCCATGGAAATGCAGTAATGATGGTTATTTATTGAAAGTGAATTACAATATTATGACCTGGAACACTAGTTATCCTTCTCATCATATGTAGAATTCTTATTTTTACAGGGAACATTTTAGTATTTATTTTCTTTGGGTTACTCTTACATTTTTTCAGTCAAAGCACAAAACAAAGTCATTAAATTCCAGACACAGTGTTTCTATGAGTAATGGACTTCTTGATCGCATAAGATAAATAAACCATCAGCTTTTAAGTACTTTTGATTTTTTTAGAGCACAGATACCATACTCAAATTCATTTCACATAGCATTGAAGAAAGTATGCATAATTTATATGCATATATTTTTCTTATGTCATTTTCCTTTTGATGCTCAGAATATTCATATTATAATTATTCAGTTTGGTTTTGCCTCTGTGTACATAGAAAATGACTTTTTATCAAGTTATTTTTCTTATATCCCTTTTGCTATATTGATTTTACATCCTGGATAATAAATTTAATCATGTCTCTGTTTTTGTAAAGCAAAATGCCTAGTTCTAAATTAAATTTTATTTTGTTTCTCCCTGAGGCGTGATATATTTTGGATTCGTGCTTGGATAGTGGATATTGGGAGAGGGAGAATGTAAGAGTGGATTGATGTTTTCTATGATAGAATTGGCTTCTAATTTGACGTTTTCATTAGGTATTGTTCAAGTTTCTGCTGTTTTGTTTTCATCCTTCTTGTCTTTACCCTCACTCTGAAACCTTGAGGCCAGTCAATCTTCAAACTTGTCTTTAATCACTTTACTCTCACTGTTTTTCTCAGTGACCTGTCTCATTGGCCATTTCTAGTTATCTACCCTGGCAGTCCTAGCTATGTTCAATCCAGACATCCAATATAGTTCTCCTGCCCCCTGATATGTATAATATTCCGGGAGAAAAATAAATAACCATGTTGGTGGAAGGGAAAGTACTTACCACAGTCTGGCCCTGTACATGGACCTTCTCAGCATGCTGGGGTGGTGGGTGTGTGTGTGGTGTTGTGTATCTGTCTAGCTTTGGCTGTTTTTTTTTTTTTTTTTCGTTTGTCAATGTTACTTTCATCACTGTCTTCTCCACACTCTACTCTTCCATCACTGCAACATGACTTTTAAACCTTCCCCAGGCATTTGTCCTACAGAATTCTCATCCTTCAGTCACAGCTCAAATGGCATGTCCTTTTTTTTTTTTTTTAAAGATTTATCTATTTATTTATACAAGCACTGGGTACAGTCAGAAGCGTGGGAGGGTGAGAGAATTCACCAGAGCCAGAGCGGGGAGCAGAGCAGGCAGAAGGACCGAAGTACACTGCTGAGGGGAGTAGCGGGCGGCAGGAGAGGTCTGCGCGCCATGTGGGACCCTCCTCTGGGGGCAGGTGCCGGGGATCGAACCGGCGCTGCAGAGGCTGTGGGCAGCTTCGCAACCCAGCGCTCAACCGCTGCGCCACTGGGAAGGCCCTGGCATGTCCTTTTTATGTTTCCTCTATTCTCTTTGATTTAGAAACCCCTCTTTTTTGTTCCCCCTGTGTATTTGTTATGCCATCTACATATCTGATGATATTCCTTTCCTAAAAGAACTTTGTTTGGGGGAGCAGTGTTCTTATCTGGAAATCTCTTCCCAGCTTTACTTGCTAAATGAGATAGGCACAGTAGTCACAGAAATTTCTTTTCTTTTTTTAAGGTTTATTTATTCATACAAGAACTGGGGTACAGGCCAGAGCTGTGGGGGTGTGTGTGAGAGGATTCACCAGAGACAGTGGGGAACAGAACAGGCAGACTGAAATACACTGCTGAGGGGAGCGGTGGGTGAGTTAGGAGAGGTCTGCTGTGCCATGTGGGTAGCTCCCTGGCCAGCAGTGGCTGAGAATAACTTCATAGGTTGCATCTTAACCCCTTGCACCACCGGGGAGGCCCAGCACAGAAATTTCTTTAAGCCCCATTTGCCTTATCCCTGCTAGGCATTATTTGAAACACTTAGATATGTATCAGCTTATTTAATCCCTACAACAATTCACTGATTTCGATGCAACCATTATGTCATTTTATGTATAGGGAAAGTGTTACATAGGTTGAATACATTGTCCAAGGTCTGAGCTCTGAAGCAGTAAAACTTAAATTTCAACCAGGGTGTCTGACCCTAGAGTAGAATCTGTGCTCTGTTAAGAGCTGCCATGCTGTGATAGCTTTCCACACTAAGGAAAGGCACATCATAAGAAATGATAGTGTAGGAAGCTAGAAGGATTATTGTTCCTTAAAGATCTGTCAAACTGTTAAGGCAACCTTGGAATACCTATCCATGGACTTCTGACTGTATACAATAAATAAATTCCTATTTACCTAACCTAATAGAGTATAACTTTTTTTACTTACAGAAAGATGTAATCCTGATGGACCTCTTCCTGGCTTTTGAACTCACCCATGACAAGTTTTGTGTTTTTTTTTTTTTTTTTATAAGTGATTGGGCTCATCTTCTTTTCAAGAGTATTAATATTATCTCATACAGGGTGTTTTCCGGGTATCACACATTATGTTAATCTCTTTACATGTGTTGTCATGTTGCTAGGTGATCACTGCAAAAATAAGTAGGCACTCTTTTGTTAAGATTGAGGAAACTACCATCACATAATCGTCAATCTGAACAAAGGCAAAATTTGTGATAGCCACTCATCTCTTTGCTCTGTATCCTGTGCTTTTGAGTTTCAGTTGCTCCTCTTTCTGAAGAAAGAACTTCTAATCATTCTTTGTATTAAGTACTATTTTCTTATGTCAAGGGAGATGGTGAATTGAAACAGATAAATAACTCTCACCACCTGGGTTCTTAATACATTTGAATTATAGAAATGTATTCATTATTAATAGCTATATAGAAGTTGCATCTCTAGGAATATGAACTTTTTTTTTCCCGTCTTTTTTAATAGTAATTCCTTCTCTGAAAACTGATTGTGTGATGTTGATAAGTCTTGAAAAACATGGGCGGAATATTTGGTCAGGGGTCACAAATGGTTTTCTAAGGTCAATTTGTAAAGCCATTTATAATTCTAGAATGTTTGCTTTACTGATATTTTTGTTTTTTCCAAATGTTGGCATATTATGTCGATTATCTTTATTTGCTTATTTAAGTAAGGTATGCATTTGAGATTTTAATCAAATTCTATAGATCTTATTTGACAGTCTCTCATTTAGCATTTTCTGATATTTTAAGTTTAGTTTTAATAATGTGTTATATATCATTACATTTTTTATGCCCACTCTAATTTTGGATATTAAAAATACACATGTATGTATATATATAATTATAAAATTAAAATGTGGTAAATACCTCATTCTTTCTAAATTTTCTGTAGGTACTGTTGACCCATTCTCCTCATTGGAATGTGAAGTAAAATGGCAACCAAGTTTCACTGCTCCAGAGAGAGGAGAATTTATTCTTCACGTCGCTGAAGGCAATACGATGACACTAAAATGTGTTGCACACGTAATGATTTCCCTTGAATTTGATTTTTATTTTGAGGGCTCTAACGAGGATGGGGATACATATTTGTATATAGTATATACTTTGCTAGTCAATGCTGGGTTCGTACAATACTTTGCTAATTAAATTATCCTAGCATCTTCTTGCAGTCACTTCTCTACTCTAAGTGAAGACTTCGTTAAAAAAAAATGTGTGTATTACTCAGAATTCACTCAAAATCCAGGACTTTTGTGTCAACACTACTGGATTTTTATTAGAGTTTGTATAAGCATATAATAAAAATATATAATTATTCTGTGGGAAACACTTGAAATTAAATTACTTCATTAATAGAGAACATTATATTTTTGTCCTACTGTATTGCATTGTTAGTATTCTAGCAGTAATTACTAATTCATTATGAAATGGAACATATAATTTACCTAACAAGTAATGCAGCAAAATTCTAATTTTTTATAGAATATGCTTAAAATAAAAATGTGAGTAAAGTGAAAGTTGTAATATGTAATTTTAACTTTCTTTCTGGGGTGGAGCCCAGAAGGTCTTAACTTCATGCCTCTCATTACCAAGAATCCACTTTACTTATATCCCAAATTTCCCTCCCTGTGTTCTTAGTAACTTAATACAAACCAGATCCTCTTTTACTAAATCCCACTTCTGTCTCCAGGCTGTGATCATACTCTTACATATTTCAGCTATGAAGCATCTTATAGCCTTAAGAGATAAGAGATTCATCCACTTCAATGCTAGCCAGTGGCAGTCAGTAATCAGTCAGGTCTTTCCTCTGTTCTAGGCTTGAATAGCCAGTTCGTATTACTTTCACTATGTTTCAGTTACTTATTATTCCTTCTAAATTTTCTAATGATGTATACATAAAGAAAGATGCCCATATTATAATTTTATGTAGCACTCAGTCTTTATAGACTGGTGAGCCCTTTATAACTCATATCCAGGTCAAAACACAAAGCATAATTAATATCACAAAAGACCACCTCCCTCCACATCTCCAGCCATATGTGTCCTTCCCACAGTCATCACTATCTTTACTTCTAAGAGCACAAATTAATTCTGGTTTTGAACTTTATATAAATGTAGTCAAAGCATATGTTCTCTTTTATGTATGGCTTCTTTCTTTCATCAGTAGGGATTCATCTATGGTGATGCACTGGCGGTAGATTATTCATTCTCATTCCTGAGTAGTGGTCCATTCATGACCATGCCATCATTTTTCCATTACACAACTGATAGAGATTTGAATTGCTTCAAATTTTTAGCTAATACAATTGTACTTCTATAAACATTTTATTACTGTCTCTGGTGAACATATGTACTAAAGTCTTTCATTGTTATTAAATAACTGTATTTGACAAGCTTACTAAATAGAAATTTGCCTATATGGTAACCCTGTCTGTATTTTTTCTAACAGGTAAAGTTATGCAATTTAAGTAATTTCAATTTAGAATTAAATAATAGGTATCTTTTTTGTTATATGTCAGGCATGATGCTGATTGCTATTCATATATGATCTAATTTAATCTTTGCAACAGCTGTATACAAAGCAAGTACTAGTATCTCAGTTGATGGTGAGGAAATGGAGGACTAGAGAGGTTAACTAATACAAGTTCACAAATTTAGTCCCTGCCTTCTTTGGAATTTAAATCTAAATCTAGCTGCCTCCATAGCCTTTTCCTTTGCCCACTGATAAGAGTTGCTTTCCCTACGCTAGGATTAGTTATGAATTAAACTCAGATAAAAGTGGGCCTCCTTAGTGGCGCAGAGGTTGAGCGCTGGCCCACAGCCTCTGCAGCGCCGGTTCAATCCCTGGCTGCTGGCGAGGGTCCCCACATGGCGCGCAGAACTCTCCTGCCGCGCCTGCTGCTGTCTGCCTGTTCTGTTCCCCGCTCTGTCTCTGGTGAATTCTCTCACCCTCCCGTGCTTCTGACTGTACGCAGTGCTTGTATAAATAAGTAAATAAATCTTTAAAAAATAAACTCAGATAAAAGTATAATGAATTATATCACTTGATAAATTTTAAAAATGCTTAAAGTTAGATGAATTGTGAAAGGTTACTCTTCATAAACTAAAGATGGAGGAACATGCAGTGTTTAAATGAAGTATTCATTGCAGGGTTGTCATTAATTTATGAAGGATTTACTTGGGTATCTCCTCTCCTGTTAGCTTTGTTTGAATATTGTTCCACTTACCCAACTATGTTCTTCAAATAATTATAAGGATGTATTAAAACCTCCTAAAACAATAAGAAATAATGTTCATAAAGAAATAGGGTCTGGTAAAAAAAGCACAGAATATGAAATTGGGAAACTTGGATTCTGGTTTTCCTTGGCTGTTATTTGCTTTCCTATAAAATGGGAGAGGTGAAGAATGTCAACATTTACCAAAAATATTCTATGCTGCATTAGTTCTGTGAAGTGATTTATGTGGGATAATGTTAGGGTGTCTTGTGTCTAAGTAATACTGTGAATCATAATAAACTAACTCCCTATTCTCAGATTAAGCAAATTGTACATTATCTGTATGCTAAGTACTATGAGAAGATTTATAGTAGAAATATGCCTGGATAATCTCATTTGACACATTATCTGTCATACTTAGGTGACCCTTGAACTCTTTCCTTTTGCAAAGCACATTCTATACACAGTGGGGTAGATGATATCTGAGGTCTCTTTCTGAGATTGATCTAAGTGAGTCTCAGTCAGATTTATTTCCTCTATAGAGTGATCTTACTCACCCTGCCTTCTTCAGTTTAGGAGTTCATTTAAAATATTCCATTCTATTTTCCTTTATCTTAAGTATATTATAAAAGCTGATAAAACTTCATATTTTAGAAATTGCATTGAAGCTGAAAAAGTCTGAGTTACCTGGTAAAGGATAAACAAATGCTACTGTTGTTTCAATTACATTTCCCCTTTCCTCCTCTTTTTACTAGCTTGGTCACACCAAGGTCACGTTTTTGGAGCCAAGGATACTTTTCAATAATATTCCTCAAGGTTTAACAAGTTGGAGGAAAGCCATTCTTCATAATGTAGGACAAAACCATGCTTATTTCAAGGTAATCGAGAATCTTGAAATTGTTTTTGGAATGTATCACATTACAATTTGATTTTTTTTTGCCATGAATTCTATAGTATTGATACTTTAGTTTTTATAAATTGACTAATGCTAATATTTACATATCTCGTATGAGATTTTTCTCTTGCTTCAGAATTGTTCCCTTATCCCCAAAGATATTTTAACCAATTTCCCTTTAAATTATTGTGTCTTAAAGCATGATAGAGAAGCCTTAGTTGGCTTCTGACAAAACACACCATGAATCCATTGGCAAGTTACTTACAGCTCTTTGGAAAGTCGAAATGATATCCCGGGCTTCAGGCTATCAGGATAAAAATAAAAAATAAGAAATTAGTTCATCATTTTACCTTCCCACTCACTTTGCTTTCAGTTTTTAGATTCAGGGGAAAGGCAAACTATCCAAGTAGTATCTAGAATTTTGGCATATTTTCTAACAGGTGTATATATATATATATATATATATATATATATATATATATATATATATATGAGAGATACATATATCTCATCCTTGCAAAGTCTTGAAAACACTTCATATAAAAACTATCTTATCATCCTATTTGAATTGAAAGATGCCACTGAAATTTCTGTTCTCCGGGTTAGTGGTGTAAATCCTTGTTGAAGTCCAATAAGTATTTGTGAGTCTGGTGTTTGAAAATCTATTACAGAGTCATCTCATGCCCTGTCCCTAGGAGTCCTTTCTTTAGATAGTGGATTAAAAACTTTCCTAGTTTTGAGCACTAACTTAAAATAAGAATGAAGTATTTCTGCAAATTTTTAATTATAGGTTTGTGATCAGAGTCTTATGCCTACAATTAATATTGTTCCATCAGAAGGAATTATTCCATGGGGTGGATTAACTGTTCTTAATATCTCCTGTACACCCACTGTGGCAGAAAAATTTGATACAAGAGCAAAGGTATGTTTATACAAATATGGGTTTGTTCCTTAATTATATGTGGATTTATTTGTTATATTTATAATAGTAGGTATAATGCTATAAAATGTCTGTATGTTCATTCTTAGAAAATGTGATTTAATGATTTCTTCAAATGGGAATTCTTTTTAATGTTATGATACTAAGGAATAGTTTTTTTTAATTTCTATAATTTTTTTAGTTATTGATATGCAGATTTCAGAGATCTGTAAAAACAACCTTACCTGTATCATTTATTGTAGAAATAGTTAGCAGAACTTGGCAGGAGGATTTGTAGAAAATATTTTTGATGAAAGTTGGTAATGGAACAAAGTTGAAATGGATACCATTAATCAATATGGGACATGTTTCATATGAATTGTAATGAAATTTGGCCATCTCTAACTTACAGAAAGTCCTTACTAGTCACAAAGCAAAGAAGGGTATTTTTAATGATGTTAATTAGCTACCTTATTTAATTATATACCTTAGGGAAAAAATGATCAATTTTTGAATTCTAATTTTAAATAGATTTCATGACTATGAATTATAGACAGATTCTAATATGATTTTAACATCTGTATTTTATAGAACATATAAAATGTTTACCAATTTCATGGTCTAGGAATTATATAAATGAACAAATATTACTTTGATTTTAGGAACTTCTGTAATGTTTGTTAAGCAGAGTAAATTAAACATGTAAGTACAATCTGTAATAAATTGTATTGACCATAAACTCAAGGAATGGAATACTTTTAATATTGGTTTACAACACTATATGATTTAGGAGTATAGGGTCACACATTCTCAGATGTATGTCATCCTGCCACACACACCACTAAAATACTCATAGTACTTTACCCTAGACCAATGCCCCCCTTTTGTTCCCACCCCTATTCTTCCTCTATTAGCCTCAATTCAGCAGTAAAATTTCTATGTTCTTTTTTTCCTTTAGTTTTGTCAGTTCCTTTGTTTTGTTTCTCTGTGAAATCATCCAGTATGTGTCTTTCTCCTGATTTATTTCACTTACACAATCACCTCCAATTCCATGCATATTGTCACAAATGGCAAGAGTTCATCTTTTTTTTTGATAGTTGAGAAGTATTCCATTGTGTTTATATGCCACATTTTCCTGATCCACTCATCTGTACTAAGGCCCTTAAGTTGTTTCCATAACTTGGCTATTGTAAGTAGTGCTGCAGTGAACACAGGAGAGTATATATCCCTTTGCATTAGTGTTTTCACATTATTTGGGTAGATACCTAGTAGTGGAGTTCCTGGATCATACGGTAGCTCTATTTTTAATATTTTAAGGAAACTCCATATTGTTTGAATGGAATACCCTTGGTCTTCAGTCAGATCAATTGTGTGCATTTATACACATTAGAGAGTATATAATTATCATCAGATCAAAAGGAATATCTTTAGTTATAATCCCCCATTTTATCCATCAATTTCCCATGACCATTCTTAAATAATACATAGCTTAGTAATAAACATGGATTTGTTGGTCTTTCAAATAAAAAACCTAATTATTTTTATTAACAAAGTCATACTAAGACATTTATTAATTATAAGTTGAGGTATATGGTCTGAAATTTTAAATTTATTTTACACAGTATTTTTAAAAAATTAAAAATATAGCCATGAAAATACAGATTTTGCAAAAAGGTTAATTTCCACTATATTTTAGAGGACTATGCTGTTTCTATAAAACCTACCTTTTTTGCATTATAATGAGAGTCGTTTATTCATCAATTCAACACATATTTACTGTGTAGTAGTAAGTTTCAGTCTCTGTTGTAGATATTAAAGATGCAAAATTATACAGCATAATCAGGGATTTTGATCTCAAAGTTTTTACAATATGATGGAAGATACAGGTAACTCAAAAGAAAATGAAAATATAATGTAATCAATACTGTAATATTGTGATGGAGAAATTCAGCAGGCAAAGGGAGGACAATAGGGAGTCATCAATCCAGGCTTAAAGTATCAGAGAAGGCTTCCTAGAGGATGATGCATCTAAAAGACACTTGAAGTTAAGTATCAGCCATATGAAAGGGATGGTAATGGAGTGGAGGAGGAGAGGAAGAGAGTATTTAAAGAAAGCACATATCATATGTTTTTAGGCATTGAGGGAGAGCAATAGTTGCAAGACAGATATGAAAAACTAAGTTTAGCATGCCTTTGTCATAGACTGCATGGATGATAAAAATTTAGCACGACTAGATTATAGATTACATGGGTGATAGTGGGGATTTATTTAGAGACCTAGGTGTTAGGTCATATAGCTCCTTATAAACAATGTTAGCAAATCCAAACTTCAACTTAAGAGCTAGGATTTTTAAGCATGGGGATTTCACAATCAGATTTGCAGTTTTCAGAGATCACTTTGGTTATAGAGCAGTAAACTGAGGCCAATAAGATGGAGGAGTGCAATGTTAGTTGTCTTATGTAGATGTCCAAGTAAGAGGATGATTTTCTCGGTCAGAAAGTAGGATAAATTCTAGTCAAATACAGGAGATAAATATTTAGGACTTGGTGACTATGAAGGGATCACATATAAATAAAAGGAGTTAAGAATAACATGGCTGCATTCCATGAGAAAGAGATCAGAGATTAAGTAGCAGATTTTAGAGGCATTTTATGAGTTTGAGTCACCTTTTGGCTCTCCTTATAGAGATGTCTACCAAAGAGGCCATGGCATACACATACTGGTCTGAATTCCATGGATTAAACTTACAGATGATAGAGAATATTTATGTTATTCTATAAACACTAAAATAAGTATATGTGAAATGAATTATTGGTACTTGAGAAAGAATAATGATTAAATTTGGAAGAAGTTGAATAAGAAGCAAATGGACAAAGGTGAATTGGGATTGATCAAAAGAACATTACACATCGATGCCCCTGTGACGTGACATCCAGAACTATTGTCTCTGAATATGAGAGAGAAAGCAGGGAGGAGAGAGGGAGACATGACTATGATGTCAGAGGTGATTGAGAGTTGATATGGTCCACAGTATAGTTTACATCTCTAGAGATAAAAGGTGGAGCTGTGATATGTGGGGTTCATTAATGAAGAACATGTTGATTTGTAATTTCTTCCAAATTGTTAAATTGTGCTTTTTAGTGTATCATTTTGCTTATGTACTATACATTGTTTAAATAAGACAGAGAAATCATATAGTATTATCACTGCAGTAGTTTGGTAAATAAGAATAAGTAGATGGTACCTCACTTTCCCCAATAATTCTGAAAAACTGGTATTTTGTCCTTTTGTCCTATAAATAATCTTACTGATTCTGTGGGAAAAGGTGAAATACTCTCATATCCCTTCAATGTAATACACATTTAAGTTTAAATCTAGAACTTGACTGCTTCTAATTCTTTTGCAGATAGGGCTTTAAGGGAATGTTGTTTTTGTGCTTCTAAAACTTTTTTTTAGACAATAGTATGTTCAGATAATCTATAGCTCTTACTTTGTAGGAATTAAATAGCTAAATTCTTATTTTGCTATTTAATTTTCTTGGAAGCAGTTGAATGTTAAGTCAGTGTTTGATTCAAGTTTAGCCATTGCTGCTGTCAAGTTTTGTCATTTCAAACAAAAGACAAAATACTTAGCCTCTCTAAGCCTCAATTTTCCTCATTAAGAAATTAGGATAGTAACAGTAGTGACATCATAGAATACTCTGGATTAATAAAGGAGATTTAGCACTATACATGGCCCGTAGACTCAGCCATTATTTAGCTCATTGTTATGCTCATTGTATCTTTCTATGGAAGGATTATGTTTTCACTCAGTTTTCTGTTTGTTTTAATTCTGAATAATCAATTGAAATTGAGTAAATACAAAAGGACTACAGAGAGTGGCAATAATGTTTAGTCAAATGGGTAGAACTTTGGTCAAATTCACAAGCTGTCAGCTGGTCCCGCTATGGTGGAGTTTTAAAGAATCAAACATTCTTTCCTCTTATGAATATAAATTCTGCATAATAAGAAATGTGGCAACTACTGGAATAAACCTTGTGACATTTATGTTATGATTATTTAAATTACAAAATGTTAACATAAATGTCAGGTATTGCATTAGCAATATATAAGTATATTTTAATGTGGTTCCCACAAAGTTTTATATTTCTCCTAAATAAGGTTTCTATTCACCGTGCAAATATCATTGACCTTAGGATTGGTGGATCTGTTGAGATTGCTGATATTGTAATCAAACCGGTGAGTATGTTATCTATTTGCATAATTATGAGTTTGGTTATTTTTATTTATCATGTTTCTCTAGTCAGCTCATTTATGTTCAAAAATATTTTATTATGTAGAAATTTGATATATAGAAATTAATATATAGAATATAACTATACATAATGAAGCAGAATGAATAGTAAAGGAAGGTATAACAATTTATCACTGAATTTAAGTATCATTACATTACCAATAACAATATCATCACTAGACTTCATCATGACCACACCCCTCCTGAATTTTGTGATTATTACCCCTAAATTTTTTGAATGGGGTTACCACATATATATGAATTACTTTATCATTACTTATTTTAATTTGCTCATTTTGAATTTTGTCATAAAGATGTACTATTTGTAGTCTTTGGTAAGTGACTTTCAATTAAATATTATGTTTCCAAAGTTCATCTAAGTTGCTTGTAGCTGTGTTTTATTGATTGTAATTTCTGCTCAATAGTCTACTGTGAAGACGTACTATAACTTATAGACTCATTTCATTGGCCATCAAATTGGGTGTTTTGGGGGTTTTGTTACTATAAACACTATAGCTGTGAACATTAATAGACACATATTTTCTGAGGTACGTATGTCAGAATTCCTGTAGGAGTGGAGTTGCTTAAACACGGGATATGTGCTTGTTTGACTACACAAGACACTGTCCATATTTTCTTCTCAAGTTTCCATTGCTCCATAAGTTGTAAGTTAATGTTTGCCAGCCTATTCAATATAAAATAGTATCTCCCTATAATCTTGATTTGCATTTTATGAACTGTAGTCATATTTATTTTTTGAACACATTGTTCTTTACTCTGATAAAATTTTGTTATAAAATTGATAGTGTATGTGTGTGTTCACACAATATTTTTTTTTTTCCTGGTCATTCTGGAATTGCCCAAAGGTACTCTGATCCTATGAAGCAGATCCCTCTGCCCCTCCACTGTGATATTTATCTGCTATTATGAACATCTTAAACTCTCCATCCTAGCATTTGTCACATTATTTTCACTTTGTTTTCCTCACCCACTAGTACCACAGCACCTAGCATCACTCTGGAGTTGTACTAAATTAAGAGGAAAACAATGAGGCAGCTTGTTGCCTCAGGTGAGGCTGCCCTCTAGTCTGCATTTTAATGACATAACCACACTTCTAGGGTCTGCCTTTAAGTTATAATTCTCTATTCTTTACTTGGTGTTCAAGGCATGGTGAGTCTGAATGGAGTGACAGATTCTAAACTAGCTTGTCTAGGACTATTGTGATTTTTGGAGATTAAGCCATACAGTATCTAGAGTTGTTTTTGTTTTTTTCCCCATCGTTATGGTGTCCTTAGGTGAACAATATTAGACAGGTATCGAGCTTTGATTATTTCCTCATCCTAATAACATTTTTGGCATGCTTTATATGTTATGGTATAATTGAATCATTCAGAGAACTTGTCGTTAACATATATTTGTCAGTATTTCCTAATTATATTGAGTGTTATAAACAGTTCCTAGCTACCTTTAAAAAAAATAATACCCTAGTATCACCAGATATTGTCAGCAATACATTTAGTAATTGTATAGCATTGACTATGTGTCTTAATAATGATTAGGAAATTTTATCCAAATGAGCATATGGGCAAAGCCAGCATTGGCTAACAGGAGTGTTTTGTTTTTTGTTTGTTTGTTTTTTACGTAAAGAAAGCATCAAATTTTATTTACCCATTTTGGATTTTACAACATTCACAAGTAGAAATGTGTTGCTATTTTAAGTGAGGCAAATAGTGACCACTTGATCTTAATGAAGTATTTTTCTTCAACATTAAGATGCTGGTTCCTGTCTCCTTTTAATGTTGTATGTAATTCTTTTACAAAGGCGCTATAGGATGGAGATATAGATACATAGTCTCTCCTCCAGAAGGCAGAATTCAATAGTTTTGTGGAATAAGCAAATACTTGGTATGCAAGATAAAGTTAAGACACAGTCATTACAAATCCCTAATATATTTAAAGTAGTTGTCAAATAGGGGATCATGCTCAGCGAAATAAGCCAGAAAGAAAAAGAAAAATACCAGATGGTCTCACTCATAGCAGGAATTTAGAAAACCTAAATAAGGGACCAGGAAAAAGACTAATTATAATAAAGTAAAAATCAAAATCAACTATAAAAATCAAAAGCAACTTAAAACAAAAATCAAAACAACTATAAACCAGAGACACACTACTGGGGTGGGGACGGGGAAGGCGGGATTAGGGTCAAAATAAGGTGGTTGGGAACTCTATGGGGACTATGACCAAGATGAAAATGCAAAATGTGCATTTTGAAAAATGAAAATGAAAAATGTAAAAATATGTAAAATACATTTGCAAAAATGAAAAATGTAAAAAATATATAAAATAAAATTAAAAAAATAAAAATAATAAAATAGGTGTCAAATAGGTGCTAGGAATGCAAATATAAATCAGGCTTAAGGTTCACTAAGAGAAATAAATGTTTAAACAAATAAATGACATTGTGATATCATAATGTAAGTAAATACAAGGAAGGAAAGAAAGCAGTCCTCAACACATTGCTGGTAACTGTGGTTATCTAACTGGGATGTGAAGTACACATATTATTTATCAGACAATTACAAGAGAAGACCCTTCTTGACAGATGGGACACCTTGATAAACACCCTTCTGGGTGAAGTGTCAGGTGTTGATTGTAAATGACAAGTCATGCAGCTTGCTGAAATATGAAGTGATATGATAGGGTGAGAATGGAATGAGATGAGGCAGGGAAAGGTCATGGTGATTGTTATGCACCTGTAACAGACTTGGACTTCATCCTGTAGATGGAGGAGAATCACCAAATTTGAGGAAGGGATGTGATAGGAGTAGATTTTCGTCTAGTTAAATTGTGACTTAGTTGTGGCATGGAGAATTGAATAAAGTCAATCTAGAAGTGAAATGCTAAGTGATGTGTTGTTAAGTTCATATCATTACAGTAAGACTAAGAGGTTAAGAATAATGGGATTTGGTAACTGATTGCACATGGGGAGTAGGAGAGAAGGGAAGTGGTAATTTTTACAAACATTACCGTTAACATTGGCCTTGATAAACATAGTGGTATAATAGTTTACATTATTTTCATAAACTATCACTGTACTTTCTAATTATTCTTTTTTTTTTAATTTTAGGATGTCTTTAACTTCACTGGCACCTATGTGGGCACCACTGAGATTATTCCATTTTTAGTAAAAAACAAAGGTTTAACTCGTGCCAGAGTGGAATTTAATCTAGAAGAATTTCCATGTTTTTCAATGGAGTTTAAAGACAAATCAGGTTTATATTATATACTATAATGATGTTATTATAAAAGTAAAAATAGTTTTAAATTGTCTTAAGTTCTAATGTTAAAGAAATACTATAAGTGAAGGACCATTTTTAAATATTTTATTTTATACTACTTTTTATTGTGGTAATATTGAGATTAACAGTGATTTTTTTAATCCAATAACCTTATACATCCCTACAGATATTTTACTAACTGCTTTTTGATTGTTATAAACATATCAATCAGGTTTCTCAAAGTTTTGTTTCCACATTTAACAATATGATTGTTGTATGTCTGACTTTTTTTAATATGTGTATATTTTGTTTTGTCTTTACAGTGCAATATTCAGACCCTGAATTTCCTAAAATATATTTTTTCGAGTTAGAGGAAAATGCATCTGTGGAATGTGGCATAGCATTTTCTCCTGAAGAAGTAAGTTCAGCTTTCTATTTATTATTCATATTACTGAGGAGTGGTGGAATTACAGATAATACTACCCAGGAAACTATCAAGGATAACCTTTTTGTGATGGTTGTTCTATCTTGTGAGCATGTCTGAGCACACTCTTCAAGTCAGTAAAGTGAATGCTGGAGGGGTCTGCTGATGCTTGCAGAGTGACTCAAGGGGGGCAGAGAGCACACCTGTGGTCTTGTGGTCTCAGATGTGAAATTCAAGATGTGACATGTTATGAAGGAGAGAAAAGTGTGGGCTAACTCCACAGTCACTTATATTTGAGCCAGGTTGTGCTTTGTCTTTATATTTGAGTGGGATATGCTTAATGCTCTTGAAATCAGTGCTTGAAATAGCCAAAGATGTGCTGTGAAGATTTAAGAGGGCTTGCTATGACACTGATTATTTTTATAGTGTCCTTTGATGTTTAGTGATTTAAAAACACTTAGAAAAAGTACAAAATCAAACAAAACGCCCTTCCTGGGATGTGCCTAAGAGGAGGGGTACTGATGGCAAAATTTCAGGCGCAATCTAATATGATTTTGCTTCAGATGTTCTGCTATAGATATGCCAAGGAGAGAACTTCTCTGCTTACAGGATGAAAAGGCATGTTGTCCCTTCCTCCCAAACAAGAGTCAAACTTCTATATCATAACTGGAATATAGGACTCTTATGTAAGAACATTTTTTATATTCCAGCCTAACTAGCATGATTCTTCATACTCAGTAGGTGTAGAATGGAATGAACTAATGAGCGATGCAATAAAAAAAGGGTATTGGATGCTAAGTACTCTTTAATAATCCATTTTGTTGGCCATCTCTATGTCTTCTTTGGAGAAGTATCTGCTTTGTTCTTCTGCCCCTGTTCTAATTGGATTATTTTCTTTTTTTTTTTTGATATTATGAGTTCTTTGTAAATCTATATTAGCCCCTTATTGGATGTATGATGTGCACATATTTTCTTCCATTCTTTTAGGATGTATTTTCACTTTATTGAGAGTTTTTTATTGTGCTGGTTTATTTTAGTTTGATTTCATCCCATTTGTAAATCTGTTTCGTAATGTCTAGATGGTGGTTCTTCTAGGATCCTAAAAGTTCATTATAAAATTTGAAAAATCCTGTACATTTATAGCTCTCTGTAGTGCTATATAGTACTTAAGATTTTGACTCATTTTCTATATTTACCGGGTGTTTTAAAGGGAGATTTACTTAGTGTGTTGGAGTGTAATTCAGTCCAACAATGAGAAGAACATAAAAAACCCTGTAGATCATGTGTACCCTGTGAGATTTTTGTTTCATAGATTTGTGCCAGTGAGGTTGATTATTTGGTTTCTAGTCATTTCAAATGTCCTTCATTAATAGCTCCCGTCAGTAGTCTCTCTTTGTGTTTTTATGTTTGTATGTTAAATAGGCAACATGCTTTCTTCATTGAACTGTGTAGTAGAAAATGTGAAATCAACAAAAAGGTTCAAGGCTTAATTACTAGTTGTAACCCTTCCTTTTCTTCCACTGTACCATGTTTGGGTATAATCAAAGGTGCTAGTGCACAATTACAATTGTGTTTGCCATCCTTGGCTGGACTGGTTTGTTTATAATAAGTATTGAAGTCCTTCCTTTCCTTGTGAAGACACATGTTTTCAGGGCAATGATAATAGAGTTGTGCTTCTTTATATGGTAGCCACTAGCCATACATAGATATTGATATATATATATATGTATATAAACAATTTATTTATTTATTTATACAAGCACTGGGTACAGTCAGAAGCGCGGGAGGGTGAGAGAATTCACCAGAGCCAGAGCAGGGAACAGAGCAGGCAGACTGACGAAGTACACTGCTGAGGGGAGCAGTGGGCGGCAGGAGAGGTCTGCGTGCCATGTGGGACCCTCGCCTGGTGGCCGGGGATTGAACAGGTGCTGCAGAGGCTACGGGCAGCTTCACAGCCCAGCGTTCTACCTCTGCGCCACCTGGGGGGCCCAGTTTAAACCTATATTAATTAAAGGCCTCCATGGTGGCACAGGGGCTAAGTCTCAGGGCTATTGAGCTATTGCCACTATGGTCTGAGTTTGATCCCTGACCAGGAAGCTAACCCCCATGGTGCAGCAGACCTCTCCTGTCTCAGCCACTGCTCCCGTCAGCAGTGTATGTCAGTAGAGCTGCCTGTTCTGCTCCCCACTCTGTCTCTGCTGAATGCTGTCACCCCTGACACCTCTGGCCTACATGCCAGTTCTTCTATGCATAAATAAATAAAAAAAATATTATGAAAATAAACCTATATTAAATAAAATTAAAATGTTTTTATTTCCTCAGTTAAAATAACCTCATTTCATGTTTTCAGTATCTGTATATGGCTATTGATTGATAGTGCAGAATATTCCATCATCACAGAAGGGTGTATTTGACAGTGCTGGTATAGATCTTTCACAATTTTCATTTTTCACTTCTTCTGTTGCTGTCGCCCAAGTTCTTCCCTGTAGCACAGGCGGGTAACTCTATAGTGGCTCAGTTGTTATGCATTTCTCATATCTTCTGTTTTCTGTTTGCCCTAAGGCTCTTTCCAATAAGAGAAAATTTTTCGCTTTTTTTCATTTTTCCACTAACCTTTGTGTGCTCTTTAAGGATATGCAACCTTTGGGTAAACATTTCACAATGGCTATCTAAAATTTACAGTCTTTGTTACAGGACGCTAAGAAAAATCCTTCAAGGGTTCCGAAAAACATTGAATTACACCTGCCCTTTTTCTATTTTTTTTTTTGATTTCTATTTCAACTCATGTTCTAATTATTGCTTTAAAATTACTTCTTTACAAAGGATATAGATGATTTGCAGGAAATTTAGAAAAGTTCAAAACTTATTAAGACAAATTTAAATCACCTTTTATCTTAAAATTTAGATATGAATAGAAATACATGTACTTTTTTTTAATAATAAATTTTATTTTTATATTTCCCATACAATTGCAGCCCCCCCATTCTGACCCCAATCCCTCCCCTCCCGCCCCCCTAAATGTGTCTCTGGTTCATAGTTTTTTGTTGATTTTGATTTTCACTTTCTTATAGTTATTCATTTTCCTGGTCCCTTATTTAAGTTTTCTAGATTCCTGCTATGAGTGAGACCATCCGGTATTTTTCTTTTTCTTTTTGGCTTATTTCGCTGAGCATGATCCCTTCCAGCGCCATCCATGTTGCTGAAAATTGCATGTGTTTATCTTTTTTGAATGCTAAGTAATATTCCATGGTATATATGTACCACATCTTCTTGATCCAGTCATCTATTTTTGGGCATCCACTACCTCACACCATACACAAAAATCAAATCAAAATGGATTAAAGAACTAGACATAAGACCTGAAACCATAAAATATATGGAAGGAAATATAGGCAAAACACTACGTGATTTGCACATCAAAGACATCTTTACAGACACATCACCCAAAGCAGTGATAGTGAAGGCAAAGATAAACAGCTGGGCCTACATCAAATTAAAGAGCTTCTGCACAGCAAAAGAGACAATAACAAAAACAAAGAGAAACCCCACCAACTGGGAGAACATTTTTGCACCCAACACTAATGATAAAGGACTGATCACAAAAATCTGCAAAGAGCTGATGAGACTCAACAATAGCAAAGAAAATAATCCAGTCAAAAAATGGGCAGAAGAGCTAAAAAGAAACTTCTCTGAAGAGGAAATGCAAATGGCCAACAGGCATATGAAAAAATGTTCAACATCACTTGTCATCAGGGAAATGCAAATCAAAACTACCATGAGATACCATCTTACACCAGTGAGAATGGCACATATTAAAAAAACTAGCAACAGCAAATGTTGGCGAGGGTGTGGAGAAAAAGGAACTCTTCTGCACTGTTGGTGGGAGTGCAAACTGGTCCAACCACTGTGGAGAGCTGTGTGGAGATTTCTGGACCTACTAAACATAGAGCTTCCATATGACCCAGCAATTCCACTCCTAGGTATTTACCCAAAGGACACAGAAACATCAATTCCAAAGAACACCTGCACCCCTATGTTTATAGCAGCACTGTTTACAATAGCTAAGCTTTGGAAACAACCCAAATGCCCAAAAATAGATGACTGGATCAAGAAGATGTGGTACATATATACCATGGAATATTACTCAGCATTCAAAAAAGATAAACACATGCAATTTGCTGCAACATGGATGGCGCTGGAAGGGATCATGCTCAGCGAAATAAGCCAAAAAGAAAAAGAAAAATACCGGATGGTCTCACTCATAGCAGGAATCTAGAAAACTTAAATAAGAGACCAGGAAAATGAATAACTATAAGAAAGTGAAAATCAAAATCAACAAAAAACTATGAACCAGAGACACTTTTAGGGGGGCGGGGGCGGGAGGGGAGGGATTGGGGTCAGAATGGGGGGCTGCAATTGTATGGGGAATATAACAATAAAATTTATAAAAAAAAAAAAATAATAAAATTTTGAAACGAATTCACATTCCTGAAATACACTCAAAAAAAAAAAAAAATGTTCAACATCACTTGTCATCAGGGAAATGCAAATCAAAACTACCATGAGATACCATCTTACACCAGTGAGAATGGCACATATTAAAAAAACTAGCAACAGCAAATGTTGGCGAGGGTGTGGAGAAAAAGGAACTCTTCTGCACTGTTGGTGGGAGTGCAAACTGGTCCAACCACTGTGGAGAGCTGTGTGGAGATTTCTGGACCTACTAAACATAGAGCTTCCATATGATCCAGCAATTCCACTCCTAGGTATTTACCCAAAGGACACAGAAACATCAATTCCAAAGAACACCTGCACCCCT
This sequence comes from Talpa europaea, assembly GCF_964194135.1. NCBI lineage: Eukaryota > Metazoa > Chordata > Mammalia > Eulipotyphla > Talpidae > Talpa > Talpa europaea. Next base: position 22,196,382 of record NC_140081.1, read on the forward strand.
ATGTTTATAGCAGCACTGTTTACAATAGCTAACCTTTTCTATTCTTAAACCTTTTTGTCTACCAACACTGGCTTTGAGGCAAATTGTTTCTTCAACAGAGTATCTTTTTGCAACATGACCATTCCTCTGTTTGCATGACAATATCTGGGAAAGTACTCAGAATGACACATCACAGAACTTTTGACATTTCCTTCTTCATTAGTGATTTCACAGTGATCATATCTCTCTGTGTGTCTCCGAGTTTCTGTGTAAAGATACCTTGTATTCTTACAGTCTTGTTGAGGACATAAGCTTCCGTGGATGAAGAAATCATGGAATTTCTCTGTTTTGCATTCTGGGTAATAACAGGGCTACCCTGAGGAAAATGCATTTTATGTAAATCATCTCTGAAGATATGTGCTATGAGGAGGCAAGTCCAGTATGACCTCCCGTGTGTATACAAGGAGCAACAGAGAAGGCAGAATTGTCCTCAGGTCTGTCACTTGAGCACACAGTCTTTTACAAACACATATTTTGCAGGAGGAGGAATGCTTCAAATTTAAATATATAAAAACTTAATGAGATCAGTATATTGAGTTATCTTGATATATTTGCCAACATCCTCATCAACAGACAATTTAAAATGAAAACACCGTAATTATTTGTGTTAAACCTCTCCCACCACACCTCTCCTATCAGCTTTGTCTTTGGGACCCAGCACTTGACTCAATGTTAGTTAAGACTCAGTACTCAATGATAACCAGGATTTAATCCATCATGATCATTTCTTTACCTTAGTTATCCCCTAAAGTGGAGCCCCCTGTGAACAGATCCACATTCATGGCAGCTTTGTGTTGCTTCCCACTGACATTCTTCCCCTTTTCCTCTTCCTTCTAGGATCCCACTATTTACATCAATCCTCAAATTTTTTTTAGAGCTTCTGTTCCCTTGATGGTTTCTTCCTATTATCAACACGGCTATTTATAGGGTGCTGCTTCTTATGTAGCCCTCCCCATGATTCGGGAGTTACTTTGGAGGTGCTTTCTGGAAGCCTTGTTCCCTAGGCTGGTTTTTTTCTACATGCTCCTTACCTGTTAAAAATGCCTGTTTCTTTGAACCTTCTGTAATGTGAATTTGTCACTCTTTTTCTTGTCAAAATAGTAGTCTCTGTACATTGGCACCAGTCAGACTCATTTTATATTTTGCACCCTACTCCTCTCATTTTCTGAATGATGTCAGTATCCATATGGAGACCCATCTAGAACTCCGGCCTCTAATTCTTTGTCTTCATGTTTCCATTTACCTCCTCTTCCTTTCCTCCCATTGTCTTCCATCAGGAACCCTTCTCCATCCATTACAGGTAAATGATGTTGACCATTTTGGAAATATATTACTACATATTATTTGATGTTAAAATGAGTCCACATTATATGGAAAAAAACCTTAAAGCTGAAATAGCTAAAATAGTATCTATGCTGTTAAAACATATATGATCAAAAGTATTGATATATTTTAACACACAAAATAAGAAAAAAAAAAGCAGACAAACTCAAAAAGGAAAAATCCAACGAGACAAAATATAACTAATTGTTGATGATTAAATAATGATAAATTGCAGGAAAAATAGTAACAAGCAAAGATTTTTTTTTGTTTGTTTTTGAAAGACTGAACTATGAAAGCAAGTAGTAGTTGTACATGAAATACATCTTTATTCAATTTACTCCTTGACATCTGTGTGCTGGTATCATTGCAGAAATAGTTTGTCATAGGAATGTGTTGCTTGTACTGATTTGTCAAAATAAATGAAACATCCATGAAAATAAAATGTGCTCTACTATTTTTATGCTGCTATAATTCCATTATGAGAACAGACTATTTACAAAAGATTATATGGCAGAAGATAGAATTGGCAGTGGTGTGGTCAGTGTCTTTGTCTGCTCAGTCTGCTATAATAAAATAGCACAGACTGGGTAGTTTATAAACAACAGAAATTTATTTCTCACTGGCAAGCTACAAAAATAACATAAAAAGATCCCTTGTGCTTCTGTACCAAATGATGAACTAAGAGAAAGAAAAATCAAGAACATGACCTGCTTTACAATTGGATCAAAAGGAAATAAACACCTTAGAATCAATTATTTATTTTTGCAAAACGGGGATGTATTTTTGTTATCTTTCTTGGCCTTTCAAAATTAGTTTTTTTTTTATTATTTTTTCCCTCCCACCACCCAACTATCCCCCTGTCCCTTTCCCTCTCCTCTTCCCCTCACAGACCTCAGGAAGTTAGCGAATGTCCACTAGTTTCTGAATGTGTTTGATGTTATCAAATTGTTTTGTAAATGTCCACTATTTGTTTGCATCATTCTAGCCTACATGTATTTATGTTCCCTCTGTTTTATTGAAAATGTATGCATTTCATTTTTTTTGTGGTTATATAATGTTCCATCGCGTGTGTGTGTGTGTGTGTGTGTGTGTATGTGTGTGTACCACATCATCTTGATCTAGTCATCCGTCAGTGGACATTTAGGCTGCTTCCATGTCTTAGCTATTGTAAATAATGCTGCTATGAACACTGTGGAACATATAGGGTTTTTTTGTTTATGGTTTTGTGTTCTGTGGCTCTGTTGCCCAAGTTTAGGATTGTTGGGTTATACAATAATTCAGTTTTTAGTGTTTTAATGTGAATCTAGATTGATTCCCTTAATGTTTACCCTAGTTCACATCCCCACCAACCACCAGCAGTGTAATAGGGTTACTTTTTCTCCACATCCTCTCCAACACTTGTTGCTGGGGTCTTTTTAATACATGCTATTCTCAAGGGTGTGAGGTTGTATCATTGTAGTTTTTAATCTGCATTTCTCTTATTAGAAGTGACCACGGTGAACCATTTTTCATGTCTTTTGTCCTGGATATCCTTTTTGGTGAATTGTCTGTTCAAATCTGTTACCCATTTATTAACTGGACTAGTGCTGTATAGTTGCCAAGATGTTAGGAAGCATTAAGCATTTGTTGTTCTGTGACTCGTCACACCAGCTGCCTATATAATTATTCTGATTTAGATTTTGAAACCAGTCATATAAAAATCAGCACCTAGGAATTAGCTGTAATTTCTTTTCATTTAATCTATTTTTAAAATTAGGATACAGAAAATTCTCTGTTATATAAGTACTGGCAAACCATACATTTGTATACCAAATACAAAAATCCATACAGAGAACTATTGTATCATCTCCTTTAAATATTTCTTATGCCTATTTGCAGTCAGTCTCTCTGATCTCATTTTGTTTATAATTTTGCCTTTTTATTTATATATATGGCATGTTGGCTTTTCAGTCTGATTTCTCACACTTAGAATAATGCATTTGAATTTCACCTATGTCATTATGTATAACAGAGGTTCATTTGATTTTCTTGTTGAAAAGTACAGAATTGTATGGCTTTACCAAAATGTGTCAAACAGTCCCTATTTTTTTTTCTTAAAGCAAAGCTTTATTTGGAATATTTTTTCTTTTCTTTTTATATTTTTAATTTTTTTTACATCGTTGTTCATTTTAAGCAATATTTGCTTCCCCCGCCCCTTCAGCTGTAGTCCCCATAGAGTTTCCTTCCCCAAGGCACCCGTGCACCATCACCTCAGTCCCCTGTGCTCCTCCCTCCTTCCCTCAGATCCCTCTCCCTCCTCCTCCCCTGCAGGATGTCTCTGGTTTATAATTGTCTGTTTTTGCTTTGTTGTGTTTTGTACTGTTACAATTTTTTACACTGATGTTATATTTGGTTTCCCTATATTTCTGCTGTAAGTGAACCCTATTTGGAGGGAATTTGGGTTATTTTCCGATTTTGACATTTATGAATCAGGCCACTGTAAATGTTTGCATGCAGGTTTTTGTATGACTGAGTTTTCATTTCTTTTTGGCAATCACCTCGGGCTGAGAATTGCTGGTCTTATATTACATATACACTTAATTTTCTAAGAAACCTGAAAACTTTCCAAAATCACTGTTAAAAATTTGTATTCCTGGGTGCCTCCCTGGTGGCACAGGGGTTAAGTGAGCACTGTCAAGCTATCAGCAGCCACTGCAGTATGAGTTCGATCCCCAGCCAGGGATCTAACCCACATGGCGCAGCAGACCTCTCCTGTCTCGCCTGCTGCTCCCCTCAGCAGTGTATTTCAGTCACTGTCCTCTACTCTGTCTCTGGTAATCCTCTCACCTCCTGTACCTCTGGCCTAGACCCCAGTTCTTGTATGCATAAATAAAAAAAATAATCTTTTTTTTAAAAAAGAAATGGCTGTATACACTAAAAAAAAAAATGCGTTCCTATCAGCAATCTATTAAGTGTATTAGGTGTCATATCTTTATCAGCACTGGGTGATGTCAGTTTTGCTTAAGCCAAGATTTATTTTCAGACTCATAAAAAATAAACCAGGCCTTACTTTGGGGGGAAAAAAAAAGTACTTTCCATTTCACAAGGTAATTTTCTTTCTGGAACTTTTTAAAATTACTGTTTTGCTAAATTAATAGTATCTAATCAGTTCTCCAGAACTTACTTATCTTGTATAACTTACTTTCTACCCCTTAAACAAAGGACTGTCTCTCTTATCTCCCTCCTTCCAGCCCTTGGTTAGCATTATTCCATTCGTTCCTTCTGCGAGTTTAGCTACCTTAGAGTCCACAAATAAGTGAGATCATGCAATATTTGTCTTTCTGTGTCTAGTTTATTTCACTTACCATTATGTCTTCTAGGTTCATCCATGTTACAGCAAATAACAGGATTTCCTTTTATTTTTAAAACCTGTATAATAATACCATTGTATGTATATATCACTTTGTTTATTCATTCATCTATGGATGGGTATTTAGATTGTGTCCATATCTTGTGTATTAAGAATAATGTTGCAATGAGATCCTAATTTCAGTTCCTTTGTATAAATACCTGTAAGTGAAATTGCAGGGTAATATGAACTTGGTAACAATACTGTACTTTATGCTTGAAAATTACTATGAGGGTAGGTTGTGTTTTTAAGACACATACTACACACACAAAAGGTAACTGTGGTGTGATGTATGTTAAGTATCTTGTTTCATTATTTATATGTATATCAAATCATCAAGTTCTATATTTTAAATATATATATAAAACTAGTGAAAATAAGTGAAAATAAGATTTCTTACAGTGAAAATAAGTCACAGGTATAATATAATTTTTGTCTGTCAGGTGGCAACATATCAATTTACCTTTCAAGTTGAAATTAATTTCTACAAGGCTTCAGAACTTTACACTGAACGTTGTTTGTCAAAGAGAACTTTGACTCCAAAGACAACACCACTTATTCGTCCATGTGATGTTCAAGCTACTGGTATGTAATGTGAAACTTTCAATCCATGTGCATAGTCCAAAGATTTATACTTAAGCAGCTAAAAGTTTAAAGAATCACATTGGGATATTTATTTTTTGAAGAGAAATATTAGATAGTAATAATATGAGAGGATTTTTGTGTATCTAAATTGTGAGTCTGTGAGATTGAATTTTCATAAGTAGCATAGATATAAATTCAGATGAGTGACTGTTACTCAACTATATATAATTAAAAACAGGTCACTTTATTCATTGTGTAGGCAGTTTTAAAATGATAAAATCAAAATATAAATTATTGAAATTCATTGTATATAAAATGAAACAATGAAATATATTTAAGAATTTTCCCCCAAATAGATGAGTTACTAAAAGACTAAATACATGTAAAGGATGAAAATATATTAAAAATTTCAATTATCTGTGGGATATTCACATATATTTGGTATAGTGACTATCCTTGGTGTGATGCTATAATGATGGCTACGTGTCATTATACTTTTGTTCAAACCTATGGAACATATACCACCACAAGCAATCCTTATTATATACAGTGGACTCTGGGTTATAATGACGTGTCATTGTAGCTTTATCCTACTACAGTGGTGGAGAATGTTGATTATGGAGGAGGCTATTCTGAATGGGGCAGGGGTATATGAAAATCTCTATACCTTTTGCTCAATTTTTGTATCTAAAATTGTTCTGCAAAACACATCTGTTAAAATATATAGCTTTTTCCAGCAGGTAATAATGTCTTCTCTAATGTATTTTATAGATACTGCCATTCCTAATATTCCATATTATAGCCATTTTCCCTTTCTTGGTTCATAGGAAATATTAGATGATGTGCTCTCTATATATTTTACCTTCATTCCCATGTTTTTCCCTTCTCTATTTCTTTTCATGTTTGTACTTCTGCATTGGTGAAAGTCTGATTTGGACATTATTTCAACTTTGTTTCCTTTTTTCTCAGATCAATATTCAGTATTTTTCATCTCAAGGGTTTTGGAACTTTCTCAATGTGATAAACCCAGATAGTACAGAAATGTTTTAAAGTATAATTTAGTTGTGAGTCGGGATAGAAAACATTTTTTTTTTGTTCTTTCATGTTGAAAAGTATAGAATTATCTGTAAGCTTATATGTATTAATACTTTTACCAGTAGATTTACTTTCCTTTGGTAGTATTACAATCACCATTGAAATTATCCTGCATTGAATTTATATTTGAAATCCCATTACATTGTATGGATCCTGAAAACAAGGTGCCAAATACTCAGGTATGTATAGAGAAATGATGTAGTTTATAACTGTTTTTCTGATTATGGTTTTTAGCTTATTGACTTGAAGCATATTTTTCATTTTTTTGAGTACTTTTTTAGAGTTCTTTCATTTTTTTAGAGAATTTCAATATTTATGTATACACATATCATATTTCTTAGAAGTAATTGTTCTAGTATGCAAGCATATAGAAAGACGTTTATTTTGTATATGCATGGATTTAATAGGACTATTTGAAACATTTAAAATAAAATTAAATTATCATTCTCTCTTAATACAAATGGAAGCAGTGATTAAAATTGATGTGAAATATGTTCCATATAGCTAAGGAAATGTGGTGAGAGGCAATAATAAACCTGTAAACTGTTCAGATGTATAATAAAATGATTTATATGATAATTTACTGTTTTTTTCTTGATATCCTGCCTCCATTCTACTTATGACTCCACCTTGAAAGTAAAAAGATGTTCACAAAAATGAAATTCATACGTAACTGTAGAAATTTGTCTTTGTAGTGTGTGCTCCTTTTTTGTCATGTGTATATTGATTTTCCGCTAATTAATTTTGAGCTTCTGTAACTTTGAAGAAAAATTATGTTGATAAAATATTTAACATTTCATCCATAAAATAATAGCAAAACACTGTATGAAATTATAATTATAGGGCAATAAAGGATTGATTATGAAATCAAAATGTGACTGCTTCAAGTATAAAAAATCAGCTAAATTTTCTAACTTTTAATATAATGTCAAGGATGCAATAACCCTTGTATGTGGGGCTAGAAAAAACTTTAGTGAACTGAATTTTATTGGATTGCAGAGACAAGCAATCCCCTTATAAAAGCAAGATTACTTATATCATTGAAATTTTATTAAATTGATGTGATTAACGACAACGAGAGCCTTCTCTCTTGAGTGGCAAAAGATTGGGCTCAACAGAGAAAATAATGTGTCCTAGTGCACTACTTGGATTTTCCATGAGTGATATTTACAATCATAATAAAATGTATACTATAGAGAAGTTAATGTATTTATGGAGCAGAATTAAAATGTGATAAATATATGTAAAATGATATGTATGACGTGTACAATGAATTTGTGAAAGTTGACTGAAGGTTGGGAATGGTGAAAGAAAGGAGTAACGATAATTTTACGTAGTGGTTAGTTAAAGGGAATTATCTAAAATTGAAAGAAAAGGAACTGGAGTTATAAATATATTGATTAAACCTATCAGTGAGTAATGGAAGAATTAAAATATAAATATGCAGAATTAGAAAGTTGAGAGAGAAGTGGACTTAGAGCAAATGGGCTAATTCCTCATCTTTTTGAACTTCAGAGGCTGTTAGAAGTGCTAATACATTTACCAGGTAGATACTGTGTTTGCAAAGAGGAACTTTTTTGTCTTCAGCTTTATTGTTTCCAGTCAAAACACAGCTTTCCAGAGTTACTTAGGCCATTGCCCCCAACCCCCACTAACTTCAGTGAGGTCTTTTTGTCCAATAATACCTTGTTATAGAACAGAGTATCCTAAGATCCTCAATATCTTGTTTTTTTATTTTTTTTAAATTTTATATATTTTTACATCATTTTTCATTTTTATACAATGTATGCATTTTCATCTTGGTTATAGTCCCTGTGAAATTCCCACCACCCATTCACCCATGAACTATCACCACGGTCCCTTGTGCTCTTCCCACCCCTGTGTTGATCCTACTTCCTTCTCCCCCCTTGCAGAATGTCTCTGGTTTATAGTTGCCTGTTGATTTTGATTTTTACTTTATTAAAATTAATTTTTCCCCGATCCCTTATTTGGATCCTGGAGGAGATCAAAGAAGAAATTGTTTGATTGTTTTTAATTTACCTGGATTGAAGTTGACTCTTTGTACTATATGGGTTTTGAAAGGTGTATATTAGAGTTATTTACCTACCACTTTATTACCATACAGAATGGTTGCATCATATTATAAATTCTCTGCATTAACTCACGTGTAGCTCACTATTCTTTCACAAACATTTAACAGCCACTAATTGTTTTTCATCCACACAATTTTGCATTTCCAGAAAGATTGGTAATTTCATTATATAATATGTAGCAATTTTGTCCTTAAATCTTTCACTTAACAAAATATATTTAATATTCATTTATGTTTTATATGAATTAATACTTCACTTATTTTACCATTGACTTTATTCCATTTTCTAGCTATACCACAGTTTATCCCTTCTTTAGCTGAAGGAAACGTTGCTTATTTCTTCTTCCACTGTTTGGTCATTAAGAACAAAGCTGTTGGGCCTCCCCTGGTGGCACAGTGGTTGAGCTCTGGGCTGCGAAGCTGCCCGCAGCCTCTGCAGCACCAGTTCGATCCCCGGCCACCGGGGAGGGTCCCACATGGCGCTACAGACCTCTCCTGCCACGCCCGCTGCTCCCCTCAGCAGTGTGTTTCATCAGTCTGCCTGTTCTGTTCCCCGCTCTGGCTCTGGTGAATTCTCTCACCCTCCCGCGCTTCTGACTGTACCCAGTGGTTGAATAAATAAATCTTAAAAAAAAAAAAAAAGAACAAAGCTATTATAAACATTCACATAGATTTTTGTGTGAATATAAATTTTCAATTCACTTAAATACTTAGGGGTGGTATACTATGTCATATGATAGGTGTATGTTTAACATAAAAAACTGCCAAACTGTGTTCCAAAGTGACTTCTCTATGCTTTGCTTTCTTACCATCAATGAGTGATGGTTCTTGTTACTCTCCATCCTTGCTAGCTAGCATAACTATTTTGATATTTTTATTTAATCTGTCTCTATTTTTGTTTACTTTTTACAGTCATTAATAGGCTATGAAACTATTTGTATACACATTTGTTTATTAATGACATTTTAAAAATATTTTTTTGTGTAATTACCATTGTTAATTACTTGATAATGCACATAGGCCCATCAGGTAGCTTTTGTAGTACAAACTGAGTTTTATATTACATTATTTTTATAAACTCTTTTTTTGACTACAAACAGAATCTTGTCATACATAATACTTCAAAAAAGAATGTGAAATGGGTTTTAGATATTAACAATTATGATAAAGTTTTCAAAGACGGCACATTCGAATTCAGCCTAGTGAATGGGATTCTGGGACCATATGAAGAGTGTAATGTTTCCATAAATTTCTGTCCAAGTAAGTACTGTTTTCCTATATTTGTTGTCAATATTTCAATTTATCTATCACATTTTGTTTTATCATGTATACAAAATTTTAGATTGCTTTTCATGTGCTCTTAAGACAGTTTGAAGAAGTTTCTTACTAGAATTTTGTGGTAACTATCCTCAAAAATGGTCCCCGTTGTTTCTCATCTCAAGCATTCGTGCCTTGAATAGTTCCCTCCTACATCAAATAAGACTGATAGGTGACTGTGGTTATTATGGATGTGATAGTGTGTGAGTTTCAAGATTAGGTCAGAAAAAAACATTGCGACATCTAGTTTGTGAGCTTGGATTACTGGCTTTGGGGTAAGCTTGCCAGCATGTATATTTATATTTCCAGTTCTTTTCTTTTTTTCTCATTGCAGTCTTACCATACTTTTTTGGTAATTGGTATGACAAATTTTCTCTCATTAAACATGTATTACAAAAATTCTTGGCAAGTCTTATACATTTAGTTTTCTAAATGAACTGGAGATTATTTTTCACTGTTTTGAGGGGAAAAAAGCATATAATTGAGTTTTCTCCTTACAAGAATGGCATTTTTTCCAGTAATTAAAATTTATTTTAGCCGCATCATTATTGTGAATGAGATTTCTTCCCACTATTCTTTAAAATTATCTGATTCTATAAAAGGAATATATTTATGTATTACCTGGTACTTGCTTCTTTTACTGAACTTCTGTGGTCATATCTGAAGTTGTTCAGATATTGCTGTACATTGTTTTCTAAATAAATAATTGATAAACTAAAAATAATTACCCCTTCATTTATAGTATTTGTACTTTTTCTCTACCTCTTCTACCTTTTTATACGTCTCCAATTTCTTTATATGCTGTTACTACATTACATTTATATCACAGTTGCATTGCGGTTGTTACTGTGATCTGTCTGAATCTATTACTCCAATGTCAGTTCATTAAAATCTTCTTGATTCCAGTAGTTTTGCTTTGTATAGTTGAATGTTGTGAAAAGTTTATGTCTAATGTATCTTTTATAATTAAGTATATGTATTTAAATTTTTGTTCATTATTCTACAGGTATCTGAGGTTACACAGGAATCCCTGTCTCCATGACTGCAGAAATACTGTCATTCACAATTCATAATTCAAGAAGTCTTAAAACTTTGCCTAACTTTGAAATGAATAAACCTGACTTTTCTCCCCCTAATATTCTAGCAATATTAATTTCATTAAATGAAACCATTTCTACCCTATATGGATTTATAATGTTTTAAATACATAAGTTCTGTTATAATTCATTTTACCACTTCAAGTCATAGATACAGTTTCTCATACTTTCACATAATCTTTCCAGTACTTGCCTGCCATTATTGGGAGCAAGTCCCCATACCCAACCCTCTCTAGTCACCTCACATTTCCTAAGTATCCCAGGTAATCTGAGCAAGTCATAAACTTCTTTGACCAAGTAAAGACTAACAGCATTGAGAGAGCTAGTGAGTCTGGTCAGTTCAGTGACTCTATTGCTTTTGTTTATGTTTCACAGTGTCATTTTTGAATATAGCCCTTTATCATCTAAAACATTCTCATCTTCTGTGCAGTTGGGGCTAGCCTTCAATTGCCCCAATAAAAAAGTGCCTTTTTTTCCTGGTGAGTTGCCACATGGGGATTTCCTATCTTCCTAGCCAATGAAATTGTCCAGTCAACTTTGGCAACCTTGATCAACTTAAAAAAATCTGGGTGAAAGCACATTCCTTTCTTCTTGGCTCACCCAATTCTCAGTAGTTCCCTAAGATCCTTTATGGCCTCATCTTCATATATGTATTGAAGGTATGGCAGCTCCTATTAGGGCATAGAAAACAATGAAAAAGAAGTCCTATTACACTATCCCTAAGGTATATGTATTTCCCCATAATAACTGAAATTCATTTTAAGAATATGTGCTCTATTTCTAGTTATAGTACACTTTAAAAGATTTTTACTTCAATGAAACCTCATTAAGTCCCTTGGCAGGATAAATTTACTTTCTGTGTAATCTATTCTCCATTGAGTTGGAATTTCTTAGTACATTTCTATGTTTAGTAAGATTTTAACTATGTAAATGTTTTTGTGTGTATATGTGTATGAATCTACAGTGCTTAATTTTTTCTCAGCAGATCATCCCAAAAAATACACAGTTGATATCCCTATGTATTTAAATGATAATCCACATTGCTATCGAACGTTACATCTGATTGGAGAGGTAAAATCACCCAACTTATTGTTTGACCCTCCATTCATACTTTTCACTCCTGTTCCTTTGGGAGTAGCAACTGTGATGGATATCAACATTTTGCCTCAAAATTATTTCAGGTAATAATGAGTTTCCCACATTTTCTTTACGTGTCTTTCTTCTGTGTTTATGAGTCACGAGTATTATCTGACTTGTTTCTCTTTTCGGAAAAAAACTACTGAAATATTTAACTGTTCATTTAAATTAAAAATGTAAAAAACTAAATTATCTCAGATTTAGTCACTGACTTTTCTTTTTTTTTTTGCTGTGTTTCTCGTCATAATATAAAGAAATACACTTTAAAATTCAGTGTATCAGTCGTCTACTAGTATGTGATGAATTACCACAAACTTAGTAAGTGCCTTAAAACATGAATTTCTTATCTCACTTTCTTTATAATTTAAAGTAACAAAACAAAGTAACAGACAAAACTATACTACATCTTCTTAAACCAGTCCTATCTGTAGGCACTTAGATTGATTCCATTTTTAAGCTGTTATAAATAATGCTGCAGTAAACACTGTAGATAATACAATTTTGGGGGGTGATGGTTTCTTATTCTTTAGATAGATACCCAAGAATGAGATTGCTGGCTGCTGGCTCATTTGGTGTTTCCATGTTTAGCTTTTTTTTTTTTTTTATAGAGGCATGCTTTATTTGTTTGCTGGTTTGTTTGTTTGTTTTGTTTATACATGCACTGGGTACAGTCAGAAGCGTGGGAGGGTGAGAGAATTCACCAGAGCCAGAGCGGGGAGCAGAGCAGACAGAAGGACCGAAGTACACTGCTGAGGGGAGCAGCGGGCGGCAGGAGAGGTCTGCGCGCCATGTGGGACCCTCCTCCAGTGGCCTGGGAGCAGCCGGGGATCGAACCGGCGCCGCAGAGGCCGCGGGCAGCTTCGCAACCCAGCGCTCAACCGCTGCGCCACCGGGGAGGCCCATTTTTATAGCTTTTTTTTTTAAATATTTATTTATTTTTATACAAGAGCTAGGGTACAGGTCAGAGGAGCAGGAGGGTGAGTGGATTCTCCAGAGACAGAGCAGGGAGCAGAACAGGCAGATGACAGAAATAGACTGCTGAGGGGAGCAGCGGGCATGACAGGGGAGGTCTGCCACACCATGTGGGATTCTCACCGGCTGCCCGGGATCAAACCCGCGCTGCAGAGGCTGTGGACAGCAGCTCAACCCACTATGCCACTGGGGAGGCCCTCCATGTTTAGTTTATAAAGTAAATCCAAATCACTTTCCCAAATTTCTGCTAGTTTATACTTTTCTACCGATCGTATAATAGGGTTCCTCTTTCTCCCCATCCTCTCTCAGGTGCTTGTTTTTTAGGGGCTTTCTAATATATACCATTCTCATGAGATGATATCTCACTGTGATTTTGAACTGCATCTCCCTTATTAAAAATAATGATGAACATTTATCCATTTATCTGTTTGCCTTCTGGATAGCCTTTGGTTATTTTTTTGTTCAGATATGCTGCCCATTTATTAATTGGATTGTTTATTTTTTAATTGTTGAATGTGCTTTATATATTTTTTATATTAACTCTTTGTTGGTTGTGTAATATACAGATATTTTATCCCATTATTAGGATGTCTTTTAAACTACTTATATTTTCTTCTCCTGTCTAAAAGCTTTTTAAATGGAGATAATGCCAATTATTTTATTTTTGTTGTTATTTCCCTTGCCTTAGGGGTCGAGAGTCCAAAGACATCTTTATTACTGCTGTCATGAAATGTAATGCCAATGATTTCTTCAATGCATTTCATCTATATATATCTTTAATCCAATTTGAATTTATTTTTGTGCACAGAGTTAAAGAATGACTCATTTTATTACATGTAGTTATCCAGTTTTCCCAGCACCATTGATTAAGGGGATTCTTTTTTCTCCATTGTATTGTTGTGGTTCCTTTATTATGAATAATCTATGGATATGTATGTGGATTTATTTCTGGGTTTTTTATTCTGTTCCCTTAATCCCTATATCTACCTTTATTCTGATACATTGTTATTCATATTTTAATTACTTTTTAGTATAGTTTGATGTTAGGTAATATGATGCCTCCATTTCACTGCTTTTTCCTCAATATTGCTTTAACTATTTAAGGCCCTTTATGGTACCATGTAAATTACTTTTTTGTTCAATTTTTTTGAAGAATATTGCTGGTATTTTAATGGGGGGTTTTAAATTTATACATTGCTTCTGGGGCAATAATCAATTAGCTATAATGATTGTCCCCAATGGTGAACATACAGTGTCTTTCCATTTCCTTATGTCATGATTTATATCCCTTAGAAATGTCTTGTAGTTTTCATTGTGTAAGTACTGCACAATGGTCCTCCTTAGTCAGGTTAATTCCAGGTATTGGTTTTCTTGAAGTGATTGTTAAAGGAACTGTTCTTTTAATTTCTTTTTTCTCATTCATTATTTTTATACAATAAGGCCACTGATTTTTGTGTTGATTTTGTAACCTACAATTTTTCTGTTATTTATTGTTTCGAATAACATTTTGGCAGTCTCGAGGGTTTTCTATATATAGTATCACCTCATCTATAAATAATGATTGTTTCACATCTTTTCCAATCTGATGGCTGTGCCTATTATCTCTAATACTGAATTAAACAGAGGTTGTGATAATGAACATCCTTTTCTTCTTCCTGATCTTAAAGGCAAAGATTTCAGTTTTCTCCATTAAGTATTATATTGGCTGTAGGTTTGTGATATATGGCCTTTATTATGTTGAGATAGGTTCTTCCTGTTTTCATATCGTTTGGAAGTTTTTTTAATCAGAAGTGGATGCTGAATTTTGTCAGATGCTCTTTCTGCACTTACAGTTTTTATCTTTTTGTTTTGTTGATAAGTTGTTATTGATTTATGTATATTAAACTATCCTTGAATCTATGGGATGAATTATATTTGATCATGATGTATAATCCTCATAATGTGTTTTTGAATTTGATTTTTTAAATATTGAATATTTTCATATTTATATTCATTAGTTGGCAGTTTTCCTGTGCTGTCTTGGTTTGGATTTTTGTATTAGGGCAATGCTGCATCATAAAATATGTTGGCGAGCATTCCCTCTTCTTAGAAATAATTTGCACAAGATGTATTAAAATTTCCTACTATTATTATCGTTGATACCTCACTATAGTTCTGTTAATAATTGCCTTATTTATCTTGGTGCTCCATCATTTGGTGCATATAGTATATCTATGTTACCTGATGTAAGTATAGCAGTTTCTGACTTTTTCTGATCGCCGTTTGTCTTCCAGTCTTTGCCTCTAAATCTGTGCTTGTCTTTGTTGGCGAAATGAGTTCCCTGTAAACAGCAAAAGGTTAGACTTTGTTTTGAAATTCAGTCAGCCACTCGATATCGTTTAACTCAGTGAATTCAAGCAATTTACATTTAATGTGGTTATTGAGTTATAAGTGCTTAGCGATTTTTTCATAATTAAAATTTTTTCAGTTTGTCTTTTGTTTTTGGCATACTTATCTAATTAGTAACAGAATTGGATTCAAACCTGATTTACAAATTACTTTCCATGCTTTATCCAATGAACCATATTAGTTTAATTAATTCAAGTTGAGATGTTTCTTCTTTTAGTTAATTAGCTAAAAATCTACACTCTAGTAAAAATACTAGGGAAATATGATTCCTATTTGATAACACTTCTTATTGGCTATGAGAGCCTACATATATAATATAGTGAAGCAAAGTAATTTACGATTAAATATTTATTGACTACTAAAAGTTGTGAAGCATTAATGAGATTTTTAAAAGTGAATACTACATACTGTTGGGGGCCTCCCTGGTGGCACAAGGGGTGAAGCACAGCACTATGAAGCAATCTGCAGCTTCCAGGGCATGAGTTCGATCCCCGGCCAACAGACCTCGCCAGTCTCGCCCTCTGCTCCCCTCAGCAGTGTCTTTCAGTCAGTCTGTCTGTTCTGTTCCCCACTCTGTCTCTGATGAATCCTCTCCCTGCACCTCTGGCCTGTACACCAGCTCTGGTATGCATAAATAAATAAATCTTTAAAAAACAAAAGTGAATACTACATACTGTTATTAAAATTACATTTAGATTGATTAAATAACTTATATATAATGAAATATGTTAACATTAAGTGCATTTTTGTAGTAAATGAAAAATATTCATGACATATGTATGTAAGTGTTTAATAGTATTAAAATTAAACAAATAATATGTGTTTCTGCGTTTGCTAAATAATTCTCATATGTTGAAATTTTAGTTATTAAAGTGGTTATTTTTGGTAAATGTTTGTCAGGATATATTTAAGGACAATAGTATTTATATCATGACTGTGGTTTAAAACACATTGTATTTAGTCAGGTGTCTTAATCCTACTTTTTATAACCCTTAAAAGATGAAAAGAAGTTTTGATCATTTTATGTGGTTCTGTTAAATCAGTATACTATCAATTTTACTTACGTTGTGACCAGAAAAGAAGAAATGTTATAAAAAGTCCTTGATATTAGGGCATATTCTTATAAATATTTGTTGATTTAATTTTTCTAATCACTCAAATACCAAGGAAAAACACATTTAAATCCAATTACTTGTATATATTTTGGACTAAGTTTTTCTTTTTTAATTTTTAAACAGTGATTCAACTTTACATGTCAGGATTCCCACAGCAAGACTTTTTGATGGTGAGGAGACCCACCCTCTTGCCGTGACATTTCCAAATGGCATGAATATCACAGGCTCTCCCAATGGAGCTAATGTTGCAGTTACCTGCCACCTCGTCTTCAAGTCATGTAAACCTGTGTCATTTTTCACCAACATTCTTTTCTGTGATGACAAGAATAACTGGTAAGATATTTAAATGTGTCTTCTTTTGTATCTGATAGTGAGGTAGAATAGGTTGTTATTTTACACTATTGTAAAATGTTAAAAGACATCGAAAATATAACTTTGGACATAAAGATTTTTTTAAAGTTTCAAATGCAGCATTACTCTTCATAGGAACAGTATAGTGATGGTTGCCAGCGTGTGTGGCAGGTCCTTGAATAATGTCCTTCTGTTCAATATCATTTTGTTAAAATGTTAATGAGAAAAAAGAATCTCAGCAGATGTTGAACTAAAGGATGTTATTTGAGGACTGTTATGCTGGTTTTCCAAAAACTTACTATTAATGTTAAGTGAGGACTTAACTATATTCTGGAGTTAGGCTGCCTGGGTTTGAACCCTGGCTGTTGTTAATGTCAGTGAACTTAATTTTCTGAGTCTGTTTCCTCATTGGTAAAATGGGCATAATTGCAGGACCTGTCTCATTTGCCATTGTGAGAAATTCATTGAGATATTAATTATTGAGTTAGCTAGACAAGAACTGTCACAAAGCAAATGCTAAATAAATACTAAATGAAAATGAAAAACTTTAGCATAATTAGTTTTCCAACAATGTGATTGTGGTATATGTTGCTTTAGCAGACTCAGGGAAATGCGGATACACCTAAGTAAAACCATTTTTAAGGATTTCTTGTAGGGTCAGAAATTCCACTTTCACCTTATATACTGAGATTATTTAAGTTGCCAAATTAAAGAGGGTAATGTGTAGAACAATAAAGTTTGTTAAAAATATTTGTAATGACAAGTAGCATTAGAGTAAATTATATACTAAGATTAGTATCAGTGTATGTACTCTGGTAAGTTATTAACTTATAATGGACTCATTACTGTTTAGTAAACTCAAAGAATAGTCAAGGAATATATGTGTTAGCAATTAGAAAGGAGTGAAACAGATGATATTAGAATAATGTGTTCAAGGCAGAATGTGACTGTAACCAGGACAGAGTCCACAGAGTCCTACTGAACTCTAGCTTCTGTGTCTTTTCTTGCATATAGTGATTGATAAAATAGTCCAAGGTGCACCTCACAAAACTATTTTTCTGTTTTGATGCTCACAGTCTTTTTTTGGTTGACATTAAATTTCTTTAATGGCTTTGGTTTAGACTCTTGTCAAGTGCGAAACTCTGTACCTCCACCCTGGGACACATTATTCTGTCTTTGGGTATACTATTGATCTTGTTTATAAAATTTATAAAATTTTAATTTTACTTTGCTGTATTCTGCAAATTTACGCTTTATCCAAAGCACTAGATAGAGTATACCTGTCAATTCACTAGTAAGAATAATGAAGTGTAACTTAATTCATGAAGGTCATAAAGCTAATGGAGATCAGACCATATTAACAGGACAAGGACTGAAACAGTTTTACTAAATACTGTGAGCTAAATGGTTTCTGGGACAAAAGTACATTTGCTTCTAAGAGAGCCATGAGCAGACTGCACTGTGCCTTACGTTGATGTCTGGTAGCAAAGAGAATGAGAGAAAGGAAACAAAACTCCTGTCCTCATGGAACTTACACTGTAATGGGAAAGTTAAAAATTGATAAATATATCACAGTCCAGCAAGGATATTATGTGAGTTTAATGAGATAGTAAGAAGAAAGAAGATGCCTTCATGTATCAAACTGATGAGGATGTGATATTGAGCAGATGCTTAGGAGAAAATCTTATGAAGTGCTTCTAACAGTCCTTGTGCAGGCTTCTTGCAATCACTGAGTAAATGTTCTGAAATTGGCATTAGTTTTAAAAATCAGTATTTCAGCTCTTCAGTATGATCCCAATGGCTCCTATCAAGTCATGTACTTCCTACTATTCAGAGAGTGATTGGATTCATCCTGGGGTAAGAAATATATCTTCATATAGACATAGACTTTTGTTCAGGTGTGGAAGAAGGAAAAGGGGCAGCAATTCAGTTGTTAGGGGAGAGGGTTGTTTTGGATCATCTCCAACTTTGAGAATTCACATAGAAATCAAATGTACTAAAAGGTTCTAGAAAGTTATAATACCCTATTTTGCATAGTATTTTTTGCTCCAGGTCAAAGAAAAGGGAGCATTATAGCCGGAAAACATTCAACTATGAGAATAAAGTCTTGCCTCTTGCTCTAGCTTTATGAATTTACAAGGCCTATGATATTCTACATAGACCTTGTAAAAAATGAAAGTATGGCATTGGGAGTGTTAAATAACAAAAACCCAAACAAGTGAATTTTAAAGTTTTAATTGCCTTATTCAATGATTCCTGAATTGGTCAGTATCCCATCTAGCAAGTAGAAAGCGTCTGTGGACAGCTGCACAAAATGAGAGCCTCTTATAGGCAGAAAGAGGACATGAAAGGGAAGAGGGAAATATTTCAGGCTTAGGTAACCTATCTATTGGAATTGGAGAAAGGGTCTTCTGGCACGTTACCTTTCTTGTGGGCAATGTAATAGTTATTTCATTGATGCTGACCATACTGACCAGTTGGGACTTCATTCTTGGGGAAGGTTAAACTTAAACCACAATGAGTATAGTGAGTCTTGAGATCAGCACAAGTGCCTGCATTTTAGGACTCATTTCTTTTAAATAGGGTATTAATTTCATTGAAATCCTAAAAAGACCAAGGAAAGTTTAATGATTAACCCCAATCATAGGAAGTTTAATATTGTAAAATCAAGAGCTGATTTCAGTTGCATGTTTCAGGTAACTAGGAGGTTAACCTGAGTTTGCAGTGCCTCATTGCAAAATTGAGACAAATACAAATTGAGGATTCATAATTAGAAATGAGGCATGTCAGAACTAAGAAGTATCCCATACATGTTTTTTAATGCCACAAATATTTAGCATATGTCTATTATTCTCCAAGCTGATTATATCTCCTGTATACTTTTTATTTATTTATTTATTTTTTATTTATTCACAGTTTTTTTTTAATAAATTTTATTGTTATATTCCCCATACAATTGCAGGCCCCCCATTCTGACCCCAATCCCTCCGCTCCCGCCCCCGCCCCCCTAAAAGTGTCTCTGGTTCATAGTTTTTTGTTGATTTTGATTTTCACTTTCTTATAGTTATTCATTTTCCTGGTCCCTTATTTAAGTTTTCTAGATTCCTGCTATGAGTGAGACCATCCGGTTTTTTTCTTTTTCTTTTTGGCTTATTTCGCTGAGCATGATCCCTTCCAGCGCCATCCATGTTGCTGCAAATTGCATGTGTTTATCTTTTTTGAATGCTGAGTAATATTCCATGGTATATATGTACCACATCTTCTTGAGCCAGTCATCTATTTTTGGGCATTTGGGTTGTTTCCAAAGCTTAGCTATTGTAAACAGTGCTGCTATAAACATAGGGGTGCAGGTGTTCTTTGGAATTGATGTTTCTGTGTCCTTTGGGTAAATACCTAGGAGTGGAATTGCTGGATCCTATGGAAGCTCTATGTTTAGTAGGTCCAGGAATCTCCACACAGCTTTCCACAGTGGTTGGACCAGTTTGCACTCCCACCAACAGTGCAGAAGAGTTCCTTTTTCTCCACACCCTCGCCAACATTTGTTGTTGCTAGTTTTTTTAATATGTGCCATTCTCACTGGTGTAAGATGGTATCTCATGGTAGTTTTGATTTGCATTTCCCTGATGACAAGTGATGTTGAACATTTTTTCATATGCCTATTGGCCATTTGCATTTCCTCTTCAGAGAAGTTTCTTTTTAGCTCTTCTGCCCATTTTTTGACTGGATTATTTTCTTTGCTATTGTTGAGTCTCATCAGCTCTTTGCAGATTTTTTGTGATCAGTCCTTTATCATTAGTGTTGGGTGCAAAAATGTTCTCCCAGTTGGTGGGGTTTCTCTTTGTTTTTGTTATTGTCTCTTTTGCTGTGCAGAAGCTCTTTAATTTGATGTAGTCCCAGCTGTTTATCTTTGTCTTCACTATCACTGCTTTGGGTGATGTGTCTGTAAAGATGTCTTTGATGTGCAAATCCCGTAGTGTTTTGCCTATATTTCCTTGTATGTATTTTGTGGTTTCAGGTCTTATGTCTAGTTCTTTAATCCATTTTGAGTTGATTTTTGTGTATGGTGTGAGGTAGTGGTCAAGCTTCATTCTTTTGCATGTAGCGACCCAGTTTTCCCAGCACCATTTATTGAACAAACTTTCTTTGCTCCAATGCATAGTCTTTGCTCCTTTGTCAAAGATTAGTTGACCATAAATCTGTGGGTTTATATCTGGATTTTCTATTCGATTCCATTGGTCTGTATGTCTGTTCTTGTTCCAATACCATGCAGTTTTGATGATTATGGCTTTGTAGTATAGTTTGAAGTCTGGGAGTGTGATGCCTCCATTTCCTTCTTTTTTTTTCAGGAGAGCTTTGGCTATTTGGGGTTTTTGGTGAGTCCATATGAATTTCATCAATAATTGTTCTATTTCTTTGAAGAATGACATTGAAATTTTGATTGGAATAGCATTGAATCTGTATATTGCTTTTGGAAGGATGGCCATTTTAATAATGTTTATTCTTCCAATCCATGAGCAGGGGATGTCTCTCCATTTCTTTGTGTCTTCTTCTATTTCTTTTAACAGTGTTTTATAGTTTTCTTTGTATAGGTCCTTTACCTCTTTTGTTAGATTTATTCCCATATATTTGATTTTTATTGTTTCAATAACAAAAGGGATGTTTTTTTTGATTTCTTCTTCTTCAGATTTATTGTTTGTGTATATGAAGGCTACTGACTTTTTTTTTTTTTTAACATTTTATTTATTCATACAAGCACTGGGTACAGTCAGAAGTGCGGGAGGGTGAGAGAATTCACCAGAGCCAGAGCGGGGAGCAGAGCAGGCAGAAGGACCGAAGTACACTGCTGAGGGGAGCAGCGGGCGGCAGGAGAGGTCTGCGCGCCATGTGGGACCCTCCTGGTGGCCGGGGAGCAGCCGGGGATCGAACTGGCGCCGCAGAGGCCGCGGGCAGCTTCGCAACCCAGCGCTCAACCGCTGCGCCACCGGGGAGGCCCTGAAGGCTACTGACTTTTGCGTGTTGATTTTGTATCCTGCCACTTTACTGAACTGATTGATGAGTTGAATTAGCTTTTCTGTGGAGTTTTTGGGGTTCTCTATGTATAATATCATATCGTCTGCAAACAGTGATAGTTTGACTTCTTCTTTTCCTATTTGGATTCCTTGGATGTCTTTCTCTTGTCTTATTGCCCTGGCTAGGACTTCCAGTATTATATTGAAAAGCAGTGGTGAGAGTGGACATCCTTGTCTTGTTCCAGATCTTAATGGAATTGCTTTCAGCTTTTCACCATTGAGAATGATACTGGCTGTTGGCTTGTCATAGATGGCCTTTATGATGTTGAGGTATGTTCCTTGTATCCCAAGAATTTCAAGGGCTTTTATCATGAATGGGTGTTGCACTTTGTCGAAAGCTTTCTCAGCATCTATTGATATTATCATATGGTTTTTATATTTCTTTTTGTTGATGTGTTGGATAACGTTGATTGATTTTCGGATGTTAAACCATCCTTGTGTCCCTGGAATGAATCCTACTTGGTCGTGGTGAATTATCTTATGGATACATTGTTGGATTCTGATGGCTAAAATTTTATTGAGGATTTTTGCATCAGTATTCATTAGGGAGATTGGCCTGTAGTTTTCCTTTTTTGTGTTGTCCTTGTTCGGTTTTGGTATTAGTGTAATGTTGGCTTCATAGAACGTGTTTGGAATTGTCCCTTCCTTCTCAATTTTTTGGAAGAGTTTGTGAAGGATAGGCACTAATTCGTCTCTGAATGTTTGGTAGAATTCATTTGTAAATCCATCAGGTCCTGGGCTTTTGTTTTTGGGGAGGTTTTTGATTACCATTTCAATTTCGCTGCTTGTAATTGGTCTGTTTAGGTGTTCTATTTCTTCTTTATCTAGCTTTGGGTGATTGTAGAGTTGTAGGAATTTGTCCATCTCCTCTAGATTGTTAAACTTGTTTCCATATAACTGTTCATAGTAGTTACTGATTATTCTTTTGATTTCTGCTGTGTCCGTTGTGATTTCTCCTCTTTCATTGATGATCCTGTTTATTTGTGCTTTCTCCCTTTTTTCCTTTGTGAGCCTGGCTAGGGGTTTGTCTATTTTATTGATTTTTTCAAAGAACCAGCTCTTGGTTTCATTGATCTTTTGGATTGTTTTTTTAGTTTCAATTTCATTTATTTCTGCTTTGGTTTTTATTATTTCTTTTCTTCTACTGGTTTTGGGGTTTTTTGTTGTTCTTTTTCTAGATCTTTGAGCTTCGAGATTAGGTTGTTTCTTTGAGTTCTTTCTTGTTTCTTGATATGAGCTTCTATTGCTATATATTTTCCTCTTATTACTGCTTTTGCTGCATCCCATACATTTAGGATATTGGTGTCCTCTTTGTCGTTCAATTCAAAAAATTTTTTAATTTCTTCTTTGAACTCCTCATTAGTCCATTGGTCTTCCAGTAGTGTGGTTTTTAATCTCCATGAGGTAGGAAAGTTCCTTTCCTTCTTTTTATGGTTTATTTCTAGTTTGATGCCTTCATGGTCAGAAAAGATGGTTGATATGATTTCAATCTTGGTGTATCTGTTGATGTTTGTCTTGTGCCCCAGTATGTGATCGATCCTGGAGAATGATCCGTGTGCGCTTGAGAAAAATGTGTACTCCGTTTTTTTGGGGTTTAGTGTTCTATAGATGTCTGTTAAGCCCGATTGCTCTAGGTCCTTATTTAGAGCTTTGGTTTCTTTACTTATTTTTTGTCTTGTTGATCTATCCATTGTTGATAGTGGTGTGTTGAAGTCTCCCACTACATATGTGTTTTCTCTGATGTCTGTTTTCAGAGAGGACAACAGTTGTCTGATATATTTTGGTGCTCCTTCGTTTGGTGAGTATAAGTTAATGAGTGTTATTTCTTCTTGAAGTATTGTCCCCTTAATCATAATGTAGTGACCATTGGGGTCTCTTTTTATTTTTTTGAGTTTGAAATCTGTTTTATCTGATATAAGTATAGCTGTTCCTGCTTTCTTTTTTGGTCCATTTGCTTGTAGGATTGTTTTCCACCCTTTAACTTTGAGCCTATTTTTATCTTTTGTAGCTAAATGTGTTTCCTGGTGGCAGCAAAAGGTTGGGTTTTGTTTCTTAATCCAGGCTGCAACTCTGTGTCTTTTTATTGAAGAGTTTAGTCCATTTACATTTAGAGTTAATATTGATATGTTAACATCTGTATTTGCCATTGTGTTTGTCTTTCCTTTGATTTTATTTATTTATTCTTTTAATAACTTTTTTTTTTGGCCTTCTTTCATTGTTATTCGTTCCTCTGAGGTTCTGGCTTTAGGACTCCTTCTAGTATTTTTTGGAGTGGGGGTTTAGTTGCAATGAAATTCCGGAGTTTCTGTTTGTCTGGGAAGGT
Organism: Talpa europaea; assembly: GCF_964194135.1. NCBI lineage: Eukaryota > Metazoa > Chordata > Mammalia > Eulipotyphla > Talpidae > Talpa > Talpa europaea. The sequence goes on from NC_140081.1 coordinate 22,220,673, forward strand.
CCATATTCTTTCTTCAAAGAGGAAGGAGAGCTTTGCGGGATAGAGTATTCTTGGTTGGCATCTGTTTTCTTGGAGTCTGTTGACTATGTCCCTCCACTCTCTCCTTGCCCGTAGTGTTTCTTCGGAGAAGTCTGATGTCAGCCTGATTGGCTTTCCTTTGAATGTTATCTGTTTCTTCCCTCTTGCCAGCTTCATTATTTTTTTCCTTGTCCTGGATTCTTGGGAGCTTTACTATTATGTGTCTTGCTGTATTTTTCCTTTCGTCGTGGAAGTTTGGTGTTCTTCTTGCTTCTTGTATATCAATTTTCAGCTCCTTCTTCACATTTGGGAAGTTCTCTTCAATTATCTCTTTGAATATTTCCTCTGTTCCTACATCTCTCTCCTCTCGGTCTGGTATTCCTATAACTCTTATATTTCCTTTCCTCGTGGAGTCAGATAGTTCCCGAAGTCCTTCTTCTTTCTTTTTCCTTCGTACTTCTCTTTCCTTTTCTGTTTTGGTTCTTTTTATTTCTGTGTCTTCAAGAGTACTTATTCGTTCTTCCATTTCATCAATTCTGCTTTCATTGCTTTTCCCAGAATTCTTTAGTTCTTCCATTAATTCTTTGATCTCCTGCATTTCTTTTACTTCCCTCTTTAGGGACTCAATTTCATTCTTCTGATCGTTGATTATTTTTCCCTTATCATTGTTTTCCTTTATGACTTCTGTCAGTTTTTTAATCACGGCAATTTTAAATTCTCTTTCTGGAAGGCTCAGAAGTTCTTCCAAGTTACTGTCGTTGCAATCTGGGGGCTGGTTTTCTTTTTGTGGTGTGCTTTTTCTCTGGAGAGTTGCTAGGTTGCGTGTGGTTCTTCTCCTCCCTACTGTCTGTTTTCTAATTTGCCGTATGCGTTGGGACACTTTGTTGTTGGGACTGGCCGGCATCTTGGGTGAGCTTCTCTGCTCCCCTCTGGTTCCTCCAGGAGTCATCTGTCAGTTTCAAGCAGTCTTTACTGGAGAAATGTCCCTGTTCTAAAATGCCGATGTGGGGACACACTCCCCTGTGCGCCTGGTCTACCCCGGCGGTGGGTTCCTGCTCCCCCTCTGGGCTTGGACTGCAGGCCAGAGGGGGTCTGGCGTGGGCGAACTTCCCCCGCTCACCTCTGGCTCCTGAGGAAGCCTTCTGCAGGTAGTCTTTACTGAAGAAATGTCCCTGTTCTAAAATGGTGATGTGGGACACACTCCCTGCGTGTCCGGTCTAAGGCACACTCTTCTGTGTGCCTGGTCTGCCCCGGCTGTGGGTGCTCGCTCTCCCTGTGGGCTCAGACTACTTGTTCGGAAGTGGCCCGGTGTGGGCTAACTCCCCAGCTGGCCACTAGCTCCTTCAGGAGCCTGTGCTGGCTTCAAGTCGCTAGGTGGCACCAGAGATCTCTCCTAGAGCCCTTGGGGAGCTGATTTTCCACCCCGTGGGACAGGGAGCAGAGCGGGGATGGTAGGGTACACCTCCAGGGCTTTGGGGTGCTGTGTCTGCCTTGTGCCCCACCGTTGTGGGGAACCCACGCCCCTAATTTCGTGCCGCGGGTCTCAGTTCCAAAGCCCTCAGTTCCAGGACGCGGGCTGTAGCCCAGATCAGTGGTGCGGGAATGGCGCCTTTTGAATCCCGCTCCCCTGCCTGGGCGCCTGGTTCCTGCTCACTCAGGGAGGGCCTCCGAGCGTCTCCCGGCAAGCCTAGGTCGCAGGCGCGGGGACCTGGGCAGCTGCGATCCGATCTGGATCCGCGTTTGCTTTTCAACCGCACTGCTTTTCAGCGTGATTGGCGCCACTTTTCTGCGCAATCCAGATCCATGTCTGCTTTTCCAGCACGCCGCTTTCCAGGCAAGCTTACCTGGTGGCCCGGGACTGTGTGCTGGTGCTGGTCTCCTCCTGGGGGGCGGGGCTCTCTTTAATGGCGCCTGGAGCTCACCTCCAAGGAGGATCCTGCAGGGTTCGCCTCAGCTCCCGTTCACGGGGTGTGGTGGCTGAAATAGTTCCTTTCCACTCACAGTCCCGCTTGCTGCGTCCTTTGTTCTTGTTGGCCCTTTTGGTTTGTTGTTTCCCTCCTCTCTGCCTGTCGGAGAGTGCCACCTCTGTGGGCGGGGGAGGGGAGCAGGGTTCTGCGCTTCCCTCCCTTCTCGTCCTCTTTTATGGCAACTTTCTTCTTCGGGGAGTTTGCTGGAGTCACCCGTTTATCTTCCGTGTCCCAGTTCTCACTGGGACCTGCCGCTTTTCCTCCCTATTAACTTTTTTTAATGGGAGATCTTACTCGCAGCGTCTCCTCGCCGCCATGTTGCTCCGCCCCCTCTCCTGTATACTTTTTAATACCCAACTTTTATTTGGATAACTTTAGAGCAAAGGAAAAAGTTTCATCTATTTTATGAGACCTAACATGAGCATTTGAAAATTAAAATTTAAGCCAAATGAAAGAAATCTAAATCATTTATCTGTCAAAAAGGTAAGGGTGTACAATTCAATTAAGGGTGTACAATTCAATTATCAGTTGTTTTCTCCTGGGGCAGTAGTTCTCATGACTGGACACTAGAATTCCCTGGGGAGTTTTAAAAAGTAAATAGGATTCAGCCCAATCTAAAGCCTATGAAACAATGTGCCTGAAGGGGGACTTGGGCATTGCAAATTTTGAAAACTACCTACTTAATTCTAGTGGGATATCAAAGTGCAGACCAGAGGTTCCTCAACACCCTGCGATTGACTCACATAGAGGACTTGTTGAAAAAAAATTCCTAGGAGCCCTACCTCCAGAGTTCCTGATTTGCGAATAAGTCTTGCTTGGAACCTGCAAATTTGCATGTGTCACACTTTTCACTTTAATGCTGAGGTTGCTCATCTGGGGACAGACCTTGACCTTTTTAGAAAGGCAAAATTTCAGGTCCCACTCCAAAGCCAAGGAATCAGCAACTTTATTTTAAAAACATTTCCAGGAGATTCACGTGCACTGTGATGTTTGTGAAGCATGAGACCCATGAAAAAGTGAATAAGGAAAAATGCCATCAAGAGAGGTTAAATTAAATGCTGGAACATTTAAATATTTGTCAGGAAATAACATTACCACTAGAAAACAGCATTGGTTTGAGGATATTTAGACTATTGACCCAGATTTCTTTTAGGGTAGGTATGGTTTAGTTTGCTAACACATCATCTAATAATCTGTTTAATTGATCTCATTGTAAAATATAATTCTGAATTTGGAAATTGCAGAGGAAATTGCAGTACTATAATGTTATTTATGTTTTGAACCCTCAACCTACAATAAAGTGAGAGAATCTAAATTTGAGGTAGTTTCAATCTCTCCATCAAATGACTACTTCCCTTTAACTTTTTAAGTCCTAAAATTTTGTTGTTAACAACATGGTCAGTTTGTTTCGCTATGTCCTGTGGTATATAATCCATTGCTCAAATAGGAAGATTTTGATAAATATTTTTTAAAGATTTATTTATTTATGCAAGCACTGGGCACAGTCAGAAGCACGGGAGGGTGAGAGAATTCATCAGAGTCAGAGCGGAGAGGAGAGCAGGCAGAGTGAAGAAGTACACTGCTGAGGGGAGCAGCGAGCACAGCAGGAGAGGTCTGCGCGCCATGTGGGACCCTCACCTGGTGGCCGACGATCGAACCAGCGCTGCAGAGGCTAAGGGCAGCTTCTCAACCCAGTGCTCAACCACTGTGCCACCGGGGAGGCCCAATTTTGATATTTTAATGCAAGTTAAATCATAACATTATGTTCTAAATGAGAGATCAACTAAAACTATACAGAGGTATTTGGTAGGGGAGTTTGAACTAAAACAGGTTGTCAATTAGCCAGCACATGGTGGTGTATACTTGCCAGTGGATAAAATTTTGAAATATTTCTTTTCTGGTTGGTAGCCACTGTCCTAAGTTCCCACACCCGGTGCCTGATCTACCTCAAATACTCTTTCTGGACCATGGACAACTCACTACCTAATAACTAAGGGGTTAATGCCTGTCATAGCCAGAGTTATGAGGATCCTGAACTATTCTGTCTGGGGTTGATCTCAGTCCATTGATAGCGATGCCATTGCCTAGGAATCATACCTACCTGGGCCCATACACCAATTCTGGTGAGCCCCCTTTGGAGCAAATATTGTAGCTGGACAATCTTATTATGATTACAAGACACATCTCAGCAAGAAACATCAGGAAACTTTGAGAAAACACAATTTGTTACTTATGAATTAAGGAAGATACATAGAATGCCGAGGCCTACACAGTGAGGTTGTTGGTCAGTAGATAGAGACCAGACCTGGGATTCTGCCCTTATTAAGGTCGAGGGTAGGGTGGCTCAGGCTTCCCTGATACCTAAAGAAAAATATTTTGAATATCACCTTCTCTCCCATATGACATGTGACTGTGTATCCAAACAATATATAGTTAATATAGTTGTGATGACATCAGGAGTGGTACTGCGCATTTGAGCTTGGATTTTGCTCGGAAGATCCAATGTCCTTAGCAGCAAAGCTACCATTCAAGTGTCTACTCTATGTATTTCTTGGTACACAGATGCCTGCATATTGCCACATTTAGTTGTCCACTTGAAACCAATACAGTTGTATAGTATTCCTAACAATGAGCATAGTATGGTTTAGCAGAATTGTTGACCTTTTCTTAAAAATAGGTAGTCACAGTCTAATTTTGTTTTGTAAGTTACTTATTTGCAAGTTACTATGTTAAAACAAGTACAATAAGGACTGTGCATATACTGATAAATTATTGCAATAATAGGGAGGTTAAATGATAGATAATTTCTACCTTATTCATTGATGTTTTAGTCATTGCATTCTAACTTTGGAGCTAGAGTCCATAGTCTTAATTACAAATGTTCTAAACATTTCTCTGGTGGAGAATATGTGTTTTAAAATGTGCAGATCTGTTGCTTAAAACCGAGGGTGCAGAGCTCTTAATTATATCAACTCTTTTCTATGTACAGTAGAATTTTATCAGCCTTGTTATGGATTCAAAAACATTTTGATGCATAATGAAGCTTGTTACACTTTATTCATTAAAATAGTAGGGCAGGGCCTCCCCGGTGGCGCAGCGGTTGAGTGCTGGGCTGCGAAGCTGCGTGCGGCCTCTGCAGCGCTGGTTTGATCCCCTGCTGCTCCCTGGCCACCAGAGGCGGGTCCCACATGGCGTGCAGACCTCTCCTGCCGCCCACTGCTCCCCTCAGCAGTGTACTTCTGTCCTTCTGCCTGCTCTGCTCCCTGCTCTGGCTCTTGTGAATTCTCTCACCCTCCCGTGCTTCTGACTGTATCCAGTGCTTGTATAAATAAATAAATATATTTTTTTTAAAAAAATAGTAGGGCATTGACAATCACATAAATGGAAATTATATTATTTCTTATGAAAGGAAGTAAGGGATAATGAAAGTTGATTCTAATTATTGTTTTACTCAGTGCATAATCTGGCATTTGTGTAGGGTACACCTGGCAACTTTGGGTCTGTTTCTGGTATTTTTAAAAGTATTTTTAGCATGCCTCTTCCAAATACCTTACTGCTTTGAAAGGGGTGGGAACCTACCTAAAATTAAGGAGACTAGCACAGAATGAACCAGATGCAGCGTCTCTATGTATTTACACTCCATATACAGTGTTAATACATTACTAAGGTCAGCACCGCCACCTTAGTAACTCTAGTGTAAATTAACCTCTGTTCTTTATGTGTTTTTCTGGGGAATTTGGCTAGTTAAAATAAGCATATAAATATATATTTAAATTAATATTTAAAACAAATATGTAAAGTGATGTAAGAACCACAAAGGGACACTACCAGATCACTTGAAACAACTTTTGAGATATTCAAAGCCTCCTTTATGGATTTAAAGAACAGTAATTTAGGACATATTCATCTTTTGGAGACTCCGTTCTTAGCACAAATCTGGTTACTGTCACTGACAATGAGCCATCTAGAATTTTAGTATAGTGGCTGCTGAAAGACAGACAATGGGCAACCTCAAGACTATTTCAGTAGCCATCTACTAGATCATTACTGAAGACAGTGTTGCAATATTGCCCTGAAATATTTTCCATCCTATTTCATGAGTAAATTATATATAGCACTGCATGTTTGTCTACCTTTCTTAGTTTAGCGTGTATAAATAGTATAAGGCAGTGAGGCAGGGAGTAGAATTATTAATGGGCCAGGCTTTGTTCTGATATAATCATCTGTTCTTTATTCCTTGATTTAGCCCTGTGGAAGGCTGTTAGTAATGACACCTTCATATTATGAAGAACATTGTTTTCATGGTAGTTCTAAATCACAGTATTGTAGTATAGACTCTATTATAAAGTAGAATGTTGATTTCTTTTTAATCAAAGCTTAGGGTGACAGTGTATCATAATAAAATATAAACAGAAAACTATTCATAATTATGATTCATTCATCGTTCTCTTGTAGCAAAATGTTGGTATTTAAAATTTGTATAGAAATTTCAAAAGTCCAGAAACTTCCTGAATAATATTTGCCGTGCTTTCTCAGATTACAGAAATCATACTGCTTTTAACATCAGGTTGCAGAATACAAAGTTAACCACAGTTGCTGTGGTTTCTTTCTTCGCTAATATCTCTCTATCCTTTGTTCTCTTTGGAGTAGTGACTGTTTTTTTAAGATTTATTTATTTATGCATATGAGAACTGGGGTATAAGCCAGAGGTGCAGGGAATGAGAAAATTCACCAGAGAGAGTGGGGAGAAGAACAGGCAGATCTACTGAAATACATTGCTGAGGGGAGTGGTGGGTGAGACAGAAGAGGTCTGCTGTGCCATGTGGGTTGCTCCCTGGACAGCCGGGCATCAAACTTGCTATGGTAGCTGCTGGTAGCTTGATAGTGCTGGGTCTTTAACCCCTGCACCACCAGGGAGGCCCTGAAGTAGTGATACATGGATGAAGAGCCTCTGCCCTGCTTAGACATTTACGTTTTAGAAAAAGTTCCAGTATCTTGCCCTCTGTCTCCCCCTAAGAGGTTGTGAGCACCTGCCTGATGGCTGGTCTTTTCGAAGCTCCTAGGAGTTGTACGCCCAGGTACCTGGCTGCCACCTTGTGACCTAGTAAAATGTTCCCCATCTCCCCTTCCTGTCCTGTTAACCAGTCTCTTCCCCACTCTGTAGATATGAAATGATTAACTAACAAAGTACTTTAATAAGATCATAATATTTATTTCCAATTATTTGCTTTATGCATAGAAACTTAGGCATTTAAATAACAGAAAGGAATGCATTCCATTATGGCAGTTCAAACAACAGTAAAGTTAAAAAAATTCCATTAGAAGTTAAATTTTCCACCTTTTTTTTCAGCTTTTTTTTTTAAGATTTTTTTTTTAATTATACAAGAAATGGGGTACAGACCAGAGGCGTGGAAGGGTGAGCAGATTCACCAGAGACAGAACGGGAATCAGAACAGGCAGATGGACCAAAAGCACTGCTGAGGGGAGCAGCAGGCAAGATAGGAAAGGTCTGCCATGCCATGTGGGTATCTCCCTGGTGTGCCGGGAATCGAACCCGCGCTGCAAAGGCTGCTGACAGCTTCACAGTGGTGCGCTCAACTGACTGCAACATCCGGAAGGCCCAACTTTTCCACCTTTTAATTCCACAGATGATCATGTGATGTATTACAAATACAACATCTTTTCATACATTACCTTTGGTTATACAAATATATGCAGCCTATGTATATATGTAAGTGTATGTAGATGAATGCATGCATGTATGTGTGTGTGTGTGTATATATATATATATATATATATATATGCATATTTATTCAGGTAATTCAGTATTATGCCCATTAAGATGTATTTTTTTTCCCTGCATGTCACACAACAGTATGAAGTGGGATGGCAGACTATGGCATATGGGCCAGTTCTTTCATTTTTTTTTTTAAAGATTGATTTATTTATGTATATGAATACTGGGGTACAGGCCAGAGGTATGTGTGTGGGGGTGAGAGGATTCACCAGAGACAGAGTGGGGAACAGAACAGACAGATTGACTGAAATACACTGCTGAGGGGAGCAGAGGGTGAGTCACGAGAGATCTGCTGAGCCATGTGGGTAGCTCCCAGGCCGGCCAGGGGATCGAACTTGTGCTGCAGTGGCTGCGGACAGCTTCATAGGTTGTGTCTTAACCCCTTGCGCCAGCAGGGAGGCCCCAGTTCTTTCATTTTTAACATAGGGCTTCTGAGGTGGCTTCCGGCTGTTGTCATTTCTAAGCTAACAGAATAGAGTGCAAAGTGAACATCAAAAAACTCATGGAGATAACCTGGAACGTGCACTCATCACCTTTGCTAATATGTCACTGACACAAGCTTCATTCCCTGAGCAGCCACATGGCTGTGTGGACTGCTGACACCTGGAGAGGGGATTCTACTTCTGTAGAGGAGAATGGACTCTGAGTGACAGCAGACTCTGCCTCCACATTATTATCTCATTCTCCTTTTCAGTACTTCAGTATTTTGTTGAATTTTAAGTCTTTAATTGATCTCGAAATTCCCCTTGGTGTTCTGATTGTGTTTTATATAGTCAGGCCCTTCAGACAACTGCCGATTTGGCCTTCATTAGCAGAAGTTGCACACGAACCACAAGTTCTGACACTGATGCCCAGTCTCCATTGTCAGGCTTGGTGTCTGTTGTTTCAGTAGTGTTTACGTGGGAGAGGGTAGCATGACCATGTCTGGCCTCGAATTTCCTGAATTTCCCTTTGCTTCTCAGATATGTTCATCCTTTTGTGTTTTTATTGAATCCTTGGATTTGTTTTTTAAGCATACCCTGACTCCAAGGTTTGTCTATTCTGCATTTCAAATTCCTCCAAAAAAGTACATTAATGTTGTTGATTTGTTATCAGTACAAAAAGAGGTTTGTTCATCTACTTCACAGTATAGCATATTGAGTTTTTCTCTGTTGACCACTAAAAGTTGCTTCCTGCTGTCTTTGCTGTTTGTAATCTTGGTTTGGTGATAACGTGAAGGAGATATCTGTGTTAACATTCCCAGTTTTTCTTTTTTTTAAAGATTTATTTATTTATTTATACAAGCACTGGGTACAGTCAGAAGCGCGGGAAGGTGAGAGAATTCACCAAAGTGGGGAGCAGAGCAGACAGAAGGACCGAAGCATACTGCTGAGGGGAGCAGCCGGCGGCAGGAGAGGTCTGCGTGCCATGTGGGACCCTCCTCCGGTGTCCGGGGAGCAGCCAGGGATCAAAGCGGCGCTGCAGAGGCTGCGGGCAGCTTCGAAACCCAGCGCTCAACCGCTGTGCCACCGGGGAGGCCCAAAGTTTTATTTATTTATGCATACAAGAGCTGGGGCACAGGCCAGAGATGCGGGGGTGAGAGAATTCACCAGAGACAGATTGGAGAACAGAACAGGCAGATTGACTGAAATAGACTGCTGAAGGGAGCAGCGGGCGAGACAGGATAGGTCTTCTGTGCCAGGTGGGTAGCTCCCTGGCCGGCCGGGGATCGAACTTGTGCTGAAGAGGCTGCGGATTGCTTCATAGTGCAGTGTTTAACCCCTTGTGCCATCAGGGAGGCCCAACATTCCCAGTTTCTAGCTGCCAGCATTGATTGCACATTTGCAAAGAAATTTTCAATCACTTTTGAATTTGTACTCAGTGGAAGTTATGCTTCCATAGTGCTAACTTTCAGCAGGAACAATTTGAGGCATTTGGTTTACAAGTTGCTCTTTTGTTTAATTGGCTTGTTTTAAAAACTTTTTTCTCCTTCTTGAAAGGACATAGATAAACTATGTGAAACTAATTTACGCATTTTAAAGATAGTTGTAAACATTTCTTTTGACTACTACTCTGCTCAGGAAATAGAACCTCATTTTTGGCTCAGAGATCTCTTGTGTGTTCCTTCCCAGTGACAGCCTGGGTCAATCTCTGTAGTTATTAGTTCCCTGTAACTATTGCTGTGAGTAACTTGGGGTATCTCACATCTGTTAGCTGACATTCAAATTTATGTTTTTTGCAATGTATGTTGTTATAGAAACCAAAATTCATTTGTTTCCCTCAAGCTAAAATTGCAGAATATGAAATAATTCATTGAAATATTTTCTTTGCAAATTTCCACGAAATTATAATCAACAGCACTAAGTTTCTCATTTAAAAACTCATTTAATTACTTTTAATAAGAGTAATTAATTTAATTACTCATTTACTTTTAATGAGCTTATTGAACTATTTTAATATCCCCAATTTTATGCAATTTCAGTAAATTTATTTGACCTATATTTGAAGTCTGAAATTTTTAGTACTCCAAACAAACAGAAATTGAGAGAATATTGCTTCTCTAATAATGCCTCAGAATTACAGGAGACCATTTAAAATTACTTAAATGCTTGCATTGTATTTAAGATGAATGTCATTATAGCAAATCTTGGAGAATGAAGTCGTGCCCTTACTTTCAAGATGAAAGTATCATTGACTTGCATTCAGTTGGTTTCCACTTGATAAAACCATAACTTTAAATATCATACTGCATTACCTTGGTCATTAGCTATCCAAATATTACTTATTACAGAAAATGAGTGATATGTGACATCCACAGTGAATTCATACTAATGAATGAGAATTGGACATGAAGAAAACTCATTAAGATGTGCATGTCACATATGTAGTCAATAGAATTCCAACGAGTGCCTCAAGATGCTGTTCTCCAAAGAGCTTCACAAATTTAGAAGGGTTAGAAAGTTATTCATTGGTTAAATCTCTCTTTACTTAATGCTTAAGCAGTGCATTGACCAACATGTCTCTCCTGGTAATAAATATGCCAAGGGTTTTGGGTTAACAGTTTGTATAACTTGCTATACTAGATGATCATTTCGGATCATTTCTGATTTAGAAATCAAGATAAATGTGGGTTGATTAGTGTAAAATACATGAAACTTCACCTTCTAGGGTCTCTTTGAGGTAAGATTACGCTGGCCATCCACATAAAGTGAGGTCCACCTACTGCCTCCATTTGTCACTTTCTACTGTGTCTGTCTTATCTGCAGAGTACCACTTGGCTTGAGGTTACACCCCACAAGGCAAACGTGCATCCCCTGATGGATTAGACAGGTTAGAGAGCCAGATATTTCAGTTAAATACCAAAATCCCTGAAGGCAAGCTAGAGCACCAGAACTCACTGCCCAGTTGGCCAAGGCGTCACTGGGACTGGATAGCTGTTTACCTCCTCCTGTCCTTCAGTCTGCTTATGCCCCCTTCCCTACACATGTATGGATCCTAATAAATCTCTTAAGCTCCAGATTGTCTTCTTCCAGAAATCCTGACTTGCGGCAATTAGAGATTGAATATTATACTTATGAATTTCCTGCTGATGGCTTTTATGTTAGCTCAGATGGATCTTGATTGAGGATGTCAGTCACTCCATCTACCCATCCATCTGTCCTGTCCACCCATATATGCAATCAAATCTTCCCAGTGTCTTTTATGAGCTTGCCTTTAAAGAATCGTAACTAGATGAAATAGGTATATATTAGGTAACTATGGAAAGTAAAAGGACAGAGGTATAGACATCAATAAATAAGCTATCCCAGATTGATGCTAAGAAGTGGCATAGAACTACAGTGGTGGTAGATAGAATGAAATGAATGTAATGAATTGGAGAGAAAATGATTTGGTGTGAATAAATATAAGGACCTGGTGACTGATGGCAGTGTTGCACATCACAGACCTTTGAAATGAAAGAGAAATTAAAAGTAGCATGTATGAATGCAAATTGGGTGCTATACAAATCAATCATTGTAGCTTCCTGTAGTTTTTTTTATGTATTTGAATATTTCTTTACTTTTATTTAATAAGATATCTCCTACTAACCTCCAAAGTATAGTCCTTGTAGTGGCTAGTAAAACTCCAAACTTTATCAGTCAGTTTATTGAAAAGATTATCTTGTTGGGCCTCCCCTGGTGGCGCAGTGGTTGAGCGCTGGGCTGTGAAGCTACCCGCAGCTTCTTCAGCACCGGTTCAATCCCCGGCCGTTGGCAAGGGTCCCACATGGCGCTCAGACCTCTCCTGCTGCGCCCGCTGCTCCCCTCAGCAGTGTATTTCATTAGTCTGCCTGTTCTGTTCCCCACTCTGGCTCTGGTAAATTCTCTCACCCTCCCGCGCTTTTGACTGTACCCAGTGCTTGTATAAAATAAATAAATAAATCTTTAAAAAAAAGATTATCTTGTATGCTCTCTTTGATGCCTTTCTTTCCTCCCACTCTCATTCTTTATTGTTCTCTTGATAGCTGTTTACATCAGGGCAATTCTATTATGCTGGCTTTATTCTCTAATTACTTCATGTAAACCCCATTTTAAGCAGTGCTATATACTATATATTACCATGAGAATGTTGAATTAAAAATGAAACATTGATATATTTTAATCATTTAATGATTTAAAATTGTGAAGATAAGTATAGGGATTTTAAGATTTCAAGAATTGTTCACATCAGTTATGGAATTATTTCCAGATTGTTGGAAGACTGAAAATAAGATGATTAAAAGAATTGTTATATTTAAAATATTGCTAAGTGGTATATATTTCTAGACTTGATGAATATCTCATGAGGTCTGAAGAATTCTGTGACCTTGCCTTACTTTGCTGTGATATAAATTAATAGAATACATTCACTGTAAAACATGCCTTCTTGGCTTTATCGCATTTCGATCAACCTAAAATGTTTTTAGGTCACTAAATAGACATATATTTGTTAAAATTATTGTTTGTAAATATCAATGCCTTTATGGACTGCAAATAACATATTGTGGGTTATTAAAAGGCCCAAAAGCGTAGAGATATCTTCTTTTCCTTCTACTCAAAAAAGGACATTGAAAAATAAGTGAGAATCACATTATCATTAGGAATCTTTTCAGTATGTTCTGACCTGTTAAAAATTAAGTAAAAACTCTAAGTTTATTAAAACATCATGGCTGAACTCTAATGTTATACATTACAGCAGCAAAATAATTCCATTAATTGTTCTAACATATACGTACTAGCTTTAGTAAGCACTGCGTATAAATTACATATTTAAACATATCACTTAACCCTTTTTCTTTGAAAGTAAAATTAACTTGACAATTATTTTGATAGCAGTTATTGGAAGCATTGTGAATAGGTGGGGATGCACTGCTTTGGAAAGTTTGCACAAGAATGTTGTTTTTTTTAGGTAATAAATTCTCCTGAAGCAAATATAATCATCCAAAGTCATTCCATTATTTGTAAGTCTTTACGTAAATACTACATGAATAGCGGTAAGCACTTATTTTTGATGGATGTTGATGGTAATGACTACAATGAAAAGTATTTTCAAAGAGATGACTTAAATATTTCTTCTAATCTTTATTCAGTTCCATAAATAGAAATCAATATCATTAATCCAAATCAGTGTTAGCAATAAACTCTTCTTTTAATCCTTTCTAGTCACTACTGGTTTTTCCAGCATGTAATTTTGTAGCTGCCTTGCGGAGAAAGGCTTGAATTATGTTAAGACTAAAGAGGCATGCTTTCAAAAACCACACCCTGCAGGTTCATCCCTTCTTGCTCTGTTTATCTCTTTATGTATTAAAATCTTGTTCAGAGGGGTTGTTCTTATAATGTAAAACATGACTTTAAATAGTACAGCTAGGAACAGAACCTTATGACTAGAAAGATATAAATAATATAATATTTATTATGGTGTTTGACATGTTGTTGACAGCTTAGGTCATCACAGTATTTCATATACTATTGGAAAGTGATAACATGCTGTAATTGCCAGGCCATTATTCAGAGGTTTTAGTTTCAGACTTGAAAGCTTCATCCTTAAAGTGAGGGATTGGGATGACAAGTACAAGAATCTCTACATTTACTATTGATGGGGAAAGAATTAGAATGTGGTTAGACTATTACTCACTAGCTAAAGACCAGAGAGATCAGTGATAAGACTTTACACACCTTATTTAAAAGTTATGTGTGGTCACCATGCCATTCAAAATTATGGCTTGTAATGATATAATTTCTGTTTTATTGTTTATTCTCTGCCTTGGACATTTATTACTTGACTGACTTTTCTTTTTCTAATTTAGATTTTTTTGTGTTGGTTTTAACCCTCTTAGCATCTTCATTCCTAGAATACAGTAGTGTGGAGAATAATCAAGTAGCACTAAGGTAATACTGGCTATGTGAGGGTGGAGAAATGCATATGGTGGGGTGTGTGTGTATATATATATAAATATGCATATGCACTTTGTGTATAAATTAGATTGAGGGATGCAGATATCTATAGACTAAACCTTATGAAGTTTCCAGCAGATTAAGCATTATAAATACTGGCAATTTCATTTGGTTCACCAAAATTGTAGAGATTTTTTTGTGTGTGTGATGGTCAGAGAAGTAGTAAAGCTCTAAATGATGCCAGTGTCGCTATAGGAATCTCTAGTTCTTAACCTTGTGTTACATAGAAGCATCCTTTTTCTAGTGACAGAAATAAATACAAATCATCCAAAACAGCATCATGAGAAAATTGAAATAAAGGTGAGTGAAACTTACTTCGTGATCATGAAACTTGAGTCAGTTTTCATTCTTTCAAAGAAATTAATCAGAACTCTGGAGTTTTATTACTCTACTGTCATATAAAGTTATGTAGTTGGGCTACTAGCATACAGAGATATTTTATACATGACATCACAAATCAGGGCAGTAGGATTTAGAGTAAGGAAATGACACTGTGTAGTAGTAAATTAAAGCCAGAGGAAGAAAAGATGAGAACCAGAAATGGTGATGGAATAAAAAATTAAAAAAAAAACCTTATGAATGGATTTTCATTTCTTAACATCTCTTAAAGAGATAAGATTTTGGGGCCTCCCCAGTGGCGCAGCGGTTGAGCGCTGGGTTGTGAAGCTGCCCTCGGCCTCTGCGGCGCCGGTTCGATCCCTGGCTGCTCCCCGGCCACTGGAGGAGGGTCCCACATAGCGCGCAGACCTCTCCTGCCGCCCGCTGCTCCCCTCAGCAGTGTACTTCGGTCCTTCTGCCTGTTCTGCTCCCCTCTCTGTTGAATTCTCTCACCCTCCTGCGCTTCTGACTGTACCCAGTGCATGTATAAACAAACAAACAAACAAATAAATAAAAAAACATGCCTCTATAAAAAAAAAAAAGAGAGATAAGATTTTGAAAATAACAATTATAACACTAGATTGTTGGGTTTATAACAGATAATTCTATGTGACAGTAAAGCAAAGGAATGGAATGTTGTCATAACATATTGAAATTAAGTTAGTATGTAAATCTGGCGTAGATGCTAGGCTTAGATAAGTATTTTAATTCTGAGAGCACTTGATAAGAAAATAACTAAAAAATCCAACTAAACACCATTGTGGAAGTAATATGGTATAATAGAAAGAATCCATTTAATACAGAAGGATGAAATAACAAACAACAAAACAGACATGAATCGTGGCGGGGCAGACCTCTCCTGCCTTGCCCGCTGCTCCCCTCAGCAGTGTACTTTGGTCAGTCCGCCTGTTCTGCTCCCTGCTCTGTCTCTGGTGAATCCTCTCACCCTCCCACGCCTCTGGCCTGTACCCCAGCTCTTATATAAGAAAAAAAAAAGGACATGAATCATACCCAAAACATATGCAGCTGTAACTCAAAGTTTCAGTAATAACACTACATGTGAGTGGACTAAACTCAGTCAAAAGACAAAAAAATGTCAGGATTGATTAAAAAAACAAAATCCAAGTGTATGCTGTTTACAGTATACATACTTTAGATTCAAAGTTATGAGTGTGTTAAAATTAAAGGATGGAAAAATGCTTTGCCATGTAGTTAGCAGCTATAAGAAAAGTGCAGTGGTTATACTAATACTTGCATATAGATATTTCAAACATATGGTTAGTAGATAATTAAAAAATAATAATTTCAATACCCCCCTGTTGATGATGGAGTGCCTTTCTAGATAGAAAATCTCTCAGGATATGGAAGACTTGAAATCAACATGATCAATCAAGCAGTTTTAATATATACGTCCATAGAACATATCACCTAGTTGCAGAAAACACATTTCAAGCACAAATGGAAATTCTCTAGGATAATTTTATGCTGGACTACAAAACAAGCCGTTATATGTTTTAAAAATGATTGAAATGATAGAAAATATGGTCTCTGACATAAATTAAAAATCAACAACAGAAGGAAATTTAAAAAATTCACAAATGTGTCAAAATTAAACCGTATACTTCCAAATAATCAGTGGGTCAAGGAGGAAATCATAGCTAAATCAGAAAGTACTTTGAGATGAAGGAAAATGAAGGCACGTCATATAAAATTTTACGGAATTAAGCCAAATCAGTGTTTTAGAAGGGAATTTGAAGTGCTTATATTAAACAAGATGAAAGATTTCACATCAGTAGCCTCACCTTCTACTTTAAGAAACTAGAAAAAATAAGGGCAAATTAAGTGCAAATACAAAGAAAAGGGAATAATAAGTTGTATACCAACGGATTAGATAGTTTAGGTGAAACTAGAAATTTCCTAGAAAGATGCAAACTATCAAAATTGAAGGAGAAATAGAAAACCTGAACATTCTTATAGCAAGTGAAAATATTGAATAATTATTTTTTTAAATCTTCCCACAAGGAAAAATTCTGTCCCAGCGGGTTTCATTAGTGAATTCTATTAAATATTGAAAGAATTAAGAACAATCCTTCACAAACACTGTCTTACACTGTGCTTTTCAGTTTGGGAACCTGGCTCAGTTATTGTCAACCTGGAAAGCCACATACCTAGCTGCTTGGAGGAACCCTTCTAGAAGGCTTTAAACCTTTAAAACATGTATATATTTTATATTCAATGAAAGGATGAGGAAGGGACTTTCACGTGAACTCAACATTTTATCCACAGATAATAATTACTAATTATTGAATGTTGAGACTAGGCAAATTCTCAGAAACAGAAGGTAGACTAGTGATTTCTAGGGTCTTGAGGTAAGATAAAATGGGGAGTGACTGCTAATATATGTGGGCCTTCATTTATAGGTAATAAAAATATTCTAAAATTAGATGGTGGTAATGGATACATAAACTGACTTTGAGATCAGGATTCATGGACATATGATCGATTAAATTAGTGCTCTCAGGACAAATATCAAGTAAGGAGAGAGGGGAGGCAGAAGAGAGAATCAGTCATCCCAAATAATTGTAAAATTGAAGTCAAAGTCCCAGTCTCAACTTGATCACATAGAGTTCTCTGGAGACAAAGTTACATCAGTTTTTGTCCTATTGGAAACAATGAAAATGGGTTTTCAGACTCCTACACCACACAGGCATTGGCTATAGGATTATCCTGGGGACCATAAACTCACAGGCAATTGCAGCTTTTAGCAGCTCCTATGACCAGGCAGTAGTTGCCTAAAGAAGGTTATGGTTGCACCATGCCCACTCAGAAGTAGGAACCCAGCACTGAGAAAGTGTATCCTCGGGGATAAGAACAGAACAGTGCATATACGAAAGTCATCTTTTTTTCTCCTCCTGTAATCACCATTAAAAATAACCTTTTTTATTCTAAGATAGGCATGATGATGGTGTCTGTGAATTAACAAAATATTTAATTGAAAAAGTATCACTTAAACATAGTTGATCAGTTAATGGAATTTTGATTCATCACTATGTGTAGACTAATACAAAATATGTAAAAGTAGTGATGTAATACTAAAATGAAATTTTAAAATTTAATATTCCTTGATAGAACTAATGATTCATGCTATCAAGGAATATTAAATATCATTTTAAGGAGGACATCATTGGGGAAAAATTACATACAGTAATATAATTTAATCCTGAACAGGGCAATCTGATGAATGTGTTTGGGATAATAGAATAGAATGATGAGAGTTGCTTAAACATGAAAATGTTGAATATGTGTATTTTGCATAATGTTTCACTACATAGTAACTGGCAAAGAATAAAACATAATCCGTTCCTGTGGGAAAACATTGTATGTAGAACTGAGGTGAAAATCAGCTCATTTCCCAAACTATTATCAAGCCAGAGAGACGAGCTAATATGATAGATAACCGGTCCAAGACTAGAATGATCTCAATGTGCTATAATGGTTGCCTAAGGTGTTGTCACATAAGTTAAATAGGCCCAGTATAATCTAAGTGTGCTTCTTGTCTAGTAAAAATAATAAGATGATTTTACAATATATTCATGAAAGTGAGTATGCAGGTTGTGGAAGATAATAGTACTCTCTGCTTGTACTTTATCTGGTGGTAGAATAGTTTTTTCAGTATTACTTACAGTTCTCGGACACATCCAAAGAAGGGCAGACGGGCCTCCCTGGTGGTGCAGTGGTGGAGTGCTGGGTTGCGAAGCTGCCTGCGGCCTCTGCAGCACCGGTTCTATCCCCGGCTGCTCCCCGGCCACCAGAGGAGGGTCCCACATGGCGCGCAGACCTCTCCTGCCGCCCACTGCTCCCCTCAGCAGTGTATTTCGGTCCTTCTGCCTGCTCTGCTCCCCGCTCTGGTTCTGGTGAATTCTCTCACCCTCCCATGCTTCTGACTGTACCCAATGCATGTATAAACAAGACAAACAAACAAATAAATAAATAAATAAAACATGCCTCTATAAAAAAAAAATAAAGAAGGGCAGACATGAAACAAATGGTCATCTAAAGAAATGGGATTGTATGTGAAGTATTGGGAGACTTTACAGTTGAAAGAATCCTTGAATGTTCTGAATGATGGGCATCTGAAGACTGTATTTAAATATTTGAAGGAATTTAATGGAGATCAGATTGTAGATTTTGTTCTACACTGCTGGACAGAATTTCTGAAATGACAGCCCATGTATATGTGAATTGGATTATCTCGAGTGTCAACCTGATAGTGTCTCCCTAGTGGTGTCATCTGAGGCTAGAAACCATTTGTCAGGGATTCTATAGAAGAATGTGAGTAAATTAGCTCTAAAATTGTCTGAATCTGTTTCTGAACTTGCATAATTACAATCTGTGTTCTGCAGTACACTTGACGATGAAGTTTCCAGTCTGCTAAAGTCTTAAAAGTGTCCATAAACCATTAAAATACGTACAGTAGGTGTTTAAGAAAAGCAAAGTAGAGAAAGATGTTGAATAATTCATACCTTGATCATTAAAGCATCCAGAAGATTTAAAAAATTTATTGTCTTTACTGTATCTAAAGATTTTATTTTTTGAAAAGCCTTGTTTTCTCCTTTAGGTTTTCACTTCCAGTTACTGCAACATCAGAAAACTGCATTCTTACTATTTACCCATATATGGCAATATATATTGATAAGCAAAAAGTTGTTTTGAAAAACGGTAAGTTATGTATGACTATTGTCTCTTTAATTCTCATTGTGTATGCTCTTGTTACCCAAGGCCAGCTTTTAGAAATAGTGACTTTAAAATGAACAGATGTTTATTTAACTCCTGTCATTTCCAGGAGTTGTGTTTAGCATTCAGAGCAGACTGACAGTGTCTCTTAGTTCCCGAAGTTCTTAAGTGTTCATAAGAAGTTCCTAAAGGTACATAAATAAATTAGTACAAAAAAGATTGAATTAAAAGCTCTATATATGAGTCATTTGAAGTGTTGGGAGTTTGTGGATGTTACATAGGTTAATGCTGATGTTTGGGACCTGGGATAACTGACTTTATGGAAGAGATGATTTTTGTGTAGAGGTTGAGAAATGATGATCTTGAACAGGATGATTTCAGAAAAGAGCAATATAGTGAATGCCTGGAAATAAAGCAGACACCCTGAACTTCCAAATATCAAATGTATTTAGAACCCATATTGGCCCTGTCACAGAGAGGGAGGCTAGACTCCCTCCAGCAATAGTCCATTCCTTTATCCTGAATCCTCTTATCTAGGGGCCTTGCTTAATCAGCTAATCTGGTT
Organism: Talpa europaea; assembly: GCF_964194135.1. Classification (NCBI taxonomy): domain Eukaryota; kingdom Metazoa; phylum Chordata; class Mammalia; order Eulipotyphla; family Talpidae; genus Talpa; species Talpa europaea. The sequence goes on from NC_140081.1 coordinate 22,240,584, forward strand.
GACTCATACCCTTCGGATTCCACCTCCCGCTTAGCTGCTTTGGAGAGAGCAGGAAGGGAAGAGGTGACTATTCCTTCTCAGTGCACAAGTTCCTTCCCAAAGAAGAAAGGCAAATTCAGATCATGCATATCAGATTTATTCTTCCTAAATTTGTCAATCAGATTAACTACTTTGATTTCCTAGGGAGAGGGAGAAAAGTAGTAAAGGAAACTGGGCAGTTAGAGTAACTTAGTTCCATATCTCTAAAAAAAAAAAAAAAGGAACAAGACTTTGTGTCATTTGTATTTGCATGATAATTGACCATAAAATCTATAGGTTAAAATAATGCATAAATATTACTATAGAAATACATGACTAGAATATTCTATTACATCTTTAGAAATATGTAAACAATCATTTATAGTACTTAGTATTTTTCATACATCTGGTGCTCTGCTAAGGGCCTTATATTTGTTATTTCATTTAGGATTTCCAACAAATCTTGTGTTTAATACTCTTATTTAATCTCACTTTACAGATTAAGAAATTGGATCATAGAAAAGTTGAACTGGTTGTTCCAGGGAATCCTAAGGAAATATTTGTGAGGCCTCAAAGCCTACACACTTAGCTAATGTGCTCTAGAGTATGATATGTTCAATAAAGGTGAAATCTTAAAATATATTAGGTGTATCTAAAAGTATGGCAGTATGATTTATTTCTTATAACTCATATGCTAAGTAAAAAGGAACTGACTTAGTTGAAGGGTACAGATGTGGCTTTGTACCCCATTAGGAACCTTTTATCATTTGACAGTAAGTTAAAAAGACACTGCCTAATGCATCCACAGTGAATCATTCTTCATTGACTTCCCCTAAATTCACTTCTATGAAGTCTATGGTGGTGTAGCATTCCTGGAGAAATGCACACCTTCTGGATCTCTGGCAAATTCTGGCTGGATTTGTACTGAATGATTGAAAGAAACATATATAACAGCTTATTTGCATGTATTATTACTTATATAATCCTTACAACAATCTCATGAGCTCAGGATCTTTGGACTTTATTTTATGGAGGAGCCAGGTTTTCAAATTACATCTTTCTGTTTGCACAGGCCTTGCTTTTCTGACAGAATTACATTATAAATGTATTCATATATGTATATACATACTCATATACATACATACACACATGTGGATGGACATGTAGGTAGGTAGGTAGGTAGATAGATAGATAGATAACTGGCCTTAATTCCATCTACTGGCTTTTTTTGGTCAGCATTGTCCTTGGGTTCATATTATCAATGTGGCAAACTCTAGTGTATATGCAGCAACTTTAACTGGAATAGAGATTGAAAACTGTGTAAAATGATATCAGCTCATAAACAAGCACTGATTTCATTTCAGGAAATGTCAGAAGAATTATAATTATAATCTTATATTAAATTTTTAACACATCATGTAATTCCAAAAATTTTGGCATAATTACAGAAAATGTTTTAATGTCTTAAGTGATTTGCTTCAAAAACCTAAGAGGAGTAGTTTATGAGATATCTAACAGATGCTGCAGATATTTAACTAAAATATTAAATATCTTGCAGAACCCTTGTGAATTTTCTGTGACATTCAGGCACCCTTGCTGCACACTTTGGGAATTGCGGAACTGGGGATTTAACTCCATCATGTAGTTGGATTCATTGTTTTCTAACTTAGAAAGAGCTGGGCACAGATAAATATGTAAATTTAATATTTACAATTAACTATTCAAATATTCCAATAATTAAATTTTAGAGATCATCCAAGACTCTTAATCTGATCCTGTCTATGCTGCAATCTTAAATTAATGCATGATCCTTTCTCTGGATAATGGGTAATATAGAAAATTTTCCTTTTTATTGAATTTTATATTCTTTAAACTTTCTGTGATTCAAAAATATTTCATTGAAGTGCTGCACTTGGATGGAAAGTCATTGTGAATCTGATGCCAGTATTTTGTTTCTATAAATTTCAGCTAAGCTTTAATTATATTTATTAAGTAAAGATAAAGCATTGTCAAGATCTTTTAGACATGTAATTGAAAATGAAAGGGTCCATTTGGGGGAATGTTTTCACATACATTATGGCAAGAAGAAAATTTAATAGTTTTCCTTATTGAAATTTCTCTGCTTTTAAAGCTATTTCTGACAGGTATTTGAAAATAAATGTATTTCTTTTACAATGCAGTAAATTGACTCCAAATTTCTTTGAGAGCATAGAATAATTTGTGGAAAAAATAATTTCATCTACATACAAATAACAATAGATAACAGAATATTTTACTCCTGGTCAAGTAACCATTTTTTACAAACATGTGAATTTTAGGAATGGAAATATTATATGAAAGGTTGAAATCGGGCAGAAGTGGAAAGTCAAAGAGAGAAGGCAAAACCATGAAAAGGGAGGAGAAAAATAAGCAATTCATTTCACTTGAAGAAGGATCAAAGACCTATAACTTCTTTGAGAAGGTGATAAGTGCAGTTCAGGTCTGGTTCAGTCTCTTCGGCTGGCCTGATGGACCCCATTCTCTTATTATTCCGGAGACTATAAGAAGGTGACAGCTATATGTTTCTCTTTATCCCCTGCTTTGTGTTGTATAACAATCTATTTATTGTCGTTGTTTTACCTGAAACCCAATATTTTTATTATAAATTTTATTTTTATATTCCTCATGCAATTGTGACCCCCTTATTTTGACCCCAATCCCTCCCCCCCCACCCCCCATAGAGTGTCTCTGGTTCATAGTTGTTTGTTGATTTTGATTTTTACTTTCTTATAGTTATTCTTTTTCCTGGTCCCTTATTTAAGTTTTCTAGAAAACTTAAATAAGGGACCAGGAAAAAGAATAACGGAAACCCAATATTAAATAATTTATTCTGAACTGATAAACTGTGAGGGGTCTAGTAAGAAAAACAAAATGATGTGACGATAAGAGGTTTCATGAAAGAGGATTTCTTTTAAATATCTGATAATTTTAGGCAAGAACTGAAAATCTCTGAACATAAGTTGTTTCTTCTGTGAAATGAGAAAGGGAAAGCTATGGGTAGGAAAGCCCTTTTAAATTTGAAAAAATTGGAAATTCCACAATTATACATAAATAAAACATCGACCATAAATCTACAATATAGTCAGGTATAGGGGGACACCATTTCTTTGACACAGTCTCCTCTTTGACAATGCTCCTTCTTGCGTTGTTTGGTTGCTCAGCATGTCAAGTAGTTAAACTGCATTGATTCTGTCAATTCACTTAATATGTTAATGTAAACAGGAATTTTGGCACTTCCCATATTGTAATATTGCTAGTAGAGTGGTTCTCAGAGCTTTTCTACCACCTTGCTCAGCATTGGGATAACTTGCTGGCACCCTAGGGGTGAGTACTGATCTCTGTAGCTAATCAGCTCTACTCTCATTTTTTGCATCTATTTTCAAGAGCAAGCTAGGTTAAGCTAAGTCTATAGTTTTCCTGCAAGTCATTTCTTTCAATTTTCTGAATAGGAAAACACCAGCTTCATTAGATAATGTTCTACCTTTGAGACTAGGGACAATTACTGCAGAAGATTCCTGAAAATTTATAGACTTGATCATAAAATCATCTGATTCCAAGAATTTCATTAGAGAAGTTATTGTTATAACTTTTCAATTTCCTGCTTTGGTGTTCTACTATTTTTTTTTTTTTTTACCTATTTTGAGTAAACTTTAATGCATTATTTTCATTTTGGGGGAAAATCATCAAGCATTCAAATTCACTACTCAACAATTGTGACTAGAAGTGTTACTGTTTTTGTCCTTATAGACTCCTCATTTATAACTTTATTATTTCTTTTTTTTTAAAGATTTTATTTATTTATACAAGCACTGGGTACAGTCAGAAGCTCGGGAGGGTGAGAGAATGCACCAGAGCCAGAGCAGGGAGCAGAGCAGGCAGAAGGACCGAAGCACACTGCTGAGGGGAGCAGTGGGCATGGCAGGAGAGGTCTGCGGGCCATGTGGGACCCTCGCCAGTGGTCAGGGCTGGAACCAGTGCTACAGAGGCTGCGGGCAGCTTCACAACCCAGCGCTCAACCGCTGTGCCACCGGGGAGGCCCAACTTTATTATTTCTTGATTATAGATATTAGCAGTTTACTTATCATATGATAAGTAACGTCTTGGATTAGTTTTTCATTTCTGTATTTATTTTATCATTTTTTTAGTCCATTAAAAAATTAACATCCATCACAAATGGTGCAGGAGGTATCAGGAAATAGAGATTGCATTGTTTTATTTAGAGAATGGAAAAAATATATGAGACAGTAGTAGGTCTTTGCATTTTTATCTTTAAAATTAGAGTCCCTACTCATGAGGCTGATGTGCAGGATGTGCCCTTCTTAATATTAAAATACAGCTGGAAGGGATTATGCTCAATGAAATAAGTCAGAAGGAAAGAGAAAAATATCAGATGGTTTCACTTATAGGAGGAATATAGGGGAACCAAATAAGGGATCAGAGAAAAAAAGACAATGAAAAACACAACAAAACAAAAACAACTATAAATCAGAGACATTCTGCAGGGGATGGGGAGAGGGGGGTTTAAAACGAGGGTGGGAAGCGTGCAAGGGACTATAGTGATGGTGCACGGGTGAATTGGTGGTGGGAATTCTGTAAGGACTATACCTGACAGGAGAAAGCAAACATTGTACAAAAATGAACAATGATGTAAAATATATATAAAATAAATTATTATAAATGTAAATCTTGAGTAAATATATATACTTATGCCTTTGTATTTTCATGTGTGGTGAATGTTTGAAATCTGTCTTGAAGGTTATTGTAGGCATTATTTTTTTTAAAGATTTATTTATTTATGCATATAAGAGCTGAGATACAGGCCAGAGATGTGGGGAGTGAGAGGATTCACCATAGACAGAGCAGGGAACAGAACAGACTGACTGAAACACACTGCTGAGGGGAGCAGGGGCAAGGCAGGAGAGGTCTGCTGCGCCATGTGGGTTGCTCCCTGGCCGGCTGGGGATAGAGGCTGCAGATTGTTTCATAGCACAGTGATTAACCCCTTGCGCCACCAGGGAGGCCCCTATTGTAGGCATTATTAACTCCAATTTATGGTATCCAAAATTGAGATCAATGGGTTTAGGTAACTTGTCATACACAGATAATAGGAAGCAATCCCTGCACTGTTTCTCCAGAACACTTATATGTTCTAATCATAACCCAGTATTTCAGACTTGACAGTTGCAATATTAGTTAATGATGTTTGAAGCAAGATATTGGAAAGCCCTTGGGTTATTTAGAAAATCTAACAAATGCTAGCTGAATAGAGTGAATTTTGTCATTTCTTTCTTATTTGATTTTAAATGGAATTTTATGTAGTCATTGAATATGTTTCTTTTTCCCATAGCATTTTGAGATTAAAAAAAATCTTAAAATTATTTCTTTTAGAGATGTGTATAAAATACAATTCTGTTCAACCTCATCACCCAAAAAATGTTACAGAGAGAATGACTTTACCAAATATAATAAAACCATTTATGATGTAATCCTTCACTTGAGTGGAAAAATGCTACCTGGAGTTAATTCAAGTCAGTCTTTACCTCTGGACTGCACTGAAAGAGTGATTCAGCTTCATTTTCAGCATTCTTCACTTCTTGAGTTTCTCACGTAAGTGCATGGATTTGTTAATTTAAACATGTAATTATGGGTTGGTTAAATAAATAAGTAGATGGATAGGTGGAAAAATAGATAGACTTTATTATTACTTGTCTTTTTATAAAACATTTACTAAGTTTCCACTATATACATAACCCTGTAATCTATACCTTGGAAAACAAAAAATAAGCTTTTTGTGACCTGTTGAATTTATAATCTAAGATGATCATTCTCAAACTTTACCAATGCATCCAAATTACTGGAATGGCATGCTATACAGATTTCTGACCCTTTTCCACAGAGTTTATAATGCTAGTTGCCTTTATAAAAAAATTCTAGTGATACAATGCATTTGGTCTGTGAGTTCATTTTGACAGCCTGCATAAGGTAAATATGTAAATACATTGAACAAAAATGGATGAAACCAATATTTATTCCTCAGATTACTATTAATATAATCTCAGGTATGAATACTTGAGTTTCAGTCTGCACGGTTAGAAATCTCTTAGTACTGAAATAATGGGCAGATGAAATTTCCATAAATGATTGATAGAAAATATAGGGAAAATATTTATAATCATAATATCTGTGTCATTCCGCAGAGATTAAATGGCAACTGGCCAAGAAATAAGAAATGTCCATTAAAAGTCTGAGGGGTGTGTTGGTGAATTTATAGCATTTCTTTTTCTACATTTGTAGTATCTTTGTCCCCAGGAGTCCCCCACATCTGTAGGCAGTGTTGTTATTCCATCTTCCATGCTCCTGTACCACTAAAATAACATGTTACTTGCTGTTATGTAGTGAATATATTTTGAAATACATTACTATGTTTTTACATTTTGTTTCTTTGTGTATGGAATCTATTCCATAGTTAGCCAAAGATATTCACCTACCTCAGCAGGGTGGAGACAGATGCTTGTAAGGGAAATATTTGGTGTTTAGGTTTTTTTTTTTTTTTTTGGTTTCTGAGTAGGATTTTTCATTCTCTAACAAAACTATGCTACTCTGCTCTTAAAAATTAGACATGTATGGAACAAAGTATTTTTTTCTTCCTTATTCTCTCACTATCATGGCAGTCAAAACTGACTAGACTTTCTTGTGATCTTGAAGTTTATCCACAAGTTTCAAAGTCCCTGGAGAGACTGAATTAAGACCCACACAATCTCCTATGCTGTGTTGGTCAATGGGAGGGACTCCTCTAAAGAGGCAGAGCATAGGAGCTGGCTGGCTCTGAAGTCACAATGTGAATGACAAATATATGACAAATGGACAGTGAATGAGTCAGTTTGAAGGACTTCTTGGTTCTTCATGGGGCTAAGAGGAGAGATAGAAGAGCCTACCTCAGTAGCAGAAGCCCAGTTGGCAACTAGACTTTCAGACTGAGAGGGGGCAGAAATGTGGTTATAGATCTGCATGTCTCTTTTTTTATGTTATTCATTATTTAGTGTACCCCACTAATTTGTGAGCATGTTGGAGACAATAAGCAGCTCTAAAATACAGGGTACCAGGGAATAGTGCCACTGTTCACTAAAGATTTATTTGTTAGCATTTTTCCTTTCATAGAACTTTGCTTTTTGAACTTGTGTGGTGAAAGGAATAAAACTTTGAAGTCGTGTCTCAGGAAAGTCATATAAGAATGAGGAAAACCATGAAATAAAAAAGTTTGTGGTAAAAAAAGAAAAGGTAATGGATTTGCATTTCAGGAGAAAAGGTGTAATGAGTGAGAGAAGTTGGAGAAAGATAGGTTTTGCACTATGCATATTATACATAGGATTTTATTTATAATATTAAACTATTGATAGTTATTTTGTACACTGGGACCCCCAAAATGGATCCACCCCAGTGGCTTACCTATGTCACAAATCTAAACCCAAGTCAGCCTATACTTGAGAAACACCTGTTATGTAACCTGACATGGATTGTTTTCCCTTGAATAAAGGACATTACACTTGTTACTAAATGATTTTATGTTTGTCATTTGACTCTATGAACTCTTAAAAATGACTTTAATTATTAAGGCATTCATTGCATCTTACCCATATGAGTTTGCTAGGATTACCGTAACAAACTGCCAGAGACTGGAAAGCTTACAAAACTAGAAATTTATTTTTTCACAGTTCTGGAAGCTGAAAGTGCAAGAATAAGATGTTGACCGATGGGGTTTCCTCTGTGGCCTCTCTGCTTGATTTGCAGGTGGCTGCCTTTTCTGTGCCCTGCCTTGCTCTTTCCTCAGTGTACACACATCCCTGGTGTCTCTCTACAGATTTCATCTTCTTACAAAGACCTTAGTCAGATTGTGTTTGGGTCCACCCTCAGGGTCTCATTTTACCTTAATAATTTACCTTAAAGTTTAAAGGCTTAACTCTAAATGCAGTCACAGTTTGAAGGGCTGAGAGTTCATATTTCAGCATGACTATTGGGGGGGACACAATTCAGCTCATGATAAAGCTTTCTATCTTCTATTGTAAGGGACCAGGAAAAAGATTAATTATAATAAAGAAGAAATCAAAATCAACAAGCAACTATAAACCAGAGACACACTACAGGGGCCGGGGGTAGGGGCAGAAGGGAGTAGGATCAAAACAAGAGGGGTGGGAATTGTATGGGGATTATAACCAAGATGAAAATGCATACATTTTGCAAAAATGAAAAAATGATGTAAAAATATATAAAATTAAATTTTAAAAAAGTAATAAAAGTGTTGTTTAATTGGTTGTTATATTTCACAATAAATTTAGTGTTGCTATGTTTGAAATGACTTGCTTAGTATTTCTTGTCATTTCTGCCTCTTATAGGTATAATTTGTCCCTCTTCAAATTCACATGATGAAGCTTAACCCCCAATGTGACTGTATTTGGAAATAGAGTCTTTAATGATATAATTATGGTTAATGGCATCACAAAGATGGGCCCTTAACCTGAAAGGCAGGTAGAGAGATTTCCCCACAAAACAAGTTTTCTGGCACCTCCTTCTTGGACTTCTTGCCTGCAGAACTCTGAGAAAATAAATGTCTGTTGCTTAAGCTATCCAGCCTGTGGTATTCTGTTAGGACAACCCCAGCAGACTAATACAAAGACTAATATCCTTTAATAAAATTTCATTTGTTTATAACAATCTTTTTTTAAGATGTAATTAATTTTCATGGAAAGAATTTTCTACAGCTTTCAATTTCCATAATATAAAAGTAAACAGAAGTAGAATACCCTGTACCCTATACTTGAAACTGTAATGTAGTGAGATATCATATAACATAAAACGACCATAACTCTTATTTTCTAATTCCATTGACTTTTACATCAATTGTTCATTTATCAAAATAATTGCACTTAAAAAAGCCATCTTCCCTTTGTTAGTACATTTAATTCCATTTGTGATTTCATTTCTTTTATCTTTAAAACCTTACATCCTTTGGAAGCTCTCTTGCCCTTCTGTGACTGTACAGGTGCCTCTCTTTTCATTTCTGTAAGTAAAAAAACCCCTTAAACACTTCTTACCTACATGTGACCATTATGGAATTTTTTAATGAAATTGCATCTAAGAGTGAAAATATTTCTTTTTTATTAAATTTTCAGTCATGTACATATCTATATAATTTGGGGGATATATTTTCACACTTCCATAGGTGTACATACTTTACTCACCTACCACCAAAATTTCTGTGCCAGTGAGCTATCCCATGCATACCCCTACCACCTCCTCCTCCCTCTCCCCTATTCTCCCTGGTAACCAGTATATTTTTCATTGTCTAAGAATTATTTTTGCTGCGCTTTGCCAGTATGTGTTCTTTCACAAGTAAGTGAAACCATCTGACATCTGTCTTTCACTTTCTGACTGATTTCATTTAGGATAAGTCACCTTAAGATCCATCCATTTTGTCCTAAAAGGCACTATTTCACCTTTTTTTAATAGCTGAATGGTATTCTATTGAGTAGATAGTCTACAATTTCTTTGCCAGTCACCTGTTGGTGAGCACTTAGGTTGATTACATGACCTGGCTATCGTGGGTAATGTTGCTGTGAACATAGGAGGGCAAAAATATTTTTGTATTAGAGTTTTCATAGAGAATGAAAATATTTCAAGGCACCCATCTAAGAAGTGATTGTGGAAGAGTGCTGTCAAGTGGGGGTAGGAGGAGCATGGCATTTGAGTTAAGTTAATGCAGGCTTAAATTCTAGTATAAACTCCTATGACAGTGCAAATCACTCACTGTTTAAGCTCCAATTTCAGAATTGGCTGCAGAATTGAGGTTGATAATTCCCAAACCCATTTGGTTGTAAGAATTAGCAATAATAAAATGTGCACTGTAAGATATTTAGTACGTGTGATTCAACATTCATATGCTGAAATGTTGGCCTAAATTATTTCACCTTGGTAACTATTAGTGACATTCTGAAAACTGACTCATATCATTATCACTGAATTAGAATATTTTAAAAATCTGTTCTGTTAGTGATAAATGCTTTGTTGGCATAAGGATGTCAGAAAATCAATATTTATCAAGGATGTCTTTATATTAGATAAATTAGAATTTTACTCAAATTTTTATGCATTTAAAATAGAAACCACATGACTACTCTTAATTTTGCCACTTTTTATTCTTGGTCCTTGATGATTAATTCAGTAAAGTAAACACTCTCATTCAATAAGGCAAAAATTCTAATGCCATTCTATATTAAAAATCTGTAAAAAAATCATTCTATATTTAAAATCTAATGCAATGTTAACTATGAACTAAATAAGGATGTTTGGACACTGAAATAATTGTGCACTATAGAAGTCAACTTTCTCATTACACTCTATGATATGTTGTTGTTGTAGTATTTTTGTTGCCACACTTCCCAGTAGCTTTAATATTACATGGGTGTTTTCTGTTTTGACATTTTATGGTGTGAGAATGCAGGCATGGAAGAATGATTTTGGCATTAAAGCCAAGGCATTCAAATTTATTGCTATTTTATCAGCAAATACATGCCTATCAGGATATGTTGGCTGTGATAAAATTGCTCAACATTTAGAGAATGGCAGTAGGGTTAATAAAATTGGATCATTAATCCATGTTACACACATAGGTTTCATCATGGAAATATTCAATAAATGTATTACCTTCAAAAATTATCATAACTGTTGTTCCTCATTTAAATTTAATGAGAATAAGTAAGGACTTTTGTATAACTGGAATTCTATCTATTTTGTGCAATAAATGAGACATTCCCTAATTTTTGGAGATTAAGTTTATACTTTTATAAATTAGTACATCTAATTTCATTTTTTTCTACTCAGAAGAAATATTTCAATAGAAAAGCCAGCATGTGAAATTATAATCAAATCAATTATGAAAGTCAACTCTTATGAAACTACTCACCAGACAGAAAATCTATTGACAGGACATAATTGTAAATACTATCTCAGGAACTCATGAAGTTAGCCTTTGAGATAGATTCAAAATGAAAAGAATGAAACTTTTGGGCAAAGAGCCTAAAAACTGTGACCAGGTCAGAATCTCTCACTGATTCTAGGTCTGGTCACTGGCTGTTGCAAATGCAAGCACAGGGGCCTTTGGTACTGCCAATGGAAATAATTTATTTTATTTTTTTTAATTTTTTTTTTTTTACTATTTGAGAACTGATACTCCTTTTATTTTTTTTTAAGATAATAAATTTTATTGTTATATTCCCCATACAATTGCAGCCCCCCCATTCTGACCCCAATCCCTCCCCTCCCGCCCCCGCCCCCCTAAAAGTATCTCTGGTTCATAGTTTTTTGTTGATTTTGATTTTCACTTTCTTATAGTTATTCATTTTCCTGGTCCCTTATTTAAGTTTTCTAGATTCCTGCTATGAGTGAGACCATCCGGTATTTTTCTTTTTCTTTTTGGCTTATTTCGCTGAGCATGATCCCTTCCAGCGCCATCCATGTTGCTGCAAATTGCATGTGTTTATCTTTTTTGAATGCTGAGTAATATTCCATGGTATATATGTACCACATCTTCTTGATCCAGTCATCTATTTTTGGGCATTTGGGTTGTTTCCAAAGCTTAGCTATTGTAAACAGTGCTGCTATAAACATAGGGGTGCAGGTGCTCTTTGGAATTGATGTTTCTGTGTCCTTTGGGTAAATACCTAGGAGTGGAATTGCTGGATCATATGGAAGCTCTATGTTTAGGAGGTCCAGAAATCTCCACACAGCTTTCCACAGTGGTTGGACCAGTTTGCACTCCCACCAACAGTGCAGAAGAGTTCCTTTTTCTCCACACCCTCGCCAACATTTGTTGTTGCTAGTTTTTTTAATATGTGCCATTCTCACTGGTGTAAGATGGTATCTCATGGTAGTTTTGATTTGCATTTCCCTGATGACAAGTGATGTTGAACATTTTTTCATATGCCTGTTGGCCATTTGCAGGAAATAATTTATTTTAACCAACAGGATGGAGAACTAGCAGGTGTAAGGTGGAATTGCAGCCACAAGAACCAGCAGGGTGCAGCAGAGTTCTGACAATGCTGAGGTTGGGGCTCCCCCCCTCCCCCACCCCCACTCTGGAAGGGTGGGGAAGGCTTGTAAGGGCAGCTGCCTTTCATAACAGCTCTGACAAAACAGAGATCAAGCCAATATGCATCATTCCCTTTTAAAGACTCAAAGGATAGCTCAGCTCCGCCTCCTTCAAGCAGCTGCCTTGGCTCAGGATATCAGGGTGGAATTCGGACCTCGACAGTGTGTAGACATTTTGCTGTCCATTTTGGGTGGTGTGTGGACATCAGGAGGAGGAGTTTGCTCCTCAACTGCACCAGATCACTCCATTGAAACAAATCTCATACAGGAGTGGAAAAATAATTTTCCCCTTAACCCTTAATATAAGTGATTCCATTTTGACTTATTTTTATTTTTTTAAAGATTTATTTATTTATTCATACAAGAGCTGGGGTACAGGCCTGAGGTGTAGTGGGTGAGAGGACTCACCAGAGACAGTGGGGAGCAGAACAGGCAGATTGACTGAAATACACTGCTGAGGGGAGCAGTGGGCGAGACAGGAGAGGTCTGCTGTGCCATGTGGGTCACCTCCCTGGTTGGGAATTGAACTCCTGCTGCAGTGGATAGTAATAGCTTCATAGTGCTGTGTCTTAGCCCCTTGTACCACCAGGGAGGCCCCTTGACTTGTTTTTCACAATGCAAAAATGTATTCTTCAGGTTCAGTTCTTACTGAGGACCTACTTCATGTTCAGCACTGTGGAATACTTAAGTGAGCACACTCACTTCCCAGGAAGCTCTTAGCTTAATGATACCCTGATCATTTTCCTTAGGCTCTCTCAGTAGCATTTGATAGACTTGATAATTTCCTCCTGAGATCCTGTATAGTTTCGAATGCCAAGAAGTTTTCTAGTTTCTTCATAGATCTCTAAGCTGTCTGTTTCACTCTCTAGGATTTTAACTTAATGGGACCTCATCTCATTGAGTTCTGAGTTTTACACAGGATTTACTTTGGCTACTATTGCTAAGGAGTGGTGTTTTATTAACATTAGATTTTACTTAAAGTTACAGTAATTCCAATGTAATGAAGATTCATTCATAGATGTGATACAGACAGGAAATGTGTGAAAATCAAAGAGAAGTTATGATTTTTTTTAAAGATTTATTTATGCATTCAAGAACTGGGGTATAGACCAGAGGTATGGGGGTAGTTGAGAGGATTTACCAGAGAGAGTGGGGAGCAGAACAGGCAAATCTACTGAAATACACTGCTGAGAGGACCAGCAGGTGAGACAGGAGGAGTCTGCTGTGCCATGTGGGTTGCTCCCTGGCCTGCTGTGGATGGAACTTGTGCTCTGTGGCTGGAGATAGCTTGATAGCTCTGTGTCTTTAACCCCTGTGCCACCAGGTAGGCCCAGGAGTTAAGATATTTAACTTCCAAACAGAGGAGTTTTTTATATGCAAAGTGATTTCTTCCACTGGTTTCCACTGCCTTGGGGCCAAGTCAAACTTAACAGCTATAGAACTGTGCTCACTGCTTATACTTCCACAGGGATTCCCCTCCTTATTTCTCTCTTATTTGTCTCTGCTATCATCAAAATTTGAGCTTTCAGAATCATCTTAAGTATCCTTTTTCCTTTTTATTTGTCTTACTCACCAGTAGTTACAGGACTTTAAACTGAAGAGGAAGTCTCCAGAGTTGAACACTAGATTCGGTATCCTCTGTTAAATGCTGTGATGATTAGTGTTCTCTGCTCCCAAAATGAGTTCTAGATCTAAACATCTGAACTATTACAGAACCTCCAAGATGTGTGGGTCCAGAGAACCTCTAGGAGAAAGACTTCACCAGAGAGTGTTTCAAGTGAACAGGCAATGCTTTACTAGAGACTCATGTACCAGGGAACCAGTGCCCAAAAGGAGAATTTTAACCTGGCTCCAAGAGGGGAGTTAGGAGGAAGTGTTTAAAGGGTAGATCCATGAAGTGGGGCAGAGGAGAGCGACATTTGTTCTGGATTGGGCTACCCCCAGGCATGCATATATGGGTTCCATTCCAACTGCACTTGGAGTGCTCTCAGCTTGCTCCCAGGAAACTGAGGCAATCATTAGTCTGGATCTAACACGTTTGTCTAGCCTAGTGCCTTTGGTCAGTCTGTAACAGGGTAGTCCCCAGGAAAGGGGGAGGGTCTGGTGGGCTGAAATGTTTGGACAGTATGTTGGGATAAGGCCCTACAGTCTGTGACTTAGTCTCCCTGTTCCAACAGGTTCTTGAGAAACTCAGTCTAACTCAGCCAGTAGTTTGATTCCCTCATTCAAATAGGACATTGGACAACTATTATATTATCAGCTCACAATTTATTTTACCTAGGCTGTCTCAAAAACCACTACTCAGAAGCACTTTCTGCCGAAACTGTATTGGCTCTGTAGAATAGTATAATATGAATTATATGTATGAAGACATTAGGTAAAAATATTTCAAGTGGAGACTGTGCACCATGCCTGAAACAGAGAGCAAGACAAGGGCACTGGTGGAGGTGCAAATGAGTCATGGCAGCTCCCAAACTCCACCCTCTAGCAACCAGGCTTTTCTTTCTACTTACTGGACTGAACTATCCCTGATAGAGTGATCCAAGGAGCAGAAAAACTGTTCTGGATTGGGTTTGAACCCAAGAGGCTGGGTTCTTCTAGTTAAGATAAAGAGCTGTGAGTGTTTACTAGTGAAAATGGCATGATCTGCATTAACATCCAACAACATGAAGACATGAAAAGTGGCACATGGAAATGTATACACAGAAATGGAAATCTATAATTCTTTAAAAGTAGGAAAGCATTCTTCCAAAATGGGTACATTCTCAATTTTCAAGTTTGAAAATCTCCAATTAAAAGACTATGCCACCCGGATCACATTATAGGCTTTGGTTATATATATTTGTTCTAAGAGTATGCTCAACAGTGGCCATGAGTGACTTTGTTGTGCTATTAGTCTTTCCATGCAACTGCAACAAGTTTGAATTTCATCATGTCGATAAATTGGATTGTCATGATACCTTTTAATTGCTTCAGTGTCATGGTTGTTGATCCCAGCTTTGTTTCTCTTGGGGTAAAAAAAAAATATAAAGTTCTCAGAATATTTAATATTAAAACTTTTGAAAAGTCTGTCAAGCATACAGGGACCCATTGTCACATCACTACATAAGTGTAAGGGATGTATTATGAGAGCCTCAAATTTGCCTCCCAAGGATGGGGACTTGGGCAATATTTAAGGAGTTGGGGAAAAAAATGACAGTGTCAGAAAAATGTAACTTGATAGAGTCTGAGTGGTTGCCTTTTGCTGCCTTGCTGTAACTTGAATGTGGGTCCAAAATCAAAATCACAACAAAACTGGGTATCCCTTGCTGCCTAATGCTGTTGCTTTAAGAGTGAGTCAGGTATTTTAGTTCTGTTTCCCAGGGCTGTTTTTTGGGTCAGCCAATGAGAAAGTGAACAGTCTTCTGAGCCTTTACTCTGAAAACACAACTGTCAATTTAAAAAAAATTCTGCTTTTCCATTTAAATAGGTAATGGTATTTTGGTCCCATTAGTTCACTCTTACAAGCTTGTCCTGCTTTTCTTGCAAGATAAGCAGAAACAGGGAAGACCATCATGGTTTCAAGGGTAGGTGTGATTGTAAGTAGATAGTAAGTTCTTTCTCCTTAATCAATTCTCAAAAGGAATCAAAAATTAATTGTATAAATCTTAAATTTGAAAATTAAAAATTGAAAAAACAATATGCCATTAAATTAATTGAATTTCAAATGCAAGTGATGTATGTATATTATACTATAATCATTTGGATTTCTTTTTAATTTTAGTGCTCAAGGAGCATGTATTTCTCATGTACTGCCAGAATTTCTGCTTGAACCAGAAGATTATAAGAAGTGGATTGAAATTACAGTAAGGGGATATATTTTTTAGTAACAGTTTACATAGTAATTATTAAATTTACTGGTATTCATTCTTTCATAGAAGATTCCATTTTCTTTTTTATTTATATAATAATTGACAATATTTTTACAATATTCTATTTAAATTTTATACTATTTTGCTTATTATACTATTTTGCTTATTTAATTTATATGAGACACAAAGAATTTTCCACAAATCAGATCCTTGCCATATCTGATTATATTAAATTCACTGAGTAGAGGAAGCAGTAGTAATCAAAACAGAGCAAAGATAGAAACAAAGAAAAGTTCTTCATTATTTTCTTTTGTTTCGAATTTTAGAATGCTTGATTTTTTTATTTACAAAATATTCTAAATATTTTGACCAGCCTTGGGCTGGGGGTTCTGGGGGGATGGATGGGGTGGGGTGTGTGTGTGTGTGTGTGTGTGTGTGTATTTGCATGAAAAACCTTTGCAAAAAAAAAATCCTATGCAAAATGATCTTATGATGGGTGCATATGCAGTATCTTCTCCTGAAATAACTTTTTAGAATCTGTACTTTTCAGAGAAAAAACCTAGTTAATTTCCCTACCACTTGCCAGTTCCCTTTTTCTGTGTTAGAGAAGAATAGAGAAATTAAGGAAGGTATGCAGTTTTTTTTTTTTCAAAGTATACAATTCTTTTTATGGAAACCTATTGAGAAGGGGAATTGATTTGAGAAAGCTACAAGTTTCATAGAAATTAGTTTTGATGCTCTTAACTTCACTGCCACAGGACATAGGAGGTGACCCCAGGCCCTGTTCTTTGTTGTTGTTGTAGTCATTGTAATTTATATTGAGGCAGTGTTGGTTTACAACACTGTATAGGATTTAGAGGTAAAGGTTCACACCTCTTCAGTTGTGTGTCATCATCATATCACACCCACCACCAAAGCACCCATAGTCCTCTACCATAGCCCATTGGACCCATTGCTCTCCCCCCTCACCCCGCCCCGCCACCCCGCCACCCTTCTAGCAGTCTCACTTCTGCAGTCAGATTTCTACAGTTTGTTTGGTTTGATTTTATCTGTTCCTTTGTTTTGTTTCTCTATATTCCACATATGAGTAAAATCATCTGATATTTGTCTTTCTCCTTCTGAATTATTTCAGTTAACATGATCCCCTTCTGTTCCATCCACATTGTCACAAATGGCAAAATTTTATCTTTTTTTAATAGCTGAGCATTATTCTACTGCATATTTGTGTGTGTGTGTGAATATGTACATACCGCATCATCTTTATCTACTCATCTTATTGGGCACTTAAACTGTTTCCATATCTTGGCTTTGCAAATAGAGCTGAATGAACATAGGAGTATATACATTCCTTCAAATTAGTGTTTTTCATTTTCCAGGAAGGTGCCTGAGAGAGTAGAAATGCTTGATAATATGGTAGATCTCGTTTTAATATTTTTAAAGATTTATTTTTATTTGTTTATGCATAAAAGAACTGGGGTGTAGGCCAGAGGTGTGGGTGGTGAGAGAATTCACTAGAGACAGAGTGAGGAGCAGAACAGGAGGATCTACTAAAATACACTGCTGAGGGGAGCAGCAGGCGAGACAGGAGAAATCTGCTGCCCAGTGATAGCTTCATAGCCCTGAGACTTTAACCCCTGTGCCACCAGGAAGGCCCTCTTTCTAATATTTTGAGAAACCTCCATAATATTTTCCTGTTATTTCGCATGCTGATAAGTTCCTGGGGCTTAATCCAATAGGTGTGGTTCTTTTTGCAATTTAGAGTTCAGAATAACTTTGCATCTCCTTCTGACATTTCTGCCACAGAGTGAACTACTAGGTGCATTGAATAAATAAATCTATCATCTCTGTAAGGGATTCTGTGTTCCAGAAAGTTATCAGTGTTGACAGCTTCTATTTCTGTCACATGGGAAGTTAGAGTTCTTGATGAATGTATAAAAAGGGCATGCAATGGATTTATGAAAAGGAAATAAAAACTTCAATGCTAACTTAGTAGTTAAAACTTTGAGCTTAAATTTGCCTTGCATTTTAATTAATGTTATAATATTTTATGTTTTTAAAGTCTTCCAGTAATACCTTACCCGGGAATTCTAATATACCTCTAAAAAAACATTCTCTTGTCCTTGATATGACTAAGTTTGAAGACTGGAGTAAACGAGCATGGACAGATGTATTCCTTCAGATATACAAGGTAATATTTGCATTCTTCTTCACTTTTTTTTTTTTTTGCTTACAGGAATAGTGTATTGATTAAGATATAAGCAATACTGTAAAAGATTAGAAAACAGTAGCCTAAATAAGTTGAAATTTTTATTTCTCAGGGGACTCTCATGACGTAAGTGGTTACAGTGGAATGTCTCTTCCATTCTCAGTATTAGACTTTCATTCATGGATCAGTTTCTCAGATACAAGAGCATAGACAGGAATAGTAGACAACAAGTAAATGCTTCTTAAGACTATCAAATGTGGGCCTCCCAGGTGGCGCAGCGGTTGAGCACTGGGTTGCGAAGCTGCCTGCGGCCTCTGCGGCGCCGGTTCGATCCCCGGCTGCTCCCCGGCCACCGGAGGAGGGTCCCACATGGCGCGCAGACCTCTCCTGCTGCCCGCTGCTCCCCTCAGCAGTGTACTTCGGTCCTTCTGCCTGTTCTGCTCCCTGCTCTGGCTCTGGTGAATTCTCTCACCCTCCCAGCTTCTGACTGTACCCAGTGCATGTATAAACCAAACAAACAAACAAACAAATAGATAAATAAATAAGACATGCCTCTAGAAAATTAAAAAAAAAAAAGACTATCAAATGAAAAATACATCATTTGCATTTTCTATTCTGTTGGGTAGAATTTTGTCATATAAGTGCACTGAGCTGCAAGGAAAGTTGTGAAATGTAGTTTCCACAATAGAGAGATGTAGGAGTACTCAGTGACTATAAAGAAAGATTAAAAAATGCATGTTGGTGGAAATTACCGTCTCTACTTCTGATTCATAGTAACTCCTGCTCTGAATGTTTTTACAAGCTTTGTGAATTTGCCCACCAAAGCTCTTACATGATCGTACACATGTTTTTACCACCATCAGTTGTAACACATGCGAGTAGATTCCATCCCAGATTGTACTGAATTAGTGTTTTCTAAATTTTGAAAATATTTTTGCCTGCAGTGGTTAGTTATTCCTGGCAGACTCTGCAAAGAGGCTAATACTTCAGTCACTTCCCAACTCAGGCTTGAGGCATTAATTCCTCAAAGTCATTTGAGAAGTATCAGGAACACTGGATTCATCAAGAGCCAAACAAAACCGCTTCAAAGTCATTGAGCTCATTTTTTATTAAGCTCAATATTATGTTGCTCCCAGTATCCTTAACTTTTAGAACAGCTCTTCTCACCAAAAGGTCAATAGTCTTGAATTTATTTTCTCTGGACACATTTTTTGGTTGTTGCAATAATATGCAACTAAACTACCATCTGTAAATCAATCTCCTTGCTCGATTAAGATATGAGTCACTTGGAAATATAATTTGGTTGCTTTGTTTTTATTTTTATTTTTTGTGAAGAAATTCTGTTATGTGATGAGAATAATGCTTGTGTCAAATGAATGCTCTATGTGGTGATGTAAAATACACAATACACACAGCTTTCTCAAAACAGAGTCGTCATGCAATGTCTTCCATTACACAGGTGATCGATTCATTTTGAAGGCATGTTATCACTCACATTTTTTTTTTTTTTTGGGTAAAGATTTATTTATTTATTTATTTATTTATACAAGCACTGGGTACAGTCAGAAGCACAGGAGGGTGAGAGAATTCACCAGAGCAGGGAACAGAAAAGGCAGACTGACTGAAATACACTGCTGAGGGGAGCAGCGGACGCAGCAGGAGAGGTCTGCGTGGCATGTGGGACTGTCACCGGTGGCCGGGGATTGAACTGGCGCTGCAGAGGCTGTGGGCAGCTTCGCAGCCCAATGTTCAACCGCTGCACCACCAGGGGAGGCCCAGGGGAGGCCCTGTTTTTATTCTTAATTTCATTTACTATCCTTTTTCATTTTGAAAAGAAATTTTTGAAAGGAAATTATGAGTATTTTACAAAATGATCTTTTTCTGGTAGCGTGAAAGCTAATAGATCTTTACCACTGATCATTTGAGAAGCACCAGTATAGAATTATCCGTAAGAACCCAACATGGTGGCTTTTCTTGTATTGAAGGTCACACCTGCCCTCTGTGTGGGTCCATCATCAAATCCATATTTTTAGTCAAGGGTCACTTGCAAATCTTGTCTCATGTATGGAGTGGAGGACAGAGATGACAGATGAATCATGACTCAGCTCAGGTTATTAGCCCCAAACATTTATCTCAGCTGTACTCACATGATTCATCTTTTGGTATTCCCTGAGAAAGGGGAAGGGGTCCTTTTCAAAGACTTTTGACTGCATTGTTATGAATATGTCATTTGAAAATTAGGAGCTCTAGATCACATAATGGCCAAAAAGAAAGAATAAGGCAGTTGTTTTTTTTTTTTTTCCCCTACACTTTTATTTGTGTGTATGGGTGGTGGGGGAAGAAGGAAGAATTTCCTTTCTTTCCTTATAGGTTCTTTGACTGGTCTGATAACTAAACAGATGGAAGACAGATGATGAAAAGAAAAATTTTATTTCGTACATAATTAGGGGAGCCCCCCATAAAAACATGTGACTCGGTTGCCTGGCTGCTTGTGAGTCTCATCTTTTTCTGAGCTAAGGAGAGTGGTAGTGGTCTGGAGTTTCAAAGGGCAAGTGTTTACTACACAAGTGTTTGCCATGCCAGGCAGATGAGTCTTCCTGATATAAAGCCATCTCCTTCTGCTTTAATAGCTTTCTTCCTAGCACAGATCCCCTATCTAAATTCTCTTATGCGTTTCAGGGAGAGGTAAAAAGCATCTCCTGAATCTGCTGTGTCTTAACTGCCGTCAGTTCAGAACAGTCTTCATACCACAGTGGCACATTTGGGAGTAATGTCCTTCCTTATGGGACATCCCCCAAAATGTTAGATAGGCCTTTCTCAAAATGCCCTGAGTAGCCTCTTCCAATAAGTGTCACTTAAATATGGACAACTAGGGCCTCCCCTGTGGCACAGCGGGTTGAGTGCCCCGCTGTGAAGCTGTCCACAGCCTCTGCAGTGCAGGTTCCATTCCCGGCCAGCCAGGGGCTACCCACATGGCACAGCAGACCTCTCCTGTCTTGCCTACTGCTCCACTCAGCAGTGTCTTCGGTCCATCTGCCTGTTCTTTTCCCTGCTCTGTCTCTGGTGAATTCTCTCACCCTCCCACACATCTGGCCTGTACCCAGTTCTTGTATAAATAAATAAAATCTTTAAAAAATATATGGACAGCTAAATGCCATTTGAAGTTCTGTGACCCTTTTCATGCCTAGTACCATTATTTAAAGAATGCAGGTTATTTTAAGAGCAGTGAAGACATTAGATACTTTGTTCTTTCTCACTTGTTTGCCCTTTTCCTAATCAAAGAAGTGATCACTGTTCTGATTATGTCCTTGTAGAATGTTGTTTGGGAATTATCTTGCTGTAGGTTTATCAATAAACATGTCCTCCCTATTTGAAAAAAAACTCTGAGAGAAAAGATGAGGCCACCCCTTTCTTGTCATCTGAAGTCTTGCCTTTCTCGTGCCTGCATGCCCCAGCTCTGTAAACACAGTATAAATTTATCTTAGTGTGACAACCAATATAAATACTCCATGTGCATATTGGTAAGTTTTTGGCCTTTTCACCTATTAATCTGTCTGGTATAAATTTGTTCATCTCTGTGGTCTCAGAAGAACCAGGTGGTTTGAGGGGATTTTCCCCTGTGCCGTGGCACACCCTCTTAGACTTAATACAATTCCCATTTGCAGATGAGTAAGTCCTATTACCAGACATGTGTCAGGTAAATACAAAAATTTAGAAGTGGATTTTTTGATGAAAATTTAAAACTGTTCCCATAGTGGCAAAGAGAATAGTTTTGACACTCTTATCAGTATTTTAATAATGTGTAAACTGTAACCATTTGAGATAGCATAGGTACAATTGCATAGGTATGTCATGTGTAAAGAAATAAGTACTTTTTTCCAAAGCTATAATTAACATGACTATTAAAAAATTCATCTTAGATTACATCTTCCAGAAACAAATTCTGAGACAAGTGTTGAAGCACCGGTAGTTTACTTTAGAGGTAATGCCATGGTGCATGGGTATTAGAGAAGGTAATTGAGTCAGAGAATATATACACAGAAGCCAGTAATGGATGAGGTTGCAAAAGGTTCCACCAGTGCATCCCAGTGCGGATCTATAGGAAACCCTGTAGAATAAATCTCAGATTATCCCCAACTGTGTGGTAAATAAGCTAGAGTAATTATCTATTTCCTGACCATCTCTAATTAGGGGGTTGCTCCTTGGGGTCATTAATCCTCTCGCATTCTTGGCTTACCTTGCTGTGTGCCAATTTTCACGTATGTACTGGAGAAAAAAGTCCTCCAGCAGAGATTTGTAGGTGATAACAATAAGTAGTGTTAGAAACAAGACAATGTGCCGAAAATGGAGTTACTTATGCCAAGCCCCAGATCACCAAGCTGTGAACAACAGTTTTGCCTCCCCTAGAATTGAAATCATCAGCCAATCAATCGGGAATCTTTTGATCAGCACTAATTAGCCAATCTGCCTGAAGACCCTTATCATCCCCTAAAAGGAAGTATCCTTATAATAATCAACCCCTCTTTTGCCTAGTGTAACTGTCCGTGTTCCCACTCCCTTCTGTCTATAAATGTCTTCTTCCATTTTTAAAAACTAGATCCATTTCAAAATTTATTCTTTATATATGAGACTATATTTTAAATAGCTATAATGATAGTATAATTCATAACAGTATTAATAAAGTATATTATGATAAAGATTTGATTAACCAACATTTTTACATTCATTCTCATAATATTTCATTTCTAGATAGTAATATATGTACAGAAATAGCTTTCCTTTTGTTCAACTCCTTGGAGCTCCTTTTTATCTTTTAGATTTGATGCCATTCAAAAAGATCTTTATTCAGTTGAATTTTTCTGAACAGTAGCTTTCAGAATGTAGAGATGAATGTTGAGGAGATATGGTTGGATACCAATAGTATCTCTATAGCAAATCACTCATATTGTGCACCCCTATGCCACTGGGGAGCAATTGTCTATTACAATTACAGGTTTGGGATGAGACAAGGAGCTTCACTTGTACTATCATGTAAATCAGTGTTCTAGTACCTTCAATGAGAAAGCCTTCGGGGTGTGTGTGTCTGTGTGTTTGTGTGTGTATTCTAGTTGGGATGAATTAATGACTTCTGATGTCCAACTCACTAGTACAGTGACATTTTGAGTAGCTGCCTGTGCTGTAGTAGTGCATTGATAAGGTAAAGAGTGCTTAGTATTACTTGATTATTTTAAAACTCAGATGCATAGTCTCATGATGAAAAATGTGGTGTGCATCTGTTAGCAGGCAGAATGAGGTACAGCCCAGGGCCCCCAAACCTGTGCTCTGAATAGTTTCTTCCATCTGCCACATAAAGACAAAATATACTCGTAGTGTGTAAAACCTTCAGGAGAAAAGAACATTAATATAATTAATGTGCAGTAGAGAGGAGAGAAGAGAATGAATATGGTTAAAATGTTTCCTCATGAAACATCCAAAGTTACTCATTCCCTCGTGGGTAAATGCCAGGAACAGAAGCTGAAAGAGCAAAATCAAAATATCAAAAGTTAACTTTCAATCAGAAGGAGTCATTTCCTTAGTTCTGTTTGTCCCCAATCATACCCTGTAACAATTTCAATTAAAGCCAGGGTTTTCCTCCCAGTGCCTCCTGCCCCTGTCTTTCTCTTTTCCCTAGCCTTCTCTCCCAAGTCCTTTTTAGCTTCCCCTTGTTGCTCAGCTTCACCCTTCCTTACGTGAGGTAGGGAACTTGGAACCTCGCTTTCTATGGAGCTTACATTGTTACATGTCTAGCTGTTATAGGGCAACCCCGACATAAAACAAAACGGGTTGCCAGGCTGTGGGTCCTCACCCGCGCGCTTAAAAGGGACTTATTAATACTCCACTACAGGCACACACAAAAGGTTAATAAAAGGTGTATTTACAAGGGAAAAGGAAATAAGGAAAATGTACAACTCAGGGAGAAAATAGGGAAATAAAGTCTTTAATGCGTCCTACCCGATCCGCCAACCTGGAAACCCAAAGGCACTCTCAGAGCTGGCCGGACGCTGCGAGCTGGCGGAGAGCCAAAATGGGGGACCCCTCCAAAACCCACGTGTCTGGCTTTATACCAACCTGGCTGCTTAACCCCACCCTCCGTTCCCAGCCACCTTCCCTTTGGTGGTGATGGGATTGGGAGTTCCCAGTGTCTTTTGGCTTTGATCTGAAGTGGGGGTGGAGTCCACAAAGCCTGCATGGAATTAGCTTTAGGACATCCTCTTACCCCTAACATAGTGACTGGTGCTCTAATACAATGATGCCAAATTTTATGATATAGTATAAAATGGGCAAATTGCAAAATTATATATACTTTTATTAGTTCAAAAATAGACCTCTTTAGTAAATATCAATCTCAAATTTACTTGTGATTTGATAACTTAATTTCTGAGTTTTTGAAATTTTACTTTTCTAAGTTACACAAACTGTCAAAGACATTTCAAGTTTTTGTGTTTTTAATGAAATGGAAATAAAAAAAAACTGCCCTCAAATAAGTTATTTTTTAATTAGGTAACTGAATGTTGTGATTTGTAAGAAATATTTACTTCGTTCTTCAGATGAGCAAAATATATATTTCATATGTATTTGGTCTTAGCTCATGATTCCTGGCTCATAGCTCCCTAGACCCTTGGAATTTCCTCAGCTATAAGAGCAATGAGAACGTCTTTTGTTATAATATTTGGTTTTCTGTCTTCAGTTCCTTAAATTACTTCAGAGTCATAAAGATGGAATTGTTTTCTAGCTATTCATAAGATGCCTTTTTTCTACCTCTGATAGGTTTATGTTAATGAAGTGACTTTTGGAAGGCACTTAAGGAGGGAACTGTTTGCCTGGGGAACCAAACTTCAATAGAGGGCTAGAAGTTTCAACTCCACCCTTTTGAGGGGGGGGGGGATAGGGCTGGAAGTTGAGTCACTCACCCACTCACCAGTGGCCAGTGATTTAATCAGTCTTGCCTGTGTTATGAAGCTTCCATAAAAATCCAAAGAGGAGCACCTTCAGGGAGTTTCCAGATTGGGGAACCAGAAAGTTTCTACAAACTGATGTGACAGAAGCTCATTTGCTTGGTACTTCACCCTGTGGATCACTTCATCTAGCTGTTGATTCACATTTTTTAATTTCCATTGAAATAAACTGGTAATCTAGTGTGTCAGTGGGTTTCCTGAATTCTGTGAGCTGCTCTTATAAATTAACTGAATCTAAGTTGGGGTTTGTGGGAGACTGATTCATATTTAGTGGGTCAGAATCACACTTGCCAACCCGGGCTCACAATTGACAACGATACTGAGGGTTTAATCTATGGAGTCTGATGCTGTTTCTGGGTATAGTATAAGATAGTATAAGATAGTATAGTATAAGGTAGTATAAGAATTCAGTTGAACTGTAGGACACCAAGCTGGTGTCAGAGAACTTCTTGATGGTGTTGAGACACAGGGCAAGCTAGGAATTAGGCAGTTTTAGGGAAATTGCAGAAGGGGACCTTGAGAATTGAGGAAGGCTTCAGAGATAAGGGCAGCAAGAGGAGTGTAACTAATTCCACCTGGAAAAACAAACATCCCAGGACCAAGGACAACATTGTTAATGCTGGCCTTGGTTTCCTTCAAGTGATAAAGGGAGGCAGAGATTGGAGAAATGGTTTAATTTATGGACAACTTAAAAGGGCAGCTGTTTAACTTCAATGCAGGGATGCCCATCCAGAGGATTGGGCCATAAAGATAAAAAAATAACAAATGGGGAAAGAGAAAGCTATTAGATAAGGAATGTGAAGATCCCACACTCAGTAGCAAATTTAGTGAGACAGCCGAGAACTAACCAATCACAAAGAGACTGGTGGAGTTTTAGAATAATGAGGGAAAAAGGTATATATTCCCTGAGACACGGCTCCACTTTGGCTTCCTTGCCCCTCCCAGGCCTGGTTTCCCGGCCTGGGAGTCCCACTTTATTTCTGTTCCTTTTCTTCTCAATAAACTTTTTCTTTCTGTAAACAAACCTGCCTCTTCTCACTTGCTTGCCTGAGAGTCTGCGAAGTTCCTGCTGTGGCTTCGTGAGACACCAACCCGTGGGGGTCTAGTGGCTGGGGCTCGGCACTTCCCTGCAGCCTGGGATCTGTTCCTGGCTGGGAGACTAGGCCTGACAATTCGGTTATAAGTGTGAGGAAATAGCCCTCCACATCACACCACTATCCACACACACATTATAAATCGGTGATCAGCACATTTAAATAATAAGTTCCTTCTTATAAATAATATGTGCTGGTGCCTTGTAGACTAGATGGTACAGAAGCAAAATTTGGGAATTTAAAATGAGCATAAAGGGTTCATCTGATCTGTTGTTTTACTCTTGAATGAATGTAGTTAACTGGAAAATGCTGATCCCTTTATCTGGCTGTCATATTTTTTCACTTACTCTTCAAATATGCCTTATTTTGCCATTCGGGTCTAGTAAAATTTTATTTTACTCAATTTCAGGTTCTGGTACTATCCCGAGTTACACCACATCCCAGCAGTAATCTGCCTCCCACACACGTGCAGAAATCACCAAAAGTCAATCCTTCTTTTCTATCCAGCAACATTTATTCTGCTTCTGAGAGGATTATACTTAGTTGGATGAACACAAATTATGAGAATGCCCGACATGTTATATGGAAAAACTACAAAGGTGAGGATTTTTTTCTGTTAAATTATCACTAATTATATTGTGACAATGTAGAAAGAACCTTGGATTCTAGACTTGATGACAGCATTAATCTCTGTTCTGCAAAAGGGTATCACCATCTTGAAACAAGATAAGTTTCCCTACATGTAAAAAGGAAATAATAAAAGATACTTCTAGAATTTGTTTTGCAGAATAAATGATAAGAATTATGTAGAGATGTTCTATAAGTGAACAATGCTTAGCATTATTGGTATTTTCAGCTCTAGAAAGTATTAAATTTAGGTGACACTGTGCAAACTTTGTATATAATTAGTTGAGAGCAAGTGAAAATAACTGGAAAACATCTTACAATTTGTTGTTACAGTCATGTTGGAAATCACGTGATACAATGATATTTTGGGGAGGTAGGTGATGTAAAATCCTTATACTGACACAAGTGGTGATTTATAGGTATACCTGCCTCAGTGTTCAGGCAGCACTCCCTGGTTCTGTCTTGAGGAATGAGGCTTTATAAATTTCTGCCCTAAGAACTTTAAACTCATTCTGAAGGTGTTTCAGTTAGCTAGTATAGTTATGTATTGTTTTCTTAGTCGTAAGCATATAAGCATTGATTGTAATGAGGACAGGTTCATCTTGGTTGTGTCTTTGGCTTCAATTCAAGTAAATCCAAATTTGTTGTTGTTCAGAATGGGTTGTGTTATAATAATTAAGTTTACTTTAATACTGAGCTATCATCATCTAGTCTAAACTTTACAAGTAAGAAGATTGAGAATGTGATTTAAAATGGGACATTCAGTTACAGTTGCTCTTAACTTGAAGACATTATTTTAGCAAATCTTTAGCAAACATAATGATATCAAGATTGGAAGAGATATATTTATATATTGGTATAAGAGAGAAATAAACCAAATAGTTTGTTACCTTCTAATTGACATGCTAATAGTATCAGTCATAGTTTGACTCAAAACTGCAGTTTAACAAGATCCGTATCTTATAAAAACACATTTGGGGCCTCCCTGGTGGTGCAGGCGGCTGAGCACTGCACTATAAAGCTGTCTGCAGCCTCTGGAGCACAGGTTCAATCCCAGCCAGCTGGGGAGAAACCCACATGGCCCAGCAGACCTCTCCCGTCCCGCCCGCTGCTCCCCTTAGCAGTGTATTTCAGTCAGTCTGCCTGTTCTGTTCCCACTCTGTCTCTGGTGAATCCTCTCACCCTCCCACACATTTGACCTGTACCCCGGTTTTTGTATAAATAAATCTTTAAAAAAAATATTTGACCCATTCAACAATGTAAAAACAAGATACAAGTAATTGACTTGATTAGCAAAGTACCCTTTAACCAAAGTGTTATAAAATATGTACATAAAAATTAATGTTTATTTGTTAAAAAGTTATGATTCTGTATTTACTAACAGAATGTTCTGTTGCAAGTTAATTTCAGAGTTTGCTGCACTTTTTAGTGTATGCATTATAGGTACTGGGCCCTTTTCTGTTTTTTTTTTTTTCAAGATTTATTCATTTATTTATACAAGCACTGGGTACAGTCAGAAGCACTGGAGGGTGAGAGAATTTACCAGAGCCAGAGCGGGGAACAGAACAGGCAGAAGGAACGAAGTACACTGCTGAGGGGAGCAGCGGGCTGCAGGAGCGGTCTGTGTACCACGTGGGACCCTCGCTGGTGGCCAGGCATCCAGCCAGTACTGCAGAGGCTGCGGGCAGCTTCCCATCCCATCTCTCAACCTGCACCACCAGGGGAGGCCTCCTTTTCTGTTTTTTAACACTGAATCCTACTCCTTTACAAAGCCATTGCACTTCCTGTTCCCTTTGTTTGGGACATTACTTCCCTGGAAATCTTTATAATTCCCTTTTCCATTTCACTCAAGTCCCTGCTCAAATGTCATCTTGCTGAAAAGCTGCACAATATCCTCTCAAAAATAGTATACCCTTCACTATTCTTTCTTGCTCTCTTTTCTCAACAGTACTTTTAAAAACTAGTATAGGGGGCCTCCCCTGTGGCTCAGTGGGTGAGCGCTGGGTTGCGAAGCTGCCCTTAGCCTCTGCAGCGCTGTTTCCATCCCTGGCTGCTCCCTGGCCACCAGAGGAGGGTCCCACATGGCGTGCAGACCTTTCCTGCCACCCACTGCTCCCCTCAGCAGTGTACTTCTGTCCTTCTGCCTGCTCTGCTCCCCGCTCTGGCTCTGGTGAATTCTCTCACCCTCCCGCACTTCTGACTATACCCAGTGCTTGTATAAATAAATAAAATAAATAAATAAAAATTTAAAAAAAAAATAAATCTTAAAAAAAAAACCAAAAAAAAAATAAAGACTAGTATAGCTATCTATCTGTTTTCTCTAGTAGAATGTGAACTTCTCACCTGAAAATGTCTTGCCTGTTTTATTCACTGCTGTATTCTCAGAGCCTAGAACTGTGCCTGGACAATAAGGTATACTTTTTTTTAGGGAGGAATGGCTAAATAAAGAGTCACATTCAATTCTTACGCATTTTTCTACCCTTTTCCAGATAATTTACTATATTGGCTTACCAGTTTGTACCTTCTGGTACAAATGTGGGAGTCAAGTTGAATGGTTGAAGTTGAATGAGGCTCTGTGCTTGTCAGTGTGTACCTGAATATAGGATGGTGTGGTTGATAACTGTGGAGGTTCACAAGGCGAAGCTCCTCTGTGAAGGATGTTACTTTGCTTTCCTTGGGTTGAGAAAAAAAATCACACTCATTGCCCTAGATGTTTATGCTACTCCATGGACAAAGTCCGACCACGCTTACAGCTTGGCGCATTGGTATTGTGGAAGGCACAGAGATAGGCCACAACCCAGACCTCTTAATTGAGAAACTCTGAGGGTGAGACCCAGCAATCTGTGTTTTAGTATACCCTCCATGTGATTCTGATACATACTAAAATATGAAACAGGCTAGAGCACCACAAAAATTGTTTTCATTAGTGCTTTGAAGTTGCTCAACAATGGTGTTTGTAACAAATTTTATTTCCCAAAAATCCCCCCCTTAAACAATTCATTTGATATAAAAATAGCTGAGAATTCCCTCAAATTAATGTCAGACATCAAACTACAGATTCAGGAAGCTCAGAGCATACTCTGCAGGATAATAACAAAGGACTTTATACCTAGGCATATTATATTCAAATTGCAAAAAAATCGAAGATAAAAAAATCATGAGCGAATTCTAAGAAAAAAAAAACCTACTTGTAGTAGAACAAAGATAAGAATTACATCTGACTTTTCCTTAGAAGCCATGTTAAAGAGAATAGAATGAAACCTTTATGGTAGTAACAGGAAAAAATACCCTAACCTAGAATTCTATGCCCTGTGAAATTGTCCTTCTCTAGTGAAGGATAAAACATTGCAGAGAAAAGACAGTGAGTGTTATTACACATTTACAGAGTAAAGAGTAAACTGATTAATTGGCAGCTTGCAGTCATCCTTGATCAGTCTGTCCTTAATCAGCCCAATTAGGCAACAAATAAAGGGTGTTTTTTTTTTTAAAGATTTATTTATTTATTTACAAGCACTGGGTATAGTCAGAAGCGTGGGAGGGTGAGAGAATTCACCAGAGTGGGGAACAGAACAGTCAGACTGAAGAAATACACTGCTGAGTGGAGCAGCGGGCGTGGCAGGAGAGGTCTGCCGCGCCATGTGGGACCCTTGCCTGTGGCCGGGAATCAAACTGGTGCAGCAGAGGTTGTGGGCAGTTTCGCAGCAGAGCGCTCAACCCCTGCCCCACCAGGGGAGCCCCAGGGTTTTTTTGTTTTGTTTTGTTTTGTTTTGTTTTTTTAGGTGTTTATGGATTTCCCAGAATTTCTTTGGAGTTTAGCAGTGGAGCCAAAGCAGCAGAATATTTTCCATATTATATATCTGTTGCATTCCTTTTATCAGCACCTCTATCTCAGGACAGGTCTGATATATTTCTCTCCTTAGAATGTTTTTGCCATGATGGAACCAGGAAAGGATGTGACAAGTGAGATAGTAGCTTGATAGTAGGCATGTTGGGTTAAATTGGTTTGTAAAGTTGAATCACAGAACACACAATCCCCGCCACCCAGGACTTTGAATATCAAGACAGTGTTTTAGGACTTCATTCTGTCAGCCTTAATGAGTCAAGGGAGATGGCTGAATCAGCCTTTGGGTTGGCAATAAGTCCAAGGGTTGAAGTGAACAGTGGTCAAATGCTTTCAGTCAGCACACCTGAATCTAGCACTGAGATCAGACTGAGATGCCTTAACTCTAGACTTTTCCTGTGGACTTACCCAAAATTAAAGGGCAGATAGTTAAAGTTTGGGAAAGTTAAGTTTCCTAACTACAGATGCTTGCTGGGAGCCACTGTTAATAAAAAAGAGGAAGGAAGAAAGATACCTATTCTCTGTTTGAAAATCGTTAACATGTGGTGATTTGTGCTACATGATGTGAAAGTCAAAAATGGTTTTCTATTTGATAAGTAGACACCTGTCTGTGGTATGCAAAGGGGACATTTTTAGTACTTTCCAGGAGGTACATTTGCCCTTTTGTACTCATTCATCTGTTCCCAGTAGCTCTTTGTATTTCCTGTGCTTAAGACCTTTTATCATTAACTTTAGTAGTTAACATCTTTCACTGATGAACCATTTTTTCCCACACCTTGGTGACAGTGTCTTCTTGAATGGATCATGCCTATGATAAAGTATCTTTTATGTCATTCCTTTGGATCCTTTTGTTTCAATTGCTACATTTGATTGCTAATGGAAATTTTATCATCCTGTAATCACTTGGTGTTTCTGAAGCTGCAGCAGACCAGTTTGTGATGTAAAGTAGAATTTCCCACAGAACTAGGTACTTTCATTTGACTGTACTTTTAACAAAATTCTGAAATTGGAGCATTTTGAATAGTCTGTTTAAAGCAACTGTTGTACATAATAATGTCTTATTATTTGACCCATGCATATTTTAACATTTTTTTCTTGAGATAGCAATTATAGTCCTTATAAATGAAAAATACTGGTTTTTGCTCTCTTTAGTGAACATAATGATGAGTATACTTGGCAACATATATCGTTTATGTACCATCTAAAAGTGCCATGATTTCTTTTTATAAATGTTTGTTAAACTGTTCAGTACACATTTGTGAAAAGGCCTTGGCCTTCTAATAATGCTGTCTATTGTTAAGACTGATGTGTTGCTGAGGTCTTCAATTTGTACACATTTGTTGCTTCAAGTGTGTCTAATTTTCAACTTCATTAAACCAAAATATAATAATGATTTACAAATAACTTTATTATTACTAGTAATTTCAAATTAGCCCTTTAACATTTAGCATTAAATATTTATCATCATTGTTGCAAGATTGAAGTACATACTGACAATAGACATGGTATACTCTGACATTTTAATGTGATATCTAGAATATTTTATTTTGGGAGTGTGACTGTCAGTCAATATGTAGATGTCAAGATTAGTGTGAAGCTCAGCACTAAATTCAGAGAAATGCCAAGCAGTCAAGCAAGCATGAGAACAGAAAGTTAAGCCATTTGCCATAGATTAGCAGTGTAGTTCAATAAATTATGCTGAAGCAAGAAAATAGCCATGTGTACTGGAAAATGGAATTTTGATTTGCATTTCCCTTATAATAAGTGATGTTGAACATTCTTTAATGTGCCTGTAGGCCATATGAATATCTTCTTTTCAGAAGTATCTATTTAGGTCTTTGGGCCATTTTTTCATTGGGTTGCTTTTTATTGTACGAATGATTCATATATTTTGGACATTAGCCCCTTGTCAGACATGTAATATACACATATCTTCTTCTAGTCTGTATGGTGCCTTTTTGTTTTTATGACAGTTTCTTTTGATGTAGAAGGACATTTTAGTTTGATGTAGTCACACTTTTTTATTTTTGCTTTTGTTTTCCTTGCCATTATGGATGCAACCCCAAATACTTCTCTGTAGTTGATAACCAGTATTGTATCCTGAATGTTTTAAGTATTTTATGGGTAGGGGTCTTACATCCAAGTCATTAATTCAATTTGAATTATTTTTTTATATATGAAGTTAACTAATGATCTAGGTTTTTCGGTTTCTTTTTTGTCCATGTTTCCCAGCACCATTTGAGAAAGAGGCTTTCCTTTCTCCATTGTATGACTGTGACTCCTTTGTCAAAGAATAACCGTCCATATTTATATGAGTTTGTTTCTGGGCTTTGAATTCTTGCTCTGTTTTTCTGTTTTTGTTCTAATACCTTATTCTCTTAAATGTCTTATAAGTACATCTGTTCCAATACTTCATTTAATGCCTTTAACTTCTTTGTTAACTTTCTGTTTTGATGATTTTTCCTTAGCCTAAATGGTGTGTTGAGGCTTCCTAGTGTGAATATGGCTTTATCTTTGTTTTAGGTATATTGTTTTTTAGGTATATTTGTTTTATATAATTAGCTGAGTATGTAGTTTTATAAACTTAGCTTTGTTAAGTGTGTAAATATTAATGATAATTTTATCTTCTTGATGAATTGTTCCCTTGATTATTATATAGTATTTATCTCTGTCCTTGATTACCTTTTTTGGCTGAAAGTCTAATTTAACAGATATAACGCAGCACTTTGTGCTTTTCTCTCTTGTGTAATTGGCTCAATGTGCTTCGGAATTCTACTTGAAGTTTGTGTTTGTCTTTAGGTTTTATGTGGATTTTTTTGGTACACAAAGTAGGGATGGCTGACACTTTATGAACTAATTTGTCAGTTTATGTCATTTAATTAGTGAATTCAGACCATTCACATTTAGTGTGATTATTATGTTATGTGTGGCTAATTTACTGTCATTATTTTTCCAAAAAAAAAAAAAAAAAAAACAAAAAACCTTTTCCAAGGCTCTCTAGTTTCTGAGTTCTCTTGGTAAATATCTTCATTTTATTTTTATGTGAATGACATTTGGCTGAGAAACAAATTTAGGAGTCACCCTTTATTTTTCTCTAACAGTGCTCCATTGTGTTATTCCCATAAAACAGTGTTGCAAAACTGGGATCAGTCTGATAGCTCTTCCCAGCAAGTGACTTGCCTTCTTTTGCTCAATCTCTATATTCTTATAATGAAAAAGGTGTGCAAGAGTAGGAAATCAATTCTAAAATATTTCCTTTGTAAATTTTGTATATGAGATATTTTTTATACTCTCTTTGAAGTCTGAGATTTTGGTTGAACCTAAATTAATATTTTGAAAGATTAACATCTCACAGTGACATTTAACATAAGCCTTGGAGTCAAACTACTTGACTCCAAATCCCAGTCACACTCTTTCCTAGGAAAATAATCTTCCTGTTCTCACTTTTCTGGTAAATAACATTAGTAACAATTACACGATCATATTACTTGATTTAAGGATTAAATAAACAAAAATATATAAAATCTTCAGTCCTTTAATTGACATACCACACATGTTGGCTATTAGTATTCTTGTTAACCATGGTTTTGTCAAATATCTAATTAGAATTGTGTTCTAATGAATTAGTGGTTACCAGAAGGGAAGAGGAGTGGGGGTGGATAGTTGGGTAAAAGTGATGAATTGTATGGTGAAGTGTGGAATTTACCACCTTGCAGATGTTTACTCTACATACCACTTTAGTTCCTCACAGAAATGACTGAAGTGAATCCGGAAAATGTATCCTTCATAGTTGCCACTCCTAGTGGAGTGACAAGCAATTTGCCCAGATTTTCTATGTACTTTTTTTTTAAAGATTTATTTTTATTTATACAAGAACTGGGGTAAAGGACAGAGGCGCGGGAAGCTGAGAGAATTCACCAGAGACAGTGGGGAGCAGAACAGGTAGACTGACCGAAAGCACTGCTGAGGGGAGCAACTGCGCCACCGTGGAGGCCCAGATTTTCTATGTTCTTTATGGAAAGAAAGTGTTAACCTTTGGGGAGAAGTATGGCACATACAGTCATCTTTAGGGTGAAAATTCATTGCAGTTTCAAAAACAAACTACGATAGCAACAAAACCCCTTCACCCTAGGGATTTGACGTGACAGTAAAGTAGAAAATCCCAAAGAATCTATAAAAATGCTTTTTGAGCTAGTATCTGAGTTTCTCAAGTCTGTAGGATATATGATCAGTAGGCAAAAATAAAGTTTATCATAGCAGCAAAAATTAGAATTTGAAATTATTTATATATATAATTTACTGTAGCATCACAAAATAAGAAGTGTAAATGTTACAGAGCAACCCCGACATAAAACGGGTTGCCTGGCTGTGGGTCCTCACCCGCATGCTTAAAAGGGACTTATTAATACTCCATTATAGGCACACACAAAAAGTTAATAAAAGGTTTATTTAAAAGGGCAAGGGAAATAAGGAAATGTACAACTCAGGGAGAAAATAGGGAAATAAATTCTTTAATGCGTCCTACCTGATCCGCGGACCTGGAAACCCCAAAGGCACTCTGAGAGCTGCCCGAGCTGCAAGCTGGCATCAAGCCAAAAAAAAAAAAAAAAAAAAGGGAATCCCTCAAAGCCCACGTGTCTGGTTTTATACCAAACCTGGCTTCTTAACCCCACCCTCAGGTTCCAGCAACCTTCCCTTTGGTGGTGATGGGATTTGTAGTTCCCAGTGTCTTGATGGCTTTGGTCTGGAGTGGGGCGGGGGAGTCCACAAAGCCTGTATGGAATTAGCTTTAGGACAGCCTTTTTCCCCTAACATAAATATTGGGACATCCCTGGTGGCACAAGGGGTTAAGCACCGCCCTATGAAGCAATCCACAGCCTCTGCAGCACAAATTTGATCCCTGGCTGGCCCGAGAGCAACCCACATGGCAAAGCAGACCTCTCTTGTCTCACCTGCTGCTCCCCTCAGCAGTGTATTTTAGTCAGTCCGCCTGTTCTGTTCTCTACTCTGCCTTTAGTGAATCCTCTCACCCCCATATCTCTGGCCTGTACCCCAGTTCTTGTATGCATAAATAAATAAATCTTAAAAAAAAACCAAGTGTAAATATAAACCTAACAAAATACGAAATCAAAGATATTTAGAGAAATACACTATACACATGGGCTGCACGACTAAATATTGTTAATATATCAAATTGACCTATAGAGTCAATGCAAACCCAGTGGAAAGCCCACCATAGTTTCTTTGGTAGATATCATTAAGTTGACTCCAAAATATATATGGAAAAAAATAGTTATTAGCATAGCCAAAACAATTTTGAAAAAGTAGAAATTCAGAAACTATAATATTTAAGACTGTACAATTCTAGCAAAGGGATAAACCTATAAATTAGTGGAACAGAATAGAGAGACCCATTCAAATAGAACTTTTTTTTTTTTTTTACTAACATACAAAAGCAATTCAATGAAGGCTAGGTAGTCATTTCAATGAAGTGTATTTGAGCAATTAGACTGACATATGCAAAAAGAGCCTGCCTAGTCCTCATACCCCATACAAATATCTCAAAGTGGATCATATTCCTAAATATAATATTCAAAAACAAAAAAGCTTCTTGGAGAAAGCAGGGGAATATCAACATGGCCTTGGGTTACACAACAAATTCTTAGATACAAGACCAGAGCATGCTCCATAAAATCACATATTAGAATTTATCAAATTTGAATTTCTCCTTTGTGAAGAATTCTTTTAAGAAAATGACAAGACGGGCTATAGATCAGAAGAAAAATGGTTTTGGATCACATATCCCACAGATATCTTGCATGTGGGGTGTCAGAATTCTCAAAATTCAACAAGAAATAATACAATTTGAAAAAAATTGGTCAAAATTCTGAGCAGATACTTCAGCAAAAGTAAATGGGTAGGTCGAAAATAGTATGATTGCTGTTCAGTACAATTATTATTGATATATGTTAGAAATTACTTTCCGAGGTATTTACCCAAAAGTAATTAAAACTGATGGTCACCATTATACCTGCCTGTGAATGTTTGTATGATTTATGCGTAATTGGCCCCAAACTGAAAACAAAGGAAATATCCTTCAATCAGTAATTAGATAAGCTATCTATGACACATCCATACCATATAATATTCTAAGCAACAAAAAGGAAAGAACTATTAATTCTCACAACAAGAAGACATCTTAATTGCATTCTACTAAGTGAAAGAAGCCAGCCCCAAGAAACTCCATGCTGATGTTGGGATTCCCTTTTTTTTTTTGGCATTCTGGGAAAAGTGAAATTACAGGGCTGAAAAACTATATCAGTGTTTGTCAGGGGCTGAAAGGGGATTGACAACAAAGGTGCAGCTCATGAAAATCTGGGGGGTAATGAAACTCCCATGTGGAAAAAATATGGTAGCTGCATGACAACATGTCCATTAAAATCCTAGAATTGCACACCACTAAGAATACATGTTAGTGTATGTATCTTTTTTAATCAGCCAAAACATAGAAGTAATTAAGAATGAAACATAGACTGTGACAAATGAATCTGCATTACAAATGTTTGACAAACTCTTTGAATATAAGAAGAAAGGCGATGACTCAATTATGTTAAAAAATAATATGCCTGTATACTGTAGAACTAAAGACAAAACGACCAGTACATCGTGTTTGTATGGGTTTGCAGCTCTGAAAGTACTTTATATTCTAGAGTTAAATAAATATACAGATAGATCATATCTGTATTTTAACTGTTGAAGGTTTTTAACTGTTGAAGAAAGGGGAACATTTCATAATGAATCCTGTAGTGCTGCAGGATTGCAGTTGGTGGAGTTGGAAGTAATAGTGTAACACAGTTATTTTTGCGTTACCATGTATTCATTTGCTTATAGTTAAGAGATTTTTTATTAGTTGTTTTTCTGTTGTGGATGTGATCTTTCCTCAAAAGAGGTTCACCTCCTTTATGACGATTTATATCCCTTCTAATTGTTACAAGATGAGTATGAGATATTTAGAGGACATGGCCTATATTCATTGCTAACTGATTCCCTATCAAAAGGCTAGTAAATTGCCTTTTTCAGATGAAGGTTAGAATTGCATCCATTCTTAATATTGGCTATGAAAGTGAGTCATTTTGTTTTTATTAAAAGCCATGGGTGGCAAATATACATCAACGGAAGCACATTTAGGCTATAATTACCCAGCTAACTAGTAATACACAGTTTAAAATAATTGTATCACATCTTACATCAGATATGCAGATATTTATAGGTTTCTAGCAGGAAAAAATGCTTTGAAAAATAAAGTGCAGGATAATATTTTGTATATATTATTTGAAAATCCCCAGGTATCTTTGCAAGACTGATTTTACAATAACATGTTAGAGAAATTCTTTTTTTTTTTTTTCCGGCATCATCTTTAGCTTTTTTTATTTTATTTATTTATTTATTTTTTTAAATAATAAATTTTATTTTTATATTCCCCCATACAATTGCAAATGCCCCATTCTGACCCCAATCCTTCCCCTCCCGTCCCCCACCCCCCAAAAAGTGTCTCGGGTTCATAGTTTTTTGTTGATTTTGATTTTCACTTTCTTATATTCATTTTCCTGGTCCCTTATTTAAGTTTTCTAGATTCCTGCTATGAGTGAGACCATCCGGTATTTTTCTTTTTCTTTTTGGCTTATTTCGCTGAGCATGATCCCTTCCAGCGCCATCCATGTTGCTGCAAATTGCATGTGTTTATCTTTTTTGAATGCTGAGTAATATTCCATGGTATATATGTACCACATCTTCTTGATCCAGTCATCTATTTTTGGGCATTTGGGTTGTTTCCAAAGCTTAGCTATTGTAAACAGTGCTGCTATAAACATAGGGGTGCAGGTGCTCTTTGGAATTGATGTTTCTGTGTCCTTTGGGTAAATACCTAGGAGTGGAATTGCTGGATCATATGGAAGCTCTATGTTTAGTAGGTCCAGAAATCTCCACACAGCTCTCCATTGTGGTTGGACCAGTTTGCACTCCCACCAGCAGTGCAGAAGAGTTCCTTTTTCTCCACACCCTCGCCAACATTTGTTGTTGCTAGTTTTTTTAATATGTGCCATTCTCACTGGTGTGAGATGGTATCTCATGGTAGTTTTGATTTGCATTTCCCTGATTACAAGTGATGTTGATCATTTTTTCATATGTCTGTTGGCCATTTGCATTTCCTCTTCAGAGAAGTTTCTTTTTAGCTCTTCTGCCCATTTTTTGACTGGATTATTTTCTTTGTTGTTGCTGAGTCTCATCAGCTCTTTGCAGATTTTTGTGATCAGTCCTTTATCATTAGTGTTGGGTGCAAAAATGTTCTCCCAGTTGGTGGGGTTTCTCTTTGTTTTTGTTATTGTCTCTTTTGCTGTGCAGAAGCTCTTTAATTTGATGTAGTCCCAGCAGTTTATCTTTGTCTTCACTATCACTGCTTTGGGTGATGTGTCTGTAAAGATGTCTTTGATGTGCAAATCCCGTAGTGTTTTGCCTATATTTCCTTGTATGTATTTTATGGTTTCAGGTCTTATGTCTAGTTCTTTAATCCATTTTGAGTTGATTTTTGTGTATGGTGTGAGGTAGTGGTCAAGCTTCATTCTTTTGCATGTAGCGACCCAGTTTTCCCAGCACCATTTATTGAACAAACTTTCTTTGCTCCAATGCATAGTCTTTGCTCCTTTGTAAAAGATTAGTTGACCATAAATCTGTGGGTTTATTTCTGGATTTTCTATTCGATTCCATTGGTCTGTATGTCTGTTCTTGTTCCAATACCATGCAGTTTTGATGATTATGGCTTTGTAGTATAGTTTGAAGTCTGGGAGTGTGATGCCTCCATTTCCTTCTTTTTTTTTTTCAGTAGAGCTTAGGCTATTCGGGGTTTTTGGTGATTCCATATGAATTTCATCAATAATTGTTCTATTTCTTTGAAGAATGCCATTGGGATTTTGATTGGAATAGCATTGAATCTGTATATTGCTTTTGGTAGGATGGCCATTTTAATAATGTTTATTCTTCCAATCCATGAGCAGGGGATGTCTTTCCATTTCTTTGTGTCTTCTTCTATTTCTTTTAACAGTGTTTTATAGTTTTCTTTGTATAGGTCCTTTACCTCTTTTGTTAGATTTATTCCCAAATATTTGATTTTTTTTGTTTCAATAATAAAAGGGATGTTTTTTTTGATTTCTTCTTCTTCAGATTTATTGTTTGTGTATAGGGAGGCTACTGACTTTTGTGTGTTGATTTTGTATCCTGCCACTTTACTGAATTGATTGATGAGTTGAATTAGTTTTTTTTGTGGAGATTTTGGGGTTCTCTATGTATATTATCATATCATCTGCAAATAGTGATAGTTTGACTTCTTCTTTTCCTATTTGGATTCCTTGGATGTCTTTCTCTTGTCTTATTGCTCTGGCTAGGACTTCCAGTATTATATTGAAAAGCAGTGGTGAGAGTGGACATCCTTGTCTTGTTCCAGATCTTAATGGAATTGCTTTCAGCTTTTCACCATTGAGAATGATACTGGCTGTTGGCTTGTCATAGATGGACTTTATGATGTTGAGGTATGTTCCTTGTATCCCAAGAATTTCAAGGGCTTTTATCATGAATGGGTGTTGCACTTTGTCGAAAGCTTTCTCAGCATCTATTGATATTATCATATGGTTTTTTATATTTATTTTTGTTGATGTGTTGGATAACGTTGATTGATTTTCGGATGTTAAACCATCCTTGTGCCCCTGGAATGAATCCAACTTGGTCGTGGTGAATTATCTTATGGATACATTGTTGGATTCTGATAGCTAAAATTTTATTGAGGAATTTTGCATCAGTGTTCATTAGGGAGATTGGTCTATAGTTTTCCTTTTTTGTGTTGTCCTTATTCGGTTTTGGTATTAGTGTAATATTGGCTTCATAGAACGTGTTTGGTATTGTCCCTTCCTTCTCAATTTTTTGGAAGAGTTTATGAAGGATAGGCACTAATTCGTCTCTGAATGTTTGGTAGAATTCATTTGTAAATCCATCAGGTCCTGGGCTTTTGTTTTTGGGGAGGTTTTTGATTACCATTTCAATTTCGCTGCTTGTAATTGGTCTGTTTAGGTGTTCTATTTCTTCTTTATCTAGCTTTGGGTGATTGTAGAGTTGTAGGAATTTGTCCATCTCCTCTAGATTGTTGAACTTGTTTCCATATAACTGTTCATAGTAGTTACTGATTATTCTTTTGATTTCTGCTGTGTCCATTGTGATTTCTCCTCTTTCATTTATGATCCTGTGTATTTGTGCTTTCTCCCTTTTTTCTTTTGTGAGCCTGGCTAGGGGTTTGTCTATTTTATTTATTTTTTCAAAGAACCAGCTCTTGGTTTCATTGATCTTTTGGATTGTTTTTTTAGTTTCAATTTCATTTATTTCTGCTTTGGTTTTTATTATTTCTTTTCTTCCACTGGTTTTGGGGTTTTTTTGTTGTTCTTTTTCTAGATCTTTGAGCTTCGAGATTAGGTTGTTTCTTTGAGTTCTTTCTTGTTTTTTGACGTGAGCTTCTATTGCTATATATTTTCCTCTTATTACTGCTTTTGCTGCATCCCATACATTTAGGATATTGGTGTCCTCCTTGTCATTCAATTCAAAGAATTTTTTAATTTCTTCTTTGATCTCCTTGTTAGTCCAGTGGTCTTCCAGTAGTGTGGTTTTTAATCTCCATGAGGTAGGAAAGTTCCTTGCCTTCTTTTTATGGTTTATTTCTAGTTTGATGCCTTCATGGTCAGAAAAGATGGTTGGTATGATTTCAATCTTGGTGTATCTGTTGATGTTTGTCTTGTGCCCCAGTATGTGATCGATCCTGGAGAATGATCCGTGTGCGCTTGAGAAAAATGTGTACTCCGTTTTTTTTTTGGGTTTAGTGTTCTATAGATGTCTGTTAAGCCCAAATGCTCTAGGTCCTTATTTAGAGCTTTAGTTTCTTTACTTATTTTTTGTCTTGTTGATCTATCCATTGTTGATAGTGGTGTGTTGAAGTCTCCCACTACGTATGTGTTTTCTCTGATGTCTGTTTTCAGAGAGGACAACAGTTGTCTGATATATTTTGGTGCTCCTTCGTTTGGTGAGTATATGTTAATGAGTGTTATTT
Source organism: Talpa europaea (assembly GCF_964194135.1). Taxonomy (NCBI): domain Eukaryota; kingdom Metazoa; phylum Chordata; class Mammalia; order Eulipotyphla; family Talpidae; genus Talpa; species Talpa europaea. The sequence goes on from NC_140081.1 coordinate 22,282,536, forward strand.
CTTCTTGAAGTATTGTCTCCTTAATCATAATGTAGTGACCATTGGGGTCTCTTTTTATTTTTTTGAGTTTGAAGTCTGTTTTATCTGATATAAGTATAGCTGTTCCTGCTTTCTTTTTGGCCCATTTGCTTGTAGGATTGTTTTCCATCCTTTGACTTTGAGCCTATTTTTATCTTTTGTAGCTAAATGTGTTTCCTGGAGACAGCAAAAGGTTGGGTTTTGTTTCTTAATCCAGGCTGCAACTCTGTGTCTTTTTATTGAAGAGTTTAGTCCATTTACATTTAGAGTTAATATTGATATGTTAGCATCTGTATTTGCCATTATTTTTGTCTTTCCTTTGATTTTATTTATTTATTCTTTTAATAACTTTTTTTTTTTTGGTCTTCTTTCGTTGTTATTCACCCCTCTGAGGTTCTGGTTTTAGGATTCCTTGTAGTATTTTTTGGAGTGGGGGTTTAGTCGTAATGAAATTCCGGAGTTTCTCTTTGTCTGGGAAGGTCCATATTCTTTCTTCATGGAGGAAAGAGAGCTTTGCGGGATAGAGTATTCTTGGTTGGCATCTGTTTTCTTGGAGTCTGTTGACTATGTCCCTCCACTCTCTCCTTGCCCGTAGTGTTTATTCAGAGAAGTCTGATGTCAGCCTGATTGGTTTTCCTTTGAATGTTATCTGTTTCTTCCGTCTTGTCAGCTTCATTATTTTTTCCTTGTCCTGGATTCTTGGGAGCTTTACTATTATGTGTCTTGCTGTGCTTTTCCTTTCGTCGTGGAAGTTTGGTGTTCTTCTTGCTTCTTGTATATCAATTTTCAGCTCCTTCTTCGCATTTGGGAAGTTCTCTTCAATTATATCCATGAATATTTTCTCTGTTCCTACATCTCTCTCCTCTCCTTCTGGAATTCCTATAACTCTTATATTTCCTTTCCTCATGGAGTCAGATAGTTCCCGAAGTCTTTCTTCATTCTTTTTCCTTCGTACTTCTCTTTCCTTTTCTGTTTTGGTTCTTTTTATTTCTGTGTCTTCAAGAGTACTTATTCGCTCTTCCATTTCACCTATTCTGCTTTCATTGCTTTTCCCAGAGTTCTTTAGTTCCTCCTTTAATTCTTTGATCTCCTGCATTTCTTTTACTTCCCTCTTTAGGGACTCAATTTCCTTCTTCTGATCTATCACTTTTTTAATCATGGCAATTTTAAATTCTCTTTCTGGAAGGCTCAGAAGTTCTTCCAAGTTGCTGTCGTTGCAATCTGGGGAGTGGTTTTCTTTTTGTGGTGTGCTTCTTTCCTGAGGAGTTGTTAGGTTGCGTGTGGTTCTTCTCCTCCCTACTGTCTGTTTTCTAATTTGTCGTATGCGTTGGGACACTGTGTTGCTCGGACTGACTGGCATCTTGGGTGAACTTCTCCGCTCCCCTCTGGCTCTTCCGGGAGTCATCTCTGTCTTCTGGGGGAGCTTTCTGCTGGTTTTAGGCAGTTTTTACTGAAGAAATGTCCCTGTTCTAAAATGGCGAAGCGGGATGCAGTCCCTGCGCCTCCGGTTTCAGGCACACTCTTCTGCGCACCCGGTCTGCCCCGGACGTGGGTGCCTGCTCCCTCTGTGGGCTCAGACTGCTGGTCGGAAGGGGCCTGGCGTGGGCTAACTTCCCGGCTGGCCACTGGGTCCTCCAGAAGCCTTCTGCCCTTTTCAAGCAGTCTTAAGAAATTTCCTGTTCTATGGGGTGTTAGTGACTTTTTTTTCCTGGTCGCTAGGTGGCGCCAGAGATCTCTCCTATTGTCCTTGGGGGGCTGTTTTTCGCCTCCCCCCACCCCGTGGGACAGGGAACAGAGCAGGAATGGTAGGGTACACCTCAACAGCTTTGGGGTGCCTTGTCTGCCTTGTGCCCCACCGTCGTGGAGAACCCACGCCCCGAATTTTTGTGCCCCGGGTCTCAGTTCAAAGCCCTCAGTTCCAGGACACGGTCTGTAGCCCAGTTCAGTGGCGCGGGAATGGCGCCTTTTGCACCGCTCCCGTGCCTGGGCACCTGGTTCCTGCTTACTCAGGGAGGGACCTTCACCTCAGTGAGGACCTCCGCGCGTCTCCCCGCAAGCCTAGGTCGCAGGCGCGGGTACCTGGGCAGCCGCGATCCAGGTCTGCATTTGCTTTTCAAGTGCGCCAAGCGCGCCACTTTTCCGCGTAAGCTTACCTGCAGCCCGGGCTGTGTGCCTGGCTTCTCCCGGGGTCTTTGTTCTTCTCTAATGGCGCCCGGAGCCGTTCGCTCACCACCGCGGCGAATCCTGCAGGGTTCGCCTCAGCTCCCGTTCACGGGGTGTGGTGGCTGCAATAGTTCCTTTCCACTCACAGTCCCGCTTGCTGCGTCATTTGTTCTTTTTGGCCGTTTTGGTTTGTTGTTTTCCTCCTCTCTCATGTTAGAGAAATTCTATAGATACGTTCAATGTTGTAGCATCTGTAAGATGTCAGAGAAATTCTTTAGATATGTTCAATGTTGTAAGCATCTAAGATGAAAAAGTACCATGTACTTTTGTTTCTGAAAAAGATCCAGGCCATCTTTGGTTCCAGAGAAAACAAAGTCTTCTAGTTTCAGTTGTGATGTAATCCTGGCTTGTGAATTTCTCATGAACATATCCTGTCATAAGAATCAGGGGAATCTCATTTTGTTTTGTTTTCAGATATGACACCATCTCAAAACCTTCAAGAACGTAGATCCTTTTGGAAACTTAAAAAAGGGAAATTTTACTTCCAACATAGCAATAATTTCTGATGTTTAAATCACCCTCCCTCCCAAAATAGACAGTCTTTCAGATATGTACTATATATCCAGATTATTTTACTCTTTTCCCAGTATCAGCATAATCATAATTTCTATAACTGAGAATTCCTTTTATTACTCATCCATCATGTAATATCTTTTATAGGTCAATTCTGGTTTCTAAGTCTCCAATCCCTTCCACTCATGTATCCTACATGTGGAGGAGTTTCTGCAACGAATAGGGAAACTGGCATGAAAACTTCAGAGTTACAGTTAACCCCGTGCCTCCTTACCCATGTTGATGAGCATTGACCAAGCACTTGAACTTCAGGGTACTCAACAGGATGAGTAATTTTGAAATAGTGGATATTTTCTTCATTGATGTATGGTAGTATCTTCTTCAAATTAGTTCAAATACAAGTGAAGGAGACAGCTTGCAGTTGCTTACAAAGCCTTAGAGACATATACTGTGTTATTAAGCTTCTTAGGTTTTAATTTCTAAAATAGTATGCTTTTTGTTTCCAAGCAAAGATAAAATTGTCTCTATTGATCAAATTTCCTTAAGCTATCATTTTAGGAAAGGAAAATTATTCTTTTATTCCCTCTTTCTTTTCTGGAACAGGAGCTATTCCCTCTGAAAGATGGATAGTAAATTTTGACAACGACCTATCAGATGGCCTTGTTTTTGCAGCACAAATGGGAGCTTATTGCCCATTTTTGGTGAGTCATTTTTATACATAGTGCTCTAATATTATTTGAAAAAACTTAGTAACTAAAATTCAAATTATATTTTGTGCAAACTGATTCATTTATGTCTTAAGACACACCTGACATAAATGCATATGTATTTGTGTCTCTGGCACTCCCTCTTTGCTTAAAACCTACTACTTCAAAATCTGCTACTAACAAATGTTAATATTTAAATGATTCTTTGCTGAACTGTAGAGAACAGCTAAAAAGCAATCATTTTTATTATTACTAAAACATTTAATGTTTTCTTTTCCAGATTGAATCTTATTTTCTAAATATGTACACAGAACCAAAAAGACCTGAACATTATCTGCACAATTGTCTGATTATTGTGAATGTTCTTCGTGAAATTGGTTTTGACATGGACATACAGGTGGTTACCTTTCTATTACAAATTGTGTAAATATTTTATAAGTTTCTTCTTATTTTTTCCAGCTTTGCTAGATATTATTGGCAAATGAAAATTGTTTATACTTAGTTTGCACAATATGATTTTATTTTTTAGGTATGCAACATGATGGTATACTACACATATAAAATGAAATGATTACCACGGGTTAATTAACACATAGTTATCATTTCTTATTTGGTGAGAACAGTTAAGATCTACTGTCAGAAACTTACAAGTATACATTTCAGTATTATTAACTATAATTATCTTGCTTTACATTACACCCCCAGAAGTTATTCATCTTAGAGCTGAAGATTTATATCCTTTGATTACTATCTCCCAATTTCCCTTTTCCCACAAAAATCACCATTCTCCTGTCTCATTCTGAGTTCGGTATTTTTACATCCTATATATAAGTGAAATATATTTGTCTTTCTTTGTGTGAGTTGTTTTACTTACTATAACATTCATCCACGTTGTCACAAATAGCAGAATTTCCTTCTTTTTTATGGTGAAATAATATTCCACTGTAAGTGTATACCACGTTTTCTTTATCTAGTCACTTTGGTTGGTTCCATATCTTGGCTATTGTGAATAATGCTGTAATTAAACAAGTGATAAACAAATATCTATGAGATAATTCACTTCCTTTGAAAATATTCTCACAAGTAGAATTGCTGGACAACATAGTAGTTCTATTTATTTTTTTATACCATGACATTTTATTTATTTATTATTTATTTTTAATTAACTAATTTTTAACCCAGGTAACATTGGGGTATCCCCAGCAGGTTTTACCACCATAGTGCATCCACCATCAACTTGCCCATACTCCAGAACCACAGACCATTAGGCCTCCCTCCCTCCCTGTCCTTTTCCCTTCCCCCACCGCCTCCCCCTTCATTGTCTCAGTTCTGCAGTCAGCTATTGAAGCTTAGTTTTTCAGCATGTCTTTCACTGACTTTTAGTTTAGTTACTTTATATTGCACATTAGTGATGCCATCGGTATTTATCTTTTTCCTTCTGACATATTTCACTAGCATTCTCCTCAAACATTTTCCCCATAACATTGTTACCAAGTCATTTCCTTACTAATTATTGTAGAAGGAGTCCCTTTTCTCTATATCCTTGCCAAAACTTATCTCTTATATTTTTCATAATAGCCATCTTAGTAGGCATGAGGTGATTTTAATTTATATTTCCTTCATGATTAGCGATGTTGAATACCTTGTCGTGGACTAGTTGGCTATTTGTATGTCATCTTTGGAAAAAATTTAGTTGAGTCCTTTATAATATTCGTTTATTCACAAATTTAACATATAGATTGACGGTCTTTTCACAAGCCATTGCTAAAATGTGGAAATTGAAATATGACTTAATAGTAGAAATCGGCATTTAAAAAAAAAAGGTATAATTATGTATATGCAACTGTATGTAACAGGAAAGTAGTTCTAGTTTTAGGTCCAGTTTTTTTTAAATCACAAGAATGAAGCTAAGTGCTTTATTGTTATTAACTGAGCTCAAATAATTAAGTTAAAAGAGATTTTTTGAATATAGATGGTGTATTACGTAATTTTATAGCAAAAAAGGAAAAGTTTTCACTTTGGTTTTGAAACAAGTATTCATGTACATAACACAGTGGTTATATACATTTTGATTATATTTGAATCTCAAAGTTATAATTCCACATCAGTTCTTCAGGAGCAATAATCAAGGATACATTATATGCTAACATGTAGGTCTTAGGAGAATAAAGGATTTACTCTTATAACAATGGTCAGGATGGACAGAAGAGAGGGAGTGGAGATAGGAAACAGACCAATCAAAATGCAATTTCAGTTCATCAGGGAGGAAAGTATTTTCTCTACTCATGTCATTTTAATGGGGACTTAAAATAGTAAGTGATAAAAGAGGTACCATGAGATTTTCTAGACTTAATTAGTAACCATGAAGAAAGGGCACAGGAAAAGGATGATTACAAGTAACTGAGTTTTTGTTTCTGTGGCATAGAGACTGACAATGGTAGTGCCCATATATGACTTGATATGAAATAGTTCTTAACACCTGATGGAGAAATGACTTTTCATAATGACTTGCACTTTCCTTGTATTAAGGCATTTGCATGTTAAAGTGACTTTTTACCAGGTCTGACATTTACATTCTTTTGTCAGTTTGTACAAAGAAACTGTAATCAAGGATTTTGGTTAGAGAAAATTCTTTGCTAAGTGTATTTTAAAGAAAAATTCTAATAAAAGACTTTGGTTTGGAAGAATCAAGTTATTACAATTCCTGTCAATTCAACAAATCATTGAGTCTCCTTAAATGACTGAATAGACCTTTCAAGGGTACAGATGTGGTTAAACGACACTTATGTCTTCAGAGTTGTTACCAAGTAATGGTGACAAGTACATGAAAAAGAGCTCATGCAAAACAGACAAAGCCAAAGTAGACATAGAAACAATGTGCTATGGGAATTAAAGGGAGAGACTGTTAGGGGGAAAAGGATGTCCTAAAGCTAATTCCATACAGGCTTTGTGGACTCCACCCCCACTCCAGACCAAGGCTATCAGGACATTGGGAAAGACAAATCCCATCACCACCAAAGGGAAGGTTGCTGGAACCTGAGGGTGGGGTTAAGCAGCCAGGTTTGGTATAAAACCAGACACATCGGCTTTGGGGGGTTCCCTTTTTGGCTTTCCGCCAGCTCGCAGTGCTCGGCCAGCTCTCAGAGTGCCTTTGGGTTTCCAGGTTGGCGGATGGGGTAGGATGCATTAAAGACTTTATTTTCCTATTTTCTCCCTGAGTTGTACATTTCCTAATTTCCCTTTCCCTTGTAAATACACCTTTTATTAACCTTTTGTGTGTGCCTGTAGTGGAGTATTAATAAGTCCCTTTTAAGCATGCGGGTGAGGACCCACAGCCAGGCAACCCATTTTATATCGGGGCTGCTCCTTAACAGTTTGGTGCCCAACGTGGGGCTAGAACCCAAGACCTTGAGATTAAGAGTCTCATTCTCTACTGTGGGACTGCTCCATAGCAAGACTAGTAAGGAAACCAGGAAGTTTCATCAGGTATGGTTTTTAAGGTATCCTTTGAGAATTTGAAAGGGGTTTAAAAGTGTTGTCATGCAGGAGAAAATTTCCCGCACCCCATTTGGTTTCTTCTGTGGCATGATGAAAGAAAAAAGTAACATCAAACAGATCCGAAGGATAAAAAGCCAAAACTTCATAACATATATATTTAAAGACCCGGGACATCAAGGAGACAGAAAGGGGAGACTTCAATGAGGAGATGACCTCATTATTTAACTCTCAGAGTAAAAAGATGAGCTTCTTAGAGATAAACTCTCTCCTGTCTGATACCCCCAAGCTACATTCTTCTAGATCATGAAAAGGAGAGCAGTAGTTGCTTCTTTGATTAGGAAAAGGGCAAAGATCTGTGACAAACTACTTTTAGCCTCTAGTGCCTTTACTGCTATTACCTTAAAATAATCTGCAATTTTATGTAATGGTAACCTGTTTTGTTGAGGCCTATGTGAACTTGATTGATCTTAGTTCCCCATACCAAAGTGACACTTATTGGACAAGGCCTACTCTAGGCATATTGAGAAAAACCCTCTGACCCTTTTGGCAAGACTAATACCACACAAGCTATGTTGACTCAAAATGCTTATTGTTTTTATGTGTAGCCAAGAAATATTTCAAAATATATCTGCTATCTAAAGAATTGCACAACATGTCCAAGATATGATGAATAGAGCGCTTGGCAGTTAACTATTCAGATAATTATTGTGTTTTCACTAGTTCATTCCTAATTCCCTACCTTTTTATCCACCTGTATTTACAAACTACATCTAATGTCAGTTTTAACATACTACTCTTAAATTAACTTAGGTAGCCATATTGAATTATTGCTCAACATTGGCCCACATTTGAATCATGTGAAATTCACTACCAGACTTATTTATTACTGTTTAGGTGTCCCCATGATATTTTTCTTTGCAACTGTTTAATCAATGGGATAAGTTTTTTTGCCTTTATAATGTTCCGTTGTGGAATTCTGCCAGCTGGAATATATAGTTACTACATACTCTCCCTTTCATGACATGCTTTTTATTTAAAGCAAAAATATTGAGGGAAATGTTTGGGCTCACCATACAGAGTTTTGTTTTGTTTTTTTTTTTTATTCCCTCATGTAGAAAGATAGATATAGGAGATACAGTCAACATTTGTAAAGGTTGTACTACACATGATTGAGTGGTGATGGGATCTAAGGGTAAATATATATGTAACTGTTCTTTTAATTTTTTTTTGTTTTTTTCTACTTGAATGCTTTTATCATTAAATAACAGAATTCATGAGTAATTTTAAAAAGAAATTCAGTATTTTATATGTCAGAATGTAGAAGGTTATATTGAATTTCTCAATAAATTTATCAGAGCTTCATTTTTCTCAGCCATTCTTCACCTGCTGGCTTTGTTTTAGGCATGTACACTAATAACCACAAATTTACTTCTGATGTTCTCAACACGTTCATACAACTATGCTTGGAGTTAGGTGAACAGCACCTTTTATTTTGCTGCTTTTTCTATATTATAAACCTTTCTGAGGGGTACCATTGCATATTTCTCATTGCATGTCATTGACCAGAACTGCATCCCATAATTGTAGGTAGGCCAGGCGTTTAGGCCAGCGTTTGATAAAAGTCATGGCATACGTACAGAAAGTGGTGTTCTTGTAAAGAAAAAAGGAGGGAAACTGCCGCTGGGAAGGCAGTCAATAAGGTTCTCTATAGGATTTTATTATCTCAATGGGTACCTCTAGTGATAATTGGTGTGGTAGTGTGCCAGTTAGAGCAAATTAAATTCCCATGAAGCTCAAGATCATCTCACCTCTATTTGCTACTTATAAAGAAACTCAGGCCTAGAGTAACCAATTGATTAAGTCAAGATTATGGCACTGAATAGTGACAGGATTTGGATTTAGTTTACCCAATTTCTACTCCACAATTTCCTCTATTATGATTTTTTGCTGGTGGTTGTTTAATTCCTTGTCTTTTGTTAACCCACTAGGAAATAATATCATCTTGGGGGAATATGGACCAATACAATCAAAGTTCTTAGTTAGAGCTATATAAAGAAAATAATGATTGTCATTGAAAGATATTTCACATGAAATACTTGTTTAAAAAAAATAACTTATTTTAACATTTGACTTTTTAAACCTAGGACTGACTAAACTAATTGCTTTAATTTATTTTCATTGACATTTATTATAAACAGAAGCAAGAATACTCTTTTTCTGCTTTTTCAGTTTAGTACCTTATCAAATGTATCTCTATTACGATAAATATATTTCCAAATGATGCCGGAATTGTCAGGCCTAGTCTCCCAGCCAGGAATGGATTCCAGGCTGCAGGGTAGCGCTGAGCCCCAGCCACTAGACCCCCCACAGGTTGGTGTCTCAGGAAGCTGCAGCAGGAACTTCGCAGACACTCAGGCAAGCAAGTGAGCAAAGGCAGGTTTGTTTAGAAGAAGAAGAAAGTTAATTGAGGAGAAAAAGAGCAGAAATAAAGTGGGACTCCCAGGCCAGGGAACCAGGCCTGGGAGGGGCAAGGAAGCCAAAGTGGAGTCGTGTCTCAGGGAATATATACTTTCTTTCCCTGATTATTCTAAAGCTCACCAGTCTCTTTGTGATTGGTCAGTTCTCGGCTGTCTCACTTAATTTGCTAGTGAGTGGGAGATCTTCACATTCCTTATCTAACAGGTTTGTCTTTCCCCATTTGTTACACCTTTATCTTTATGGCCTAGTCTTCCTGGAGAGCATCTCCACACCTTATCTTTATCACCTGAAGAAAACCAGGACCATCCTGGAATGTTTGTTTTTCCCATTTTGTTATCAATGGTCCTGGGATGTTTGTTTTTCCCAGTGGAATTGGTTACATTCCCTTGGTTGTCCTTATCTCTGAAGCCTCCCTTAATTCTTCAGAGGTCCCCTCCTGCACTGTCCCTAAAACTGACTAATAACCCTAGCTTGCCCTGTGTCTCACAAATTACTGCACTTTCATCCTATTATATATTTTTAAAGATGAGTTTTTCTAATAATTTTTATATTGTTATGTATATCATTGATGTTAGTAACTGAAAATAAAGTCTCAATGGTAGAGTTTATTAGATAATCAGAGTGAAGATTCAAACCTAGGAAGCATTCCAACAGATTTACTCTGTGAGAGTTAATCCAGTAAATGCAAGTTTGAATTTAGTTTGCAATGGTAGGAACAGTGAGTCATGGACATTAAGAGTGTAATATTCTTGGGCCACCCCTGGTCTCGCAGTGGTTGAGCACTGGGCTGCAAGGCTCCCCACAGCCTCTGCAGCGCTGGTTCGTTCCCTGCCGCCGGTGAGGGTCCCACAAAAAAAGAAAAAAAAAAGAGTGAAAGAGTGTAATATTCTTGATAGGAGAGATATCTAGCTCTAAGTTGCCCTGACCTAGAGAGACACTGATTCTAGAGGAAGGTAATGCAGGGGTAAATTTTTCACCTGCTAAAGAATCCACTGCAGAGATGCAAAGTCTTGGTCCTGTTGTAGGTTTTTTTTTTTTTTTTTTTTTTTTTTGGAGTCAGTTGGTTTGGAGTGTGGGGTCCTTGGAGTCACTCTGGGAAAGGTGTCACCAGAGCTCCCGTTTCAGCGACATGCAGAGTTTCCCAGGCAAGTGTCTCCATAAGACAGAGACGTTAGTTATATTTAAAGAGCAGGTTTATTAGGGAGCGGGACTGAAGAATGAAGGACACTTGCATAGACACCAGCAGGCAGGAAGAGCTGCCCTGAAAGGGACAGGTTTGCTCAGAGAGGCCTGCATGGTTGCAGGTCTGTGGCCTTGAGGAGAGCTGCCTCTGCTGGGGGAGGTCAGTGAGGAGAATCCCGAGCTTGGTACTGGTCATGGGCAGGCAGGAAGCTGCTGCCCTGCAGAGGAGAGAGTTGGTAAAAAGTAGCACCTGCATAATCACAGTTGGGCAGAGGGACTGCTGCCCCATACAGTCTTCTTCTCTTTGGGAGGGGCTCACTCCTTTTAAGCCTTAGGTTAGATGCTGATTTGGGATGACTATGCAGAATCTGAAAGGGACTGGAGATTCCACAATGGGCGCCATCTCCATATCTTTACCCTTGGACCTGTCTGATACCTGCTTGGATCTTATGCTTTGTAATCTAGGCTTTGGCGCCTAAGGATCTTGGTTTCTATATCTGGGTCAATGGCTATGCTAATCCCTTCTACCCCCACCTCCAGCTCTTGGCATTTTGTGAGCCAGGTTTCTGGTCTTTTGCACACCTCCTTTTCTGTTTTTCTGTTCTTGTCCTCCATCAGTACCATTGTGAAATCTCTCTTTTTAAGTTATTTGAAAATACTGACTTTATTTTCAGGCAGTGGATTGCTGCATGCAGGATGGAGCTTGTGAAGATGACTTGGCTCTCTTGCCTGCTAGACGAAAAGTGGGGGTCCCTAGAAAATTTTACCATTTGTTTACAATGTCATAGTCACTGAAACAGTGTTCAAAAGACTTTTATTGACCTCAAAGTAGAGCTTAGCATATTATCATGCTGGTGCTCCCCTTCCCCCAACAAAAATATTTATTATCACCCTAGATAGCCATCTTCAGATCACATTCTTGGGCTGTTCTGTCACACACAGCTCAGCAGGGACACATTTTTCACTTTGAAATTTTGCTTCTTAGAGTTTAAAAGTGAATGTGGGGATTAAACTTTGTTTTGTTTTTTAGTTTGTTTTTAAATGATTTTCCTATATCTGTTGACTTACATTATCTCTAGTAAAGAAATGCAAGACTACAGAATACTGATGAAAATCTTTAAAGTCTTGGTATATTTTGCAGTTTTCCTCAAATCCTGCTCACTGGCAGCTTCCTAGCCTGTGGAGGTGGGCTGACTTTGTTCATTTTCACTGATAAACTCCTCCCAGGGCATATTTATTGGTGAGCCATACTATTTATCAGCAAAAAGAAAAAAAAGAGAGAAAGAACAAATCTTTATCTTCATTTAAAGGAGGAAAAGCATGTGTTGAGACATGTGGACTAGTAGATAATCAGAGTGGCTATCTCATTATCTGGTAAAGGGGAGGAAGTAAAGATTTCCTTCTACCTTTCTGTGTTCTTGGCTGAGAACTCTCTGAAATAAAAGATTAAGAGGAGAAAAACAAATGTATAGTAACATGTATAATTACTATATATATACACACACACGTATATATTGGAGATAGTCAAAAACTGAATAACTCCTTGACATTTCCTGAGCCACCTCCTTAAATACTATCTTTGGCTAAAGATGAGGTGTTGAAGAGGGGGTAGCCAGTTATGGCAGGCTTTTAGAAAAAGCAACACAAACAAAGCTTAGGTAGTTATGTGATTTCAGGTTTGCCTTCTGGATTGATAAGAGTTTCCAGAGATTTGGTCATGAGAGAAAGAGGCAGGGCAGCGGTTTGAGAAGGGGTTGGGGGGGGGGTAGAGAAAGAGAGAGAGAGAGAGAGAGAGAGAGAGAGAGAGAGAGAGAGAGAGAGAGAGAATGAATCCTCATATAATCAACATGCCAAATAGGGGTGGTTTCTTCAGCTCCCCTTCATTGGTAACAGCTGCCAAATTTCAGAGTCAAGTGCTTTAGTTTCACATAACACATTAGATTTTCTGTGCTATGGCACTATTTGCATTTCCAGGCCTGGGCCAGATAATTTTCAGTTGCTAACTTGAATGTGTGCTATTAAGTCACAGTTCTCTGTACATTTTATGGAAGTGTGGAGAGCTCCTGTAATTGAAAATGACAGAATTGCTTATGAGTGGTGTTTTATGTATCTTTGAATCCTTGCCACAAACCAGTCCCATTACTTTCTATGCTATGAATAATTCACCCTCACTACCTCCTCCTTTGTGTAGGAGATCATAGGCACAACATAAACTGATAGAATGAATTCTTCCTCCCTCTGCTCCTGGCTTCGGTGTATATTCTTGCTATGTTGACTGTCCCTGCTGTTATTCCTCTGGAGTTTTGGAATTTCTAAATTCCAAAATCTACTCACACAACCATCACTAATTTGCCTTGTTTGTCATTATAATTAGATTTCTGCCTTATTGTAATTTGTTTATTCTGAGAAAAGTACTTTCCCAGCCACCCCCTGCCTGATTTGCCTGAATTGTCACTCTGGTGTTATTACTTGTTCAAAAACTCAGGTAGCGAGGAAGAATTATCCTGTCATCCATGCCCTTCACTGTGTGGCCCTGGCATTCTTTAGTCTTTCTCCCACTACTTGTCCATTTTTACCTTCAGCAACATTCAAACTATACTTCTCCAAATAAAGAATATACCTCTCTACATTCTTATCCCATGGTGTTAACACCCAAAGCAGCGGGCACCCTGGGAGTCTGAAACTTGCACACTCTGAATGGATTCAGCCATCCTGATACACAAAGACATACTGTGAAGGAACTTCAATAGAATTAGTATACATACAGAGAGAAGAGAGATTAATAGTTTCCCAATAAAACACCCAAAGTTACCCATCCCCATCTGGGTAAATGCCCAGCCAAACAGGCTTGGCCTGAAGCAGGGTCGCTGAGGCCCACAAGATTATCACACGTCTCCGGCACCTCCTGAAGGAGAACCATAGGAAGGGAGCAAAAGGGGCCAGGCAAGTCTGGGACAAAGGAGTATGATCAAAGTACAAATCAAGACAATTGCTGCCATTGTCAGTGTTCCCATGTGTCTCTCACCCACCTGTGTGTCTCTTCCAAGTGTTTTTACTTGTTTCTCTCCCATGTGTCTCCTTCCAAGTCTCCCGAATCCCTCGTGCAAGTCCATAGCTGAAAAGCAAGTTGGCCTTCTCTACATAGCCTTCTCCACGTGTCTCTCTGTGTGTCTTTTTGAGGCCCCTTCCCTTTAGTGTTTTATAGCTTCACCTGGCCACCTAATTCTGCCCCCTCATTAAGTAGGAAGGGGAATGTGGTACCTCCCTCTCTAATGGCAATGTCTCTGTTTCAATAGTTCTTTGCTTTTTAGATGAAATACACCCTTGTCCTCATACTAAACACAACATATTTAAAATCTTAGCATTCTTCAAGGCCATCTCATGTACATCCCCTTCCATTGAGTTTTTGTTTGAAAATCTCTTGCCATTTTTTTTTTTACCTCAGTCATTTATCTACTTCTCACTTTCTATTTCTGCTTTATATGATACTTTAAATCGGGTATAGTATCTTAGTCACATCATTGGTCAATATTTCTTGTGCAGAATATTTTTCTGACCTCTCACTTGCTTTTATGGAGTCTTTGAGGCTGTGAGGTCATGGTTTTAATTCAGAACATATCTAAATCACCTTTAATCACTTGGGTCAAGCTCTTCTGATTCACAGCAATATTTTGCTTGTAGTGTCTACATTTCAGTGTCATTGTCAATCAATAGCATTTTTAGATATTTTAAAGTAATTTAACAATTGATGTATGATGTTCTTTTTCTGTATTTGATCTGTACATCCTTTAATTTTTATTTCCCTTCTTTGAAACTAGGCCACTGACATTTGTGATCCTAATCCAATCCTGATGCTCATGCTTTGTGTTTACATGTATGAAAGGTTGCCTACGTATCTCCCCAAGAAGGTCGTGCCCTTCCATTGTACTTTGCATGACACTGTGTTGAGACAGGTAAGCATATCTAAGGGGCCAAAATATACATGGAGCTAAACACCTAAGAGGGGATTTAGATATTTGTTGGCAAACCCAAAATTAATGAAAATATCAATATTTTATAATAATCCTTTACAAATGTTGCTCCTTTCAAACCAAAGATATAGAAAAGTAAGAGTGCCAAATTTTGCTTAATAATAATAACTACCTACAAATCCTAGTTCTGGGTAATATCCCCAATTTTCGTTCATCTAGGTAATTAAGGGAGTGGTAAACATTTCTTATGAGCCTACTGGGCTTCCATTTACCTCTTTTTGAAATAATCCACATGCCTTTTGTGGAGGCCTACCTTTCAGTAATCTTGCCCTCACTTGTCACTGATATTTATAAGTAGGCAATCAAAATAAGACCCCCAAATCCTTGGGGAAACTGAAGGTGAAACTCTTTAGCAAAAACATGCTTGTCCTGATAATTACTAAAGTTGTCATGAAATGTAAAGGCAATTAGTCTTCTGGGAAATTTAACCTTTGTGATTCACTCTGATTGCATACACTGCTAATTATTAACTCTTCAAATATCTATGCCTCTAGTGCCTGGCTTGCCTAAGTTGCAGTCATCTTTTCTTTATTCCATTTTGGTCAGCACCCTTTTACCTTATGTCTTCTTCCACCTCTGGGCCACTAAGTTCCATGACAACCTTGTGTCTTCCTAATGTGTTTTTCAAATCTCCATTATATTCTATATAAACACTTTCATAGTCATGTGTTACTTAACAATGTGGAGAAATGCATGATTGGAGTATTTCATCATTGTGCGAAGATCATAGAGTGTAATTACACAAATCTAAGATGGTGAAACCTACTACTCACCTGCACTATCTGGTATAGCCTTCTCTCCACCTAGACTACTATAGTATATGTAGTCCATCATCGACTGAAACATTGCTAAGTGGTACATGATTGCAAACTCACATTTTTTCATTGAAAGACTCTGTCTGGAAATGAAGTAACTCATTCTGTAATGTTTTCCATATCATGATGTCAAGAAGGAAGAGACAGCCAGACACTACCTATCCTACTGTGTAAGGAACAAGAGGAAATTCCCCCATCCCTCTGGGTTCCTCCTGCACCGGTCAAGCAAACAAATTAACATCAGACAGATTAGTTGTAGAAAAAGAACAAATTTAATTACAAACGTATGGATAATTTATATCACTGTAAATTCTAGAGAAATGAGAGATTGAGGGCTTATGTCTTAAGCTAAGGAACAGAGTAGGGAACTGGAATGTAAATGAGTGAGGAAGGGGTCTCACATGATAAGGAAGGGATGACTTCATATGATGAAAACCCTTCCTCTGGCTATTTGCCTGGCCTTAAGATAGGTTTCTCCAATAAAAAAGGTTATTTCTGGAGACCTACGTAATCTTCATTCTTTGAGGTAATGGCAGCAGTTTCCCCTAAAACACACAGGAGCTCATTTTACCTTACCTCCACATGCCAAGCTGGGAAAAGCCTAGTCTGACCATTTTGGAAAAACCTATCTCAGGAGGCCTGCCTACAACTGCTCTAGATGAGGCCGCCATCTTTCCAGTCCGGACCTGTGATTTTAAACCTATATTCTTATGATACTTTCTAGATCAAACAGCTAAAGTATCTTTTTAGTAAATTGGATTATAAGTTCTCTGTTTAAAATGCTCCAAAGATATCCCTTCACAGTAAGACTAAAAGCCAAGTTGCTGACTTTAGACTGCAAGTTTTATCTCTATGTAAAGATATGTATGCATTTTATATGTTTATGTATATTATGTGTATGTATTTATACGTGGACTTAAAGTCAAATGCATATAACATGCATATCATGTGTATGTATATTATATATGTTTATCTTGTGTATGTATTTATAGTACATATGTATAGATATATATATACACACATAGTATCTTAAAATGCAAAACCTTATCTCCACCAATACTACATATTTTGATATTTTAAATATTAAAATATGTCACTGTCTACAATAAAAATAAGACATGTTAAATATTTTTAAAATTCATTTTATTCTCTCTTCTTCAATATAGATTCTACTGAAAAATTCAAGCACAAAAAACTTAGTGTATAGTGCTACAATTGTTGGAAAAGATGCTGCTGACTTCTCCCTCGCACAAGCAGGGAATACTGTGACAATTTCTCCAAAGTAAGTATTTTTTGAAATTTTTGTCATTGACCACAAGACTCTAAGAGATTTAATTATAAAAGAGTTAACTGAATTTGGTTTCCACAGATATATGTGTGTCTCTCTGTGTGTTTGTGTGTGTGTGTATATATATATATATATAATGAAATACATATATATATAATGAAAAGTCTGTCTCTCAGACATAAATTATTCATGTTAACATCGTTCACCCATTTTGTTAAGACACTAATAAAACAACTCCTTTTTATATGTTCATTTAATTTTAGTTTATTTTGCATGTATATTGGCCATAGAAATGAGACTATAAGTTATTTGTTTAGGTACTACAATTCTGTTTCCTATAGGAAACTGGAAGCAGTGTGTGCTAAATTTATCATATATATTATGATATTTTATTATGCACTATATATATACTTGTTTATCATTATACAAGTAGTTTGTGTTCATTGTAGAAAATTTAGAATCCATGAAAGTATGAAGAACATAAGAAGGTAAAAAAGCTGCTTAATTCAGCCCAAAGGCATCCCTATCATTGCCATTTTTCTCTATCCCTTCATAGTCATTGTGTATGGAGAAAGAAGAGAGAGATGCATTATATATACTCCCAAATTGTGGCAATTTTCTATGAACTCTCATTTTTACTTGATTCTGTTCTCATGATACTTGTTTAATGCTTCTAGTATGATTACACTCTCAAACGTGAGGTACAAATTAGACCCCCAGAGAACAGTCTTGAGAAATTAAAAATAAGCATAATACAGGACTCTTCACAGATCAGCAGATCCTATTTTATATGCCTGTAGATTTTAATAATGACAAATATTCTTATTACATAATACAAGGATGATAGGAAAATAGCTGTGTCGGTATCACAGGGTGAACAAATTGATAACCACTAGTGAGCTTAACCACTCTTGGATTTTAGTCATTACCTTTGTATTCAATTATTTTTTCACAGTACAGAATAACAGAGTATAATTATGAAAGTTACTTTGCAAGATTCTTTTTTAAAACTATATTTCATACTGTCATCTTTACTACTTGTATGGCAAACACCAGAGTAATTGAAAATGGCCATTTTTGATCGTATTTTAAAAACCATGAAACCCAGTTGCAATAGTGCCCTGGGCTTGTGTCAATAGCCTGTGTTTATTTTCTTCAGTTACTGCTCCATGCCAGAGGGGGTATATAATTTATAAAGTCTGAATATTCATGATTGGAACTATGTCCAGACTAAAATATGAGGAAAACAACTCTGTGTGCATGCATTTCTATATTATAAATTAAATTCCGTAATAAAATTCCTTGTAATAATAATCTACACTTTTCCTACATTATACCTCTTACATTAGTCTATTATAAAACACAAATTTGGTAATAAAGCAGATCCTGTTGGATATTGTCACAGTACCATTTGTCTTCCCTCAAGGCTTTGATAACTTGAGATATGTTCTCTGCCCTTCAAATAGGATGATCCCAGTGAAAAGGATTTAGGCTTCTGATTTTTTTGACTCATAATTCTAATAGCTTCTTCCAGTATTTCAAAGATCTCATTGTGTGGAAATTCTTCCTAACTACATTAAACCTCTGAGATTTTCGCTTAAGACCATATTTCTGTTAATGAACTTAGCAATTATAATTTTTGTTACAAATGTAAAACCTGAACATTGTTGAAAATTGACTTACAGAAAAGTACAAAGTGGAAAACAAAAATCACCCAGAATTCTATCAGATAGCTAATTTTTTTCCAAGTATATGTTTATTATAACATATGCATAATTATATATTTACAAAATAAATGCACTATATTTTTAAAAATTAAATAATATTTATTAAACATTTGCTTTATACAAAATCGATATAATATGCACTTTATGTACATTTTGGTATTTAAGCCATATTAGTATCCTAATTTTACAAAAGAAGACATTGGGCACAGAAACATTAAATAATTTACCCAATTTTTCCTGATACTAAATGGTGATACAGAGATTCAGAACCAGTCAATCTGAATCTAGAACCAGGACACTTATTATATTGATACCAGCACAAATTGTGTGTAGTTGTGTGTATCACATTTATACAAAGCTCTTGACATTCAGTAAAATGTGGCTTTGGCTATCTGTAAGTGATCCTGAAGACCCATGACATTAATTGTATCACTTTTATTTTTCCAGGAGCTGGTTTGTGAGACTATTGCACTTGGGTGACTCCTTCTCTTTAACATCTCAGCAGTACTTTTTGCTCTTTATTCACCATTGGGCCATTTATGGTCTATATTGATATGGACATATTTATAAATATTAGCATTTCAAAATTTTAATACATGCCCAGTGAACATTAACTGACCACATACACAAGTACTTCTACTCACACATGTAAAATCAGGAGTGTATGTATTCATATATTTTGAATAATATTATACATGTACGTGTATTTTTGTTTTTAACTTTTTTAAATCAGTATTTAACTTGCATGTGCTTTAACAAGTCAAATACACAGAGGGGTTTAGAATGCAAAGCAAGTCCCTCTCCCCTCAAATCCCTTCTCTGTAACGATCCACTTCTTAGGTGACCTACTTTTATTTCTTTCAATTATGTACAATTTAATTCTTCTGATGGTTACCTCCATAAATGTAATTAATATATATATCTTTGCAATTATGAAGTAGTTACATTAACTTCAGAAATAATGTATTAACATATAGTTACAATATTTGGTGATCTAGCTTATTTTTCTACATGTATCTTCCTCCCACAAAATAGCATCAGATTTATTTTGTAGCTCATATTCATTAATTTTTTAAAAGTAAAAATACATTTTTTCTCACTATTTTCTCATGCCATCTGTAGACAAAGAACCTTTTCATCCCCTTTGAAGCCAACAAAATTAGTAAATTATGGAGAAGTGCATACAATCTTGAAGTTTCTTTCCTTCTAGTATACTACAGTCTAGAACACTAGGCCTTTTTTTTTTTTTTCTTCCTAGGATTGATTGCTTTCTAGGCCTACTTAGGAGATGCCAGTATTAGAAATTCTGTATTTCTGTTTGGATAGAAATTAATAGTTTTTTCTTAGTTTACCCATTTACTTTAAAAGGCATCTTTATGAAACCTTCTAATAAAAAGTATGCAAGAGAAAATTTTCTGTGATTTTGCATTTTTAAATATGTGTGTTTATGCTACTCTTCTTTTGATTTATGCTTTGCTTGGCTTATTTTCTAGCTTGAAAGTATTTTTCCTCATAACTCTGAAGAAAATTGCTCTACTGCCTGAAGTATTTAGTATTTGGATAAAGAAGTCTTTTATAATTCTCTTTCCCTGCACATCTGGAAATTTTTATGTTCTTCCATTGTATCTGTATATTGTTCCAGAATGTATAAAGGAGCATCTTTTTTTATTCACTGAGTACATAGTTAGTGCTTTAATAATGGAGTGGTTTTTCATAAGCTCTGGAAAATTATCTTAAATTTTTCTTTCATAATTTTTTTCCTCTCCATTTTTTCCATTCTCATTTCCCAAACTCTATTTGTTGAATATTGAACCCTCTACTCAATCTTATCACTGGTATTCTTTTTTCCAACTATCTATAACACTTTCTTTTTTCGTTGTGATATACCTATTTCATAGCATCATGTTCTTTTTTTTTTTTAAGATTTATTTTATTTATTTATTTATTTATTTATACAAGCACTGGGTACAGTCAGAAGCACGAGAGGGTGAGAGAATTCACCAGAGCCAGAGCGGGAGCAGAGCAGGCAGAAGGACCGAAGTACACCGCTGAGGGGAGCAGCGGGCGGCAGGAGAGGTCTGCGCGCCATGTGGGACTCTCCTCCGGTGGCCAGGGAGCAGCCGGGGATCAAACAGGAGCCGCAGAGGCCACGGGCAGCTTCACAACCCAGCGCTCAACCACTGCGCCACCGGGGAGGCCCAGCATCATGTTCTTAAATTGGGGCTACAATATCTTATGTTTCTGACTTTTAAGATTTAATCACTTACCTCTATCGTTTTTATTTCCTCCAAGGTCAGGTATTAGTGACCTGCAATACTTATTTATCCATTCATATATAACAAGATACCAAGAGAAGAGTATTTTGTGATTTTGTATATGAACAGATCTGTAATTGGCAGACTTCACTTTAGGGTAAAAACATTCTGCTTTTATGACCAATTGCCTGATATTTTACTCTGGCCTTGGAAAGAGTTGGCTTGTCTGAATCCTATCTTGTCTGCCGTGTAAGTGGATATTTCTGGAAATGGCTTCACCTAGAGTCTACAGGACACCTTTGTTTCCTTTGTTAACCTCTGTACAGGTGTTCACTGATGGTTTCCTGTAGCCACTTTTTAAACAGTCTCTTAATTATAATTTTAAAGATAGTTCTCTTAGAGTGGTGATAAATCTTGGTTTCAGGTGTCCTTGTGGTCTAGTGCTCTTCCATCATTTAACAAATACTGGGCTTTGATAATGATTCACAGTATATGACCCAGCCTCATTTCTCTTGTTTGGAAAATGAGGATCAGAGTATTTACCCATTGTATTTTCAGTAATAAATGTGATTATATGGGCAAGACACCTACTACTATAATGGTACTTTATAGGGTGCAATCAATAAGTGTTTGCCCTTCTCCTATAGATTTATGCTGATGATTCATTGATGAAAATATATCAATACTCCTCACAAATGTTTACAACCTCATAGAATCCCATAAAGTAGATCCACAATGAGAATATAATTTGATATATCGTTTTCTGATATATTTATAAAAGTAGAAAGTGAAGGAAACATGAAACACCTAAGTGTTCTTGGGGAAACCATAGAAGGTTCCTCAGAAGAGGTCTTGCTTAATATGGAAACTCACTTTTTATTTATATGCATTTTATTTTGTAGGCTTGAATACTGCCATTAGGTAGTTCTTTAGATCTTCCTTTAGCGAAACTAAATAATTTAATAATCTTTGACTTTTATGAATAAGACTGAGAAAACATTGTTTTCTTGAACAAAAAATTATAACTTTATCATGATCAGATCTTATGAAATTATCCGTGTATACCACGTCCTGTCTTAGATTCTATCTAAATTGCAATTATTAATGGCTCTTTCTGCCAGCTGTGGATTTCAAATCCAGAGATATAATTTATATAGAAAAGATTAAACAGCTACACTAGCGTATAAACAAATGTGTTTATTTCTGCATCTAACTTGATGACTAAGTTTAGCTATAACCATAGAGTGACTGTCATAAAAGTGAAAGTAACACTTTTAGAAAATGATTCTGTTTCCCTTTTTCCCTCATTATTCTCATTGAGCCATATGGGTGCTGACATTGATGTGTTAGTTATTCTCCATCTTTTTTAAAGTCAACTTGAAATAGCTTGCAAGGCACATATAATTATCAAGGAGATTTTTTTTTTTTAATGAGAGGGAGGCAACAGAAACAAAAAGAAAACAAAAGGTGAGAGAATTAACATGAAGCCAATAATAATGGCACACATGTCTAGAGAGGTAAAATACTTGCCTGAAGTGGACTTACCATTTGACTCTGAATTTTTTTCCCCCTTTTAAAAAAAAAAATGTTTGTGTGATTTTTTAAATTAAGGTAACATTGGTTTACAATACTGTGTGTGATTCAGAAAGAGATCTCAAGGGCAAATATTCTTTGTTCTCAGTTAAATTCAAGTCCATGAGTTCTTCATAATGGCCAAGAAAATGTCCTTTTAGTCAAATTTAGGTTAACAATGACTAACTGAATAAAAATCATTCCCGCTCCTGTCAGATGTGAGTTCAAAACAATTTTGAGAATATTTCTGTTGACTTGGCTGCGTTATTTTACTCTTTGCTACTCTCCAGCCTCCCCATTCAATAATAATTCCACAAAGGTTCTGGGGAAGTTAAGTCAAAGTTTGATACCAAGAGAATCTATTCCCATCTCCATTCCCAAATAGGGCTACGGGTAGGTGTTCTTTGATAACTTGTATAAGAGAATAAATGTGATATGGTGTGTAATGCTAACTATTAAAATTCAGAGCAAAAGCAAAGATAAAATTTCTCTAAGACTTATCATCCATATCTGTATCAAGGCAACTCTGAAAGAAAGATTCAGTCAGTAAGGAAACAATTGGTAGCAGAAATCTAGGATCATTCATCTTTGTTTCAATGACATTGCTGTGGGTGGACTCCTGGATGGCTTCTGGATTAGAGCTGGTGGCATTTTCTTTATCAGTCATCTATCAAGGGCACTTGAGTTGTTTACATATCTTGGCTATTGTAAATAATGCTCCATTAAACATTGTGGTGCATAAAACTCTGAGTTAATTTCAGTTTCTTCATATAAATACCCATAGGTGTGATTGCTGTATCATATGGTAGTTCTCATTTTTGATTTTTTTTTTTTTTTTTTTTTGCGGAAGCTACATATTTTTTTCCAAATGGTTACACCAATTTACATTCCTGCCAATAAGTGTACAAGGGCTCCCTTCTCTTGACACCCTTGCCAACACTTCCTTCTACTCAGATTCTTGATGTTAGCCATTCTCACAGGTGTGAAATATCTCATTTATGATTTTGATTTGCATTTAGCTAATAATAAGTGATGAGAAACATTTTTTTCATGTGCCCGTTGACCATTTGTATGTGCTCTTTGGAGAATTATCAACTCAGATCTGCTTATTTTTAAATTGGATTGCTTGGTTTTTGTTGTTTAGTTGTATGAGTTCTTCATATACCTTGGATATTAACCTGCTAATGATAATGAATGACATGAATTTTCTATTCCTGTCCAGTAGGCTTTTTGTTGTGCTGTTTTCTTTAGCTATGCAGACGCTTTTTTATTTGCTCCACTCACAATGGCTTAAAATTAATTGATTTATTAAACATCCTTGTTTATTTTTTCACAGTAAGGGATTTCTTCCCTCAGGTGTGGTCACCATAGTTCCCCCCCTTCCCCGCACCCCCACCCCTGCCAAAGTGCCCACAATATGCTATTTATCCTTGCCAGTGTCTAATAGCTCCCCCAGCATTCAATCACCAATTTCTGCTCCCCAGTATCTTACTGTTCTCTGCAGGAATGCCCCTCTATTTTCTATACCTAGTTGTGTGTACTCCCCTCTAGTGCAGTCCTCAGGTCCTAGGATCCTCAATATGGGCATGAGCCCTTCAATCATCAAAAAAAGTTGGGGGATGCTCTGTATTACAGCCATCCCTCCCTCTCTTGGGTTGTTTTCCTACTTTCTACCTTCGCCAAGTTTTCTGTCATTTTTCCTTGTGAACATAGTTATCATACAGTTGGTCTTTTTCAAGAACTATTGTTTTTATGTATATGTATTTTTGTTAAATATGTGGGTAGTAGGTGAGTTCTGCATTATAATATTCTGCCATGTTGGTGGAAACCTCTTTATTCCTTCTCTTGTTTGTCTCAAATAAAATCATGCTACTTTGATATACTATTATTTTGATTTGAGATTTGAATTTTATTTTTAAGCACAGCTTTAAGTATTTTGTGTATTCTTATTCTTTGACATTTCTTTCTCCATATGACCAAAGACCAGTGATATCACTAAGAATTTGCCTAAATAGTAGTACAGAGTGTTCTATGATTTTCATGCCCACACTTGCTGTGGCTAGCTATTAGGAAGTCTAATAGATTGTATGTCCATTTGGAAGCTAACTTTGGGTTTTTCAGATTGGATCAAGATGTTTTAACTGATAATAATACCTATGTTGTGTTATCAGCAACAGTCTTTAATTTATTGTGCAAGTAAATATATTACAGAATGCAGGCATTGGACAAATTGTATATACTGAATAGATATTTGTTACATGTCTTTTAAAAAATATTTTCTTTTTATCTTTTTAAAATAGAAACGAAATTACTATCACTCTAAAATTTAGAAGTCGCTTCCTCCGTCCTGCTGCAGCTTCACTGATATTAATTTCAAAAAGTAAGCATGCAGTAGGAGGTGCCACAATGACTTTTGCTCTTAAAGGTGAAGTCCTCAATTTCAAAACCTTTGTAAGTAAACCTTACTTGTTTCATAAGTCCTTACTTTTCTTATTAGGTTTTTCTTATTAGACTATTGATGGCTCCAGACATTGCTGTTTTTCCAAGTTTTATCACTATGCAGTTTTTTTTTTATTTGAGATCACACGTCTATACAGATACAAAAATGTGCACATATTTACATTTGTACAATTTTTCCCTTCTGTGTCCCTGATAGTCTGACTTTGATGCTTTTTCTGTGGAAGTAAGCCTCTAATTTTATTATAGAAGTGGAAAGGACTTATTGTAAGGTCAGACTTTTAGATTTATGTTTGTTTTCTTTTTTTTGATGGAGTCAGTCATTCTATGCATAGGAACTTGCATGTCCTTCTGCCATGGAAACTTCTGATTTAAGTTAAAGCAGTCCCTGGGCCTGTATGAATGTTTTGGTTTGGATTAAGAGTTGTTGTTTCACACAGCCAAAAAAAAAATGTTTCTCTACTCTGATATGAATATTAATCAGTTTGATTTGGCTCAAATTCACTTCAAAGATAACACTTAAGACTGATTTTTCTTGGGAGTTGATGATTTTCTTTCATCATGTGTATTAGGTGTATATATATATGACTGATTAATTTGGAAAAGTGAATTCATACTCAATACCAAAACAATTTTAATGAAATCAATTTGGGAGACACTATTGTGACCCATATTAGTCTTGTTACAGCACAAGGAGAGGGGCACCCCAGAACCCTAACCTGCCTGCTCTAAATAGGTTCTGCCATCCGCTGCATAAAGATAAAACATATAAGACCTTTAATGGAAAGGAACTTTAATAAATTAGTGTGCAATACAGAAAAGACAAAGAATATAGTTTCCAAATCAAGCACCCAAAGTTACCCATCCCCTCGTGGGTGAATGTCTAGCCAAACAGGAATGGCCCAAAGCAGGGCATCTGAGGCCAGAAAGCCTAAAGCACCTTCCGGCAGGGACCCATGAAAAGGGTTATAAACAGGCAGAAAAGTCTGGGAGGAAAAGAGCAAAATCAAATCAATATAAAAGCTGCCATTGTTAATCTCCTCACGGGTCTCTCACCCACATCTGTTTCAACCCATCCAGGACCAAAAGGCAAGTGTAGTTTCTTCACATGCCTCTCTGCTCCATGTGCCTCCTCCAGGCGTCCTTCTGTCTCTCCCTCCTGCTTCCTTCCTCAGTCTCCTCTCCAGCTTCTTCTCCTCCCTGCTCAGCTCTACCCTCCCTCTGGTGGGGCAGGGAACCTGGAACCTCCCCTTTTCCTGGGCATCACCCTGTTACAGTTTGGGTAGCCAGTATTAGGGATCATTGATAAGGTAAAGTGTATTTTTATAGTCATTCCCCACCCAAATTTTAAGGGTATACAGTATTTCTGGGGAAAGGGTAATTTTTAAATTCATATCACTGTAATATTTAAATGGACAGGTTTTTTTTAGATGCTTGAAGTTGATATTTTATAATTCTGGATATTTTTTGTTATCACATAGTATGTTTATTATTACTATTATCATTATTATTTTGCTTTTAGGAAGTTATAAAATGCAATAGCCCTTGTTATACATGGAAGGAAATCAGTCTGAATGTTAAAAATCCCTTCCACGTTGCTGGGGACTTCAGGTAATTTATTGTTTTGGCATAAATTCATTGTGTTTGCTCCTATGTAAAGGGAATTACATAATTTTCAATATGAACAATTTTGAGAAGGAATTTTATGCATCTATATTGCTATACATTTATAAGCATCATCATATAAAATAGCACAAATAATAAAGGTAAGTCAGTTTTTCTTGAAATACTATTTGATCTGTACAAACAACAATAATAACAGCATACTTTGAAATGAAATGACAGTAAAATGCTAAAGTGTTGTTTAAGGTCACAGTAGAAAATTATCTTTGTATAAATTTACGCAAATCTCTGTTGAATAAGAAAATGGACAGGGCCTCCCTGGTGGCACAGGCGGTTGAGCACAGTGCTGTGAAGTTGTCTGCAGCCTCTACAGCGTGGGTTTGATCCCGGCCGGCCAGCCGGGGAGAATCCAACATGGCGCAGCAGACCTCTCCTGTCTTGCCGCTGCTCCCCTCAGCAGTGTATTTCATCAGTCTGCCTGTTCTGTTCCCAGCTCTGTCTCTGGTGAATCCTCTCACCCTCCTGCGCATCTGGCCTGTACCCCGGTTCTTATATAAAAATAAATACATCTTAAAAAAAAAAAAGTAAAAGGATAATAATATGGGCACCTTAAATTATGAACTCTGTTTCTACCAGTTTTAAAAATTATATCCACATAAAAATACTTGTGTTGAGACCGGAAGCTATACATTAGTTTACTAGTTTAGTGTTTGATAATTTCAGTTATTATAATCACTCTGTTTCAAGACTTCTGATAGTTTCTTATTAGCAGTTTCCCTTATTGTTGACAGAACAAAGCTACTCTTGTTAAAGTAGTAATTGATGAAGAACTCTCAATATTTCTTGTTACAGGTCTGCTAACAATGAATCCTTCCAGTTTTTGTTTATTGGGTAATACTTTAACTTCTCCTTCATGTTTGAAGAAAAGTTTTATTGTGTACTTTCATCATGGTGTTCTTTCATTATGGTCTTTAGCACCCTGAATGTATCATCACGTTGGTTTCTGTCCTCTAAAGTTTCTGATGGGGATTTAATTGAATTAATCTTTTTGATGAGCACCATGGGTGTTCCATCAATTGCATTTTTCCTGCATACTGTGATTTGGCTTTTCATTAGCTTGAATATTATTGTCTTGTTTTGGATTGCCTTGGGTTTATTCTGCTTAGAAATTTTTGTGCCTTTTTTCAATGTGTAGATTTTTTCCCATCAAATCTGGAAAGTTTTCATTATTTCTTCATGTTTTCTTTCTGCCTCTTTGCTCTCCAATTTTTTCAGGATTTTGATTAGGCTCATGTTTGTGTGCTTGATGGTGCCCCACAGTGGTCTGAGGCTCTGTTAATATTGCTTCATAACTTCCTGATCTTTAGAATTGATTATTTTCATTGACCTATTTTCTTTCTTTTTTTATAGCAGTGACAATGTTTTATAGCACTGTATATGATGTAGGGGAATATGTTCACACTTCCTCAGATGCATATTACAATACCACACTTACCATCAAAGCACCCACCTCCTTTACCTCTTTTCAAGGGCACTTATTCTTTCTTTGAAACCTGGTATTTAGAGTTCCTCTTGTGATTTTTTAATTTCGGGTATTGAATTTTAAAGTTCAGATATTATAATTGGTTCTTTTGAATACTTTTTAAAAAGATTTATTTATTTATGCATATAAGAATTGGGGTATAGGCCAGAGGAAGGGGGGAGGTGGAGAGTAAGAAGATTCACCAGAGACAGAGCGGGGAACAAAACAGGCAGACTGACCAAAAGACACTGCTGAGGGGAGTAGCAGGTGAGCCAGGAGAGGTCTGCTGCACCATGTGGATAGCTCCTGGCCAGCTGGGGGATCAAACTGGCACTGCAGAGGCTGTGGATAACCTCATAGTACTGCACTCAACCCCCTGCACCACCAGGGAGGCCCTCTTGAATACTTTCTAACTACCATTTTCTGTCTTTTTTCTGATAGCCTTGTTTGATTTGAAAATTATTTTTTTTGATAACTCTAGCTTTGACTAACTCTAATCTTGAATCAGCAAAATCAGTATCACCTGGGATCTTGTTAGAAAAACAGAACCTCAGCCCCACTCCAGTCCACTTGATCAAATTTGGAGTATTTGTAATGCACAGTGCTGGTCTAAGTCGGGATAAGTCCATAGGAAACTACTTAAAAACCATCTGGAGAACTGGTTTAAATGGAGCTTCCTGGAACCTGCAGTAGACCTTCTAAGTCAGAACTGCAAATAGGCACTTGAGAATCTACATTTTGAATAAGCGTTCCAGAAGATAATACATTGAAACATGAAAAGCACTGATTTAGAAATTTCAACAATCAAATAGGATTTTATTTCCATTTTAATGGCACTTTGTATTTCATTTTTATAATTAATGTTTCTATCTATTTTAAGAAAGCATGTTCATAGTAATTA
Organism: Talpa europaea; assembly: GCF_964194135.1. Lineage (NCBI taxonomy): Eukaryota > Metazoa > Chordata > Mammalia > Eulipotyphla > Talpidae > Talpa > Talpa europaea. The sequence continues at coordinate 22,311,346 of NC_140081.1, forward strand.
AACTGTGACTTTTTCCAACAGAAGCATATTAAATGCTGTTTTATCTCAGAGTAGTTAATCTACAGTGTGCAAAAAGTCTAATATTTGATTGGTTTAACTTTTTTATTTGTGTGTCAAAATGTGTTGTTATTATAACTGTTCAGAAAACACGATCACCAAAGTAGATTGCCTCAGTGATTCACCTCAGATTTATAGATATATAAAGAGACATTGTAAATTTTACCTGCCTTCATCATTTTATAAGATTCAAATGTGAATTTAGTACCTGACTTTAAATTTAATGTACTCTCTGGAGAGGAACTTTTCTATATTTGTTTAGGTTTACAATGATACAAGGAAATCTGATAGTCTGATGCATGTCTTGAATAGTTCACAGTTTACTATAGTTCTTAATATTATACAGATTCTGTTCAACTGCACAGAAATAATTGGGCATTCCTGACATGACTCTTTATGACAATTTTTACCTACAGTTAGAGTATCATTTCCATACTACCTTCCCATTACAATGTGACCAACCAAAGGCAGAAAAGATTGATTCCATCAATCTTTTTTTTTTTGTGTGTGTGTGTGTGAAAAGATTTATTTATTTATTTATTTTTATTTTTATATTCCCCATACAATTGCATCCCCCTTATTTTGACCCCAGTCCCTCCTTTCCCTACCCCCCCCATAGTGTGTCTCTGGTTTGTAGTTGTTTGTTGATTTTGATTTTTTCTTTCTTATAGTTACTTCTTTTTCCTGGTCCCTTATTTAGGTTTTCTAGATTCCTGCTATGGGTGAGATAATCCGGTATTTTTTTTTCTTTCTGGCTTATTTCACTGAGCATGATCCCTTCCAGCTCCATCCATGTTGCTGCAAATTGCATGAATACTTATGCTTTTTAATTTATAATTCCTAGCCACACACCTGACATGTGGAGTCTCTTAACCATTTCTTGAATAAATGAGTGTTGTCACATAAGAAGACCTGGATTCCTGTGTAACTCCAGAAGAGTTACTATGCACAAATCAATGGGTACTGACTTCTCATATCTACTCCTGAAAGAAACATTGTGCTTTTTCGGAAATCAAATTAGAGGTTATGACATGTACAGCTCAGACAATGTATTTAGACCAGTGTGTGATTTTCTCTTTGCTTTTGGAATATAATTTGGCCAGTCATTTATATTCTGTATTTTCTTGCTATGAGAATTTAGTGTTGTCTTCCCATACTAAAGAATACTGTTTTTTACATATTTCCATTCCAGAACCTTCCCATCTTTTTAACATGTGTTTTGCTTTGCAGAATGAGAACACATGGACTTATTGAACTGTAATTTATTGATTCTAATTATATTTTATGAGTGATGGAAAATTTAAAGTATTTTGTAGTCGTTTGAATTTTAATCCAGTAAAATTCAAAATAATCTTTTCTTCATTTGTTTTAGTGTCATTTTGGTAGAATCCTCAACATTTATCTCTTTGCCTTCCCAACTAAGTGGACCCGATCAAGTCATTGATCACATGACACATAGGTAAATGTCTATATGTTTTATGCTGATGATTACCTTAGGAAAGTTCTAAGAAATTAGCATTTAAGTAAATGTGTTTCATACTTACACAATAATTTTAATTTATTTGAATTATTTAATTTTTGGTATACATTATATATATAATTTATATTAGTCACATGCATGAAAATTGAATAAATATGCTCTTGACTTAATTCAGTGGATTCTCATTATTCACCAAAGTTATGGTCTGTAAAATTGGAGCAGGTATTTGGTTTGTAAATATTGAACCATTACTCCTAAAAGAAATATATATAATCATATAGATTATAATTGTAGTTCTGGAACCAACCCATCTTGGTAGATTCTACCTTCTTTACAAAGAGAGAAAATGAAGTTCAGGAATACTAAATGACTGCCTGAGGCTCATCCACTAAAAGGTACCAGAGAACAGTTTCAAACCATGTCCATCAAGCTCCAGAACTGGGGCTTCTTGAATTTCTGTACCTTCTCTTGTGGTCAGTCTCCATCCTTATGTCATCTTTGTATGAGAGCTAAAACAGGAAAAGCCCCATGATCACCTCGTTTCCCCTTAAATAGTAATTTATATGACCAGTGACTTAAATTTTTTGCTACTCTGCGTGTCCACAAACAACATGAGCACACCATGAGTATTGATTTGGGGGTTACAAAGATGTTTTAGTGAGGTGAATTTGAAAATACAGAATTTGTGGATAATGAGGATTGACTGTTTAAGATTCTGGTAATGGCATTTGTGTTTTGTTTAGAAAAGAACTTGGATTTCCAAATGGAGAAGCAGCTTTTTTTAAAGTTAGATTGCTTTATAGTTTTCATTTGTTACAAACTATAGAATTGCTATTTAATGTAGAATAGAAATAAACACAATGTTACTAAGGCTAAAGAAAGTCAGGCAGAAAAAAAAATCATGTAAGCATTATCCGTGAAATACATGGATTTGTTGATGATTAATAGTGAATTATTACTTTATACCTTTGTCTCTGTAATGCTTGACAGTCTCAGTGTTACTCTTTCAGATACAAGATATAGGTTAGGGCCCCTTGCTTTAGAGTATTCTCACCTCAGTGTCCAAAATGGTTCAAAAGGCAGGAAAAACCCCCATTTTCACTTCCTTCCTGATGTCACCACATCCTTTTATGAAGAATTCCTGAACATATAAAGGATGGAATCAATCTAAACATTGACCTTTTTATATTTGTTCTCATCAATCATAAAAACTACACTTGAACCAGTTATTATCCTGTTTGCTTTAGACAGGGCCCAGAAAGCTGGCCCAGGACTAACTACATGAAGGTTTATGATAAAAATCTTCCTTTATTACTGGGAAAGGCTTGATAAGGAAGTTTGATTTATTCATGCCCTGAATGAAACCAATTCAATATCACTTTGATTGTTTTAGCTTGAAAAGAACTGCATACCATTAGGGCAAAGGAAAGAGGAAATCCATCCCTTCACATGTCCTAACGGGGCCCCATTCCCTGACTTCGAACCACTACTAAATTGTCTGAAAATATTCCATTGCTTCATTTGCAGTATTCTGTATAATTTTAGCATCTTTGGGTGCTATTTCTTTCTTAGGACCATAAGTTTAATTATGCTCCCTCTACCATAGTTTCAGCAGTAATGACAAACACCTTAGGAAAATGATGGATGGAATGAGGTGCAGGGAGTAACAAAAATGTAAATGAATTTTGTTTTCCGTTCTGTCTTTGGGACAAGCAAGATACTGATTTTATAAATAAATTAGATTTACCCCTGAATTTCTAGCCTCAAGAACATTAATCAGGTAAAATGGAATTTTCCTGAACCAAATTATTTTATAATGTCTGAATTAATCATGATGATCATTAACTTTATGAACAAATCAATACAAATTTTAAGATCTGCAGATATTTTTTCTAGCTCTTTTCTAGAAACAGTATGGGTAACTCAGTTTTTCTGAGTTTATCTCCTTTGAGGATGAGGTAGTGCATTGATTCATTCAAAAGACACTTTCATTAGCTGTTCTCCAACAAAATAGATAAAGAAAAAGGAGATGATGCCTAAATTGGTCTATTTTCTATTCACAGTAGAAAAATGACTGAATGGCTAGAGATTGTATGTATTGAACAAAATGAGGTTTAGAGATTATCTGTGGATTTTAATCAAGACTTCTCAGAACTCCATTATCAAAGAGAGCAATATCAAAGAGAGTCATACATGGAGAGATAAGCAATCTGTTGTTCTTCCTTCTGTGTATGGTCTCTCTTATAAGGGCTAAAATACCCTCTATTTTGTCTGAAGTATCTGTCAAATGCTCAAATTGCATAAAATATTAAATGTTCTTTACTTTTAATTGTTGTTACTTAAATGCTAGCCAGACTGTGAATAATGTAAAGCAGAGAATACTTACAAGATGTAGTAAATAACCTCATTAAGAATGTAGTGAGAAGACAAGACAGGGTTTGGAGGAAAAAAAAAATGGGCATGGTTAGGAGAACTTTACTTGGAAATAGTTGATGTAGTTTTTACAGCATCAGATTCAGGCAAAAGCAGATGACAAGGTGAGAAAATATGGAGGTTTTATATTTTCAGAAAAAAAAATTAGGCAGACAATACCTGAGAGCCCAAATATTAATTGACAGCTTGTTGAACAAAGTAATCATGAACATTAAGAGAAAAGCAATTAGGGGAAAATTGATAGTTTCTGAAAGACAAGGAACTTTCCAAGGGAGGCTGTTGCTTCAGGCTGTGATCTGCTAATTTATATTTAGACATGCTACCAGAGATTAAATAGCTGTCTAAGTCTCCTTCTGTCTTTATGAGAAAGAAGCAAATGTGGAAACAGTAAACTAAGAGGTGTTTTTAAGAAGCTGTAGAACCAATTTTTGAGAGTACCTGTGTACTCCTAAATTTGAGACCACCTGCTTTTGAGTCTTAGGATTTGGGTTATTATTGTTACCATCATCAAATGTTTATTTCTTTACAGTATTTGGAAACACAAGGGAATAATTTTTACCATATTTAAAAGACAGTGGTGGAAATGTAGATATGTTTCTGTTTTATATTTTTCTTATTTTTAAGATTTCTAAAATAATATAAACTTCAAATGATATAGGAAATACATCTCTGATCTCTGCTTGTCATATTGTAGATAGCCATAATAATGGATCTATAAGATTGAAGTAAGATAGGGAATTGTTTTGACTTTTGTTTGCATTGTTGATATCCTTTTCCCATTTACTCATGGCAGTGATTATGTGCGTTCAAGTAAACGTGATATTGGTGAGGGCTGTTCCCAAACCCCAACTACCTTAAAAACTTGTGAGTACATCAAATTAAAGCTTTTCTTTGTTTTCATATTTTATTTTTATGTACAAACATAATATGGAGTAAAATAATCAACAAAAGCTGGTAAAAATGATATATTTCGGGCTGCATGGGTGCCAAACTGTTAGTCCTCAGCTTTTTCTGTTCCTTATTCTTTGGAGGACTCTGCCAGTGTCTTTCCTTTCACTGCTGAATCTTATTTTCTTCATCCTTGCAAGGACTGTGTTTAGATAAAACGACCTGCATGTTCCTTTTAGATTATTCTAAATCATTCAAAACTGTTTAGGTAACCTGTATAACCTAGTTTAAAATTATAAAGAGTACGCCTATTTCCTTTTTTTGTAAAATAATTATGAATTTAGAAAACGTGGCTAGAATGATAACTAACAAAATGAATATAGGTGTATTCTGGTGATCTGTAGCTATAAGTTGCACCACTCTAAATGTAGTGACATTGAACAATAAACAGAAATTATGATTACTTTTACTCACACTTCTGGGTGAAGGTGCTCACCAGGGGGATACTTGCTCAGGGTCCCTCATGTAGTTGCAGTCTGAGGGAGCCTGGGACTTGAGGGCATCCCAAAGCTCACTCACATTTTAGATGGTTATTGCCTTTTGACTGTTTGTCTAGACATTTACATGTGGCCATTTTATGTGGGCTAGGCTTCTTCATGGGATGACAACTTGGTTCTAAAAGCAATTAAACCTAACACGAGAGATAATTAGGAAGAAATCAAGTTACATTTTCTGAGCCAATGTCAGAAGTCAGACTATTTGTGCTGCATTCTCGTAGAGTATTGGTTAGAGACAAGTCACTATGACTCACTCATCATATCTACACATTTCAGGCAATATTAAAAAAAATTGTGAACATGTTTTAAAACTTCTGAAGAGATTTTATGTACAGTTGACCCTTGAACAACACAGAGTTTAGGGGTGCTAACTCCCAAGCAGTTGAAAAGCCATATGTAACTATTGTCTACCCCAAAGCTTAATAGCTTGCTGTTAGTTTGGAAGCCTTATTGATAACTTTGGTTACATTTCTCTGAAAATGGTGCCATATATGGTCTGCAAATATGTTTGCCTAAGTTTTGATAAATTTTAATGTTTTGTGATAGATCTGTATCTATTTTATGATAGTAAATGATAAAATAGACTGTTTTATACAAACACTTTATGTGGTCAAGACATACCTAGATTTTTAATTTTTCAGTGTTTCTTGGCTCTGTGGTTCATCTGCAAGTCTTTAAATTTTTGCAAATATAAAAAAAAATCAAATACATTTGTCGGAAACAGTCCTTATATAAACAGACCCATGGTATTTACACCTGTGTCACTCAAGGCTCAACTGTATATATGTAAAACTTATTTCCAGTTCAACTTATAAAGGAATTGCACCTTGTAATGTTAAACCATTATGTAGTGCTCACAAAAATTGAATATTCTTGGATGACCTCTTTGCTGTTTATATGTTATACATCCAGGCTAATTTTAAATGGTAGTGAAGTTCACTTTGTAATAAGATTATTTGTTAAGAAATTAATAATGGTCATACTTATGAAATTTTTATATCAACCTGAAGCTGGAGTCACTTACTTTCATTAACAAATATATTTATCATCTTCTAATTTTGTGTGCTGTTTTGAACATCTTTTTAATTAATCACAAAACTTTAATCACTAATTGAGACAGTTGTTTTATTTGAACAGCGCTTATGAGATGATAAGTAAAGAGGCTCTGCTTCATGTTTTGGCAGCAATTAAGTCTGATTTCATCAGAGAGTTCTTTTGCTCCAGAAGCCTTCTTAACCTCGGATTGAAAGGGTCAACTCTAGAGCTTTACTATCTTCCCTTTGGCATACATATACGCTACTGTGTCATCATCCTCAGCAACAAAAAGGTGAGAAAAGAGTTGTGGCTTCATCGTGGGCTGTCACTTTAGTGGAATAACCAGTACAGATCATTTAAAGACTAGAAATATAGATAAAGATTTCAGCTCTCTGGTTGCTGAACAAAGAGCCTGTCCTCAAGAATCAGCAGAGTTACATTTGTGGGTAAATTTTATAGTGGCTGCCTAAGGAAGTCCCATAGAAGTCTAGGAGAGACTTGCCTAGCCTTGCTGAGGCTCTGTTTGCATAGCAAATCACCAAGCACTGAGAACACACACTTATCAGTTCACATTTCCCATAGAGTGGGGGTCCAGACATGATTTAGGTGGGTCCTCTGCTTAAGGTCTAGCAAGTCTTCAGTCATGGAATTCACCAGTGCTGGGTTGTCCTCAGAGTTTCAGTTGAGGGAGGAGGATCTGCTTCTAAGCTCCCTGACGTTTTTGGCCAGAAGAAATTTCCTAATAAATCTGTGCATCTTACTTCTTCAAAGCCACCAAAGAGGAGAGGGCTGGGGAGAGAGAGTGAGACTTCAGGGGAAGTGTTTTTTGGCACTACCTCTTCTAGAAAAACACTGCTGTGTGTTGACCTGAGGTGGAAATTTATCACCCACAGGAGATAGCCCCAATTGTATCAGTTATGCACTTTGTTGTGATAATGATAATAGGACAGAGGTATATGCCTGGTGTCTTTCAGATCATTTGCACAAGAAATAATGTAGAATAGAGTTTAATTTCATGCTTTACCATTTACGAGGAAAAATGCGATGTTATGGTAATGGTAAATCTTATTTTTTTAATTTCCTTTAAAGGAGTTCAGGGTTTAACCAAATTCCTCTATATAAAAGATTATGAAAAATAGTGACTGTAATGTGATCAAATTCTTCACAATTTCTTTTTTATTTCAAATTATATTATAGCCCTAGAAAAATGTTTGGACTAATAATCAATTGCGTAGTAAAGAGGTTTTTATTCTTTGAATCAGACTATTGGAGTATTAATATTTGCTTCCATAAATTTTATCTAAATTAATCAAAGGGTAATTACACTTAGCTTGGCATCTCAATTTACTGAAATATGACTGTTGGTTACATATATTTGTCCTTGTCAAAAAAAAAAGAAAAACAATAATCATGAAATTTGCTATCAATTGAGAAATAATTCTCTTAATGTAAAGGATTACATTGAATTACAATTACTTATGTGGGAAACACATCTATTAATTTACACATTCAATTTTATTGCTAATTATGTTGAAAAAATTCAATTACTCGCTTAAATAAAAATCAAAATTTCCAAGTCCACCTAGTTAGCTTCTGTTTTTATTAAATGTGTGATAACTGCTTTGCCATTAAGAATCACCTGTTGAAAATTGTAAAGTAATTAGACTTCAGTTTGATAGCTTGCCATGTGTAAAACAAAAACATTTCTAATAACACTGCTATCAAGAAAATATACCATTTGTTTCATCTTGGCTACTCCTTGTGAACTTTCGAATAAAAAATCAAATGACTAACTACAGTTTGAAAGTAGAAATCGTTTTACAAAATTTCCATCAGTGAATATAGAAATCCTTACCTTCGGGAAAAGCTTACAAAAACCCTAAAAAATTTCATGTTCTCAAATACCAGAAATCCAAAGAAATTGTGCTTTTTCGTGTGTGCAGGGAAAGACTAAAGGGGATTCCAGAACAGATTCATGACACAGTCCCTGAAGAGTTGTACCTTCTGGAAGGGAGACTTGATAGAATTCCCCACCCAAAGCATTACCTACAGTGCATACCTACAGCAGTATCCCAGCATGACCCTGAGTGCCACACTTGCTGTGCTGCCCATGTGCACATCTGTTTTGTGTTGACAGTGGGAAAACAACAGGATTGCTGGGTCATCTGTTGGGGGGGGGGCACAGAAACAACAAGCATGGTTCCTTGACATGGGCCCTGGGTTAAGAATAAGTTCCAGTTGCATCCACTTGCTGTGGCCTAACAGACCCTCTTACTGCAACCCGTGTTTCTTTTTATTGACACATTATATTCCTTCTCCCCCTTTGTAGACTTCTTTTCTGGTTCTTCACTGGCCTTTTCTGTCTACAAAGTTTGGTCAGAGCTAGTCTGAGTATTGCTTATTTGAGGAAACCAGAAAGGGAGTCAGCATCTAAGTGCTTATACAAGTTGGTTCAGTCCCACACCCAGGCCCTCGCACAGCAAAGAAGTATCTTATACAGCATTGTTGATTATAATCACTGTATTGTGCTCTACATAGGCACTGTATGCTTTCCAGAGCTTAAGCCGTGCCAAGTAATATAAAAAGTTGACAGGACAAAGGGGGACAGCAGCCAGGAATAAAAACCCTGCAAGACCTTCTCATTGACTTATCATCTACAATGATTTGGTTTAAGATTATGCCACACCGGTCATCCTGGCCACAAGTATATTGTATGTCACTCTGGTCATTTCCATATATTTGCATAAATAAATGGGACCCCTCTTCCAATGCTTTGTACTATGACTGAGGTCATTCTTAGTCTCTTTTTCTGACTCTTAATATAGTCCCTGGTATGTATATTTTTAAATACTCTACAATCAATATGCAACTTTTTTCAATCATAACTTATGTACAGACCTTAATACTATTGATTTTTTGCTTAATTTTATTGAATGTGAAGGTAAGACCATTAGATTATATTATGCTAATATATTATGCAATTTTATATTTAGGCAAAGTGACTTCAGTTTTATGAAAGTTATTTTATAGCTGGAAAGTCTGATTATTTTTTTTTTAGTGTAAAATTATCTTTTATCTTTATTTTTTTTATGAATTTTATTGTTATATTCCCCATACAATTGCAGCCCCCCCATTCTGACCCCAATCCCTCCCCTCCCGCCCCCGCCCCCCTAAAAGTATCTCTGGTTCATAGTTTTTTGTTGATTTTGATTTTCACTTTCTTATAGTTATTCATTTTCCTGGTCCCTTATTTAAGTTTTCTAGATTCCTGCTATGAGTGAGACCATCCGGTATTTTTCTTTTTCTTTTTGGCTTATTTCGCTGAGCATGATCCCTTCCAGCGCCATCCATGTTGCTGCAAATTGCATGTGTTTATCTTTTTTGAATGCTGAGTAATATTCCATGGTATATATGTACCACATCTTCTTGATCCAGTCATCTATTTTTGGGCATTTGGGTTATTTCCAAAGCTTAGCTATTGTAAACAGTGCTGCTATAAACATAGGGGTGCAGGTGTTCTTTGGAATTGATGTTTCTGTGTCCTTTGGATAAATACCTAGGAGTGGAATTGCTGGATCATATGGAAGCTCTATGTTTAGTAGGTCCAGAAATCTCCACACAGCACTCCACAGTGGTTGGACCAGTTTGCACTCCCACCGACAGTGCAGAAGAGTTCCTTTTTTTCCACACCCTCGCCAGCATTTGTTGTTGCTAGTTTTTTTAATATGTGCCATTCTCACTGGTGTAAGATGGTATCTCATGGTAGTTTTGATTTGCATTTCCCTGATGGCAAGTGATGTTGAACATTTTTTCATATGCCTGTTGGCCATTTGCATTTCCTCTTCAGAGAAGTTTCTTTTTAGCTCTTCTGCCCATTTTTTGACTGGATTATTTTCTTTGTTGTTGTTGAGTCTCATCAGCTCTTTGCAGATTTTTGTGATCAAAGACTGATTATATTTTAACGGTAGTTTCTTTTATTTTCCATGATATTAACAGCAAGCCACATTTCATTTGCCCTTTGATTTTTCATTTGATTCATTGCAACAGTATTAATTTTTTTTTGGGGGGGTAATTGCAGTCCTCCCCATAGGCTATACCCCTGAGTTGTTCCCCATGGGAAACATAGAGAAGATGAAATTCCATATAACCCATAAACACTAAAACATTCATTAACCTCAGGATGCCTGCCAACAATATGGGGGCAGGTTACATGAACTTTAAATTCTACATCAATGTGATAAATGTTCACAAAGTTATGCGAGGTTCGAACACCCTCGACACTGCAAGACCTCCCACTTCACCCATCTCCTTCCCCAATTATTGTGAAATCATCATCCTACAAAAAGCACTGCAGCCTTTTTCATGAAAAATATGTGAAGAAAATCAAAAAAGAGGAATTTGAATCCAGTGTTAGCTATTTATTCTTGGTGATTTCCTCTGGTTTGCTTATGGATAATACAATACTACCAGTTAGTCAGTTAAGATCCTACCTGGTTCAGGGGTACCAATATTTTAAGTTCGGGGAATACCACTTTAAATGACATGTAGAATACATTGGAACAGTAATTCCTAATTTTCCAAACCCATGTGAATTTTATGGATGCTCTAATTTTTTTTAATTGAGATGTAATCGAGAGATAATACAATGCAAGTTTGAGGTGTGTAACCTATTGGTTTGATATATTTATATGGTGTGTGACTACTGCAGTAGCATTAGCTAATACCTTCATAACATCATATAATTTTTTGTTGAGCACAATTAAGATCTAGTCTCTCAGCAACTTTGAAGTTTTTGATAAAATATTGTACATCTTTATATAATAGCAGAGGAAAGGATAGTTGATTAAAAGAGGAATTTGTTTAAGAAGGATGAGTAGAAATTTTCCAGTAACACAGAGTTCGCACAGAAGAATAGCAGAATAACATTCTAAGAAGAACATGATGTAAATAGTTAAGTATGGAATTTCATGGACACTTGAATTGCTGATTCTGAGTATGATTCGTTGGCAGTGACAGAAAATGGGTTGGATGGGTAAGTGAGAATAATAATGAGGAGGTTAGTGAATTTTGAGCTTTTAAATTGAGTAACTTAACTTCTTATCATTAGCATTATTACTGTTGAAATCAGGAGCCAATGGAAAGTACTGAGCACTGACATGACTTGGTTAGAAAATACTTTTGGTTTAGAAAATATCTCTGGGACATAATCATAGAGGAGATTAAAACTTGAAGAGAGAAATTGGAGATTTCTCTAGAGATAGATTTAAAGACTGGCTAAAAGACCTTTGCAATCTATACACTACTCCCCTTACCACCATTCTATACAGCTCTCTGCTTTTTTTGTTTACTAGCAGTAAAGACAGAGAGAGAAAAGTGTGAGAAGCAATGATGAAAGACGAAGTGATGATGTTCTATTTTGGGAGGGAAGGAAGGAGATGAGAGAGAACTGTAAAGATGAATATTGATATAAAGATCCTTCTCCCCCCCCCAAAGATTTATTTATTTATTTATTTATGCAAGCAATGGGTACAGTCAGAAGCGCGGGAGGGTGAGAGAATTCACCAGAGCCAGAGCGGGGAACAGAATAGGCAGACTGATGAAATACACTGCTGAGGGGAGCAGCGGGCACTGCAGGAGAGGTCTGCACACCATGTGGGACCCTCGCTGGCTGCCAGGGATCGAACCGGCACTGCAGAGGCTGCGAGTAGCTTCGCAGCCCGGCGCTCAACCGCTGTGCCACCAGGGGAGGCCCATAAAGATCATTCTTAATGACAGTTTGAGTGATGTTCACACTGAAGGGTAGCAAATTTTCATTTACTTCAAATTAATGGCAATAATTGAAATAGAAACTGTTTTGGAAAATGTGATAAAGCAGAAGAGAGATTGTTAATTTCGTTGCCACAATGACTTCTAGTTCCTAGGCCCAGCTTTTTATTTGATGATATACAACATATCAAGAATTTTTATTAAATAATATATTCATTATTTATGCCATTTAAATATATGCTGCCTTCTCAAATGTGGAATCATCTTTGAGGCATGCAATTGAGAGTGTGTTAAAGGGGGACCTCCCCCGTGGCACAGCGGTTGAGCGATGGTTGTGAAGCTGCCCGCAGCCTCCGCAGCGCTGGTTTGATCCCCGGCCGCAGGGCAAGGGTCCCACATGGCGCGCAGACCTCTCCTGGCGCCGCTGCTCCCCTCAGCATTGTACGTCGTCAGTCTGCCTGTTCTTCTCTCTGCTCTGGCTCTGGTGAATTCTCTCACCCTCCCGTGCTTCTGACTGTACCCAGTGCTTGTATAAATAAATAAATAAATAAATCTTTAAAAAAAATCTGCCCCCCCAAAAAAAACAGATTGTGTTAAAGGGGCTTCCCTGGTGGCGCAGAGGTTAAAAAGGCCACGCGCTATCAAACTTTCTCCAGCCACTGAGGCACCAGTTTGATCCCCAGCCAGGGAGGTGACCCACATGGCGCAGCAGACCTCTCCTGCCTTACCCGCTGCTCCCCTCAGCAGTGTATTTCAGTCAGTCTGCCTGTTCTGCTCCCCAGTCTCTCTGGTTAATTCTCTCACCCCCCACACCTCTGGCTTATGCCCCAGTTCTTGTATGCATAAATAAATCTTTTTTAAAAAGATTTTGTTTAAATTTTGTTAAGAAAGTTGAACTTTTCAGTACATGTATACAAAGCTTTTTAGTCTTTCTCACCACTACTGAGTCTTCTAGCTCAATTACTCTATGAAAAATAGTATTTTCAAAGAACAGTGATTATTCTTGCTGGTCAGTTTCACATTATAATTATGGAAAAGTCAAGTAGTCACCTACAGTGATTAATGATCTCTCTCTCTAGAGTGTGTGGAATTAACATTTTAGAATTTTAGCTTAGCTTTCATATGCCTAACCATCAAACATTGAAGTCTTTAGCCATCAGAATAATAAATTGTTGTCACAGCAGCTCAAACAAATAAATTTAGAAACCTAGCAAGATCTAGACCTAAGAAAAGAGAAGGAGTAGAATTTAAGATCTGTGAAATAACATGGGGATTTTCTGTATAGAAATGTTTTTTTTTAATTATTTTTAAGATTGAGGTTGTTCTATCTATCGGTTGTTCATGACATATCCAAGGTTACCCAGCTAGCTAGTGGCAGAGCTGGGATTAAACTTTCCTGCCAATTAGTGTTTGTATCTCTCCTTTCTGGGTCATTAATAGTGGGTTGTCTTGTAAAGTTGCATACAGCTGTGCTATTTGTAAACTGCATTTAACTAGATATATAGGAAAAATAAAATATCTTCTATGAAGACTTCTTATAATTGACCATGGACTTTGACATCTTTCTGGAAAAAAAATAGCATAAATTCCAGTGAACCAGTTTTACTTCCTTTGTCATGGTCTCTAGACTTGGAATGTAAGGGACTATCCTGCTGTAAGATATTCCGTTGTGTAGCTGGAACCAAAATTTGCTTCCCCTTGTTTTTACTGGTGCTCTTAAGTCTTTACCCACTTCAGATCACTTAAGTCAGACTTGCCTTTTTACAGTATCCTCTGCTGATTTGTTTGTACATGAATGTTTTGAAGATGCTGGGTCTGTTAAGTCCTGATGGGTGCTAGGCAAAAGGTTGGGTTCCTAATATGTGTTACGTCCCTTGTCCTCATCTTATGCTATCATTCCTCTCTTAAGATGTAAACTTTTTTTTTTTTGGTTCTATGCCTTTATTATTTATTTTTAATTATATGTATTTTTACATCATTTTTCATTTTTGTATAATGTATGCATTTTCATCTTGGTTATAGTTCCCATACAATTCCCATCACCCATGAACTATCACCATGGTCCCTTGTGCTCTTCCCACCCTTATTTTAATTCTTCTCCCTTCTCTGATGTAAACATTTTTTAAAAAGATTTTACTATGAAAAATTAAAATACAGTTATAGAAATAAGAGTAGAATAAATTCCCCAATACCCTTTATTCACCCCTTCAGCAGTGTTTGTGTTTCATGATTATAATGAAGCAAATTCCAGTCATCACATACTTTCATCCATGAATAATTTGGTGTGTACAACAAAATGAGTCTCTTTTTTGACATGACCATGATGTCATTACTACTAAAAAATTGTATTTTTTTTTGTAATAACCTCAAACATCCAGGCAGTGTTCATATTTCCTCTAAATGTCTGGTGATTGTATGTTTTTCCTAGTATCTCATTTATGGTTTCTTTGTTTTCATTGTACTGTAGGGAAAATAATTTTCTTTCTGCTCTTCTCTTTCCTTCACTCTTCTGAGTTTTCAGCTCAGGCCCCTGTAATAAAAGGGAAAAACAAATGGAAGTTTATTAACATCTACAGTTCATGTACACACAGGAGATGCTGAGGGAAAAAATGAGTAACTTCTTGAAGTGGCTTAGAATTTAGGGTTAGTACCATCTATACAGGGAAAGGGGAGTGGCATGTTGGCCTCTTAGAGGAGAGTCAATGAGTCCAGGAAAGATGAATGACCCTTACAAATGGGGACAGTTTGTGACAACTTTGTCGAGCTGTCGTGTTGACTTCTAGTTTAATGTCCTGTGATAATAAAGGCTAATTATAGTAAAGTAAAAATCAAAATCAGCAAGGAACTATAAACCAGAGACACACTATGGGGGTGAGGGGAAGGGAGCAGACTCAAAACAAGGGGGGGTGGGAATTGTGTGGGGACTATAACCAAGATGAAAATGCATACATTGTGCAAAAATGAAAAATGATGTAAAAATATATAAAATAAAAAAAATAAACTTACAGAATTAAAGAAAAAAATCAATTTCCCTTGATCCGAAACTCTCAGAAAAGGGATTTGCAATAATTAAGTTCCTTTTGGAGTTTCTGTCTGTAACAAAATACGGTTTTCAGAGAAAGTTTCTCCCTGCATTTGATGGTTTTTGAGCTCAAAATAAGCAATATACCAAAGTAGGATATTTTGCAGTGTCATACTCTGCTATCCTTCAGAATCAAAGTATAAATAAAGGTCCATTCATTGTGGTTTTATTACATGTCTTTAAAGACTCTCCCTCTCTCCCCCAACTGTTCATTTAACCTCTGTACTCCAAAAATTAAGCTATTGTTTATCCCATTTGTACAGAGGCATAAATGAACTCAGAGATTTAGTAATCTAAATCTGGATTTAGGTGGATGAAGGTGGACCTGGCAAGCTTTTATTAGAAGCTCGAGCCAAAGCTTGTGGTGTGATTCCAAGAGAGGAGCCAGGAGGAGAAATTTATATGGTCAGGTCGAAGTGGGTGGGTAAGGAGGACAGTGTCTTGGTTTATTTTGATTTGGGCTGTGCCCAGGCATGTGCAGGCTGGTTGCATTTGCACTGCACATGCAGGTTTCTTGGCTTTCCCTTCTTGGAAACTGTAAGGCAATTACTATTCAGGATTCACACTTTCTGTCTAGCCTGGCATGGGTTTGGTCAGTCTGGTGGGACAAAATACGTGAACAAGATCAAAAACATAGAACTTCTAGTCCTCAGTTTAGTCCACCTGTTTAAACAGGATGCTGAGATCCAGTTTCATAGCTTACATAAGATGCTGGGGCAGTTTGCTTCTTACTGGCTTGAAATTGTACCCAAATTGTCTCCTTAGTAGCTAGTAAGTGGCTGTGCCAGAATTAAAACCAGCTTGTCTACCTCTGCTGATCTTTCCCTATGTCATGTTGCTGCCGCTACTTTAATTTTGACTCTCTCTGTTTAATTGTTTGTGCTACTAGCCTAATTATTCCCAAAGATTTTCAGTTCCTCTTTCTTTACTTTGAAAGCCTACACTTTAAAATATACACTGTTCCAAAAATGATGGCACTGCCATCAAACAATAAATAATAGAATGAGGGAAAATATTTTTATTTGCATGGTCCTTTTTTTACTTTAAGCTAGCAGTCTAGCAAGTGTAATTGTAGTGATAGCGATCAACTGTTGTCATTGCCATCTGGAAACTTCTTTCTTACTCCATCTTCATCTTCTGGTTGCTTGCAAAGCTTCCACTGCAATGTGATAGATGTGTATTTAAGTCTTCACCCATTTTGGGTCTATGTTGCTGAGACTTGCACACTGCATTGGTATCTTTATAGTGTGGTTAGGGGAGGTAGAACCCACTTCCTGAGGACCAGAGCTGAGTGGCCAGGTGAATGTATATAACATGGAAAGAGGGTGGACTCAGGGAGAGAGACATGAGGAAGGGTGTACTTGCTTCTTGGCTTCAGACTAACAGCAGGGATTTGGGGGACTTTTGAGGCTTGAAGGAGACACATGGAGGATAGATATGCAAAGACCCTTGGATGAGGGACCTATGGGAGAGGCTGACAATGACAGCCATTATCGTGATTTGTACAATAATTTTGCCTTGTCCCAGACTTACCTGGCCCCTTCTGCCCCTTTTTTGTGGTTCCCCACTAGAAGTTGCCTTCAACTTGAGGCAAGCTTTTGGGCCTCATTCGCCCCACTTCAGGGCAACCCTGTGTGGTTGGGGATTTACCTGCAAGGTGATGGGTAACTTTGGGTGTTCTATTGGGAAACTTATCCTTCCTTCTCTCTCTATGCGTATTATCCTATCAAAGTTCTTTCATATTATCCCTTGTCTTTATGGGCATAGATGGTTGCACCCCTTTAGAGTATACAAGATTGGGGATCCCAGGATACCACGTGGCCACACACTAATAGTATACAGATTTTTCTAGTAACAGATTTATCAGAATTGTTTTCTGATGTATAATCTAATACTATTATGTGGTTGTATTTTAGATTGGAGAATTAATATATATCCTAGAAGGAAGTGGCACTATGCCCTTGCCTTCCAGCTTCCTGCCAATGGATTCTTTGACTCCAATTGATTACCACCGTTCTCCTGAAGAAGGTAGAGTATATATCTATATATCTATGTGCTTTATTTCATTTATAATGTTGAAGGACCACTCTGTTCCTCATATTGTCACTTAAGAATCTTCATAGCAATTATATAATCAGAGTTTTGAAGGCTCCTTTTTAACTTTCTTATGTCAGCACACATGGAATAGTGTGACATTTTAGCAATTAAGAAAATGTCGATTTAAAAAAATATCTTTATTTTTTTCAGTCTTTGGATAAATACTGAAACTTGGCATACAGAATATTTACTCAACACAACTTTCCATTTCATATTCTATAAATCTCAAATTCTATATATTTTATTATAACCTGAACTTCTACCCTATATTCTAGTTTAACGTATAAGCTTGTAAATGACAGGAAATTGAAGTTCTTTCCATTTCTTGACAGATATCTGTCTTGACATTTATTTCTATTCCCTCTACCATATGATAGGAACACAATGGTCAGTGAACTATTGAGCATTTCATATTTCTATGAAAGTGCCATTTGAATAGAATTCATTTTGGAGAATGCCAGTAGAGTATCTTTTTTTCCTGAAGACTTATTCGTGAGTCACTGAATTAAGACTACAAGAAATATTTATATTTTGCTATGGTTAAAGTAAGCCCATAACTGCAGCTTTATATTTCAGTTCAGTAGATAACAATGTCAAGGGCATAAATGATCATTGCACTCGTGAATATTTTTGCTTTTCCTAGGGTTAAATAAGACAGATCCAGTTCTGTATTTGCAGTGTGAACTCGGTCAAGTCCTGGATGTGAAACTTAATTTGCCACTGACAAATGAAGCCAAAGAAAAGGCTTTGGCTTTTGCAGCACAGCAACAGATGTCAAGGGTAGAGTATGAACGAAGATCGATCACAGGCACCCTGGACAGCAGTAGTGTCCGTGTGGCTATCGCCCTCCTGGGACTGACCAAGATTGAGGTGGGCATGAGGGACAGGTCATGTACTTACATTATTCTCTCTTTAGAAATATGCAGAGCTGTTTCTACTTAATCATAACAGCATTTTTACATTTAAAAAATGAAAGCTGGTTTTCCCCAGAAAGACAGTAGCTTTTTTCTTTGTTTAAATCTCATTAAATAATAAATCTGAAAGCATTCAACTAGGTAATTTTAGGCATTAGAGTGTAGTCATTTTATTCATAGTAGACTTCAATTATGGCTGCACATTAGACTGTCCTGGAGAATTTAATATAATACCCGTGCCCATGCTCCACTCCAGAGCAATTAAATAAAAATCTCTGGGAGAGGGTGGGTGGGGAAACATTCTAAATGTTGCCCAGGATGTTCTGTTGTCTATCAGAAAGGATTACCCTTTGGGTCAGATTACCAGGCTGAGAACCAGACTAACACTATCTCCCTGTGTGACTATAGGCTGGTTACTTTAAAATGATCAAATTCCAGTTTTTTAATTTAATTTTTCATCTGAAGGTATTGGTAATTAAGTAAAATACTTAGCATATATTTAGTACTCTCTATATGTTATTGTTATTATTACTATAGACATTATTATAGCTTGAATTGTTTTATAGTGGCGATGAGGCTCCATCTAGTCTCCACAGAGCTATCAAAGCAATGCTTCTGATATGCTCACCTGCTCACGTTGCTACTCTGTGCACATTCCTTTCCTGACTTTCCAGCTTGTGTCAGGATAAAAGCACCATCCACAGGACGGTCTTCATGACCCTCCTGGTCTCAGCTCCTCTGTGGCACCCACTCATTCCCCTGGCTCTCTTAGCACAGGCCTCCTTGCTGCTCTTCAAACACTTCAGATTCTTCCCTTCGCTGTGTTTCTCTCCTGTTAGAGGCTGCCTCCTCATCCACTTCTGCTCTGCTAGAATGCTGTCAGTAAGGATTCAAAATTTTTTTTTTCTACCAGCTGCTCTCCAAACCCTAAATTTCCTTCAGTTTTCTCAGCAGATAGCATTTACTACCTGAAAGTACTATATTTATTTGTTTATCTATTATGTGTCTCCAACAAGGGAATTTATGGCACAGCACACACTAAGATGTGTGCTGTGCCAACGATAGTCACAAAATCTTTGTTAATGGAGGAGTGAATGGTAAATATTTTCATTGTTACTGTTTTACCTTCATTTACATATATTATAACAAAATACTTAGTATTGTAAAGATGATCTTTTTTTTTATTTGTCAGAATGCTAAAATAAATGCAGTCTAAGCACAGATCTCTAATAATTAATGATAGTATTAGCTACAACAAATAAAAATTTACACACCTTATTTTGCTTACGTACATCTAGTCTCAAAGGTTCCTTTTCAAGAGCAATTGCCAATACGTTCTTGAAAAACAGCAGTGTTAATATTCTTTGCAACAGGACGGTAAGCAAGATTAATTTTAAAAATACCTCTTTGCATAGTAATTTATACCTTTGTTTCCCTCTATGTGCACTTTTCAAATTATCTTATTGATTCCGTGGAGAAATTTAGGAAAGATAGGATTATACTTGTACAGAAAATGAAAGGACTGGGACATTAAAAGACTTAAATTATTTTCACTAACAGGGCAGGGACTATAGCCCAGATCAGGTTGGAGACTTTATTGTATTTTAATGCTGGAAAACAAATAAAAGATTTGTGTAGGCGTGTAGTTCATCCTCTTACTCTGATAAGGATATAAACCAAAACCCCAAATACTAAGAGAATAGGTCAAGGGGATTCCACTGACTTGTGACAAAGTATCACTGAGCCTAGGTTTTACCATTTCTTTTTTTCTTTTTTTAATGTATTTTTACATCATTCTTCATTTTTGTACAACGTATACTTTCTCATCTCAGCTATAGTCGCCATGAAATTCCCACCACCCATTCACCTGTGTACCATCACCATAGTCCCTTGTGCTCTTCCCACCCCTGTTTTGATCCTAACCCCCTTCCCACCTGTCATTTCTCTTTTTCTTACTCTGCATAGCTTCCACTTCTTAGTCTATTACCATGAAATAATATCATGTGACAAATAAAAATCTAAAATCCTTGAAGTATAGATGTTTAGGGCCAAATCTTATCAAATAAATGTAATCATTTCTCTACCCAGGAAAAGTGTGATATCTGACTGATTTTTTATTGCACAACCCTTTTTTTTTTTTTTTTTGTATAGAGGCATGCTTTATTTATTTGTTTTCTGGTCTGTTTGTTTGTTTTGTTTATACATGCACTGGGTACAGTCAGAAGCGTGGGAGGGTGAGAGAATTCACCAGAGCCAGAGCGGGGAGCAGAGCAGGCAGAAGGACCGAAGTACACTGCTGAGGGGAGCAGCGGGCGGCAGGAGAGGTCTGCGCGCCGTGTGGGACCCTCCTCCGGTGGCCGGGGAGCAGCCGGGGATCGAACCGGCGCCGCAGAGGCCGCGGGCAGCTTCGCAACCCAGCGCTCAACCGCTGCGCCACCGGGGAGGCCCTGCACAACCCTTTGTGGTTTGAATTTTTGAGATATTGGTGGGATAGTAGTAATATGGTATATCTATGTACTGAGAGGGACAGAACCTTTTTTTCATGAACTTGTATTTCAGGTACTTAGTAGTTAGTTATTAAATTCATAATCTGCTGGCCATTAATAAACTCAGTCTAATGATATGCTCAATAGAACTGGAAAGATTCAGAGCTTACAGAGTGGTTTCCTTATGTTTTCTACTAACTCCTCAAATTTGTATTTTAAAAGTCATGTTTTATTCTCTGGAATAAATAGCATGAAAAGTCATTGAAATTTTGAAATTTGACAATATGTTTAAAAAAAGGAAATTAGTGAACCATCCGATATTATTTATTTGTGGTTTATTTTCTTACATCTTTTTTGATTGCTGAGTAGTATTCTATTGTGTATATATACCACACCTTCTTGATCCATTCATTTGTTCTGGGGCATTTAGGTCGTTTCCATATCTTGGCTTTTGTAAATAATGCTGCAATAAACATAGGTATGCAGGTTTCCTTTTGAATTAGTGTTCTGTGTCCTTTGGGTAGATTCCTAGGAGTACAATCACTGGATCATATGGATTTTAGTGTTTTGAGGAACCTCCACACAACTTTCCATACTGGCTGGACCAGTTCACATTCCCCCGAGCATTGTGTGAGGGCTCCTATAAAAGGAAATTTGAAAGATATACTTGGCTATAGCTATCACCTTGAGCTTTTAGAAAGTACATCATATTTGGAATGACCTGAATTTATAAAGACAGATGATATACATTTAGGCAAAAAAGGTAGTTGCAGATATGAAGTTTGTTTACAATAACAGAAAATTAATTAATTTAAATTTCTGCAATTACATGATTTAAATTGCCAAAATAAATGGGATTGCTAAAAGCACTAACATTTGTTTTTGGAGTAATGAGAACATGATAATGCTAAGGAGGGCAACAATAAAGATGATGACAGCAACAATGGTGATGACAATGATAGACATTTATTAAATACATAAAATATGTTTCCAAGGACCTGGCATTTCTTTGTACTTTAAATATTCATAGCAGGGATAGGTAGTGTATACTATTATTGACCATATTTTACAAATTAAGATGCTGTGGCTTTGGTTAATAACGTGGCCATATTTTCTTAGAATTGTGTTATAAATGCAGACAATGTGGCTCTAAGAATGCCCTTTCTAACCGGTGGGCTACACTGCGTAGTTATCAGTAGAACATCCAAATCAGAATAAATGATTTTCTACCTCTGTGCTCTGCATTGCTTGTTTTATTCATAAAAAAATTGTCTTTTATCTTCAGTATCCCATTTTAGGAAAGATAATGTTGTGCTGCAATATATCTTGAGGAACATGTGAATGGAAGTGATTTTTTTGTAACTCACCTTCTGTCACTAATGTCTGTATGTACATATATATGTGTGTATATATAAACATATATTTGTGTATGTATATACACACATATATTCACAAAATTATCATTAGTAAAAGACAGGGGACTAACTTGTTACTGAGAAGATGGGTAAATGTTAAGAATCATAATCAACTCAAGGAGGGAGGCACTTTCTCACAAAGGATGGCTCCATTGATTCTTGAAGCTTATTACCATTGTCTTCTACTAATTAAATAGTAATATGTCCAAAGAAGTGAATAAATTCAATCCCTTGGTGGATTTTCCCCCAAGGGACATAATGCTATCTTCTGTGTTTTGGAGGTAGAGGGAAAGAGAATTGCATTCCAATTTTCTCTTTGTTTATTTGCAGTCGTGTTTGCTCTTTAATATCTCAAAGTTGAAGAAGCCAAAGTCCGTGGTATACACAACAGAACTGAGCCTTCCAGAACACTTTGATATTCCCAAGAAGATCTATGTTCCTGGGATTCCACAAATGAAAACTAAATTGAATCACTCTCGAGGAGTTATACCCATAAATAAAACAGGTAATCAGCAAAGTATGGACTACAATGTCTAGCACTGTCCCAGGCTTTGTGAAATATTAAAATACAAAGAATATATTTTCTCCACTAATAGGATGTTCAGAATATAATTGAAAGATAGTTCAGCTATATGAATGCCTATTATTGAATGATATTTTACATTAGAAATAATCATGCTGCATTACAGCAATCTAAATTATGTACTGAATTTGGGTGCTAAATACTGGTGCTGAAATTTGCAGACCTGTCTTAGAGAGTGGTTTTCAGATAAAGACAGTAAGTGCACTTTGAGAACAGTGAGCTCTTGCCTTGAGAATAAGTGGGTTCCTGAAGTTCTGCTGGAGTTGTCTTAGGCTTGCTCTAAAGGAAGGAAGTTAAGGCAAAAGCATATTAGAAGAGAACAACACCATTTATGAGTAATTTAACTTTCATCTGGATTAGGGCATTTATTGTTTGTGTGTTTACTTTTGGTTTTCTAGTGCTCTTTTATTCTGTTTTTGATCAGAAAGGGCTGAGCCATTTTAATCAAATATTAATACACTTACATTTTAAAATATAACTAATAAAATATAAACAATGTAAGTAATTTAAAGTATCCAAAATTGTTATGCTTTTATTTCATTTCTTTCCAAGTTAATGGATACTGATAAAAATGCAATTTCTTTATTATAGTTATTCCTTCAATTTACCTTCACTCCAGTGTCATATATTCTAAGTTATGTTGTTGCTAACTTTGGTATTGTTCCAATTTCATTGGCTGTCTTTTTATGAATTTGTGTTATCTATAATGCATTTCTGAATCTTATCCATTGGTTACAAATGATAAATCATGGGGTATAATCTCTGTTCACTTTGCCTTCCTGGCAGAACTGAGATCCTAGATTAAAATGCTCCGTACTAAGCAGGTAACAAAGATTTATGATTTAGGTTTGGTCTAGGCAATAGGGAAGATTAAACCTATGACAAACTGGAGAATAGATGCTCTGTCTAATCGTTCAAATTAAAAAAAAATTAATGACTTACGCAAGCCAAATAGCTGTGAGAGTATTTTTCACTCATCAGCTATTGGCATCCCCTCATGTTAACTTGTCTTTTATTTTAATCTTTATTACCTTTCAGGTTTTCAATGTACTATTAAATTCATGAATGCATAACTTATTTTAATAATTTTTAATCCCTCTTTGGGTAACTGGTAAAACTGTGTGTATTATAAACCCAGTTAGGATTGGTAGTCTGAGTGATTCATCATTCAGCCATTCATTCATCAACACTATTGAGCAGCGTTTCCTTTGGACAAAGTTATGAAAATTGACATATTCATCCCTTATAGTAATTTGCTTTATTCATTGCTGTGGATAGGACTTCCAATACTATCTTAAATAATACTGATAAGAGAGGACATCCTTGTCTTCTGCATCATCTTAGAGGAAAAGCTTTCAGTTTTCACCACTATATTAGACTACTATATTAGATATTGTTTTGTTAGATATGGCCTTTGTCATGTTGAGGTATATTCATTTTATCTCTGTTTTGTTGAAAAATTTTACCATTTTATTAGATCATTTTATTTTATCATTTATTGGATCTTGTCACATGCTTTATATCTATTAATAGGGTCATGTGATGTTTATCTTTCCTTCTGTTGACATTGTGAATTGCATTGATTGATTTGCATATGTTGAACGATTCTTACATGCCTGGGATAAATCCCAGTTGGTTGTGGTGTGTGATCTGTTTAATGTATTGTTGAATTCAGTTTGCTAAGATTTTGCTGAGGACTTTTGCATCTGTATTCATCAGGGATATTGGACTGTGTTTTTCTTTTTTTTTTTTTATTATGATGTCCTATCTATATATGTTTGATACAGGATAATGTTGGCTTCATAAAATGTGTTTGAAAGCATTCCCTCTTCAGTTTTTCTGAAGAGTTTAAGGACAGGTATTAGATCATCTTTAAAGGTGTGTTATGAGGGCCTCACTGGTGACGTAGGAGTTAAGTCTCAACGCTATCACCACAAAGTCCTGAGTTCAATCGCCGGCCAGGGAGCTAACCCATATATGGCACAGCAGACCTCTCACCTGCTGCTCCCCTAAACAGTGTATTTCAGTAGCTCTGTCTGTTCAGCTCCCCACTCTGTCTCTGGTGAATCCTCTCACCGTCCCCCGCCCCCGCCACCTCTGGCCTATACTCCAATTCTTCTATGCAAAAATAAATAAATAAAAATTTTTATTAAAAAAAGGTTTGGTAGAAATTACTAGTAGAACTAGTAATTACATTTTTTGGGAATCTTTTAATTACATTTTCAAGTTCCTTGGGTTTTGAGGGGAGGAGTATGAGCTCTCCTTTTTTAGGTATTTACAGCTATAAATGTCATTTAAGTACTACTTTAGCTGAATCCCATCAGTTTATATATGTTTTCATCTTTATTTTTACTAATCTTAAAGTATTTTCTAGTTTCTCCAGGTTTTGCTTGACTCATTATTTTTTTCATTTATTTTAAAGATTTATTTATTTATGCATACAAGAGCTGGGGTGTAGGCCAGAGATACAGAGGGGTTGGGGGGGGTGAGAGGATTCACCAGGTACGGCGTGGGGAACAGAATAGGCAGATTGACTGAAATACACTACTGAGGGGAGCAGTGGGGGAGACAGGAGAGGTCTGCTATACCATGTAGGTTAGCTCCCTGGCCAAGGATCGAACTCCTAATTACCCTCATATATAACTTACACTGATGAGTGCTTGTCAGTTTAGCTTTCTGGCTATTAGAGTGTTTATCCCCCTGGCTACAGAAATTGCTTCGATGCTTTAGTTGACCATTTGTTAAACTGGTAGGATATACCCATGAGTGAGTGAAGAGAGTCTCCAAGAATGAGGTCAGCCCAGAGGAAAGCAAAATTAAAAGACGGAGAAAGAACAATGACATCTCACAGTTTCAGGTGAGTCTGTGGAGGCTGTCATTGTAACGGTGGCCGTTCCCTCTGCAGACGCCAGTTATAGAGTCAAAAAATGAATCTTGGATATTCTTTTATTGAAACTATTTAAGCATAGAATAGAAGATCATCATTGATCATGGATGTGTGGAAAAAATCCCTTACTCTCTTCCTGAGAAAGAGGTTGAGCTCAAAGGCCTGCACCACCCTTCCCACTGAAAATTATTGTAGTTGATTTGCAAGTCAAACCCACAAGAAATTAAACTGTGTTCAGAAAGGGAAAAAAAAATGTCTTCTGTGGTTCCTGTTAGTTTTAATTGGGTTTCTTACAAATGAAAGTGATCTTTCCATGTTGCCAGTCACCAACCCTGGCTGTTTGCCAGTGGCACCTGGGTATCTTTTGCAACGTACATATTTCAGGCCCTACTTTAGACCTACTGAATCTTTCTCAGGTTTGAGAAGGTGTGGAAACCTGTATTATACAGGTTCCCCTCCAGATCAATGCCATAGTTAATCCGCTCATTACATTCAGTGCTGCACAGGGCAATGCATCACTTCACATCTCCTTTTTACTAATAGAGAACGTGAGATCCAGAAAATTTAAGTCTCTTTAGGAGGTTGTGTAAGAGGTCACGTCAAATATCCTTAGTAAACACTGAAGTCTACTGAGTTGTTGTCTATCACTGTTTTCATCTTGCTGGAGTGCATAAAATAGTTATGCTGCTATTTATCCTTAGCTTAGTAATCTTCTTAGTTTGAGTCCTCTAGAATAAGTAGCCTGAGGCAAGAATTAAATATTAATGCTTTACTGGGGAGATGCAAACACAGGGCACTGAAAGTGAGAACAAAGAGGAAAGAGGGAGGGAAGGATGGGAGGCAGAGCAGCGAGGGATGCATGGCTGCTCCCTGTGTGTCCAGTATTTGCCCCCATGAATAAATGCAACAGGTGTCAGTTTTGAAAAGCTATATGAAAATAAAGTGCCCCTGAGAATCAGTGTGAGAGGAAGGAGGGCATTATATCTGCATGCTTACCTCCTTTCTCCTCCTCCTGATTGCCAGATTTTACTCAAAAGGGAGTTAATGTTCCTAGGCTACAAGGTGCCATTCGTTGGCCCCTTGGGATGCCAAGTTCCATGCCCCCTTGGCAAGAGGAGCCAGAAACACTGAGCAAGGACTGATCTATCTGTATAGAGAAGCAGCCAAGGGGGTGAAGCAAGTTCTCGGTCATCCTTGGGCAGATGAACATGGACATGACACAAGTCTTTGAGGTTGCTGGAGGTAGTGGAACCAAGGGAAACTCAAGAAGCACACAAAATGCATTCCACACAGCAATGCTATCCTGTTACTAATACATTTTTTAAAGATTTATTTATTCATGCATACAAGAACCAGGGTACAGGCCAGATGCACAGGAGGGTGAGAGGATTCACCAGAGACAGAGCGGTGACTGGAATACACTGTGGAGGGGAGCACTGGGTGAGACAGGAGAGGTCTTCCGTGCCATGTGGGATTCTCACTGGCTGGCGGGGGTCGAACCCGTGCTGCAGAGGCTGCGGACAGCTTCACAGAGTTGCACTCAATCGCCTGCACCACCAGGGGAGGCCCCTGTTACTAATATCTTGAAGAACTCTATCAGTTGCATTGTCAGCAGCATTCAATGTAGACAATATACTCCTCTTTGCTGACAGGCTACAGTCCGGGCTCTGAGCCAATTCTCATTTCAGACCTGGGATCTACAGTGCTGACCACCAATGCCCTGTGTCAGCCCTGAAATCTTAGGAACTTTTCAGTATTAAATCTGGGCACCCTGGCTTCTCATTTGCATGCTCCCATCCTGTGATGCATCTCCTTCTGTCCTGTGTGTTCCAGTATGCAGTCACAGGTTCCTGCTCTGTTTCTTAAAATACAAGTTTGTGGTTCCAGGACTCTTTCCCTGGGGACTGGTTTACACTTCATACCACGTACCCCTGTTCGGGACAGCAGGGTCGAACAACTAAGAATCTTGTCCCTCAACTTGGAAACCTGGTTCTTTCTTGACTGTGCAACTGGCCTCTGATACCAGCCTGACCCACTTTCCCTTTTCTCTAGGCCACTTGCCTGATTATAAGTTTACTTCCTACATTTGAAAATTGCAGTCATTGCTACTGCTTGACTAATATGCCATTCTCATTGGGCTGCCCTCCTATGCCCATTCTTCTTTAGTCATGGTCTCCAGCTTGTTCAGCTGCCAGTATATGTTACGTCTAACACATTGGGGGTTTTGCCAGTTCCAGGCTTTTTCTACTTTGCAGTCCCATGCAAGTAGATATGATCATGTCCTACATTATCAAACAAAATAAAAATACTCTAAGTCAAATAATTGGCTATAACCAAATCACCATAATTGTGCTAAGACTATGTGTATATTCTTTATTCTCATAGTATTAATACAAAATATTTTCACTTAGATAACGTGTGTATGTGTGTGTATGACTTAGAGTCTGCAAGCAAAAACATGTGAACTTGGAAGCTGTTTTATTTTTTCATTAGGTATTGAACAGTGAACATATGCTACGCAATAGTAAATTTAGGAAGGCATTTAATCAAAAATTATATAAGCCTTTACTCCTAGTTGAAGTCCTGGAGAAAGTGCTGTTTATTGGCTTGCTAACAGCTCATTCTAGCTAATTTGCATACTTAGTAAATCAATCTGCAAGAACTTAAAATGCAACTCTGTTCAAAATAGATTTTATTTTTAATACAAACCAGAAAGTTTATGGCATTCAGAATTGAAAATGCTAAACACAAAGCTAATTTACTATCAGCAGTCCCTGCTTCCTTCCCCATGGAGTGGTTAATTAGAAACTCAAATCTTCTTTGAGTTTTTTTTTTTTTTTGGAAATTTTGTCTTAAAAAATTATGTAAAAGAGACAACTTCAAGTTAAAATACTGGCATGCCAAAACTGCTTGGTAGGCTCTCTCCTAATTTTCCACTAAATGTTCCATAAAGACATATAGAAATTAAAAAAACTCAGTAACAGTGGAAAGGAAAGATAATGGCTACCAATTTACACAAATCATATGAGGGATTCCCAGTTATTACGGAGTTGATGTGGCCTGATTAAAAACACATTCAATAGCTTCTGCAGGCTCATCCTCAATTAAAACAAAATTTAGGTATAAAGAGGAATCAGTCTAGTCCTATGATCTGCCTTTTCCTCAGAAATTTATTATCTGTACCTACCAAAATTCTAGGAAACTGATTACTCATTGCATATCTCCTGATACATAGTAGAATAAATGTGAAAATACTTTCCAAGATGGCCATCATCCTTTGTTACTTGTTCCCTTGTGCTCTGCTGACATTTCCCTGTCTTCATCTCTCAAGAAAACAAACCCCCGGGACTTAAAATGACTATAACTATAGGAGAAAACTATGGAGAAACATCATTTTCTCAAGGATGTATCAAATCTACCATGTAGATATGGTGATGATAGCAGAGATGGTAAGAGTTCAAGTCATTTGTTCTGCATGCTATTAGAATCAGAATTTATCCACCAATAAGAACAAAATGAGATTTTCCATATGTAAGTTTTACCCCATATTATTAGAAGAAAGCTAGTGGATACAAGACAATATGTTACCTATACTTAATCAATGGCTTTTTTTTTACAAAGGAAATTAGCTTACTGACCATTCATTGAACTACGTTCACATTTAGATATGAGACCACTGCAAAGTGAAAGAGAAATGATAACCTGTACAGGTGACCACCTAGGAAAGATAACCCTCTCCTCTTTATAGCAGAAAATGAGAAAAAGAAAAAAGCAGATTTTTTTTTAACTGCTAGAAGACAAAAATGTGACATCTAAATTCACATTTGATGGGTTGTAGTGAAACAATGGAATGGCAAAGACAAGAGATTCTGAAAAGCAACAAGAATAAAAGACATTATTTTCAAAGAACAAAAATTATACTGAAGGCAGAATTACCTTCAGTAACAATAGAAGCCAGAATACAAAGGAATTATAGTGCTGAAGCAAATTAACTGTCAGCCTAGAATTTTAAATTCCAGTAAACTATCATTCAAGAGTAAGGATGAAATAAAAATATTTTCAACCCAACAAGGAAATTGAGACAATTTAAAGCTCTCAGATATTTGCTGAAAGAACAAATGGAGAATATATTTAAGGGCGAAGGAAAATGAATTCAGAAGAAAGAATTGGAATCCAATGCAGTAGTTAATAAAATAATCAATAAATGTGGGTAATTCTGATTGAGTATTGGCTATGGAGATAAATAATTCAGGTTTTATAAAAAACAAAATGAACTATATTACTAAACAATAAGTTTATAAGGATAGGGTTATTCCCATTAGAAGCATGTAAGGTTCTATGTGTGGGGGGAACAGGCATGATATATTTTAAGACACTTTTATATAAAGTATGAACACTGAAAATTTAAGATAACCAAAATATATAGAAATTGAATATATAATTTCTGAAGCGCTGGAGGCATAAAAGGAAATAAAATATGATGGGTCCAACAGATCAGAAAAGAACTAATCACAGTATGTGATAAAGAGAGACACAAAATGAGATGCTGAACACAATCACATCAGTATTCACAACAGATATAGGGAAACCAAACTATCAAAGTTCATATTTTCAAAATGCAAAGGGAAATGTAACTTTATGTTGTTTGCAAAATTACCTGGAAAAATAGCCAAAGACATATATCAGGTATTAATCAAAATATTGCTGGCATAAATAAACATTCACATAACTAGACTTTAAAGCTAATAAGTGTTTCAATTTAAAAGGGGATAATCCAGCATAGAAAGAAATTCTGAGCTAATTTCTACCTATTCACATAATATCAAAATATATAAAGCAAAAATTGACAAATACAGAAGGAGATACAAAGTGGGAGATTTTATTTTCTCTCAATAATTGATGGATCAAGTAGATGGAACATTAATAAGTCTGTAAGAATCTTGACCAAGATAGTTAATAAAATTATGCTTTTTTGTACCTATTAAGTCTAGCTTGCCTGTGCTGGAAATAATTACCCATTCTTTTTTTTTTTAAATTGAGATGTATTGGCTTATATTGTTTGTTTTATTGAGTTATAGGTTCTCCCCCTTGAGATGTTTTTACTATACCACACCAATAACAAAAACACCCACAGTCCATCCCCAGAGTCTTTTATGTTTCCTCACCATTTGGTTCTCACCCCTTACCCTTCCTTTATCCCTCTGGAATGGGTAGAGTAAGGATAGAAGGGACAGGTCCATAGCGTCCCTAATATTTGTGATGGCATGATCAAAATTCCAAATAGAAGCCCACGCATTTACCCTATGTCTAGATTTTCAAAGTTGTAAATCAAAGTAACAGATTTTAAATCAAATACATTCTACCATTAGGTATATTTGACAAATATAACTATACAAATCTGCACGGCCTGGTTTAAAGTTAGAATTCTTTTTTTTTAAAGATTTATATATTTATTTATTTGTAGAAGCACTGGGTAAAGTCAGAAGTGTGGGAGGGTGAGAGAATTCATGAGAGCCAGAGCAGGGAACAGAAGAGGCAGACTGACAAAGTACACTGCTGAGAGGAGCAGTGGGCGGCAGGAGAGGTCTGTGCGCCATGTGGGACCCTCGCCTGAGGCCGGGGATAGAACCGGCGCTGCAGAGGCTGCGCGCAGCTTCGCAGCCCAGCGCTCAACCACTGCGCCACCAGGGGAGGCCCTAAAGTTAGAATTCTTATACTCATCCGCACTAGACTATGACAGCACAGGAATGCTGGCTTCTAGCCAGGTGACCATCCAGTTTTCTTCCCTCCTTCAACTCTTAACATGTACTAGAAGGGATCCCCCGTACAATTTTATGGGTATCTTAGCCCACATAATCTTGGTCAACATCGTCCAAATAATGGCTGCTGCTTTGATGCCCTACAATTCTAGAGTTTTCTAACAGGAGAATTGACATAGGGAACTGTCTTGTGCAAACAGGATCATAGTATTGTGGAATATGAATTATGGCATCCCATGAACTTGAAATGTGGATGAGGCTGCTCTTCTTGTAGTCTTGTCTCACTGCACCCATATGGACCCTTGTGCATGCAGAGAGACAATGCCAGAGGGGATTCAGAGTAATCCCCTAGAAAGAAAGAATGAGACCTAGGTCAGGAAGCTCTCTTTCTGTATCCAAGGATGTATGTTGGATTGGGTATCCCCAACATTAAACCCAGAGACAAGGTCTTGAGAGCAAGTAGTTTGACAGATGAGCTCAGGAACCCTAGGCAGGAAAGAGAAGTTATCAATTCAGGAAGTGTTATGAGTGGTTGACACCATGAGTAATTCAGGCTCATTTGCATTGGGGGAATCTCTAGGAGATAGTGTAGAATTCAGCTAAGAGTTATTTCAACCGAAGGGCAAAGTAGTTGAGTTATTTCTTCTCCAATTTTGACATTATTAAGGACTACCACTGTAGATGTCAACTGTTACTTTCAGCCTGATCCATGTGAGGACTGAGCACCTTCCTGTGGCTAGAGAAAACCCTGGGAGAGAGAGTCACAGTTTCCCACAAAACCATTGACCTACAAGGATTAAATACTTGAGGGCATGGTAGGGCATGGACAGCATATATTCCAGTGAAGAATTAGGAAACATATTGGGGGGAAACAACCATGTCTCTAAAAGAGAATGATGGTATTGTAGCACAGTGTGGCCAGTAAAATTTTCAAGTTTCTGGAAATCAAAATTGTTTCAATCTCTGTTGTTTTACATCTAAGGGGATGTAGGTACTGGCTGATGACTCCATTAACCCAGAAGTGACTTTTTGTTTATTACACATGAAAGTATTCCTACTTCTGCATCTAGCATGAATCAGTTATTTCAGATGTTTAAGAAAAAGAAACAAATATTTTTAATACAACTTCAAAAATCATTTTCATGATTTCCTCCATTATGATGGATTTCTTTTTTGATTTGTATTAGAAGGGCTGGCATGGTATATTCCTTAGAGTCTTTGCTCATGAACATTTCATGAATTGGAAAACGTACACTGAAGAATGTCCTTGGTTTTCATTTTCAGATTCAGTATCATCAGAAGAGGAATATTTTTAGGGAAAGGAAGAGAGTGTACAACAAAAGCTTTTGATAGAAGCTTTTACTTGAACTTGTGCATTTCAGTTACTTACCATTAAGTGACTATCTTTGATGACAATAATTACTGTTGAGTTATTTAAATTTTCTATTCTAAGCAGTATAATTTGATTTAAATGACCTCATCTCAATATTTTCATTTGAATATGTTCACGCAAAAGAAAAACAAGTTTTCTTTATTGCTGTTTTCAACAAATTTTAATCTAAAGATATTACCACTCCTGATTGTTCCAATGTTGTTGCCACAGCTCAAATATTCCTCCTCTCAGAATGAAAGTAATCAATGAACAACAGACGATAAAATGTGCCTGCAGTTCTTTTTTGACAAGAAAAAACTTTTTTTCTAAAATTAGAAATGACAACCTTTTTTTATCAAAAAATCATTGAGCAGCTTAGGAGATACAAAAGTGATTAAAATATGGTGAGTCGAGGTGAATGCACAAGTAGTAGAAAGCATAGTTTAAGTTTCACTGAATCACAGCAGTCAGAAGATAGTGATGTAGAGAACCAAGAGATTTCTTTAACCTGAAAGGGGGCCTCAGTGGGAGGCAAGTCAAGAAAGGGGATTGAGGCCTCCCAGGTGGCGCAGGGGTTAAAGTCTCAGTGCAATAAAGCTACTGCCAGCCACTGCAGCACGTTCAATCCCCAGCCAAGGAGATAACCCACGTGGCACAGCTGTTCCTTTCTTCCCATCTTAGGGCTTAATTTACTGGTAGTACCCAGAATTGTTCAGTGTGCTTTTTCTATACTTGCTTGCCTTTTTTGCTTTCTATACTGGCTTGCCTTCTTATACAGAACTAGGTCCTTTTGGTATTTTGGGAGCTTTTTTTCCCTGGTTTTTGAAGGGTTCTTGACCTTTTGCTCTAAGTATTCATGGTTTTGAGTCTTTTCCATTTGACTTGTGTGCATTTCGGCCGGACTCTCTCATCTACTTCCTTTACTGGTGCTTTTTCTTCAGCATCAAAACCATCATCAGCATCATCGTTATCATCTTCATCAGCAGGGAGTTCTACTTTTTTCTGAGGAAACTTGCTACCACATCCAGGGGCAGAACGCTTCACAGACATACTAAGGAGTTTCATACCCTCCTCCTCTTCACCTTGTTACTTGGTGTCTTCCTCCACAGCCACCAAGCGTCGTCCACTAATGCACACAAGACCTGAGCCACACTTCAGCTGTGAGGCCGCAGATGGTGGGATTTCAGAGCCCCCAAAGGCTCCACAGACAGTTTCAAAGTTGCGAGTGTTACTTTAGTGGGACTGTCTTCATCAATCATTGCTTCTGCTTCAACGGTGTGCAGTTCATGTGCACCAGCCCCTAAACTGACTGTTCTTGAAGATAACTGGTGTTAGTTTTCTTCATTGTCCACTTTAAAGTGATCACCTTTGTCGGCCTCTAGTTCACAACCAAAAAAGATAGTTCTTGGACCTCAGGAAGTTCATATCTATGTCTATATATCTTCCATGGGGTGGTGGCACTCACTTAGGTGGGAGAGAAGGTGGATGGAGATAAACCACTACTGACCCAGAGAATAGCCATGCAGAATGAAATCACACCAGGGTGAAAAATAAAAACATTCTTGACAGTCTTTCTTTCCTCCTTAAATCAGCAGAGAATCTTGGACTTTGGTTAGATTATACATTTCAAATGTAATCCATTGTCAGTGTGTTCTAACACACCGTGTATAACTATAATATTATACATGATTATATGACATTGGTATAGATAATATATGATATAACAATATATGCTATAGAACATATAGTTTATGTCTGTGTAATACATAACAAATTTTAAAATACATTCAAACCCTGAGTTTGTTTTAAAAATTATTTAAAGCAGTTAATGTTTTCCAGTTAATACAGACTTCCATATATATGAAAATGGGTTTGCTGTCTTTAGCATTTGAGGTATTAACTGTGAGTGAATTAAAATTATAACCAATTAGTGTGATACTACTCATCTGGTCCATAACTTGGATAACTTCATTTTCTTAGTGTGTTTTCAGAGAACTTGCACAGTATAAGCCTTCTAAACATTTGTAATCATTGGTTTCCATTGATTACTTAAATATTTTGACATTAGTATTGAAGTTTATATTATAATCTTATACTGCCTCCTGCTTTAGGGTTAAGTGATTTTTAGAACTATTATCTTATTTCATGGAGAATAAAAAAAATGGTGACCTTCTGTGCAAAAGTGGTATTTCTTGGAAGAAAATGACCAGCATAGATAGTAAGAAATGGTGTAAGTTATAAACTTGAAGTAAATGTTATAACAAGGTGACTTGAGAATATTAATTGGACTTGCTTCTTTTTCCTTCTCTTGGTTATTAACTATGAAAAATTATTTCTGTTACTCAAGTTGTAAATTATTTTGATTGCTATGAGGTCAAGCACCACTATGCCATAGAATTGTATCAGACAATAATTCTTGCCTAATATTCCTTATCTCCCTCTCATTTCTTAGCCTCTGCTCAGTTGGAGCCAATTAAATGCAATGTTTTGAGCTGACTATGGAAAAATACTTGAGCAAACATCTAGCCACTCCTCCTCCTTTAACCTGTCAAAGAAGGAGGACAGGTGTTTCTAGTGGCACAGCTGAAAGATTCTGGTATCTCTTGCAACATGGGTCACTAAGTGACTTTGTGAGACAGACATTCCTAAAACTATTGGATATATTCTACCATTGATAAATAAAATTGATTTTTATGCCCTGGAGATTTAGAGATAGTATATTATCTCAGAATAACTTTATCTCTTTTAGATTATACAGTACAGTTAAATACAGTAATATAAAATATTGCTTTACACCGAAATGAATTTTAGGATTTATGCCATAAACATTATTAAACTATTTTAAATTTATTTTGATAGTTCCAGATGAATCTGTTCCAGTCCCTTTACGATTTGTTCCTCTTAGTCCTGGGCGCTATCCTTGTAAAATTTTGTTGACATCAAGGTATGATGTGCGTGTCTATCACATTGAAGGTGTGGTGAATCAAGAATATCCAGAGGCCAGATTTGTATTTGAAACACCAGCATTTGAACCTCTTACCCAGAATATTCCAATAGTAAGTTCAAAGATTTAAGAGTTATGGGGCCTCCCTGGTGGCCTAAGGGTTAAGTGTCAGTGCTATCACTACTGTGACCTGAGTTTGATCCCTGGCCAGGGAGCTGGCCCACATGGTGTAGCAGACCTATCCTGTCTCAGCCACTGTTACTCCCAGCAATATATTTGAGTAAATCCAACTGTCCTGCTCCTTACTCTGTCTCTGGTGATTCTTCTCAGGCCCCACCTCTGGCCTACACCCTAGTTTTCCTATGCAGAAATAAATTGAAAAAAATACAGAAGTTATGGCTTCTCAAATTAGTGTATTCCAAATTCAGATGTGATCTTAGCACTTGATTAAGATGGGTTCATAGTTGCTAAGAACAATGACTGACTACAGTGTCAGTAGTGTCAGTGTCAGTGTCAGTGACTACAGTCAAAGTACTAATACAGCATAGAAGATTATATAATTGTAAGGAATTTTGAATTTCTTACACTAAGAAATTTTTTGTTTGAAGATATAGCTTGAAACATAAAAATTTGTTCTGATGAGATTTGTAAGCTTTGCTATCTGAACAGCCTACCAGTTAGAACACTTTTTATTACCTATAATTAGGAGTAGAAGGTGTATCTTCAAAACCACTTTATCATTTTAATAATAATTAGTAATCAAATAATGAAATATTAAGATATTACATGAATAGTTAAATATTAAATAATCCATGCATCACCCTATCAGGCAGTGCTCCTCTGTGACACTGAGATGGCATATTGTCATCCTCATAGATGATATTCAATTTTTTGACAGTCATTCCCAGCAACTGTGACTTTCAGTGATTCCTATGAAATGCAATAAAAATACACTTAAAATACAATATATAATTTTATTAAATGTACCAAGAATTAACATGTCACTCAGCATTATTGCCATCATCCTTCTGATATTTTCCTAACTTTTTTTCATGCTACAGAAGAACCACACAAAGAATGAATGGAAATGTCAAGCTGATATAGAAGGAGAATGCTTTTATGGACCTCCTATATTATATGTCAAGCCAGGAGAAACTGTGACATATCCTCTCACCTTCAAACCTATTTTGGAATGTGAAATTGTGGTATGAATCCATTGAATATAATTTTTAACCCCTCAGTAATACTGTGTTAATAGCCCAGTGTGTGATAGTAGCCTATGTATTTTAAGAGGGGTCATTTTGTAGAAAATTTATATTTTCCATGAATCTGATCATTAGTGTCCACTCTGTTGAAACTTAAATAAATACTTTAATTGGAGGGATAAATATTCTGAAAGCCACAATGCCATTGACTTTCAATGCTTATAACTAGATTATTTTTATATAGTGCATTTAACAAGTAAAGTCATTTCTCCTTTTGTTTTTATTCAACAAGGAATGTAGTACTTCAGGAAACACTTTAATAAGACACATTTCCTTGACAAGGATATAAAACATGCATACAATTACTACGTGTAAGAATGCCTATCTAAACTCTGTGTTTTAGAGAAAATAAAGAGAAATACTTTCCACAGGAAATTTCATCTTCATTAGGCTGAAGTATTTATACATAAATTTGGAAAAATCAATGGCTTAGCAGATGCTTGAAAGATCACTTAATCAAACTGAAGATTAGTAAGACAGTAAAAGTTGTTTGGTATATAACTGTGACTCCCATAGGTCTGAAATTTGGCTGGTTTATCACAGGGCAAGCTTTCTCTACAAAATGAAGTAGATGGTTTGAAACATACTTTTGAAGTAAAAGGGATTGGAAGGAAACCTGTGGCCTTGGAACACATCACTGTGCGTTGTGAAGTGGGGATTATAACAAATAAACCCATAATGGTGCCCAATTACACAAATACAATGATAACTTACAAGGTAAGGGTTTCCCTTTTTTTTTTTAAGTATGAAAGTGTTTTCAGGGCCTCCCTGCTGGCACAGGCGGTTGAGCACAACGCTGTGAAGCTGTCCGCAGCCTCTGCAGCACAGGTTCGATCCCCACCAGCCAGCAAGAATCCCACATGGCACGGAAGACCTCTCCTGTCTCGCCCGCTGCTCCCCTCAGCAGTATATTTCAGTCAGTCTGCCTGCTCTGTTCCCTGCTCTGTCTCTGGTGAGTCCTCTCACCCCTCTGTACCTCTGGCCTGTACCCCGGTTCTTATAGAAAGAAAGAAAAAAAGAAAGAAGGAAAGAATTTTCAGAAGAAGTATATTGAATTATATGAAATTCTTAAAACATTTAACTAGGTGAAGTAATGTCACTGTAGCTGTTAAATTTCAATTATAATGTCATTAGCATCAAACTAATTTTATATGTAAATATTAATCCATAATCATGACAGTAAAATCTACTTGAGTATTGCATATTTTCATATGAAGAAATTATACATGATAATATAAGGTATTTTTAAAATGCTTTTGACGCAACTTTTAAAAATTTTAATGTGAATGGGCATGGATTATGGGTACTTTGGTGGTGGGTGTGGTATGGTAACAACACTTGAGACACTAAAACATAGACAGCAATGTAAACCATTGTTACCTCAATTTAAAAAAATAGAAAAATTTTTACATAAAATATTAATGTTTATCTGTAGGCTCAAAATGGCAAAGATGCATCCTCTCATTTACCAGTGTGAATAATAGTGGGAATGTGAAGAAATGAATAATTATTTACAATTTTATTTTCTATAGAGTTATGTCCTTGACCCTCTTTACTTGATTTAAGCTAATCCTAAAATGAATTTTTTCCATACCTGCTCCCATATTGATCTAAACATTGGTGTATGCCCCATACAATCCTGAAAAGATGCTTCAGGTACCTATCCCTCAGAGCTGCCTGAATTCGGGTTAATAGGGTGCTGCCAAAGTTTGAAAATTTGTGAATTTGCACGCAGAATTTGCTTTTTTCTTATAATCCTGAAAAATATTTACTTTGATTTTCTTCTTCTTTCCTTACTGAATAGCAAAAATAGTGAGTGTTATATGTGAGAATCTCGTCTTGTCACCCCTCTTTTCAGACTCTTCAGTATTGCCTCTTATTTTCAGGATCAAGTCTGTACCCCCTGAAATGGCCTTCACTGTCTTTCAGCAACTCACTGTCCTTGATTTTCTGCTCAGCTTCATCTCTTGCTACCTCTGGCTCCAACAATTCCTTGTATACAGTATTTTCTTTTGCTGCTGTAGGAAAATATCTGCCCAAGTCTCTATCTTCCTTTTATTTTTTTAATGATTTGATTTTTCTTTTTTTATTTTATATATGCTTTAAATCATTCTTCCTTGTATCTTCCATTTTTTCCTTGTCTAACTCCTTTTCATTCTTTAAGGGAATTCTTTGATGCCACTTTGCCAAGAATCCTTCCCTATCCCCATATACATAGATCAGATGCCTTCATGTGCTTCTACCATTTTTTCCTCCATCCCAACATCATACATACTACATCATTTTGCTATTATCTGCTTATTATTCTTCACCAGATTATAAACTGTGATAAAGGAGCATGCTTCTCTTTGCCACATTTTTATACATATAAGTTGTGGTATCCAGCACAAATAGTTGTTCAAGGAAGATTTGCTAATGAACAGCTAAAAACATAATGGGTGACACTTAAAAGAAAAGAGAGGGAGGAAAAGAGGGAGAGAGAAAGAAAGTGAGAAAGGAGATAAGTCATGACTAATGTGGCTTTGTTATAAATAAGGGAAAAAATGTTTTTCTACTACTTCCTCTCCCCTTCCAGAATTTATTGGTGAGCAAAGAATCCCATCTTAAGAATTCAATGAAAATATGATAAAGAAAAATCTATAATTTCATCACAAAGTTTATTTCATTTTGTTAAAATTTCAGAGATGATGTCTATAGGCTTTTGGAATTTTATTCTACAGAATGAAGGCCTCCCCTGGTGGCGCAGCAATTGAGTACTGGGCTGCGAAGCTGCCCGCAGCTTCTGCAGCGCCGGTTCGATCCCTGGCCGCCAGCGAGGGTCCCACATGGCGTAACAGACCACTCCTGTCTTGCCTGCTGCTCCCCTCAGCAGGGTATTTCATCAGTCTGCCTGTTCTGTTCCCCGCTCTGGTGAATTCTCTCACTCTCCCGTGCTTCTGACTGTACACAGTGCTTGTATAAATAAATTAATTTTTAAAAATGTACCTATAATGATGCTATGTTAGCTATATCAATTAAATGTAAAAGTTAAATTCTATTAGTAACAAAATTATTCTCAAACAATAATGGAAGTCTATTTCTGTCATTTAAATACACAAATAAAACTGAAGAATCTGGTTTTGTTTTTAAAGTACACTTTTCAGTGAGGCTATTTCTGTAATTAAAGATGTTATCTGTTAAAATTAATTGACCATTGTTTCATTAAAGTATTAATAATGCTGTTCACATCTTCCAGATCTTCCTAATTTCCATATATCTGTGTTTAAATTGCTCCAACAAAAAAGAACAGAAATATATTTAAGACCTAAGAAACATTTATTCTTAGAGATATTATCAGTAAAGTATCACCTTTCTTAATTTTTAAATTACCATAATTTAAATCTCTGTGTACCAATGTGCCATTTCTTTCCATTCATATTTACTTTATTGCTTGTATTTTTTTTTAAGATTTATTTGTTTATACTAGCACTGGGTACAGTCAGAAGCGCGGGAGGGTGAGAGGATTCACCAGAGCCAGAGGGGAGAGCAGAGCAGGCAGACTGACGAAGTACACTGCTGAGGGGAGCAGCGGGCGGCAAGAGAGGTCTGCGCGCCATGTAGGACCCTCACCGGATGGCCGCGGATGGAACCAGCACTGCAGAAGCTGCGGGCAGCTTCGCAACCCAGCGCTCAACTGCTGTGCCACTGGGGAGGCCCTATTGCTTGTATTTCAATGGAAATTCTATTGAGAAACAATGGAGATGCTGCTAAGGAGAAGGACTAGGCTAAAAATCTTTGCTTTGTAGTGTTAGACTTCATTATATACTTGCTTAGTGACTGCTGAAATGCTTTGATTCTTCATCTTCATTCTTTCATCTGTACAATGAAGTTGACCCATAGGCATTCAAGACTGATTTACATTCCCTTCCCTTCTTAACCCCCTCTTCCTTCATTATTTTCCTTAATCTATAAATTTTCTCAAATTTTTCCATGACAAGAGAAAACTTTTCACTAACACTACTCCTTCTACTTTTTATTTTCCATGATTCCTAAACTTCTTGAAAAAGCAATGTTTGTGGAATTAGTTCTTGTTTCACGGCAGTCCATTTATAGCTCCTCTACTCTGTTGAAACTGGTTCCACAAAGATCAGCCTTAATTTTTAGTCAAGAGAAATCAGGTATTTTCCCAAGTTCTCCATCTCAGCACTCCTGAAGTATTCAACACTGTTGATCTGCCTTCTTAACATTTTGTCCTTTATTTAATATTTCCTATATTTCCCATTTTCCTGTGATTCCTTGATTATTACTTATCTGGTTCTTCTATTTCTCTAACCTTGTGATTTCTGTTCAAAAATCCATCTTCCTTGGCCTCCCTGGTGGCGCAGAGCTGTGAAGCTTTCCATAGCATCTGCAGCATGGGTTCGATTCCCGGCTGGCCAGGGAGATTCCCACATGGCGAGGCAGACCTCTCCTGGCTCACACGCTGCTCCCTTCAGCAGTTTATTTTGGTCCTTCTGTCTGTTCGGCTCCCTGCTCTGTCTGGTGAATTCTCTCACCCTCCTGCACCTCTGACCTGTACCCCAGTGCTTGTAAAATTAAAATTAAAAAAAAAATTTCCATCTTCCACAGCATTCTTATGTCTATACAACATCATGCTTGGCAATTTCCAGCTTTGAACAGTCATCTAGGTACTAATCTAGGTACTAATATCAAATACATACTTTCACTTAAGTAGTTATGTAGGACTGTGGTTTTTTTTTTGTTTTGTTTTTTGATTCCACATATTAAAGAATTTCCTAAATTTCTTCCTATTTGATTTTTGATTCCTTTTTTGTTAAAAAAAAACATACTGTATATGAATCTAACCCTTTTAAATTTATTGGCCCATTGTCTTATCCTAAGACATGGGTTAACCTGGAGAATATTCCATGTGTGCTTGACACATACTAAAGACATCAACGAAAACCGTAGAACTAACATCATATTTAAATGGTAGAACATTGAATTGTTTTTCCTAAGGTCAGGAACAAGTGTAGGCCACAGCTATTCAGCATTGTTCTGGAGGTACTAGCTAGTGTAATTACTTAAGAAAAAAAATAAAAGAGATCCAGATTAATAAGGAAGAAATCATGTAATCAATTTGTAGATACAATCTTATAAATAGAAAATTCTAAGGAATTTACTAAAAATTATTAAAAGAGAGAAGTTCAAAAGGTTTAAAGGATACAAGATTAATATACTAAAATCCATCAGTTTATATACCAGCAATGAACAATCCTAATTAAAATTAATAATCATAACATCAAAAATAATAAAATGCTTTGGAATAAGTTTGACAAAAGAAAAGCAAGATTTATATACTGACAACTACAAAATATTTTTAAAAGATTTATTTATGCATACAAGAGCTGGGGTACAGGCCAGAGATGCGGGGGGCAAGAGGATTCACCAGAGACAGTGGGGAACAGAACAGGCCGATAAAGATAGACCGAGGGGAGCAGCAAGCAATTCAAGAGAGGTCTGCTGCGCCATGTGGGTTGCTCCCTAGCTGGCTGGGGATTGAACTCCTGCTGCAGAGGCTGCGCATTGCTTCATAGTGCGGTGCTTAACCCCTTGCGCCACCAGGGAGGCCCAGACAACTACAAAATATTATTGAAGGAAATTAAAGAAATTCCAAATAGACGTTCTGTGCCCATGGATCAGAAGACTTAATATTGTTTTAGTGACAATTTTACCCAAATTGATGTACAACTTCAACATAATATCTGTCAAAATCCCAACTGATTTTTTTTTTTTTGGACAGATTTGACCAGTTAATCCTAAAATTCATATAGAAATGCCAGGGACACTGGGCAACCAAAGCAATCTTATGTAATAAAACAAATGGATGCCTCATGCTTCCCG
This sequence comes from Talpa europaea, assembly GCF_964194135.1. Taxonomy (NCBI): domain Eukaryota; kingdom Metazoa; phylum Chordata; class Mammalia; order Eulipotyphla; family Talpidae; genus Talpa; species Talpa europaea. The sequence continues at coordinate 22,354,249 of NC_140081.1, forward strand.
ATCTTAAAACTTACTGTTTACCCTTAACTACAAAGCTATGATATTACAGAAAAGGTGGTAGTGACATAGGTAGACTTGTACATGAATGAAACAGACAGGAGTGTCCAGAAATACATCCTTATGATAATGATCAGTCAAGTTTTGATGGGGATACCAAGAGAATTCAATGAAACAGAATTGTCTTTTAAAAAATGGTGCTGATGGGCCTCCCCGGTGGTGAAGCAGTTGAGCACTGGGCTGCGAAGCTGCCTGCAGCCTCTGCAGCTCCGGTTTGATCCCCAGCCACCCGGCGAGGGTCCCACATGGCACCACAGACCTCTCCTGTCTCCCCCGCTGCTCCCCTCAGCAGTGTCCTCTGTCTGTCTGCCTGTTCTGCTCCCAGCTGTGGCTCTGATGAATTCTCTCACCCTCCCACGTTTCTGACTGTACCCAGTGCTTGTATAAATAAATAAAAAAAATATTTTAAAAAAATGGTGCTGATGCAACTATACAGTTATATAGTCACATACAAAAGAGTAAATTTGGACCCCTAACACAGACCATGTAAAAAAGTGTTCTCAAAATGGATCATAGGTCAAAATTTAATAATTAAAACAAACAAAAAAAAAACAGTAGAAGAAAACATAGAAGTAAATCTTTATAACCTTGGGCTAATAATCTTTTACATGTGACACCAAAAGTACAGATGATAAAATAATAAAAATAACTATTAATACTTCAAATATAAAGGCATTCAGATTTCTAAGCATCAGTGATATTGCTACAAGTAACAATAGACAACATACGTTGGCATTTTTTATAAGAATCCTTTCCTTTGTTGAATTTTTTCATAGATTTATTTTCAGTTTTTTTTTCAGTTGCATGTAGCGTATTTCTAGCTTGCTTTTTATTTAAAAGTGAATCGTTTTGATGGAAACAATGAAATTTCAGGGTTTTTGTATGCTTTAAATTGTTACACTAATTTCATGTGAATTTTGACATTGTATAATTCTTGTTTTTGAATTCTCTTTTCTAGGTATCTTCAGATCTCCCAATAGTGTGGGGAAATACACACATCACTGTAGATGCTAAAAATGTACTACCATATGTTCTACATATATGCCCTTGGAAACGTGGTGTAATTACAGGTAACAAACCCATTCATAAAATGTTACTTGGATGAAAATATGATGAGAAGAAATATAAAATGTAATTCACCTTTTCTCCTTTAATAGGTGACCCATAGGAAAATTTAATTTCCATTTTAGTCATTATCTTTCCAAATAATTGGAGCATACATTTTCTCCCTGGTGCTATATACTCTTGGCCATTTATATCCTAGTGCTATATTCTCTTGGCCAATCCTAGAGGTAGAAATATTAAAGGCATAACAATTTAAAGTTGTGACAACTACTTTGAAATAGTTATACCAACTTATGAACCAGACAGTTTCTATTTTTATTTTAATCACCAAATAACAATACTCATAGCTGGTGGAGTCTCTAAAGTCTTAGAATTTTAACTCATGTTTTGTAAAGGGTAGCAAATCATTCATAATAGCCAGTAATGCTTTTGGTTAATACAATAAATCTCAGTCTTCTGTTATCTGTAAGACATTGAGTTCTGCTACATATCAGAAGGAAGGTAAGAGAAACTTCAAACTGTGGGACATTATTGAATTAGGAATGTTTATGACTATCTTAAACAATGCTCCTCATCCATAATTCAGAATCTTGAAGTTATGGAAATCAACCTAACAATAATTAAATAATCAGATTTAATATGCTTCTCTTTTGTATAGTCAATTTTTGTTGATTTTACAGCAGTTGTGAGACTGTAAAATTCCAATGCATGTTTTCACTAATCAGATATGAGCTCTTTTTAACATATTGGTTTGAAGAACTTTAGAAAGAATTTGGAAGTTAAGCACTACTCGGGGTATTTTTGTTAAGCAAGGATGAATTAGGTAAATGTTATTGGTTATAGAAGAGATTTTGCAGACTTCATAATTTTGAGATATAATGGCAAATCATAACTGCTTTTCCTAGGGTAGTTCCTTAAAGTTGAATCAGTGTTGCCATTATGATTTGTGGAAGCTGAGGCTATAAAAGAGGTTAACGTCATCTTTATTGATAGCTCTGTCTGAAGACTTCTATTATAATTTAAATTGTATAATTACTGTTAATCTGACATAAGAGCTAGACTTTCTTTTTTTTTTTTTTTGAAGATTTATTTATGCTTACAAGAGCTGGGGTACAGGCCAGAAGTTCTGGGGGGTGAGAGGATTCACCAGAGACAGAGTGGGGAACGGGACAGGCAGACTGACGAAATACACTGCTGAGGGCAGCAGCAGGTGAGACAGGAGAGGTCTGCTACGCCATGTGGGTTGCTCCCTGGCCGGCCAGGGATCAAACTCGTGCTGCAGAGGTTGCGGATAGCTTCATTGGTTGTGTTTTAACCCCTTGCGCCACCAGGGAGACCCTCCCTAGACTACGTAATTTTCACAGGTATATGAGAATGTTCCTATTGGTGCTGACTAAACAAGTCTGTCAATGTGCATATATGTCAGTGGTCTTTTAGAATAACTTTATGTCCATTTTTTCTGTTCTTAATTGTACAACAATTATTTGCTGCAAGCTTATAATTTGGAAAACTTTAATAAGGATTATAGTTATGAATCGAAGTGGATGTTAAATCACTGAGGCCATTTGTTAAAATATTGCAGCTGATCCTTGTATTTATATGTTGAGAAATACTCGAATGTTTGAGTTCCACTGTAGTGTAACCTTGACACTCTAGCTTGACCCACCAGTGACCTCAGCCCAACCACACAGGGCCCTTTTTTCTGTTTTTTAAAGATTTATTTATTCATGCATACAAGAACCAGGGTATAGGCCAGATGCGTGGGAGGGTGAGAGAATTCACCAGAGACACAGCGGGAGCAGAAAGGCAGACTGATTGAAACACACTGTTGAGGGGAGCAGTGGGCGAGACAGGAGAGGTCTGCCGCGCCATGTGGATTTCTCCCTGGCTGGCCAGGATGGAACCCGCGCTACAAATGATGTGGACAGCTTCACAGTGCTGCACTCCACTGCCTGTGCCACTAGGGGGGCTCAACCCTTTGGCTTTTTCTCATGATTAGCACTAACTTGAAGGGTTAGCACATGATGCATCATATGCTTCAGGGCTTTAATCCCGAGTCCTTTCTGATTGGTTAGAATTGGAACATAGGTACTAATGATTTCACATGTTACCAGTAGCTAGAAAGATGAATATCATTTGACTCCTGCCTCCTAGGATTTCATAACTGGTGGTAGAAATAGATATTAATAAGTCATCTCAATACAAAGTACATTCTGATATACACGAAGTTTAAACTTGGCACTAGGAGGCATGGTAGAGGGAACTATTCATCTGAACAATGGGGGACTGAGAGAACTTTTTTAAAAAAATATTTCTTTATTTATGCATAGAAGAACTGGAGTGTAGGCCAGAGGTTCAGGGAGTGTGAGGATTCACCAGGGACAGAGTGGGAAGCAGAACAGGTGGATTTACTGAAATACACAGCTAAGGGGAGCAGCAGGCAAGACAGGACTGGTCTGCTGCATCATGTGAGGGTTAGCTCCTTGGATGGAGATGGAGCTCAGATAGTGTTGAGGGTTAACCCCTTGGCCACCAGGGAGGCCCTGATATAGCTTTTTAAGGGATAATGAGTTTAATCTGGGCCGTAAAATATAAGCTGGGATCCATCAGCCTGTTTAATGGGGAGAGCATTCCAGCAGGGGAAACAGTCTACTGACCACACAGAGGAGATGCTTTCTGTAAGTAACAGAGGGATTTCTCCGAAGTATGTGTGTGGTAGGAATGCAGAGTGACATACAGGTAGACTTTGTTGGGCAGAGTTTTGTTTTACTTCTTACTGTAGTGGAAGTCATTGAAGATAATTCAGGAAGCAAGGGACATGGGTTATACAGCGATATCTGGAAGTAATATGTGAAATAGATAGGAGGGTGTAGTGGCAGGAATGGACACAGAACAGGTTTTCTGATCCAGCAGACCGGGTAAAGGAGGAGTCAGAGTCCTCAGTGGCTTTTGCAGATCTTTTATTTAGATTTACCAGGCATGTGGCAGGCAGGGGGGTTGGGGGGCTGGGAGGACTGCCAGTCTCCTGGCCCCCAGCAAATCCTCACTCTGTCTGGGCTCTCTGGCGTTCTCTCTCCTTCTTTTCTTCTCTCGGCTTCTCTGCTCCTGCTGGCGTCCCCTTAACGCCATCCTTAAAAGCCCAGTATTAGCCCAGGTGTTCCCACTTCAGGTCCCCGCTATCAGGCATGAATACAGGACCACAGGGTTCTGTCATCTATCCTAACAGCAGGAGGGCAGAAAAGCCTGATACTTTTTACCTTATGAAAGGTAATGAAATCCTAGGAGGCAGAGGGGCAAGACAGGGCATTTAGATCTAAGAGATCATTTAAGGACCTTTAGCAATATTCTATTGATAGTTGCTCAGTTCTCAATATTAGTTTGTACCTCTTCTTCCAAAAGCAAGCCCTCAAAAAAGAGTTTAATGACAAATAGTTTGAGAGGTAATCACAGGAAGCCCTCTGAGAGAATAAGGAAGTAAGATACTGAAAGAAGAAAAAGAAGTAAAGTTAGACATCAGATGACTGCAGATATCTACAGAGACTTCTAAGGAAATTGCCATAATGAAGGGCGAGGACATTGGGGTATTTATCCATAAATTTCTATCCATCCTTGATTGATGTTTGCTCTGAGGGTAGATACCCATGCTAGTGAGTCCCCAGTGGAAGAGTCATAGGAAACCACTGGTATGTATGGAATCTGTCAGCAGGGAGTATTTCAGTGGGGGCACTGGAGCATATGCTAAAGTGCTTGTCCTGGCATATTGATTGGTAATAGAAATTTTGAGAAATGGATAGATTTGGAATTTTTACCTCAGCCTATATAGTCAGCTACAGTAATGTTTTAGGTTTGTTTGTGTGGAGGTTTGAATTTGAATGCCTGTCTTATCATGGAACAAAGAATTAAGAGCAGACCAAAATAAAGCAGTGATACTGGGTTAGAAAACAGAGGGGCAGTTTCAAGAGAGATTTGAGAAAAAAGGAAAATAATGTAGTAATAGCTTGGGTGTCCAGGAATTAAAATTCTGAGATAGGAGATTAGCATGCTTGGCATTTATTAAGAAATAAAGAGCGGTAAACAAGAAATAAGAAATAAGAGGTAAAAAAGTATATTATCCAGAGAGAGAAACTGAGCTTTCAAGATGGACCCAGTGAAGGCTTCAGTCACTCATGGGGGCCTCTTAAGCTAAGATGGCCCTTCAGAGTTGTCCCCAGTTGAGTGAAGGGGACTGGTCTTTTGTATTACTATGTTGATCAAATGTTGAAAATGGGCTGCATGTGGAAGAAGGTTTGACCTTGGACAAGTTATTATTTTTTTCAAACAAGGCGATGCTTAAGGAGGACTGATCTAATGATCACCTTCCAGCACCATTCCCAGTAGCTATAGGAAGTAGTCCTTCATTCCTGAAAGGAATGTGGTTGATGCAGCATAACACCCAACACAGCTGCATTTATGAAAATTGCATATGGAGACAAAAGGGAGAAAAGGGAATTAAAACTGCTTTTGATACTGTAAGCAATGCTAAGGAAGATGATACCATTAACAGAGATAGATTTACTAGCTAGGGAGGGAATGCCCTATTCTATTTGATTTGAAAATTATCTTTTTATGTCAATAATTTTCAGAGAAATGGAAAAATATTGAATTAGTCAACCTAGATATGAAAGCATGGTACCTTGAAGGGAAACAGGCAGGCAAAACCATGCAAACAAAAGCCACATGTGTGAAGGAAGGTAGAAATAATCGTTTAATTACTAAATCCATTTAAGCATGATGGCTTCATTGTTTCCTGAATAGCAACAAGAAAAATGACCTCTGTGGTCTGGATTAATATTAGAATGCAAAGGACTATTATTGTTGTCTATTATTACAGTATTAGGATGTAACAAATTGTAGGTATTTAGCAATAGAGTGTTGCTTATTTGTATAGTCAAATACGCAACTAAATTTTTATTTGTCTCAGGTAGAAGTTTTATTTTAGCACCAGCCTAATATTTATGTGAAGATGATTAGGCCTCAGCAGTTAGAATTTACTTCAGTAATCATAATCTTTAAATTAGCTTAATTGGAATAACATAATATTCACAAATATGATTTAGAGGTAGCTACAAACATGCATGTTCACAACATAATGTAACTCATTTCTAATAAAGCACTTAGAAAATGAACTTGTACATATTAGAATTAAGGTTGTACATTTTGATATAATCTAGATTTTATTTTTTCAAATAATTTGCTTCAGTTACTCTAATAATCTGCATAGCACACATATGTCTCTGGCATAGTTGTGCTGAGTTCCTTTTGAAGATGTCACACAGATCAGCTCACTGTCCCCTCCAACTTCTGAATATCAGGGTCATAATTTAACTTTAAAAAGTAAATTTTAATAATGAAATACAGATGACTGTCTAAACTTGTAGAACTACCTCTTGGTCCACCTTTCTCTATCTAGTGCTTTGAAGCTATGTAATTTACTTGCGGTTTGGTGATCCAAAATATATAATATGAAATCAAGGCCTCAGAGCATGCAGGTGTGAGCTCTTTTGTTGGCAATAGTGTTCCCTGAGTCCTAATTATAGACCAAAAGCCAAGACTCCAGACCACTACGGTGTTGCCTGCATCCCAGAATAAATGTCATCTCCAGTGACAACTCTCTACAGTGGATGCATGCTCTCTTAGCTTATATATGTATTTAACTTAGTTTCCAGTGGGGAGAGGATTCTCAGAACTTCTTTTCCAACCTATCATAGAAATCACAATCCCTAAATATATTTTTTGACTTTCACTTCTTTGTTAACTTGTGCAGTTGATTTTATTAACCTAAGTATTGGACTTAATAATTAACCCTTATGAATTTCTACTTGTGAGTGGCATACTTTCATTTCCAAGAAAAAAGTCTTTAGAAATTCTTGCAATCATTCATGACATTTATTTGTAACCAAAGAAAAAGGAGGGTGAGAGGGGAGGAAGGGAAAACTCCATAGCTGAATATCTTACCTTTGTCCACAGAGGTAATGTAAGTACCCTTCAGAAAGTGAAGACTCGTGTATTGAAGCATGAGTCGTTTAAATGTACAAACAAAAATCAGCTGGAATAATTTAAAATTTTAAATATGACCTAGTTCTCTAAAATGATCTGCAAACATTATGCAAGAATACTTTTATACCCAGAAATAATAGTGTTATGTGCCAATTATATCTAAAAAACAAATTCATTTGAAAAAGAATATTTTCATGGAGCATTTCCTTACAGTAATAAATCTTTGGAGGTTACAGAGCAATATATGGACACAGGTGAATGCAGTCTCCAAGTTACTCTTTTTAATCCCATAGTCATATTAATTTCCAGTCATATTAGAAAATTTAGTCTCTACCCTGAACAATCATGATAGAGTTGTCTGAAATTCTCTCTTTTTATTCATGACCCTTGATAAGCTTGTAACTCCATAAAGCAGGTAACAATGATTAATTTTGACAGAGCCAACAATACCTTGTATTTTTTCAGTAGCAACAAAAAGTGCTTTTTCACTATCTGAAAAGTAGTTGTATTCACTCAGTTCAACACAATTGTAGCTAAGAGTCATTTCTACAAATTTGCAATTCAGAAGTTAGCACACTGGAATGAAATCTGTTATGACATTGGCACAAGATACCTCATCCAAACAATTGCAAACAAGCTTTCATTCAGCTTTGGTAGAGACTAAAATTTCTCTTCAATAAACTGCTTTATATTCAAACAAAATGTTTTATGTGTGCACAATCAATTTCTTAACTTGGGCCTATGTTTAAATAAGATAGAAATAGTTTTTATAGTTGGCATCCTGCTACTCCATGAAATGACACACTAGTCACCAAGATACACAATTCCGTTTACCATCTTTAAACACAAATTCATTTCATAATTTGATTTCTAAATTTGTATGTCATGAGCAGCACTACTTGTCATGTCTTTTCGGAATGTGATTCTCAGCAAAAATAGTGATATTTAAATTTGCATTTCTCATTTAAAGCTTTGGCAGTATACTCATGCTAAGTACTGCATTATGATGACAAAATTACACATCTTTTACTGTACTCTTTCCTATTTTATACTGTTACTGTGTTGCAAAGTAACATTCAGAAGTCAAACAGGACTTCAACCTCCAATTATGCCATTCTCTGTTTGTGTGACCTTGGTCTTATATATCATCATTGAATGTCAGGTTTCTGACATGTAAAATATAGATAGTGTTTAACCTTTCTGGGTGGTTATGAGCCTTAAGTGGGTTTTCTAAATTCCTGCTATAAGTGGGACCATCTGATATTTTTCTTTTTCTTTCTGATTTATTTCGCTGAGCATGATCACTTCCAGCTCCATGTTGCTGCAAATGGCATGAGTTTATCTTTTTTGAACGCTGAGTAATATTCCATTGTGTATATGCACCACATCTTCTTGATCCAGTCATCTATTTTGGGGCATTTGGGTTGTTTCCATAGCTTGGCTATTGCAAATAGTGCTGCTCTAAACATAGGGGTGCAGGTGCCCTTTTGAATTAGTGTTTCTGTGTCCTTTGGGCAAAAATGAACATTCTGTGGCAATGAATAAATATTGCTCACCTAACAGGTGCCCAGTTAACATCACTCTTGTATGATATACTGACTCCCGGTTTTGAAAATTCCCTAACATGGCAAGGATTTATGGGGGGATTTGAGCCTTCTTTTGCCCCCCACCCTACTCTGTCCTACTTTGTCTCAATGGCAATGCCAGGGAGGGTGCTATCCAAAACTGAATCTGGATCCTGTTGACATTCCCATCACCACTGTGAACTGCTGTGTAGTTGTACAGGCATAAAAACCAGTCAAATGCCACTGGTCTTTCAAAATAAACATTTGTTGCTATAAAGCATTTTCATGCTCTTTAGGTGAAAGAAAGGGTTTGCCAAAACAGGGCCCAGAGGCACTGCAGAGAGAATAAATTGGTTTTACTTGGATTCTATCATGGTCCTTTGGGCTCTGCTCTCTCTGTTTACCATCTCTGCTTTCCCAGGAAGCCTGTCCTATGATGTTTCTGACATTAGCCACCTATATGCTATTTCCCCGATGGGCTTATGAGCACTAGATATTTTCTTCCTCCCTCTGACCCCCAAATCAAAATAAATATTAATGTTAGTCGCAAGCCCTACTCAGATGATTGACTGCCAACACATTCATTCATGTAAATAGATTAATAGGTGATGGCATAAGCTGTTTCTACCTTTATACAAGGGGATCTATCCTTTGTTTGCCAGACCAGCATTGGCTTTTTAAATTACTTAGTAGTGCAATAATTGGAGTGTGCAGTAAAATATGAAAATGAGGAAGATTTACAATCCTAGAGAAAAATATTTTACTGTTGAAAACTACACAGACTTTGTCAAGCTGAAGGAAGACACTCTAGCAATCACGGTGTTTGCCCACATTTAATTGGCACAACACTAACTTGTAATTGTTGATTATGTGTTAGAGGTGCTGTTTTCCCTGGGAGTACAAGGGTAGACTCCCTACGGAATATGAATTTAGGTTGCTTTTGGAACAATGTTTTCATGGCTGATGATTCCACTCAAGATATTCTGGTTAAAATCTTTGAGGGATAGAATCATAGATATGTAGATAGATTCATACATAGATAGATACATTGATAAACGTCTTCTGGGGTATCTAAAATATGTGGCTTCTTTAATTTTCATGCATTAATTATGTTGCACATGGTATTGCTAGTGCTGGAAGTTACCCATACATAGGAGGCTGAACTCTGCTTATACATCCTGTTTGTATAGTACTTCTGATTTTCGGTGTCAATCTTTAAATTCTGCTGAACAGTGGTAGGTAAAATGTCTGAAATGTGCATTGTATATTTTAAACAGCGTTCCTGTGTTACTGTTGGCATACAAAAAACTGTACATATTTAAAGTATACATCTTGAAGAGTTTTGAGATGTTTATACCATGAAACTTGTCCCAAGATGTGGTACAAGTAGAGGATTCTTTGAATCCCTTTGAGAATGAATTCAACAAAATCACCTTAACTGGAGCACAGCAAGTTTATTAAGAAAAAGGGATACTTGCATAGACACAAGAGGACAGAGGCTGCCCTTTGCCCAAACAAGCAGTGTCTTTATATACTATCCTTTGGGGGACCTTAGTACTTTGTGGAATTTCTCATTTTAGGGTTGAGTTGTTTTTGTTCTGTCCTCTCTACCCTCCACCTCCAGTTCTTGGACTTGCAAAACTTCAATAGTCAGTTTAATGACTATGTTAATCATTTCTAGCCCCACCTCTGTGTTGTGGTCATGTGAAATGTCCACCTCATATTTTCTGTTCTAAGCTTCAATCAATCCCCTCTCACCAAATCTAGCCCCAAATCATTTGGGGACTTGAAGTGGGGAGATTCATCTTCTATAAGTGCTTCAGGCTGGGATGGAATGTAGTATAGTCCCTTTTTTTTTAAAGATTTATTTATTTATGCATACAAGAACTGGGATACAGGCCAGAGGTGCAGTGGGGTGTATGTGGGAGGATTCACCAGAGACAGAGTGGGGAACAGAACAGGAGGAATGACTGAAATATACTGCTTTTTTTTTAGGTGCGTTAGTAATGAAGCGTTATTGTATGTGATAGTAATGGGGTTCAGATATTGAGACTTGCTGAGTGGGGTTCTTGGGTTCTAACTAGATTCCTTTTTGAGCAGCATACAACAAGTTTATTAAGAAAAAGGGGGAAAAGAGCTGCCTGTATAGACACAGGTGGGCAATAGTTGCATTTAAAAAGAGCAGGTTCATAAGGGAAAAGATGCCTGTGTGGACACAGGCAGGCAGTCGTGGGGCAAGATCTGCATTTTGACAGAGCAAGGGGTATTTTTTATATGTTTTTTAAGTGGAGTTTCTCATTGTTCTTGGTGGAATTTCTGCCTTTGGAGGTAAGTTGTTTTGCAGAAATGATTGTTAACTTTCCCTACTCCCACCTCCCGTTCCTTGCTCTGCCTGCAGATCTTCCATAGCTAGTTGAGTGACCATGTTAAGCACCCTGTCTTCTCCTCCAGCTCCTCCAGGAGAGCTGTCTAGGGACAGGAGTCGAGGTGTTTGTCTTTCCCAGCAGAGTGTTTTTTTCTTTTTTTAAAATTATTTTTGTTATTTTTTTTTTTAACATTGCTGAGGAGAGCAGTGGGCGAGACAGGAGAGGTCTGCTGCGCCGTGTGGGTTGTTCCCTGGCTGGCCGGGGATCGAACTCGTGCTGCAGAGGCTGTAGATTGCTTCATAGTGCAGTGCTTAACCCCTTGTACCACCAGGAAGGCCCAGTACGGTCCATTTCTAAGGGGCCTGGGATATGTTCTTTCTAATACTTGCCCTTGAATGGCTGGTGGTTGATCCTTGCTGTTGGTTCTGGAAGATGGTTCAGGCAAAGTCCAGGAGGTGGGGTGTTTGGGCAGGCTGTTGTCCCTCTTGGAAGAATAATTGGAGTTTAACAGTCTCTATAAATGAGAGAAGAAAAATTTAGCAATGAAATTGAGTATGCAAGTTTGAAAGAGGAGAGTGAGAAATATAGTGGTTAAGAGCCCCTGGAAAGACAGTACCCATGGGAGATCCCCATTGTAGACCCCCACTTTCCAGGAGATAGACTTTCTCTCTCCCCATTAGCTCATGCTTAGTTTTCTTATGTTGTATATTACCTACCCACCCTGGTTCACATGATGACAGCATTCTTCCTCTAGATAAAGGCATGTTCTCCTTGTGCAGCAATAAGTAGATAACTATTAGGAGTTATTCTGCTAGAATTTTTCAAGGGATGTATTGGTGGAGGAGGGAAAAGGAGTAGCTAGAAATAAAATGATGATAGAAGAATTGGTGTGGCACTCCAGTTTAGAGTCCGGATTGTGGCTCCCTTATTTTCTGGGTGGCTGTCACTTAGGCCATGTTCAACAGTCCTGTTTCCTTGTCTTTTGAAGTGATAATTTAGGTAGCAAGACCTCTGGACTGCAACATTCCCATCTGACAAGTAAAGTTGGGGAAGTTTTTTGTTGTCGCAAAATGGAGGAGATCCTACTACAAAACCATTGACACAATAAACCATTGACACGATTCAGACAATGAATTTATCGCACCCCCAAAGGTTTCACTGTGTCCGTTTTTAATCCTTTTACTACATGCCTTTCCTTGCCCTGGGCAATCATTTATCTGTTTTCTGGCACTATATACATTGTATAGCATTGTATATGAATGGAATCATGCATTCTGTGTTCTTTTATGGCTGTTTTCTTTTGTGCAATATAATTATTTTGAGATCTATCCACATGGTGCATATATCAATAGTTTATTCATTTTATTGCTGGGTAGTATTCCATGGTAGGGATATACCCCTATTTACCTTGATGAACACTTTTTTTCCCCATTATTTGGTAGTTTCAAATAAACCTGGTATCATCATTATGTATAAATTTTTGTATGGGTATATACTTTCATTCCTCTTGGGTTAATCCCTATGTGTGAGATGGCTGGAAAATATGGAGGTTGAGTTTATAATTTTTAAAGAAAATGCCAGACAGCTTCTCAAAGAGAGATACTTTTCTGTTTCTACAAGCAAAGTATGAAAGTTCTTTGACATCCATGACCATACTTAGTAGGGTTAGTCATTTTAGCTTTATCCATTTTGATTTGTGTGTAGTGCTATTACAGTATGGTTTTAATTCAGTAATAAATGGTGATGTTGAATATCTGCTTGTCTGTCATTTGTGTTTGTATTGAAATGTTCTTTAAAATATTTTGCATACATCCCCTCCCTTTGGCTTGTTTTTTCATTGTTGAAGTTTGAGAGATTTTTTTTAGATATAGCCTAGATTCGTGTCCTTTTCCAAATACATATTTTCATAACTTTTCTTCTAATTGTGCCTTTTCTTTAATTTTCTTTTTTCCAGTTTTACTGAGTATAATTGAGAATTTAAAAATTGTGTATGTTTACACTCTGCAATCTGATGATTTGTGAATTAATTATGGTAGTTTTTAATATTGATAAAATATAATTTATCCCTTTTTTATATGGATCAGGGAGAAACATGCAGTTTTATTAGCAATTTATGCCATTAATGCTTTAACATTCTGCCCAAGTAATAGAAGTATAAAATTAAAACAGCATCAACCATTCTTAAGCAAAAATCTAAATCACAACAATTTTAATAATCCATTTGGGTTGTGTGTGGTGTCTTCTGTTATTCCCATGTCAAAAATATGTCATAGAAAGAACGAGATGTATTTTATTTTTAACCAAAAATAAATGTATTTTATTTTTAACCAAGACAAGAGGTATTTTATTTTTAACCAAAAAATAAAACCAAAAAATTGGAGTACAATTGGGTGTTAAACTATTACATGTTTCATCATAAAAATTAACTTAAAACTAATAGGAGACAAATGCTGTATTATACACAGAGTAAGGACAGATGTGGCCAAATGGCCAAAGCATTGAGTTTCTTTATCTCTGCTCTGTATCAAATTCAGCCACATATTTTTTTTTTGCTTTGCCCTTTGATCCCCTACTAAAAGGGAAAAATAAAAGAAAATGAGTTAGAAATAAATTTTAAGAAGATAGGAGGAGGATTAGCAAAAGATTCCTTAGACTCATTTTTGTTCTTGCTACTCAGACTTTGTAGGGTAGTATGATAGCCGACTAGCAAAAGAGTGTTAAAGAGTGTTATGTGCAATATGATGTGCATGGAATAAATACTTAAGGAAAAAACTTCTTGATAGAATTAATGTACCTCCAAGAAATTTACACGTTGTTAAACATTCAGCCATACAGAGATTTTCCTTTGCAGCATTCCTCATTAGCAATAGGTAGTGATGAAGCATGAAGCCAATGGAGGGAACAGGATGGGTGTGAAGTGCAGAGAGTTCTCAGACCTTGCCAGGTTTAACTGTTGGCATGGAAACTTGTTTTGGGATGTTTTCTAAGGGATGAAATTGTTTAGGTAATCAATGAGCCTACCACTTTCTGTCAAAATAAATGTTTTGTAAGTATGTGAATGATTTTGTTAATTTTCCACTTAAAAGCCTATTCTGTGGTGATATTTAGACACGGCTTAATGTGTCCTTCCCCATATTCCATGTCAGCTAAGTGTAGATGACTTACTTATACCTGTGTGACCTGCAGGAAGTTACCCAACCTTCATGTGCTAGGTTGCTTAGCATTAACTTAGGTCCAATGAATAAATCTGACGTTTGTTAAAGGGGATAAATAGTTACCAAAATGGGAAGCATTTACTATATACATAACACAGAGTAAACACTCAGTGAATGTTTTTTACTATCTTGAGAAGAAACCGTTAATATAAAATTACATTGCTCCGTCTTTACACTTGAGCCTGATTTTATTTACATTTGAAAAGTAAGCCACTTAGAATGTTTAGCAGAGAAAAAAACTATTTGTTAAACTAAAAAGCTTGTGCTATTAAAAATATAATAATTGTAATTAGTATTTCTGTTAGATTTTTTTCATAGCACCTCTTCATACAAGTTGAAATTTTCCATTAGCTACAGGATGCTGTATCTTAGAGAGTTGCTCTTGTAATATTTTCCACAAAGTAGTCTAATAATTTTCTTATTTTTAATAAACTTAAGTACCACAGTCAAACTTTGTTTTAATCCCCCTTTTATTTGGTTGGCCCTAGCTAGAACAGAGGAAAATAGGGGGAAAAAAGTAGTCACAAGGACATATTATGGGAAAAAAATATTTTTTGAATCATATTCCTCTCAATCATTATTTATTATATTTGGTTTGATGGTTCGTTGCTGATGGTGAGATTGCTGCATCTAATGGAATTCTTTATAATAAGTTTATAATCATTAGACTGCTTGCCTCTTCTATGGTAGCTAATTAGTAACCCAAAATAAAGATGCAATTTGAAAATGTAATTGTTTAGAAATAAAATTATAATTACATTGCCAAGGGAAAGGTTTTTCACTGAGGAAAAAAAATTGCATTTAAATTAGTGGCATAATTCTTAACTAAGATACATTCTTTAAAAGTATTCTTTCAATTAAAAGATAAGGTGCTAGATAGGCCTGTACTTGCTTCTATAGTTCTCGTCACCCATTTCTATTTTTGAAATAAATACTTATTTTAAAGTTTCATTGATCAGCCACTAGAATACTTAATTTCTCATTCTAGTATATAATAGATGACCCAGCTATACTCAAAAAGGGATTTTGAACTGTTTTACAGATGATTGTTCAATTTCTTTTTGTTGAGGAATAATAAAAATGCAATAACATTTAAATGGGTAAGCTGAAGAAAAAAAGAATATGCTCAGTATAGTAATAGACTGAAACAGAAAAGAATGGAGGATGTGTACTCTTAATTCTTGAGAATATTTCATAGTATTTGAAATATTGATTAGGCTTCCTTGCTATTCAGTGCACATATATTGTTAACATATATAGGTTTATCCAGATAATGGTTTTATCTAACTGAATTGTTTTCTTAATTTCCTTTTCAAATTGTTCATTGCTAGTGTGTATATATTGAACTGATTTTGTGTGTTGATTTTTTACCCCGCATATTTGCTAAGTGTATTTATTAGGTCTATTCTACTATGCGTGTGTGTTTGAGAGAGAGAGGGAAAGTGTGTGTAATCATTCTAACTTTCCACTTGTAAAATTATGTCATCTATAAACAGAGATAATTTTATTTCTTTCAAGTGTTTTTTTGCATCTACTGCTATATGTTTGTTTTGCATAACTGCCCTGGCTGGAAATTCCAATAGTGTATTGATTAAAAGTGGCAAAAACACACCACCTTATCTTTTGCCCTTGTATTAGAGGAAGCATGTTTAGTTTTTAACCATTGAATATATATGTTAGCTGTGGGTTTTTCCTATATATAGTCATCATAATTTTTAGGTAGTTCTCCTCAAGTCTTCATTTATTGAATGTTTTTTCCATGAAAGTTGGTTGAATTTTGTCCAATACATTTGATCCTTCTATTGAGATGATTATGTGTTTTCTACAATCTGTACATTGAAAGATTTTTGTGTGTTGACCTACCTTTCTCTTTCCATTCATCCATTCATTCCTGAAATGAATCCCATATGTTCATGATGTATATAATACTTTTAATATGCTACTGAATTTTGTTTGTTAAAAATTTGTTGAGAATTTTTGCATTGATGTTCATAAGGGATATTGGATTTTAGTTTTCATCTTCATCTGTTTTATATCAAATCAATGCTGGTTACCCAGAATAAGTTAGGAACATTTCCCTCCTCTTAAATATTTTAGAAGTGTTTGAGAAAAAATGATGTTGCTTCATATTTAAATATTTGGTGTAGCTTACTAGTGAAGTCATCTGATACTGGGCTTTTCTTTGTAGGGAGATTGATTCAATCTATTACTATTTTTTTTTTTTTGGTATAAACAGATATCTATTCATGTGTTTCAATTTTAGTAGTTATTGGGCCTCCCCGGTGGCGCAGCGGTTGAGCGCTGGGTTGCGAGGCTGCCCGCAGCCTCTGCAGCGCCGGTTCGATTCCCGGCTGCTCCCTGGCCACCATAGGAGGGTCCCACATGGCGCGCAGACCTCTCCTGCCGCCCGCTGCTCCCCTCAGCAGTGTACTTCGGTCCTTCTGCCTGCTCTGCTCTCCGCTCTGGCTCTGGTGAATTCTCTCACCCTCCCGCGCTTCTGACTGTACCCAGTGCATGTATAAACGAAACAAACGAACAAACAAACAAATAAATAAAACATGCCTCTATAAAAAAAAAGAAAAAAAATCAATTTTAGTAGTTATTGTATTTCTAGGAAATTGTCCACTTCACCCAAGTTATCCAGTTTAACTATTCATAGGATTCTCTTATAATACTTTTGGTGCAAGCAATCACATTATCCCCACTTTATTCCTGATTTAACTCTTCTCTCCTTTTTTCCTTAGTCTAGCTAAAAATCTGCCAATTACGTTGATCTTTTCATGAGTCAACCTTTGTGTTTTGTTTTTTTCTCTATTGATTTTCTGTTCTTCATTTCATTTGTCTTCATGCTAACCTTTATTATTCTCTTCATTATTCTACTGTTTTTGGGCTAGGTCACTTTTCTTTTTCTAGTCCCTTGCAGTGTACACTTAGGTTGTTGACTTGAAATGTTTTTTTTTTTTTTAATTTTTAAAAATGTATTTATTTATGCATGTAAGAGCTGGGGTACAGGCCAGAGATGCGGGGGGGGGGGAATGAGAGGATTCACCAGAGACAGAGTGGGGAACAGAACAGACAGACTGACTGAAATACACTGCTGAGGGGAGCAGCGGACAAGTCAGGAGAGGTCTGCCTCGCCATGTGGGTAGCTCCCTGGCCAGCCGGGGATCGAACTCTTGCTGCAGAGGCTGCAGATTGCTTCATAGTGTGGTGCTTAACCCCTTGCACCACCAGAAGGCCCAAATTGCTTTTTTTTTTTTATATGTATGGAGTTGTTGCAAAAATTCTCCTCCTAGCACTGCTCTCACTGCGTGCCATATGTTTTCTATGACGTATTTTCCTTTTCAGTTGTCTCAATTTATTCCCTAATTTCCCTGTGATCTCTTCTTTGAAATATTGGTTGAGCATGTGTGTTTTATAAGTCAATTTTAGTATAACAGAGATTCCAGATAGTGCCACTTTTTGGTATTAACAACTTTTTGGAGCATATTTAATGGCTTACATAATAAATGTTTAGAGTTCATACTTAGGATCTTATATAAGACAAAATAAAAATTTTAATGAGGTAACACATGGCATGTTAAAAATGCCTTAGTAAGGGCCTCCCCAGTGGCGCAGCGATTGAGCGTTCGGCTGCGAAGCTGCCTGCAGCCTCTGCAGACTCTACAGCATCTGCAGCGCCGGTTCAATCCCCGGCCGCAGGCCTAGTGTCCCACATGGCGCGCAGACCTCTCCTGTTGCACCTGCTGCTCCCCTCAGCAGTGTACTTCAGTCCTTCTGCCTGTTCTGCTCCCTGCTCTGGCTCTGGTGAATTCTCTCACCCTCCAGCGCTTCTGACTGTACCCGGTGCTTGTATAAATAAATAAATCTTTAAAAAAATGACTTAGTAAGAACAAGCATTGAAGACCAAATAAGTTTTATCTAGTCCCTAGTTAATCTGATATGTTGAACCTATGTGTTGTAGGTACAATTTCATTTTCCGTTGAAACCAGACGAATTGATCAATCTGAGGAAGATTCAGATCAAGGTCTATATCGAGAACCCAGCCTTCAGCAGTCAGAATCAGAACTATCCCACAATTTTGATGAGGATGACTCAGGTAAATTTATTATTATGAAGTGTTTCACAATCAGTTTTCATAAACTTTTATTATTCAATTTTAAGTGAACATATATTTTACAATACAATATATATACAGATGTGTTGCATATATTGGGAAGAATTTTATTGTAGTATTTTGTATTAATTTTATGTAATTTACTACTGGATTTGTGCTGCTGTTAACATTAATAGATCATAATACTTTAGCCTAAATGCTACCAGTTTGATAAGTAAAAAAAAATACATTTTTTATTAAATAAAAAATTATGGTAGATTTCTGATAAAATATCAATGTATTATTTGAACAATATGGTATGCTTTTCTTACTTCAGTATACATGATAGCAGTCTTCCTCATATGCTAAAGAAAATGCTATTGTTTTTCCTTCCTGTTTTATAAAATTTTATTTTAATGTTATTTAAACATCTTATGTTTAAGATCCAAAGGAAAATGTCATGAAAGTTGAAATAAATAGGGCAGGTTTCTTGAAGAATGGGTAAATGAGTTCTTTTATGCGTGAGTAGCAGGGACATTAGATGGCATTAGACAAGAGTGTGGTGGGTTGACAGGAGTGAAGTTGTGGAGACAAAGAAGTACACCAAAGCAAATCTTTATTGAATGAATTTGTATTATACTTCTTTAGAGAAACACATATGTTTCATATTACATATTAATAAATATGTAGTGGGGGTGGGTAAGAGAGAGATTAAGGACTTGGCTAACATTGTTATTATTTGGAAACTAGCAAGAGCACAATATGTAGGGCAAGTGAGAAGGGCAGAAAGTTTGGTAAGAGTTGCTCTTGCAGTCTTGAGTCTAGTTTTCCCAGGGCAGACCAAATAAGCTGCAAGTTCTGGAAGGGGTTGAGTTTTAGTTTTGACTAGGGACTTCTTCTTCTTCAGATAATCTGTCTTTTCTGTTAGCATCTTCAACTGATTAGGAGGTACACCTACATGATGAAGGATAGTCGACTTTACTCCTGATATAGTGATGTAAATGTTATTCACATTTAAAAATATCTTCACACCAGCAGTTTTTTAATCAAACAACTGGATATCATAGTCCAGCCAAGCTGACACATATTATAAACCATCACAGAATAGATGCATGAAAGAGTAATACTTAGGCAATAGTCAAAATTGTTTGAAAAAGGGAAGAGCAGTTGGGACCAGTTTGGCCACTACAAAAACAAAGTGGATATGAAATAAAGGGAACAATGTCTTATCATGGTGATGGGGATAAATATTGCAGAAACGAGCATTAGTTGACTTTTGGGAGAGGAGATAGAAAGAGGGAATTGGTTCCAAAAATATTCATGAATAAAAAATTATTAAGAGAGAAATTTAGAAATATTATGAATTTGTTAAATTGGTGTTTGTTAAGTAGAGTCCCCAGGGTGTCTATGTGCACAAAAAGACTGCAAGGGAAAGTAAAATAGAGAATTTGGATATTCACAGCTTTTAGAGGAGGTGCATAAAGGTATGTGACATACCTCAAGGGAGCACAAGGAGGTCAAGGCAGAGAGAGTGGGAGAGGACCCCCTGGGGCACACACCTTTATAGGGTCCTCAGGTGAAGTGCTTTGGCATTCCCAGGCTAAGGCCAGATTGGTCATTTCAAACCAAAAAGTGTGATGAAAGTGCTTTTGGTAAGTTTCATAGGAAAACCGTGTCAGGAGTTTACATTTACTTGTGGCTGTGGGCTCTTACCCAGGGCGTGCCCTTGCAGGAAGGACTGGTATGAATTCAATGCCCTTACAGGCCACTTGTTCACTCAGAATGCATACAGAGGTAACGATATTATGGTGTAGTTTACCTAAACACTCAAGAAGAGATTATATATAATACTTAACACAGTTTTCTGTTTCCTCATTTTGATGTGCCAATAAGGTTTTATATGGCAATATCCAGTCATCAATTAAATATTTGGAGAAGACTGTGGGTGTCTTGGTAGTGGGTGTGGTGTGGTGACATACATCCAAACAGTGTGATCCTGTACCTTTAAATGATAGGCAGTGTTGTAAACAAACATTACTTTAACACAAAAAAATTTTTTTAAGATTTTTTAAATTATTTATACAAAAGCTGGGGTATAGGCCAGAGGCATCAGAGGATGAGAGGATTCACCAGAGACAGAGCGGGGATCAGAACAGGCAGATGGACCAAAAGCACTGCTGAGGGGAGCAGCCTGCAAGACAGGGGAGGTCTGCTGTGCCATGTGGGTATCTTCCTGGCCAGCCGGGAATTGAACACTCTGCAGAGGCTGTGGACAGCTTCACAGCGCTGCACTCAACCTGCTGTGTCACCGGGGAGGCCCTCAAAAAAATTTTAAGTAAAATATAAATGTAAAGATTTAGGTTTTATTTTGTTGAAATCATGCAGTTGAGTACAAAGACTAGATGACAGTTGTAGATGGATTATGCTCAGAGTTAAGCTTTAATCGCATCCTTATGTAAGACAGAAGAAACCTGAATGGTAACTGGATAGGTGTTAAAATCTTTGGATTAAGAATATCATGATGTTATGTTAATAGACTAAAATGGAGTGACATCTAATAAATAAGACTATTATGCCATATTATTGGACTAAAATGAAGTGATGCTAACAAAAAAAATCATTAAGCTGCATTATGAAAAGTTACAGATAAAGATCAATGAAAAATACATCTAATAACATGATAGGTACCCCTAATTCTTCAGAAAGGCCTTCCCATATCCTTACTGTTAGCAATAATCTTTCCATTCCCTGTAGTTACATGGGTCTTTTAAATAACAGATTGCTTAGCAGGATATTTCTTTTACATTAGAAAGGTTTAGTGTACAACAATGTGGTTATAATTAACAATTAGATAGTATATACTTGAAACTTTCTAAGAGGGTAGGTAGATCTTAAGTGTGTTCTTACCCCCTCCCCCCATATGATTACTGTTTGAGGTGATGGATATGTTAATTAGCTTTATTGTGGTGATTATTTCACAATGTCTATATATATCAAATCAAGTTGTACACCTTAGATATTTATAATTTTCAGTAGTTATACTTCATTAAAGCTGTGAAATGAAAAGCACTTAATCTAAATAAGTTTTTTTAACCTTACAAATAGGGAAATATGAAAAATAATGGAAACACCCATTTTTAATGAGAGTCTATTCCTAACGTTGTCTTAGGCTAGATTCTTATGGTACTAGAAATGTACCATTGTGAGTTGTAGTATCATTTTTAGACATTTCTATATATAATGTGTAAGTGCTTTGGCAACTAGAGAATGATTGGTTGTTTCTTTTGAAATAGTAACCCTTAATGTAAAAGAAAAATTTCTGGGCCTCCCTGGTTGCCTAGGGGTTAAGTCTCAGCACTATCACACTATCACTGCTGTGGCCTGAATTTGATCCGCAGCCAGGGAGCTACCCACATGGCACAGCAGACCTCTCCTTGCTTACCTGTTGCTGCCCACAACAGTGTATTTCAATCAGTCTGCCTGTTCTGCTCCCCATTCCGTCTCTGGTGAATCCTCACAAATCCCCCCCACACCTCTGGCCTACACCCCAGTTCTTGTATGCATAAATAAATATGAATCTTTTAAAAAATTCTTTATTGGGGAATTTAATGAATTTCTGGGACACTCATGAGGTAGGGACCGTTAACAGGCCATTGTCATGTCCCTGCAGGATGTGGCTTCCTTTATCACTCACAGAATGAAATCAGATTCTCTCCCTCCCCTCGGCTCTCTTGATATTTGAATTCATGAAATACAGTTTGAAAGTGGTATCTGTTCATATTTCTCATTTTTTTTTGTTAAATATTGTATTCTGGAATCATTATTAAGTAGTGGTACTGTTTTTTTGTTTGTTTGGTTTTTTTTTCAGATGATGCAGTTAGCAATTTAAAAGTCTGGTATTATCTTGAGATCCATACCTTTCCCGGATCACCTGTAAATATAATAGAAAAGACATGCAAAGCTCTGGTGAGTACCATTAAATGTTCGTAGACTCTTGGATTTTTACAAACAAAGCTTTCGTTGTACACTTAAATTGGTATCTCTAAAATATATCCACATTAAATGAGTATGTGGGGGTAAATTATTTAGGTTATAGTAATTTTATTTTTAAATTTAGTAATATGAACTTACATGCATATGGAAAATATCTTTTCGTTATCTTACAGTGGTTGCAGTGATTAGCATTCTACTTGCATATTTTAAGAGTTACTCAAGCAAACTTAACCTCAGCGTGCATGTGTGTTCTTGCACATAAGACAAAAACAGAATTGTTCTAGACTTTCAGTATCAATTCATCCTGGTTTGTAGAAAAGGCATTTGACTTTGAATGTATCTACAACAATTGCAAAGATTTGAGGTATTAAATAATAGTGACTAATAAGAAATTAGTCTTATTTAAAAAAAATTGCTATAGTGACATTGCATTAGATCACATAATTTTCAGATGTGCTTTGTTAAAAATCATCTGTACATCTTTTTCCATCAGACCTATTTAAGTAAGCATAATACCTTCTAGTTCTATCCATGTTGTCTCACATGGCAGAATTTCATCTTTTCTATAGCTGAGTAGTATTCTGTACATATATACTGCATCTTCTTTATCCAGTATCTGTCAATTGCTTATATCTCTTGGGAATTGTGAATAGTGCTGCAATGAATGTGGGATACCTATATCTCTTCACGTTTCCGTTTTTGAAATTTTTGGGGGGTAAATACCCAGAAGTGGAATAATGGATCACATGAAATTTCTATTTTTAATTTTTTTGTGGAATCTCCATGCTCATTTCCATAATGAATGCACCAATTTGCATCCATGCCAACCATGTAGAAAGGATTCTATTCCCTTCATATTCTCTCCAACACCATTGTTTGTTTTCTTTTGGTTAATAGCCATTCTCTTAGGTGTGAGGTGATTTCTTGTTTTAGTTGCATTTCCTAATAAAAATGATGAATACCTCTTCATGTAGATGTTGGCCCTCTCTATATCTACTTTGGTGAAGTGTCTATTCAGATCCTCTGCTCATTTTTTTAAAAAGATTTATTTTTATTTATTTATGCATGTAAGAACTGGAGTGTAGGCCAGAGGTGAGGGGGGTGAAAGGATTCACCAAAGACAGAGTGGGGAGCAGAATAGGCAGATCTACTGAAATACACTGCTGAGGGGAGCTGTGGCAAAACAGGAGAAGTCTGCTGTGCCATGTGGGGTAGTTCCCTGGTCTGGGATCAAACTCTTGCCACAGTGTCTGGCAATAGCTTGATAGCACTGAGACTGTAACCACTGCGTCACCAGGGAGGCCCTCTTCTGCCCATTTTTTAATCAGGTTAAGAATAGGATATTCCTGGGCCTCCCCTGGTGGTGCAGGCAGTTGAGCGCCATGCTGTCAAGCTGTCCGAAGCCTCTGCAGCACTGGTTCGATCCCTGCCTGTTGGTGAAGGTCCCACATGGCGCTGCAGACCTCTCCTGTCACACCCGCTGCTCCTCTCAGCAGTGTATTTCATCACTCTGCCTGTTCTGTTCCCCGCTCTATCTCTGGTGAATCCTCTTACCCTCCCACGCATCTGGTCTGTACCCCGGTTCTTGTATAAATAAATAAAAAATAAAAATAATAGGATATTCCTATGTGAATTAATAAAGTGTTGCTAACTCTATGTCCAGGATTATTTAATAAAGTCAAATATAGAGTCATGGTTTAAATGAAATGTAGAACAATAGTAATTGCTGTTAAGCATGTTTTGTTTTATTTTATTTTTAATTTTTTAAAAGATTTATTTATGCATACAAGAGCTGGGGTACAGGCCAGAGATGCGGGGGAGTGAGAGGATTCACCAGAGACAGAGCAGGGAACAGAACAGGCAGACTGACTGAAACACACTGCTGAGGGGAGCAGCGGGCGAGGCAGTGGAGGTGTGCTTCGCCATGTGGGTTGCTCCCTGGCTGGCCGAGGATTGAACCCGTGCTGTAGAGGCTGCAGATTGCTTCATAGTATGGTGCTTAACCCCTTGTGCCACCAGGGAAGCCCTGTTAATCATGTTTTCTTTAGATTTAATTTCCTTTTGTTACTACTCAAATATTTAAATCAATAATACAGTTTATTTTCATTTTTTAATATGCAGATAGACTTTTTCATAGAATTGATTTTTTTTAAAGATTTATTTATTTTTACACAAGAGCTGGAGTACAGGGCAGAGGTGTGGGAGCGTGAGAGGATTCACCAGAGACAGAGTGGGGAGCAGAACAGACAAACAACCAAAATACACTGCTGAGGGGATCAGCGGGTGCTACAGGAGAGGTCGGCCATGCCATGTGGGACTCTCCCTGGCTAGCTGGGAATTGAACCCGCGCTGCAGAGGCTGCGGACAGCTTCACAGTGCTGTGTTGCGCTCAACCCACTTCGCCACCAGGGAGTCCCTAAAATTGGTTATTTAGACTCTTGAACTTGAGAGCCAATAAATCGAAAATAAGAAAAGACTAAAACACTTCTTTTTTTTTTAAGATTTATTTATTTGTTTGTTTGTTTGTTTATTTATTTATTTATTTATTTATTTATACAAGCACTGGGTACAGTCAGAAGCACGGGAGGGTGAGAGAATTCACCAGAGCCAGAGTGGAGAGCAGAACAGGCAGAGTGATGAAATACACTGCTGAGGGGAGCAGCGGGTGGCAGGAGAGGTCTGCGCGCCATGCGGGACCCTCCTCTGGTGGCCGGGGAGCAGCCGGGGATCGAACCGGCGAACCGGAGCTGCAGAGGCTGTGGGCAGCTTCGCAACCCAGCGCTCAACCGCTGCGCCACCAGGGAGGCCCTAAAACACTTTTTTTTTGATTCATTTATTTATACAAGAACTGGGGTACAGACCAGATGCACGGGAGGGTGAGAGGATTCACCAGAGACAGAGCAGGGAGTAGAACAGGCAGACTGACTGAAATACACTGCTGAGGGGAGCAGCGGGCGAGACAGGAGAGGTCTGCTCGCCATGTGGGTTTTTCCAAGGCCGGCGGGGATTGAACCGGTACTGCAGAGGCTGCAGACAGCTTCACAGCGCAGCGCTCAACCGCCTGCGCTACCAGGGAGGCCCAAGACTAAAACACTTTTAAGTCTAGAAATCAGTCATTTGCCAATCTAATTTCTGAGCAAATCTCCATTGAGGCATAGAAAATAAATGGTTAATTGATTGAAATGCACTCAAGTATAGCTTGCAAAAACATTCTTTTCAAAGTGGAACATAATTTAACACTTTACTGATAGGATCATTTCACTCAATGAAAATGTCCTATTGCTGTGACCTTGTTATCAACTGTAGAATAAAATATATCTTAAAAGTTATTTTTAAATAATATAGCTTTAGTATTGAAATCACTTACTGAGGGAAATGATTACTGAATTAACAGTCATCTGGTTATCAAAACACAAAAGGAAAACTTTTTACAAATTCAGGTCAGGGGAAATTGGGACTGTGAGCAGTTCCTCTAAAAAGAAAACATTATCTTTCTCCTGACTTATTTTGCTGAGCCTAATCCCCTCCAGTTCTATCCATGTTGTTGCAACAGTGGAAAGTTTATCTATTTTTACAACCGAGTAGTAGAGAAACAAATCAAAGGGTTAGATAAAACCAAACCAATAACAAATCCTAGCAATCTGACTATAGAATTGAGGCTACAAGAGGGGGAGGAATAAGGGGGGAGAGAAAGAAGGGAGGCACTGTGGTAGGGGACATTCAGTGCCTTGGTGGTGAGGGTGGTGTGGTGGCAAGCACCTAGGGCATGTGATCCTGTACCTCTAAATCATAATCAGTGTTGTAAACTGATATTACCTCAATAATAAATAAACAAGAAATAACGGCTTCCTTATTAACTAGATGTTTCAAATTGAGGTAGAGATGAACAGAAATATGCAGCACAAACTAGCAAGAGATGCAATTCTGAAATCAGGTATACACAAACAATTATTATATCTTTTCTTTAAATAGTATATAAAGTGCCCGTTTATTTGAAAAGAGCTTTTAGCTCTTTGGGAAAATACTGATAGAAAATTGAGGTTTTTCCAACTCTCAAATTTGAATGGCAAAGGAAGAGAAACATACATCATCAGACTACTGTACTTGAATATGTAAGAAGACGCAGCTAAAAGCTAAAAGAAGCCATCACCTGTCTCTCTCCATGCACTTCAAATATACTTTCATTTCTTAAATTAAGGTTTTCATATACCCTTTCAGGAATATATTGTTTTCATAAATAATATACTTTCAAATAACGATCATTGGATTTTTTCCAAAAAGATCTTGCCCATTACCATGCAGTATATTCTATTATTATCATGTGACCCTTAAGTAGTTTGTGTTGATTTCCTATCCATTTTTAATTTAAACCTCTCCTGATTGTGGTATCACTATGGGACACCTATGACACATCTGATTTGTATATGTGCTTATGATTATTATCAATTATGAATGTTACTGCTCTTATTTCCCATTATGAATAGTTCACATAGTTCTTTTATGGAGATACTTAAATCATTTCCTTTCAAGTTCTGCATAGATGAAAATGTAATTCTTGAGCCCCCATTACACTGAGTAGTTTTGCTTTATAAAGCAAGAACAAAACTTAGCACCAGCAGCTGCTAAATTGCTCCCTTTGTCACTTTAGGCATGTGTGCTGTATTTATTAAATGGTCACTTTCAACTCAGGTTAGTGGAGAAGGGGACTCTTTTTTGACTAACCCTGCTCACAGTCCCCCAAGAAAGGTGATATCATGGCCAAGTTGTTTCCCCATATTTCTAATAGGAATTGCCTAAGGTAAAAATGTATGTTTTCCTTAACTCCATGACATGACAATTTAATTGGTGGAGATTGTTTGGATCAAACAAAAGGATCAAAACAAAAGTGGTGGGAATTTTACGGGGACTATAACCAATATGAAAATGCATACATTGTACAAAAATGAAAAATGATGTAAAAATATATAAAATAAAAAAACAGGAACAAAAAAATAATCACATTGAAAAAACCTCTGTATACGCCTTGAAGAAAATGCTTTCTGAAGACATTCAAAAGTACACTGAAATGGTTGTCCTCACCTATATATTCTGTTTTAGTATTTTTGACTGTACTTTCTGTGTTACTAAACTTTTCTTTTTTTTTAAACATAATTGGGTGTCAATTTTTTTTAAGGTTTATTTAATTATTTATACAAGAACCAGGGTACAGGCCAGATGTGCGAGAGGGTGAGAGGATTCAACAGAGACAGAGCAGGGAATAGAACAGGAAGATTGACCAGAATATACTGTTGAGGGGAGCAGCAGGCGAGACAGGAGAGGTCTGCTGTGCCATGTGCGTTGCTCCAAGGCCCACGAGGATAGAACCCAACACTGCAGAGGCTGTGGACAGCTTCACAGCACTGCACTCAACCGCCTGCACCACCAGGGAGGCCCTGTGTTACTAAACTTCTGAGAAATATTTTACTTAAACCTTAGATCATCAGCTATGGCAATGAAACTTTCAAGATACTAAACCATCTCTGATTTTCCATCTGCAGGTCAGCTTTTGTTACATTCAACCCAATTTTTGTCTCTTCCCTAGAAATGAGTGAGTAATCAGGCTCTCTCTAAAATAGGATTTTAGTAAGAAGTATTTACAAACATCAGGCACATTAATTTGATCACGTCTTACAGCAGGTTCCAAAAGTCATATTCATAATACACAATAATTGGTTGTTACTAGTCCATTTTCTGTTGATGTAAAGCTTTTAGGGTTTCTTCTGGAAAGTTTAACATGTAGTATCTGCCGTTCCATTTCACTTGCATTAAACATTTCTTGTACATCATTTAGTTTGACTGTGGGAGAATGATGAGACTAAACCTCTGTCTTCCTAGTGACACTCAATAATTTCAGTATACAGCAACGAGCTATATATATTTTCAGAAAGCAACGCTTCAATGTGTGAACAAAACCTTACATGCTTTAAGTTTTGGATTAGTCATATCCTTCATTATATTTGTTCTGTTGTCCATGACAATCACACAACTTTCTTTACTCATTTTTTTTTTAAATTTTATAATCAAGCTTTAATTAAATTCACTATAGTGTTAATGGTGAGACCCAGAAATCTCTGTTACAAGCTAGTAAGAGAGGGCGATAGTTAAAAGAACAGTTCACTTGGTGTCAAGCATAAAAACATTAATACAAAGCAACATATGTGAGTTGTTAACAACTTTCAGTATGTTTTTACTATAAAATGTTAGTGTCCATAATAGGAAAGAATATATTTTGAGATATTCATATTGTTACGTACTTTTTTCTTTCCTTCATATGATTATTTTTTTTTTTCTGGGTAAAAGATCTGTATCATGGCTGTTATACAAAATACTGAAATTTTTCTTCCTTATAAAATGTTGAGATAGCAAAATCAGCATTCTAGTTACTGATATATATATATAGAGAGAAATCTACATATCCATATCTATCAATGAGAGAGACAGAGAGGGAGAGTTTGAAAACCTATCTTTTTTTTTAAAGATTTTTTTATTTATACAAGAACCAGGGTACAGGTCAGAGGTGTGGGGGGTGAGAGGATTCACCAGAGCCAGAGTGGGGAGCAGAACAGGCAGACTGACAAAATACACTGCTGAGGGGAGCAGCAGTCACAACAGGAGAGGTCTGCTGTGCCATGTGGGTCTGCCGTGCCATGTGAAAACCTATCTTAAAGAGTTACACAGGAGGATACAATCTAGGGATCTCTCCTGCAATTAGATATATTTCTATTTGCCACTGCTTTTCAAAGTCTCCCCTCTACCCCTGCCATCCCAAGGTTATGGGAAATGTCTGAATACAAACATTATACAAACCAATACACTCTGCAGGAGGTTCTGGCTTTTCACAACTCTTCAATGTCTATCAATGAATCCTCACCCCCACCACACCTCCAGCTTCACATTAGCACCCATCTTATTGCACCTCTGCATTCTCACTGTCTCAGGAGGGCTGGCAGAAGATTAGAGATGGGACATGTGCGAGAGATGACATCCGTGGGCACAGTGACATGCTGATGGCAGGAACAGAGGAATGACAATAGTATTTCTGTTTGCAGTTGTCAGCCAGCTTCCTCAGAGCTCTGAATTGCTGATTCCAAACTTTTCAATTTAGGAAAATTACTGAGACAGATTATTGTTATCACTTCCTCTGAATTACATGGTACATTTTAAAATACCCTTTGGTACAGTTTGTCTATTGACTTAGCAATGTTTTCTAATTGAATAAAATTAAAATTGAAGATTTCCTCAATAATATGCCTCACTTAAATTGATAATATTGTGTGTTTTGTACCTCAGAAATAATCCTTTTATAATGAACTTATGATTATCTTCTGGGAGAGGATATGGTGTAACATACTTCCTGCTAGTGCATATTGAATTGTCATTGACTCAATTAAGGTTTTATGGGCAAAAAACATAATCTTTATTTACTCTGACCCAGTGAGAGTAGAAAGTAATGAAGTTTTCAGTGCAAATACTCAGTGAATTCAATTTTTCCTGCTCAGACAATATGTGCACCAGCAACCAAATGATAAAATTAACCCACTGTTTTTTCTCCCATCTGAGACAGCTGTCCTTACCCAGTAACTTTCATGAAAGGGGGTAGCCCATGTTAACTGAGAGTATTCAGCTTCTTCGGAGTCAGATTTTCATGTCCTTGCTGAACACTTGGCTTGTTTTTGTTTCCTAACTATTGTAAATCATACTGTAAAAAAGTGTGGAGCATGTAATTTTTTGAGTAGATGCTTTCATGTTCCTCAAATAGATGCCCAGAAGTGAGATTGCTGGGTCATATGGTATGTCTGTTTTTAGTTTTTGGTTAGTTATTTACATATTTAGTTATTTATGCATACAAGAACTGGGTATGTATAGGCCAGAGGTGCAGGGGTTGAGAGGATTCACCAGAGACAGAGTGGGGAGCATAACAGGCAGATCTACTGAAATGCAATGCTGAGGGGAGCAGCAGGCAAGACAAGAGAGGTCTGCTGTGCCATGTGGGTTAGCTCACTGGCCAGTCAGAGATTGAACTTTTGCTACAGTGACTGATGATAGCTTGATAGTACTGTGTCTTTAACTCCTGTGCTACCAGGGAGGCCCCAAAATACTGCATTTTAAAGGTGTAATTTAGGATTTTTTGTCCATTTAAGCATGGGAAAAATAATATTGAAAGCATAATGAAATACAGAAATTGTTATAATTGAATTTCACATATAGTTTACTGTGCTAGAAATACAGCACAGATAATTAGAAACTTAAAGCTGATCACATTAATGAAACATTCATTTCTTTTTTTTTAATATTTATTTATGCATACACGAACTGGGTTACAGGCCAGAGGTGTGGGGGGGTGGGTGAGAGGAGTCACCAGAGACAGCGGAGGGAACAGAACAGGCAAACTGACCAAAGTACACTGCTGACGGGAGCAGCGGGAGAGTCAGGAGAGGTCTGCTGCGCCATGTGGGTAGCTCCCTGGCCGGGGATGGAACTCATGCTGCAGTTGCTGTGGACAGCTTCATAGGTTGTGTCTTAACCCCTTGTGCCACCAGGGAGGCCCGAAACATTCATTTCTATTTAGTCTACTGAAGTTTTCAAGACTCCAGAGAATTAGATTCTAGGGATTCTAGAGATTGCAGCACCAGTAGATACCTGTAAACAATTGACAATTGTGATCTGGAAGGCTGTTCTGTGAAGTATTTTTAGGGGAGTCTAAAACTA
Source organism: Talpa europaea (assembly GCF_964194135.1). Lineage (NCBI taxonomy): Eukaryota > Metazoa > Chordata > Mammalia > Eulipotyphla > Talpidae > Talpa > Talpa europaea. The sequence goes on from NC_140081.1 coordinate 22,385,390, forward strand.
CTGGATAAGAGTGAAATGATCAAGTAGTGATGCTTGCCAGGGATGTGTCAAGAAGAAGCTGTGATACAGTCACCCCCTAGCTGCCATCCCCATATCCTTCTTCAAGATTTGGCCAACTGTGGGATGTCGCCACACATTTATTAACACCAGGGCATATGCATCTGTATGCGGCTTGTCGTTCACAGAGGAGGGCACAGATTTAAAGTGGTTTTATTTTATTTTGCATTCAAAGTTTATGTGTGATAATATAGAAAGTAATTTGATATTCCAGTGCCTTATTCTTCTTTGGACTAGAGTTTTTCAGTGCGTAGATCTCAAAATAGAAGTTGGTCAAATCAAGCATTGATCTTTTGAGAAACAGAGTAAAGGAGAATACAAAGTATCAGACAACTTCACTTGTGGTAAGAGTAGGGATTGTTAAGTTTTTGTTTGTTCTATGTATGTGTATATGTGTGTGTTTATGTGTGTGTGTGTATGCATGGGATTGTCATGTAAAATGAATTAATCTGTGTTGTGGCTAAAACATTTTGAAAATCAGTGGTTTTAGATCCTAGCATTTTTTTCTTCTGTGATGAAGCTATAGTACTGTCTGAAACTGACACTGACCTCTGTAAAAAATATCTGAGTAATAGTTGAGGGCAGGTATCTAGTCCAAAAAATTCTCATTTCAATTTTCTGCTAAAAATCAGGGCAAAGTTTCTAGGCCAATATATAACTGTTGCTTTTGTTATCCTGGTATATTATTTTGGTTTAGTTGTTGATTTGTTTGACCCTTAGAAACATCCTCAGGGGCTCAATTCTTTAACAGTCCTCTGAAATATGTCAGATTGCCTAGGAAGTAGTTAACTCTATCATACAATGCCGTTGTTGGGGCTTTTACCATTTATATTTTTATTTTTCCTTTATAATTATGAACATTGGATATTTTGCTGTAGGAATTTAAATGCCCATTTATTTTAGAAATCCATGTTTTTAGTTTGCTTTGAAATTATTGTTGATGGTCATTGTCTATTGCCTTTATAATTAAATCACACATTTATAATAAATATCTAATGTAATTGTAAATTTGGGTATATCCTTTATTTCCCTATTACCTTGCTGAGGTTGTGCACCACACTAAATGTCATTTCCATTTCGCTAAAATGCAACATTTATCCACTCATTCATTTACAAGATAACCAAGCAAATGTTCATTCCATGAATAAAGCTGTAATATCTATCTTGAAGATATGTTTTCTGACTAATCCTCTCTCTATTACCACCTGTCCCCATCAGCTTAGTATCAAGGCTTTCTTGTCACTCTGGTAATGTGACTTGATACACTTAAAAATAGCTCCATGTCCTAAAGTGCAGCCTTACGGAGTTGTGCACCATGACCGAAATAGCCAACGTTCTCCAAACATTAGGTTAAGGCATTACAGACAATTGGCCATTGTTACAATTGAGATATGTCCTATTAATCACCCCCCACACATTTGTTCCAGTTAATGACTTTTACTGTACTAGAGCCCATAGCTATAAAGAGATGAAATATAAGTTGTTAGCTAAAATGGGTCAGAATGAGAATCGAGAAATATCTTGAAACTTGAAGAGTGTTTTCCAGGACTGAGTGTATACAGCTAGGGGGCAGGACAGGAGAAACCACAACAGAAGGAAGGAATCCAGAAGGGAAGGTAGTAATCATTAGAGTAATTTGACTTTTGTTCATGTTGTCCTTACTAGTTGATTCTGTTTTACAAAGCTACTTAAAGTGTGTCCTCTGAATCATTAGCATCAGCAGCAACCCCTTTTTTTAAATATGAATTTTCAGGCACTATCCCAAATCTACCCTATTAGAATCTTCGGAACAGGGAGCCAGTAATCTATGATTCAGCAACTTCTACAGGTGATTCCTAAGCATGTTCAAGTTTGAGTATCTCAACTGGAAGAAGCATTGGTAAATGGACCTCATAGGAATAGGGTACTGAGGAAAAATACATTTTAAATGTACTTTCAGTGTCCCTAACATTTAACTTCATTTATTTCTTGGAGTACATTTTGTTGTTGTTGTTGTTAGAAAAAAAAAATAACATTACCATTTACAAAGACTGATCAAGGAAAGCAAGAGATTAAAAGCAAGTGAGATGCATTCAATAGTGAATCAAGGAGAAAAGTTAAACAAATGGTCTTATATTGTATAAAAATCTGTACACTTGCTTCCATTGAAAGATGACTCTATGGTGACACCTAACTGATTATGTATCTGTTCTCTAATTCCAGGAAAGCACTTGCATTAAAATACCTCTGTCTAATCCCAGAGATAAAAGCATTCACATGTTTGTACAATTTTCAAGCGTTGCCCTCACTGGACTCAGGGAACTTGTACTGGATCCACGAGAACATCGCAATTACGAAGTACACTATGCTCCAGCAGCTACAGGCTGTAAAGATGAAAGGTATGGTTTGACTGTAGCATTATATTTTATTGTTTATCCCTTGAAACTAAGTTTTTGTAATTAATATTTCTTTGCATGCAAAATCATACATTATACTTGCTCATAGCTTTATCTTTGTTGTATATCATTTATTGATAAAATATGCTAATTTAGAGTTACCATTGTTTTGTTCAGTGCAAAAATATTATTTATTGAACCATAAAATTTAATAATTCCTAAATTGCTCTTTATATACCCACTTGCATTTCACTTTTTACTAACCCAATTTTTCTGGATGCAACAAGTGAACCAATGGAAAAGATGCATAAAGACTAGGGGTTAAATTTTAAATTTTCTTGATGAAAATTATTATATATTCTCCATTAAATACAAATCATCCACCTTGAGGATATAGAGAAAATTAAATTAAGGATGTTACACCATGTTTAATGAATACATATCTGTGTATCCATAATATATGTATATGCAATCTCAATTGTATTTTTAGACTGTCACACATCCTTTTGTCTCCCCCAAAGGTAAGTACCTGCTAATTATAAAGGAAGTATTCCAGAGCTATATTTTCATATGAAAATATACATATGTTCAGTTAAATACTTTAAATTTGATTTAATTTCTAAAAATCATTATGTTCTCGTTCCTATGGACATTTGAATTGCTTATGTTTAAACATTTTTCATTGATTCAGTGACATTTAGTAAATAGATATTAATACTTCAATAATGAAGTGAATTTCTCACCAAAAATGAAAAAAAATTAAAATATAAAGTGAAAGCCTACTGTGTCACAGAGCAGTTGTCAATTATTGTATTGGAAACCCCCTATCCAGGATTTTTTCTAACAAAACTGATGATAAGATTTTGTATATTTCTCTCCACCAGCATTATTTTTCAGCCTGATAAGTGTGTAGAGTTCTGGTATTTACTGAGATTAACTACTGAATTACCAAAACCAACCGTAATGGCAGAAATACAATGTGACCTTGGAAAGTAAGTTCTATTTAATAGATAAAATTATTTCATGGAAAAATGTTTATCTAAAAGTGTATTTTTATAATGCATTTAATCCTTCTAAACAAGATAATAATTTTTAGGAATCTATTTTCTTTCCAGGAAAGTTTTAATATTTAAACTACCCTGTGGAAGACTTATGGGAAAGAAAATCAGGTTAAAACTGATAGTAAGGATAGGCTTTTATTCAAAGTGATTATTACAAGGGGGTGGGAGGAAGAAAGCATTTAAATAGTTGGAAAGGAATCATTGTAATAGAATGCTCTAGTTTAAGAATCTGCAAGTACCTGAAAATCAAACACAAAATGTTTATTTTATAGGGTAAAGTAGGCACAAGAAGAGATGAGCAGAATCCTTGAGGGAATGTTGGACAAAGAAGGGGAAGTGACCAGGGGAGACTGACAGGAGAGAAAAGTTCTGACTGTAGGGAGCTGATTCCCAGGGAAAGCAAATAAGGGGACATGTTCCACTACTCAGACTTGGAAACGAGAGTTCAGGGAAGTATAGGAAAGAGAAAAGGCTGACTAAAATTTGGTCAAGGCAAAGCAGAGGGCAAGCTATGAATAATTGAAATCATGTAAGCACTTGAGTAATATCCTGTCCCATGGAGATATGACTTTATGTGGTTGAATTTCTGTTACATGTTTGGCACCAGCTTTGGTATTAGTACATAGGGGTACCAAGTCACAGTTACTCCTTTTAAAGTGTATATGCTGTAATGGGCAAACCAGCACCCTTTTGTTAATTTCCATCCCTTAGCACAACAAAAGCATATTGAATTCTCCGAGTAGCAGATCTTCATTCAGAACATCACTGCAAATGATTTATTAAGGAATTGATCTAGTGAGAAAAATAATCAGTAAGAAAATGGGGGGAAATCAGTCGTAGAATAGGGGAAGCAGGATGAGAAAAGGGAAAAATGTTAAGCAATGGTGTGATTGCCAGTTTGTTCCCAGACTACCTGATATTGCAAGATAGTTCTGGAGCATCAAATACATCTCAGAGTTTGTCTTGTCTTGATGTTAAGATGCTAGACTTTTGAACTCCCATAACTAGTCACTATAAGCTCCCTTGGCATGAAGCATAAACTCTCAGGCACTTTTGTTGTCTATAGAGTTGAGGAGACTCCAGGATGCGAGAGCAATTATCTGAAGCCTCTCAGACGAAAGATTTAACAGCACCTATGCTGAAGTTGACGAATAGGGCCAGAGAGCTAGTAGAAATCGAGGGGAAAGGGATGAGGCACCAGCAGTATCTGCTACTAGTTTTTTACAACTTGTTTCTACCTTTAATATTTAGAAAATATTAATACATGAAAACCATATGCATACAAAATTATTAATGTAAGACTATTATGTGAAATATTTGTCTAAACCAGTTTTGCAAGCATGATTTTTCTTTCATTCCATAAAAATGGGCTAGTCATTTCTATTTTTTAGAGTTTTTGTTATTTTTGAACATGGTTTTCTAAAACCTAATTTTTTTATCTAAATCATACTGATATATAATTTTAAGTCACGTAGAATTAAAAGATGTTTGATATTATTAGCAAGTTGTTTAACCAGCCTTATACCAGATTTTTATCCTCTTTGGAAGTTTGCAAGTTCTTTAATTATACCAGTGTCCTTAAAATTCTTAATGCTATATGCTAGTGTGAATCTGTTTTTTATACTTTTTTTCTGGGTAGTTGAGACCTCAAGTTTCAATATGGAAACATGTGACTTTCAGTTTCTGGAAATCTCAAATGATGTCATTCCTCTGTTTGCTCTCTTCACTGTTCACAACCTCTATGTATTCTCATTCATATATTTTGGATATAGACTTCTGTGTAAATAAAAATAAAGACCTTGTACTCTGAGTTCCCTTTTTAGTCTCTTAATGAAGTCATTTAATGACATTATATCCCTAAGTTTTGTGTAGTTTAATTTATCAATTAGTTTTATTCAGTCCTTTCATATTCCAGGAACATTAAGAACATATGCATTTATAGTTTACAATATTCAATTCCAATACTGGCAAAACTAGCAATCAAATAAAAGATCTATTAGATTCAATTCAGAAAGTTTTTCTGGGTAAATAATTAGTAAGCAGCTCTTTATATTTTGCTCCTTGGTATATTGGCCACTGTAGACTCCCTGCAGCACTCCACTTTCTACATCTTGGCCCCTTGCACATGTCAAAAAGTTATGGTCATCCTTTGCAGTGAAATGGATTTTAATCCATACAAAACTTACACGGTCTCTCATGCTTTATTAAATGTTTTAAAATGGTCTCTTTCACAGTGATAGAACATGTTGCTAGAGCTTTGATTGTAATCTTTTTATTTCATGAAGCCACTCTTATTTATAATGAAAATAAGATTCTAGTTAATTTATAATCATGAATGCTTTAAGTTTGTGTCTTTAACCGAATATATTCTACTTTATGCTTCCATGTCTTTGATTTATTTTAGATTACATGTAGTGCATGATATTTGTCTTTCTCTGACTTATTTCATATTATTCCTCCACATTCATTCATTTTGTTGCAAATGTGGGATTTCCTTCTTTTTAATGACTGAATAATATTCCTTCACGTCACTCACACAGACACACACACGTATACATACATACATGTGACATATTCTTTATCCACTTATCCTGTCGGTGGACATTTAGTTTGTTTCCCTATCTTATCCCTTGTTATTGTAAATAACATTGCAATGAGCTGGGAGTACAGATATCCCTTTAAAAAACTGATTTCAATTACTTTGCATAAATACCCACAAGTCTAATTGCTGGATCATATGATAATTGTATTTCTAATTCTTAAGGAATCCCCCCTACTTTTTTCCATAATGACCGTGCCAGTATACATTCCCATTAACAGTGTAACAGCCCTCCCCTTTCTCTATATCCTCTCCAACACTTAATTTTTTTTTCAAAATTTTTTTAAAAGATTCATTTATTTATTTATACAAGCACTGGGTACAGTCAGAAGCGCGGGAGGGTGAGAGAATTCACCAGAGCCAGAGTGGAGAGCAGAACATGCAGACTGAGGAAGTACACTGCTGAGGGGAGCAGCGGGCATGGCAGGAGAGGTCTGCGCACCCTGTGGGACCCTCGCTGGCAGCCGGGGATCAAACCAGAGCTGCAGAGGCTGCGGCAGCTTTTGCAGCCTGATGCTCAACCACTGCGCCACCAGGGGAGGCCCAACACTTAATTTTTTTAATAGCCACCCTGGAAAATGTAAGGTGATATCTCCATGTAGTTTTGTTTTTTTGTTTGTTTGTTTGTTTTTAAATTATGTTTATTGAGGTTAAGTAGGTTTGCATCATTGTATCTGCTCTTGGGGGTTTATAGGTTTAAACCTCTACAAATGTGTGTTTTCATACCCTGTCTACCACCAGGGCCTCTATAATCCTTTACCATGTTCCCTTCCTTCATTCCCTCTCTCCCATCCCACCACATTCCCCCTCTGGTTCCATTTGCATTTCTGCAAGGTAACACTTTTGATGTTATGTACATGTAAAGGCATTCGAAATTACAATGGATTGAGAATTTTGAACTGTTCTGATTATTCTTGCTTTGAGGCATGAATATCAGCCACATTTCTTAGGTATTTACTCATTATCAGTTTGGATATTATTGATATAATAGACAGAATTTTGTGAATTTATTACTCTTTGTTATTACTTCTTTATGTAACTTTTTGGCTGGATTTAGCAGTAACAGAGTAATGGGTAAATACTGCTCCTGAAAGTAGAATATCTTTCAAAACTCCATGCCAATAACATTTGGTCTCAAAAATAGAGAATCAGGGATTATTTAATTTAGCTAAATGCCCTTAGTTTACATATGACTATTCTTATTTTGAAACTCACACAACTTATTATATTAGTTTCCTAGACCTGCCATAACAAACTGAGTGGCTTAACACAACATAAACTTACTGTCTTTTAGTTCTGAAGGCTGCAAGTTTGAATTCAAGATTTTAACAGGATCATGCTCCCTTTGAAACCAGTAAGGGACAATTCTTTGCCTCTTCTGGCCCTTTCCAGCAGTCCTTTATGTTCCTTGACTTTCAGTGCATCGCTCCAATCTCCCTCCATTATCATATGGCTGCCACTTTGTGTTCCTTTACTTTGCTCTCTAATAAGGATATCAGTCATACTGAATTAAGGTCCATTTTATTCCAGTATGAAACCATCTCTTATCTAATTATATCTGCAATGAGCCTTTAACCAAATAGTCACTTTATGAGATATATATATATTTTTTTTTGAGAGGATGCAAGTAAATCCATAACCATCATCAAGTTTATAAAATTATCGACAAGTATATGACCAACTTTACTAGTTTTGTTTTTCCTTCCAGGTCTTTCACTGAGATGATTTCTTTAGACAATCCTACACATGAAACCTTAGAGTTGCAAGGAAGTAGCAGTAATCCAGAAACGTTTGTCCTGCGTATTAGCACACCAGTAAGTATACCAGCACTAGAGCATTTCCCAATTCCAATTTTGGGGTGATATACAGTACTATCATTTTATTATTTGAATTACTAATAAGGTTTCAACTGCCTAAGATTTTAAAAGAACATATATGTGTATCTATGTATGTGCTTACATATACATATCCCCAATTTTAATTTATCAAAAAATCATTACCGTGATTATGTCCATCTAATTTTTTTAATTAAATATATGCTAGAGTCATGCTCATTATCACTGAATTCTAAATAAATCAGTTGTACTTTATTTCTGACCATTTTAGTGATCCGTTTTTATAATCATGCTATTAATATGATTTTGATTCAGCAGTCATACTATGTCTCCAGGGTCCCAAGAGGACAGTTTTTTCCAGTCTTTCATGGGTTCCTGCCCACCAAACCACTCCTCATCTTCTAGACATTGCTGGCAGATCTGCGCCTCTCATTTTCTCATTCCTTGATTCCTGGGAGAGACTAGAACCAACCAGTGATCCTCAATCACTTTTTTCTCCCCCAAGTAACAAGACAAGAGCTGAAGGTATATCATTACTATATTTCCAGAGCATGATACCAAATCTGCACAATGAATGCCAAAACCACTCTTTCAAATAAATTTCAAAATGACAATTGCAATAGATTATTTCCTTAAGTAGATTTCACAATAAATCATGAAGCCCTCCTAAAGAGATATGGTATTAAAATAAATAAAGGTGTTCTGCACCCCTACGTTTATAGCAGCACTATTTACAATAGCTAAGATTTAGAAACAGCCCAAATGCCCAAAAATAGATGACTGGATCAAGAAGATGTGGTACATATACACCATGGAATATTACTCAGCATTCAAAAAAGATAAACACATGCAATTTGCAGCAACATGGATGGCGCTGGAAGGGATCATGCTCAGCCAAATAAGCCAGAAAGAAAAAGAAAAATCCCGGATGGTCTCACTCATAGCAGGAATCTAGAAAACTTAAATAAGGGACCAGGAAGATGAATAACTATAAGAAAGTAAAAATCAAAATCAACAAAAAACTATGAACCAGAGACACTTTTGGGGGGTGGGGGGCGGGAGGGGAAGGATTGGGGTCAGAATGGGGGGGTTGCAATTGTATGGGGAATATAAAAATAAAATTTATTATTTAAAAAAAATTAAAAATAAATAAATAAATAAAGGTGTTTACTATTTACCATTTATAATTATTTAAGAAATTTACAACGTGATTTCTCTATTCATATCAATGCCAATATCATCAATCACTGGTTGCCAACTAATATAATGATATGAAATTAGTTCTCAACTACTAGGTATCAAGTTGGAAATCACTGAATATTATATTAAAATCGTTGTATATACATTAGCCTTAGAAGCATTATATTGAAAGGTACACATGTTTTTATTGCTTAATATATTTTCCAAAATATGACTATTTACCATATGTATGTCTTTGGAGAGGTGCCTGTTTAGCTCTTCCACCCCTGTATTGATTTGGTTGTTTTCTTTTGTTGAATTGTTTGAGTTCTTTGCAGATCTTGGCTAGCAGCTCCTTGTCAGATATATGGATTTCAAGTACTTTTTTCTCATTTAATAAAATATCTTTGTTTTAATGGTAGTTTCTTTCATTATGCAGAAACCTTTAGGTTAGATGTAGTGCCAATTGTTTATATTCTCTTTTATTCACCTTGCTTTTGGAGATGAAGCCAATAAAGACATCTCCAAAGCCTCTGAATTTGTACATTCTTTTTGCCTGTGTTTTCTTTTCAGTATTTTATCATTTCAGGTTTTACATCCAACTCTTGTATCCATTCTGAGTTAATTTTTATGGGTGGATTTTATATTTTAAGATCATATTAATCCCCTGAATTATCTAGTTTCTATTTAAATTTAAGATTATCTTTGTCTTTTGAACTAGGACCAAGAATAAGCTCACACATTGGAACTGATTATCATGATGGCTCTTGATTTAAATTAAATGTTTTAAGTTTAAAAAATATCCTGTAAGGCCCTTTTTTTTTTTTTTTTGCCCACCCACTAAGGCCCTATATTTAACATATCACATATATACCTCATTTATAATAGTATTTCTGGCTTCAAATTCCTCTTCTATAGATATGTATCAGATGTACTAAAAAGTATATCTCCAGTGGTTTCGAGAAAAGAAAGACACCATTGGTAGGAATTACACTGCAGCAATCATACTGGTTTAGTGTAAGGGGAAATACATATTTCTGTGGATTCATGTATTTATTTCTGTGAATAGATATATAAATATTTCTGTAAATTTTAGATGAAAATAAAAGAATTTATTGAGTTATTGCTTAACTGTTTTACACTACCTGACTTTTCACTACATGCTTCTGATATATATTTCAGAAGATGCATTTGAGGCTAAAGTCACTAAAATACTTAAATCTTGTGCTTAGTGACTGGTGGAACTAGAATAGAATTAAAATCCATGTTATGTAGTATTACATGGTTTTTCCAATAAAATATGATTCCTTCATATATGTATTTGTGTATATATGTATGTATCTATGTATAAGGGAGGAGCCTATTTTTTCATATCTGTTAAATTGAAAGATATGAAATGCACCCTTTTTTTGGCTAGTGTTTTTATTGAAATTTATTTACACTCCTTAAGTGTGCATTGACGGATAATCTCGGAACATTAATAGGTGTCAGAGTGAGCGCCAGCCTAATACAAAAGTAAAAATAATTTCTGTAGATAAACCAAACCTGTATATAGAGATGTGAATGTTCTCAATAAACATGGATGGAGCTGGAAGGGATCATGCTCAGTGATATAAGCCAGAAAGAAAAAGAAAAATACCGCATGGTCTCACTCATAGCAGGAATTTAGAAACCCAAAATAAGGGACCAGGAAAAAGACTAATTATAATAAAGTAAAAATCAGAATCAACAAATCTATAAACCAGAGACACACTATGGGGGGGGGGAGGAGAGGAGGAATTAGGGCCAAAATAAGGGAGGGTGGGAATTGTATGGGGAATAGAACCAAAATGAAAATGCATACATTGTGCAAAAATGAAAAATGATGTAAGAATTATATAAAATAAAATATAAAAAAATCTTTTTATTGTATTTTATGGTTACTGTCAGAGTTTTTATGAGCAGCAAGAGTTGAATGGCACTGCTAAATTGCACTTTTGTTTTTCTAAAATTATCTGGCAAAATACATTAGTAAAAAAATAATTGACTTCTAATCAATTTTGTTTGCCACAAACAAGAAAAATATTGTTTTATCCACAGTGTAGCATTTTGATTGCATGAGATACTTGGGCCCTTGTTATATTATGATGGAGTTGCTGGCTACTTTGATAATCCCTAAAGAGGTAACTCAAGCCAGTAATATGCAGACTCAAGTTATTCCAGCAGGTCAGTGTGCATATGATAGGACAAAGAGGAAAACTTCACTGTACACTAAAGAAGCATGTTTTACAGCTATGATTAGAATCAGTTCATTTCTTTTTACATCATCACACCTACAAGTTAATTTCCCAGTGATTTGACCTTTTTCTTAGGATGAATGATGAGCTATGGGTTCTTAAATAAAATGCATGTTTTTATCTGGGGATTCTAACTCAGCTTTATTTTTTTTTTATTTTTTTTTTTTTTTACAAAAGAAGCATTTTGGTAGCATAAGTATGGAGATGTGTTAAAAGATCTGGCCAGAACAAATTCAGATTGGCTTTTTTTTTCCTAAAAGAAAGAGTTGGAGATAAGGCCTTTTACTGAGATTGATGATTAAGAGGCTTAAGGAGGGAGAATGAGTTGAAATTGCTGCCAGGTACAGCATTAAGGGCCAGTTGAAGTTGAAAGAATTTTTATTTATTTATTTATTTTTTCCCTACAAGTTCTTTTTTTTTTTTTAATAAATTTTATTGTTATATTCCCCATACAATTGCAGCCCCCCCATTCTGACCCCAATCCCTCCCCTCCCGCCCCAGCTTTAAAAATGAATCCGGACTTCTTTTTATAGTGTGAGTAACTCTATGTGATCGTTGTCTGTTTATCATTGGCCATTTTACTAGTATTCATTGAGCAGCCATACCGAAGATGGACAGTGCATACATGGGATCACATTACTCATGCAAATATCAACTGGCATATGCTTATGCAAAGGGATGGCGCCTCAAATGAATGTCTTGACTTGTTTCTCCGTCTCTTCTTTCTGAATTTATGCAGCTGACTGTAGATCCTTACTCCACCAAAACGGTGCCTGTTTACTTTCATCCTTGTGTGCTTGGAAGAACAGGTCATCAAGCTTGTATCACCTTCTGCTGTAGCCAGGTATGATAGAATATTCTTGGATCAGGTCAAGGTAATTAAATTTCAAAGTTAATAAATTAGTAAATCAAAAAAGTTCATTATAAACTATTAATTACACAATCATGTGAAATACAGTACACATTATGTGTGTGCAGACATCTAAAGAAGGCATTTTTAAATCTGTAGCTTTAGATTGCTTGAATGGAGGAGAATATACACCCAGATATAAAATATAGGCATGTTAATGCAAATTTCGAATCACTGGCCAAACTGCTGGCACCCCCTAACTTGGGTTTTACTACTTGGCTTTTCATGAACTTAAAATATAAAACTGTAATAAATGTAATCTTGCAAATATTCTTGCTTTTTTCATTCTGTTTTGTCTTACACTGTTCCTGAATAATATTAATAATGTTTTAAACAAAGATATGTAATGTTTAAGCAACTCTAAACTTGCTACATGCCATTCTAAGAATTATCTCAATGCACTCTTATCTCAGGCCTATCATAGAAATATTATCAACCCCATTTTACCGATCAGGAAGCTGAGACACAAAGAAATTAAGATTAAGCAACTAATAAGAGGTCAGCCCCCAACTTGAACTGAGAAGATCTGACTTTTTAGCTCATCTTCATGATTATTTTTACAGCTACCAATAAACTGCCAAATGATTGTAGCTCTCTTAGTGCCAATGAAAATTTTATGAAACTTTTCACATTTATCATTATTTATTGTATTTGTAAAGATTTATTTATTTATGCATACAAGAGCTGGGGTCTAGGCCAGAGGTGTGTGTGGGGGAGTTGAGAGGATTCACCAGAGACAGAGTACGGAGCAGAATAGGCGGATCTACTGAAATAGACTGCTGAGGGGAGCATCGGGCAAGGCAGGAAAGGTCTGCTGCGCCATTTGGGTCAGCTCCTAGTTTGGGATTGAACTAGTGCTGCAGTGGTTGCCAAATAGCTTCAATAGACCTGAGACTTAATGCCTTGTGCCACCAAGGAGGCCCCCTATTATTATTTATTACTTCAAGTGTTGATGGGGAGAAAAGTAAATGGAGGCATGTGTTTTATATATTAGGGGGCACCAAGGAGCTTGTCAAATCCTACCATCTGAAAGAAAGTGTACTAAAATATTAACATAGTGGTTACCACGTCAATGCAAGGTCTGTGGGATGACTGAAGTGTCCCCTCTCCCCCCGAATATGTAATTTACCTTTAGAAATGAATTTTGATCTATTAAGTTACCTACAATATTACTGACGTACATGACCTGAAGCAAACAAGAATGAATTGTGATCGACTCTCAAAATATTAAAGAAAACAAACAGTAATCTTTCTCAATCAGAAGAGAAAATATAATGGGGATTATTTTCTGTTATGAAAATAATTGTTACGAGGCAGGTCTATTAAATCATTGCTTCACAGCAGGTTGAACCATTTCTTCTTAATTAATGGGGACAATTTAGATGCTTGCATTTCTGGTAAAAATTTTATGTACCCAAAGATAATCTGTCACATCAGCCAGGCAATTATCAGTTCTCCATCTTGATAACTTTAGAAAATCCTATCCTTGCTGTACATAAAATTCTTGCCAAACACAGAATAACTCAATAAATTAAGTAATCAACTCAAACCTTTTGTAAATCATTTTAACACTGGTGCCTGATTACAGTCACTCAGAGCATCTCCTTCCAAGGTATAGCAAATCTCCAAGGATCATCTGTGATTAGACTTCAACCTATAATTCATCCTTTCAACCTTTTCATTGTATTGCTCTAAACTTTGTGATTTTTCTTCCCTTTTCTTTCTGCCCTTCTCTTTCTTTTTCATCCATCAGTCATTCAGGTCTTCCTCTTTTAATTCATCCAGTCAACATCCTGTGCAAGCAAAACTAGTTCATCCTAAAGTACTGAGCAAATGAACATTTGCAAATAAAGTATACTTCATGTGCATGTAGGCATCTAAAAAAGATATTTTCTACATAAAATTTAGGGTTCATTTTTCTAAATCTAAGAGTTTATAGTTACTTTTAAATATTAGGGAAAACTACATATAGATTTCTATCCCTCTCTAGAGTCCACTGATAAATATATCTGAAGTGACACGCACAGTGAGTGTGTGCTAAATTGAAATCCAGTAATGTCAATGCTTTTAGGATAAGTTTTAACTACTGCTGAACATGTTTCTTTGCTGAACTTAAGGAGATAGCTATGTTTTATTATTCATTTCATTTGTTTGGGTTTGGGTTCATGTCAGAAGCTCTGCACTGTAAAAATCTAACTTTACAATACAGTTGGAAAGACTGTGAATACAGAGAGTAATTTCATTAGGTCTTCATAACTACCAATATCATGAATTCACATTGTGCTACTCTAAATGAGAGCATAACAGGAAAGTAGTAGTAAGCAACAAATGTAGTAATCAGACCTTCTCTTTAGTTTTTTTTTAGTTTGGCTCATTTCCAGTGGATTTCAGTCACCCAGTGTTTAAATTACATTAGAGCAAAAAGTAGATAATTTACATAAAAAGAGTTGTTCATTTATCTTGAACCATCATGCTTGATTCCAGTCAGTGTGTTACATGTAATCAATTTAGGATATCGTAATTGAAAATATAAAGAACTTCAATTTGTAGAATCTCTTAACAAAAGTAATGCAATCATTTTAAGATAACATGAAGCTAAAACTTGCCTTTAATCTTCCCTACTCAGAGGTAGCATTTATGGATTTCCTGTCACCATCTCTCCTACTTTGAAACATTTTTAAATTAAGTTTCCCTCTTTTTATCAAAATTTAGGTTTAGGAACACCTGTGTAGTCTGAAAGATTATAAACTAGGACACTTCATGGTATTCATTTAGTGACCTCTTCTACCTTAGCAAGGTGGTCAGTTCTATTCTCAAGGAACTTTTATTCTGAAGGAGTACAAAGAAAGTATTTTCTTTTTTTAAAAAAGATTGATTTATTTATGCAGACAAGAATTGTGGTGTAGGCCAAAGGTGTGTGGGGCAGGAAAGAGGTGAGAGGATTTACCAGAGATAGTGGGGAGCAGAACAGGCAGATGTACTGAAATACACTGCTGAGGTGTGCTGTACCATGTGGGTTAGCTCCCTGGCCAGCTGGGGATCGAACTCGTGCTGTGGTGGCTGGCAATAGCTTGATAGTGCGGTCTTTAATCCCTGTGCCACCAGGGAGGCCCAAAAGGAAACATTTTCAAATAGAGCATTGTAGGCCTGTGAAACCCATAAAAGAAAATGGTCACATTCAACCTGTTTCATTAATTTTTTTAAAGATTTATTTATTTATGTATATAAGAACCGGGGTACAGGCCAGAGATGCTGTGGGTGAGAGGATTCGTTAGAGACAAATTGGGGAACAGAACAGGCAGACTGACTGAAATACACTGCTGAGGGGAGCAGCAGGCAAGACAGGAGAGGTCTGCTGTGCCGTGTGGGTAAGCTCCCTTGCTGGGGATTGAACTTGTGCTGCAGTGGCTGCAGATCGCTTCATGGTGCTGCGTCTTAACTCCTTGTGCCACCAGGGAGGCACCCCTCCTTCATTAATTTAGAGCCATTCTTCCATATCCTGTGATAACAGAGCTTACATTATACCAGATGAGGGGCATAAATAGTATGGCCTGCATTTGTGCATACTTCCTTTTAATGGAGTTTCAGTTTGTGCCTCATCTTCTTGAACTTCATGTGATGACTCTGAATTTTATTTGAAATTTACCCTCAGCTTTTAGAAACTATATGCAGCATTTACTATCCAGTTTGTTAGATAAATTGACTTTTTCAAAATCTTGTGCAGACTTGTAAGGTTTTCATTACGATTTCACTTTTATGTTGCTGTAATTAACCTTGTATGTATAGAAATATGTTTAATATTTGAGTGTGTTTTTGTCTTTTCTTCAGTAAAAAAGTGCATTCATTGATTTTTTAGTAAATTCAAAAGGAATTTGAAAAAAAAGGAAAAATAAAACTACATGTTAAATATTAGCAACATTTTTTTCTTATTTGCCAAAATTTTATGTGTATGACATTAAGTATTGCAAATAAAATGTATGCAATTAGGGCATATAGGTTATGAATGTTTATCTTTAAACAGTTTAAGGAATGGAAATTCTGCCTCTCTGGAGTAGGACTATATCCCATGCCTCTGGATATGCAAAAAATGACCTCATATCTTCATCTTCATACATCTATTGTTATACCTTTCCAAAATCCCACCAAAGAAGATGTTTTAGTCAATATCACACTAACAAGTAAGTTGTTTTTCTCATGTCTTACATATGTAATTTTGTAATTATTAATCCAACTTATTTTGTTATAGATTCAAAGCATTTTAGAGGTGGTAGACACTAGAGAGCCATTAGCTCAATATCATTTATAAAAAAGAAAACAAAGTGTGAGAGGTGAAGTATCTGGCTAAAACCACAGCTTGTAAATTGTGAAATAAGAATCAGAAATTAGGAATTTATGTGTGGAGTCATGTTCTTCCAGTCTTATCTGTAAAGGCACATATTTCAATAAATGAGTTTCAATAAATGAGTTTCTTTTCATGTTACTTAAATATGCCAATGCTCATTCCTCAAAAATTCATAAAAAATCTAGGGTTCTGAATATCTCTTTTGTGCTAAAAACTGTCATATGCACATTTCAAAAAACCAACCTCATATTTGGAATATACATTCACACAATGTATTTTGGTTTTGTTTGATATTCAACGTGTGAAATATCGCCATGCATTGAATACCTACAGTTTCCATAAATGAAGTAGTGACTGACACATGTAAAATAGCTTCTTTGATGACTTTTCTACTGAAGTGACTATCATCTTGAGATTATTTATTCTTTTTACTTAACCCAAATGTGAAGGCAGTATTAGTAATTTCATTCCGATATTTAAATATAAGTGGATTCTTTTCCACCCATAAGTCATTGATGAGTTACTAGTAAGCAAACAATTTTCAAAATAACAGTGGTGATAAAAGGGTGCATGCCAGTTAACATATTAGTTTTACAAATACTGACTTCTGTTTTGAGGACTGATAAATGCAAACAAAGTACCCTGTTGAGTTGTTACTGACTTAAGGTTAATTATGGCATTGTGTTCACCAGCAGTAAAGTAATAAAGCACACAGTGCAGCGTAGTTATAAGTTAATCTCACTTACGGGACATGCAGAGGCAATACCCAGTGCATTTGATTTCATGTTAGAGTCAGTTTATGAAAATCTTGTCCCTGGAGGCCCTCTGAATCTTACTGAAGCACCACCAGAGTTGAATAAATATTTAAATTAAATATGTAGTAATCATTGTAAATTAGCAGAGTGTACATAGCTTTATACATGAGAAAAAAAGATAAGTATAAGGAAAAAGTCCCACACACTCTCAAAACCTCTCTAAAATTCAGACAGTGAACAATATAATATATAGTTTATTAGTATATAATATACTAATAAATGGTATTGAGAGACATGAGATTGATGGACAATGAAGTGATTGTATCAAATATATATCAATCTTTGTATCTCAGTTAAATTAGATAATTTGTATTAGTTGGCTTTGACCAGAAAAAAACTAACATTTTTGTACTATGAGAAAATAGGTATAAAAATTTTGTTATTGGCACTTTTCAGACAAGTAATTTGAAACTCAACTTGCTTATACTTAATTATTTTTAGATACTGCCTGGGTGTCTTAGTATTTTGGACTCTTTTTTTTTTTTTTGTCCCTCTTGTTTAGTAGCTCTCAAAGTTCAGTGAGCAGTAATTGGGAAGTTAACAACATTTTTATTTCCAGGTCCACACTCAGTTATTCTCATTCATTATTTCTGAGGTAATACCCTACCATCACAATTTATTCCAATATAGATTATTAGAAGACTACACTTCAAGAAACACTACTCTTTTGACAATTGACTCAAAATATTTTTTAAAATCATACACCACAATTAAAATAGTTTGCAGTAGTCTCTTCAGTGTATATGTATTTGCTTGTGAAATATATACATATAACACTGTGGATTCTTAGGTTTACTATCAATAGAGCTTATCTCTTTTTCATTGAGAATTAAATATAATTTATAATGCTTTTTCCAATACCCAATAGTTGATCTTACACAAATACCATTTTAGCTATAACAGAATGTATTTCAATTTAATTAAAGCTGTAGGAATATAAACGTTTTTATTAATTTGTCAGCCATTTTTACATCTATGCAACTTTGAGGTTACATTTCCATGCCCCCACGTTGCACATCCTTCACTCACCCTCCACCAAAGCTCCCATGCCAATGTCCTATCTTCTTCTTCCCTCTACCCGCTTTTAATACCCCCACTGCTCCATTCCCTCTGGTAACTGGTATGTTTTCCACTAAGTCTAAACATTGGATTTTTTGTGCTTTCCCAGTATGTTTTTTTTTTGGTTGTTGTTGTTATTTATAATCCTTAGATAAACGAAACTATCCAATATCTGTCTTTTACTTTCTGTCTCATTTCTCTTAGCACCTTGAGGTCCATCCATTTTTCCCCAAAATCCACTGTCTCATCTTTTTCACAGCTGTGTAATTTTAACACTCTTTTTTTTCAATATTACAGAGAAAACCATTTATATAGCTTGATACAATTTTCAAAAACATCACTTAAATCTCATATCAAAAATTAAAAAAAGAAAAGCATTTATCTAAGAAATATCCTATTAAAGGAAAGTTTGCTTTTGTTTCAATCTTAAATTGATCATTTTTCTCTTGAATACATCCAAGTCTAATATCTCTATATTTTTATTAGGTCGGGAAAACCACAGGCACCTCCCTGTTGACCATTTCTGGGACAGCTTCTGCCATGAGACTACTGCCTTCAAGTTTAGTGCTCTCAGTCACACACACGGTATGGGATTTTTTCATTATAATCGGTCCTTCTGTATCCTATCACATTTACAGATGATGAAAGATGTGTCTGTTGTCTTAATAAATGTTTAATTAAAATTAAATGTATAACTATAAAATGACACAAATTTTAGTAAGTTGAGAGGAAGCTATAGAATATATAACTTTTAGGTATATTCATTACATCTACCTCATTTTTCTTTCCGTAACATACAAGTACATCTTGCAAATGAATTGAGTTTTGAGATTTTGAATGGTTGGATGTCATACCACTTAATACATATATGTGTTAGTTAAAGATGATTTGGGAAAATTAAAATCAATAGTGTGCCAAATCTACTCACACTTATTAGAAGTAATTCCATCTTTGCAAATCTAATGATTCCCTGAAAATTTATTTTGGAGTGTATATCTATTTGTACTATATATTCCACCTGGATACTGCTGAATAAGAAAAAAAATTAAGGCATAAGAAGGAATGAAGCTGGTTTTTCATTACAAAAATGTCATCAGTAGTTATGGCAATTATGATAAAATATAAATCATCTTAAAATGATTTATATTGACTAGAATTGAGTACGTTTGTAATCAATACAAAAGTACTAATTAAAATCAGTAACCACTACTAATATCCCAATAGAAATAGGTTCATGATTGGCCTTTTTTTAATATGATCATTGATGTTAGCATCCTGAATCTAACTAATTTATCTCATTTAATACAACTCCCTATAGGTGTAGGTGTTCTTTTCATTGAATTGAGGAGATTGCAATTCAGAAAAAAAATAACTTATATAGAAGCAGAGTAATCGCATTTCTTTGCAATGCATTAAAAGGATTATAAGTAACAGTTCACAAATGAGGAAGTATGGATCACCAAAGAATCGTTGTAAATATATTCATTGTCACTAATATTCAACTAGATGTTGATTTAAATGATAGCTACTTAAGTTTTCTTTTTTCTTTATTTTTACATTTCAATGGCACTACTTTGGTGGCTACAAGTGCTACATAGTTTCTGAAATGTACTTTCTATAATGTATATAAAGAAACCAAGAAATCCTTGACCTACTAAACTTAAAGCTTCCATATGATCCAGCAATTGCACTCCTAGGTATTTACCCAAAGGACACAGAAACATCAATTCCAAAGAGCACCTGCACCCCTATGTTTATAGCAGCACTGTTTACGATAGCTAAGCTTTGGAAACAACCCAAATGCCCGAAAATAGATGACTGGATCAAGAAGATGTGGTACATATATACCATGGAATATTACTCAGCATTCATAAAAGATAAACACATGCCATTTGCAGCAACATGGATGGCGCTGGAAGGGATCATGCTCAGCCAAATAAGCCAGAAAGAAAAAGAAAAATACCGGATGGTCTCACTCATAGCAGGAATCTAGAAAACTTAAATAAGGGACCAGGAAAAAGAATAACTATAAGAAAGTAAAAATCAAAATCAACAAACAACTATGAACCAGAGACTCTCTGGGGTGTGGGGGGCGGGGAGGGGAGGGATTGGGGTCAAAATAAGAGGGTCGCAATTGTATGGGGAATATAAAAATAAAATTTATAATAATAAAAAAAAAACTTCTTAAAAAAAAAAGTAAAATCAAATCCAAAAAAAAAAAAAGATACCAAGAAATCATTACCCTTTGACCTAGTAATTACAATTCTGATGAGATCCTTTTTTTCCTAGTTATTTTTATGTTATTTATTTTTTTTATTTTTTACATCATTGTTCATTTTTAAGCAATATTTGCTTCCCCCCCACCCTCAGGTGTAGTCCCCATAGAATTTCCTTCACCAATGCACCTGTGACCATCACCTCAGTCCCCTGTGCTCCTCCCTCCCGCCCTATGATCCCTCTCCCTCCTCCTCCCCTGCAGGATGTCTCTGATTTATAATTGTCTGTTTTTGTTTTGTTGTGTTTTCTATTGTTATTATTTTTCCCCTGCTGTCTTATTTGGTTCCCCTATATTCCTGGTATAAGTGAAACCATCCAATATTTTTCTTTATCCTTCTGACTTATTTCACTGAGCATAATTCCTTCTAGCTCCATCCATGTTGCTGCGAATGGCATAAGTTTATCTTTTTCAGTTGTTGAATGGTATTCCATTGTGTATATGTACCACATCTTCTTGATCCAGTCATCTATTTTTGGGCATTTGGGTTATTTCCAGGTTTTACCTATTATAAATAGTGCTGCAGTAAACATAGGGCTACAGGTGTTCTTTTGAACCAATGTTTTTGTGTTCTTTGGGTAGATCCCTAGGAGTGGAATTGCTGGGTCATGTGGTAGCTCCATTTTTAGTAAACTGAGGAACCTCCAGACAGCTTTCCATAGTGGTTGGACCAGTTTGCACTCCCACCAGCAATGTAGGACAGTTCCAATTTCATCTGGTGAGATCTTTTAAAGAAATAAAAAAATAGATGACTTATACACAGAAATGTTTGTTATTAAATTGTTTATAATGGCAAAAATTAGTAAAATGACACCTTTGCTGTATTTGTGGTAACTGTATGTTTGTTTATATTTTAATGTTACTTATCCATTAAATATAGATATTTTCTTTATTTTTAAATTTCTTCCATTGGTTCTGTACTTTTAAAGTCTTCCCACATTGTGGAATATTGAAAATTTACCTACATTTTCTTGTTTTCTTCTCCTTTGCTTACAATGGGGGAGATATAACAGGCATCTTTTTCATTTACTACTTCAAGTCATCCAGATTTAGCTTTTTTAGCCATATATGTAATTACAATCTAATTTGATTCCCACTCAGCGTGGGAATGAACCCACACTGCAGAAGCTGCGGACAGCTTCATAGCATGGCAGCTTCACAGCTGCACCACCAGGGAGGCCCAATAATTATACTTTTGATATTTGTGTTTACAATGTGACTTATCCAATACTCAAATCATATATATCAGATCTTATTCCAGTGCCATACAATTTAAATCCTTTAATTTTGTTTTCTTACCCTATTTCTTTTTTCCCTATATCTTTTAAATAACTTCTTTTGTCACTTATTTCTTTGTACAGAAAAAATGTTTCTTTTTATCAAGTTCTGTTGAAGTTCACATAAACATTTGATTGCAATTGCATTAAATTTATACACACATGTTGTTAGCAGAGAACAAAGGAATACTCAGGGACCCAAAACTGTTAAGGGGTGTATGCCCTAAAAGAGAGTCAGGCCATCTACAAACAAAATCAAAGGAAACAGACTCTTAGCATGAAAGATGTTTAATACAGTTGGTGCACATAAAGAAAGAGAAGAAGGGATTTCCAATAATAGTTTCCCTTCCCCTTGTAGACAAATGCCTAGTCAAATAGACTTGGCCTATAGGAAAGCTCCTGAGGCCCAAAAGTTTGCCACAAGTCTAAGGTACCTTCTGGCAGGGAAATACAAGAAAAGGGATAGGCAGGTCCCAAAGAGCTGGGACAGAAAGAAATAATTAAATTTTAAAATGTACCACATAATCCATCATGAGTCAAGATAACAGCTGTCACTGGCTGTGAAGGAACAGGAGCAGCCTTCCCCATATGTCTCATTGAAGTATCTTTTCCAGTTGTCTCTTCTGTGTCCCCCCTCCATGTGTCTCCTTTAAAGTATATCCCCTCCTTAGCGTCTCCTCAATTTATATCCACCCCAGTCCTTCCCAGAAGCCCCCATTTAGGAAGTCTGGCTCATGGCATACTGGGAGTTGTAGTCCAAGATGCTGGAGGCAAGTGTTATTGGAGTGTGTTTAGTTCGTTCTTTCACTGACTTGGAATTTGTTCTTCGTTGTTCCTCTGATATTTTGGGGAGAAATACTTCTTTTTTAAATATTTATTTTTATGCATACAAGAGCTGGGGTACAGGCCAGAGATGTGGGGGTGGGGGGTGAGAGGATCTACCAGAGACTGAGTGGGGAACAGAACAGGCAAATTGACTGAAGCACACTGCTGAGGGGAGCAGCAGGGGACTCAGGAGAGGTCTGCTGTGCCATGTGGGTTTCTCCCTGGCTGCCGGGGATCGAACTCATACTGCAGAGGCTGCAGATTGCTTCATAATGTGGTGCTTAATCCCCTGCGCCACCAGGGAGACCCGAGAAATACTTCTTTATAATATTTAATCTTATCCAAGACCATTTATTTCATCGGTGTTCTTAGGCTTAGTATTTATAAATGTTAATAAAGTTCATTTTTAGCTTACACTTGCAGTTTTATTTTTTAAATGTTTTTATCCCCCATTTACCATTTCTTTTTCCCCTGCCACTACCTCTGGCAACCAAAAAAAAAAAACTGTTCTCTGACTCTATGAACCTGGTTTTTCATTTTTGCTATTGTTTTTTGAAGACTCCACATACAAGAAATAGCATAGGGTATTTGTCTTTCTCTCTGACTTACAACACTTAGCATAATGACTTTAAGGTCTGTTTTGTCACAAAATGATTATTAAATAATCCAGTTAGTAATTCTATGTAATGCAATTTCTCTGTAAAACAGAGACCAACATTTATGTTTCAATTTTAAATTTTCTAGTAGGAAACTAGAAATTAATTATACTTTTTAAACAATAATTGATATTGCTCATATTGATCTTCATATGACTTTCAAATTTAATTCACTTTTCTGCCGTATTCCTTATCAACTTTTCTGGTTTCTCTTGTAATTTTTCTTTTCAAGTAAACAGTGCACACCCTGCCTGTGTAGTGAGTTGACAGTTTGAGATGTATGCTCCCTGCTGTTCTATATAATAAAATCTCCAAAGGGTTTTGTTTATTCTCTAGGAATTTCTTATTTGCTTTAGTGCTATTAGGGATGTTCCTGCTGATTTGGGGAACATAAACTTTAAGGGCACAACAGAAATGGAAACTCTGTTTTTACATTGCTGTTGACATCTTTAGAGACATTGGGTTTCATTGCCCATATTGTACTCTTACTTCTAGGCATAATCTCATATACCATAAAAAGTATTTGTAACCTTAAAACTAAGTCTTTCTACATCTACATGGAACATTTCCTTGGTGAACATTTGAGAGCTGAAAAGATTATCTTATTCTTGACCTGTGTTCACCTACGTGTATAGCGTGGAATACTAATTTCAAGGGATAAAAATAGGTATGATGTGTAAAAAAAAACAACTAAGTTCTATGATCAGATAAATCCTGGAATCGTCATATTAAACAAAGATTTCTTCATATATATACTTTTTCATCATTGTTCATTTTTGTACAATATTTTCTTTCTCCTCTCAGGTGTAGTCCCCATAAAGTTCCCACCACCAATTCACCCTTGAACCATCACCATATTCCGTTGTGCTTTTCTCACCCCTGTTTTAATCTCTCTCCCATCCCCTCCCTTGCAGAATGTCTTTGATTTATAGTTGCCTGTTAATTTCGTTTATTATTTTCTTCCTGATCCCTTATGTGGTTCCCCTATATCCCTCCTATAATTGAAACCATCCAATATATTTCTTTCTCCTTCTGGCTTATGTCACTGAGCATGATCCCTTCCAGCTCTATCCATGTTGTTGCAGATGGCGTATACTTTTGTACTAGTTTTAAAATCAAAGAAGATACAAAAGAGTAAAAATTTGTTTTACAATATGGAATAAATTCTTCTGATTTTATTTGGTTAATAATGCTTTTATTATGTTGTGATCACGTGTCAGGGCCTATCTCATGAAAAACATAATATAACATGTTTAAATTGAACATTCATCCACATACAAAAGATAGGGACGAACTCAGGACAAAATGATGATCACTGGCATAGAATTCATTAGTACAAAAAAACATAGAATGTTTTAGAATTAGCTTCTATGCAAGAGCTTCAAAAGATAGAAGCTGTAAAGAAAGTTTGGAGTGTAACAGTAAAAGTGGTGAGAACTTTTGCACATTTGGGTCACTTTTGAGTAACTTAATACAATTTTGTAAGCTTTACTTTTTTGTTTTACTTCTTCAGTCTCTGAAAAATGAAATATATTCCAAACCATGACTTATGACCTGTTTGGTTCATTAGAAAGATCATAATTTCTACTTTATGCTACACAAATACTTAATTCCTCATTATGTTTGTTATTATACAAAAAATATGTAATATAGACTCCAATTCCAAGGTAGATATTACATTCATTCATTAAGGTTAATTAAAATCAGAACTTTACGTAATTTAAAGCAAAAAATTCCAGCAATTAAGTATGTTGGATAAGTAGAGTTTAAAATGAAAATCAATACTCATCTGTCAAATGTAATCAGAACTCCATCTGATATGTCAAAAATCCAATTATACCTGAACTGAAATTGTTATTTTTTTCTTCTTTTAGCTGTCATCCAATGTATATTTAAATCTAAAAGTAAGATCAAATGGATATGAGTTGCCCTGGTTTCCACAAGTTGAAATAAGCACACAATTGAAACTCCCTACTGTCACCATATCTGTGGGCAAGTCAGTTTAATCTTACAGAATGACTTAGATTTACATTTTATTTTTCAGTTATCTCATAAGAAGGATATGATGAATGCATTTTATGAAAACATCCATCCTAGAGTGTCCCTATTTTGACTGGGCACAGCCACTTTTTTGTCATATAATGGCTTTCCTTTCCAAGTAGGCATGTGCTGGCTTCAGTGGCTTATGATTGGAGCAGAAGAAACTGTCATTAATGTTGCTCATTTTATTATCACATAGAAATAGTGATCTTTATCACAACTTCTGTCACAAAGAAAAAGGGATATGGTGAGACATTTATCTTGCTGGAAGCACTAAATTTCTGAATACATTACCAGACTCTCCATATTTGACATTAGTTTGTTATGTACAAGAGATATTTTTAATTACTTATATACTTTTTACATCATCATTCATTCTCTCAGGTGTAATCCCCATAAAATTATCACCACCAAGACACGTGTGAACCGTCATCACCATAATCTCTTGTGCTCTTCCCTCCCATATTTTGGTTCCTCTCCATTCCCCTCCCCAGCTGAATGTCTCAGATTTATAATTTGCCTGCTATTTTGTCTATTTTTTCCTGATCCCTTCTTTGTTTACCCTGTGTTCCCTGTAAGTGAAACCATCTGATATTTCTCCTCTTTCCTTCTGGCTTATTTCACTGAGCATAATCCCTTTCAGCTCCATCCATGTTGCTGCGGATGACATGAGTTTATCTTTTCAATTGCTGAATAGTATTCCATTGTGTATATATATACCACATCTCCTTGATCCAGTCATCTGTTTTTGGACATTTGGGTTGTTTCCATATCTTACCTATTATAAATAGTGCTGCAGTAAACATTGGTGTGCAGGTTTCCTTTCAAATTAATATTTTTGTGACCTTTGCATAGATTCCAAGGAGTGGAATCCTGGCTCATATGGTAGCTCCATTTTTAGTGTATGAGGAACCTCCAGACAGCTTTTCATAGTAGTTGGACCAGTTTGCACTCCCACCATCAGTACAGAAGAGTTCCTTTTTCTCTACATCCTCACCAGCATTTGTTGTTGCCAGTTTTTTTTTTTTTAATATGTGCCATTTCACTGGTATAAGGTGGTATCTCATAGTGGTTTTGATTTGCATTTCCCTGATTATAGGTGATGTTGAACATTTTTTCATATACCTGCTGGCATTTGCATTTCCTATTTGGAAAAGTGTCTTTTTAGCTCTTCTGCCCATCTTTCAACTGGATTGTTTACTTTTTTGTTTTTGAGTTATGTGAGCTCTTTGTATAACTTTGAAATCAGTCCCTTATCCGTTGTGTGAAGTGTAAATATTGTCTCCATGTAAGAGGTGAGTTTTGATAATACTTAGTTCATATCTAGGATGTATATACAAATGTTTAGGCAGTTAGAGAGTACTGGATGATTCCTGGATTATTTTCAAATCATTAGCAATCCTTTTATGTAGTGTATATTTGCTAAGTTATCCATTCCTTCCTGCCTCCAAGACTCATCCCCAAGCATAGTCGGTATGTGAGATCTTACTACCACCATCTACTTTTCTTCCATGTGAAACTGTGTAATGTGCCCATTTACACCTGTTGTGAATGGAAAGGGAGTATCTCACCCAAGTCTCTGGCAATGCCGGTGCTGCCTCAACCCACATTTTCACCTGCTGGCAGCCCAGAAGCTCTGGTCCAGGCTGAATGTCCAGGGACCCTTGGACATATTGGCATCCTGTTCCCTAAAAGAAAGCTAAGCCTTTGAGTACCTCAAGTCTAACATTAGAATGAGAACTCAAGACACTGGCCCAAGGAAAGATTTATTGAAAAGCAATAGAAACAAATCAGAGCTCCAGGGAGATCTCCTTAAACAGAGACTCTCCAAGACACTAGAGCTAGACTTAGGAGTTAGGGCTGATGTGTGAGAACAAAGGCATTAAACTTTATTGGCTGAGAAAGTAGGGAGAATGGGTTTGGCTAACGTCCATTTGCTCATCCAGTTGTGTTCCATTTATTGTTGCTAATTGTGAGCAGCAATCAACTGTAACTTGGTGGTTGTGCAGGGCTTGTGACCATCTTATGGATAAATATCTCGTGGAGGTTGTGTGCCCACAGCTTCAGTTTGCATCGGTCTGGTCTCAAGGTCTTTAGCTCCCTTCTTCTCCAACAGGCTGGCTCGATAAGCTTAAAGATATACCTCTTGCATGCTTAGGCTGGGGGTCAAGTCAGTAAAACACACCCACAAACACACACAAACACACACACACACACTGCCAGGGAAATTTATGGTGACATATATGCAGGCCTAGAGTCATCAGATTGCCCAGTTTGTGGCAATTTGTAACAGCCACAGGACACTTATTCAGTCTCAAGATTCTAAGTCACATCGCCAGGGACCTGCGAATGTTATGAGATAACCCTCCTGCAATTTTTTTTTTTTTAAAGAAGAGGTTTTTTTTGTTTTTTTTTTTTTAAGATTTATTTTTATTTTTATACAAGAACTGGGGTACAGGCCAGATGTGCAGGAGGATGAGAGGATTCACCAGAGACAGAGCAGGGAGCAGAACAGGCAGATGGACTGAAAGCCCTGCTGAGGGGAGCAGCGGGTGAGACAGGAGAGGTCTGCCGCAACATGTGGGATTCTCGCTGCCCTGCCGGGATCGAACCCACATTGCAGAGGCTGCGGACAGCTTCACAGTGCTGCGCTCAACCGCCTGCGCCACCAGGGAGGCCCCCCCTCCTGCTGTAATTTTGTTGTTTGAAGGCTTAGTTGACCTTCAAATGGGAGATTATCCAGGTGGATCTAATCTAGTCACAAATGCAAAGAATTTTCTCCTCAGATGACAGTGAGCAATAAAAAGGGGACCTTGAACTTGTAAAAGCTTGGTACTTAATTTTTCATGTTCCAATTTCTGGAACCTATCAATATTGTATGACAAGGACTTTGCAGCTGTAATTAAATTAAGGCTCTTGAGATGGAGAGATTATGCTGGATTACCCAGGTGTGCCCTAATTTCAGTTACATGTTGTGGCAGAGGGAGTTCAATGACAGACACACAGACCACAAGATCATGTGATTGTGATACATTGGAGCGATGGAACCAGAAAATGACAGCAGCCATGGAGAACAACGAGAGACAAGGAAAACCATCTCCTTTAAAGCTTCCAGAATGATGGTGGCCCTGTTAACACCTTGATTTCATCCCTAGGATGCTGATCTGAGACTTCTCGCCTCCAGAACAATTGGATAATGAATTTTGATTGTCATAGGCAATCCGATTTGTGATAAATTTTTATAGCATCCACAGAAAAGTAATACATTGAGCTATTCATGATAGCACCTAACATTTCTTCCCACTTTCTCAGTTATTTCCATAGTGTGTTCTATAAACTTCAACAGAGGGAATTCGAGTCAGATCATTTGTCCGCTCTACCTATGGTGAAGCTTCCCTGAAATCAGAAAAATTCTCATGACTACTTTGAAATACACTGTTATTATTAGTGACAGTGACATTAAGTAACCTAGTTTATATACCTTGATTATCATGTTTTAATGTTTGGCAACATTTCCTCCCACCCAAAAAGAAAGTATGGGCCTAAGAGAATCACAATATATACAAGTGGAGAGAAGATCTATCTTGGATAGATAAAGATTGAAATAGAAAACAACAATTTATATTTGACAAAATATTTTTAAATGCTTCTATTTATTGGACCTCTAGTTTTACCAAGATAGCATATCCCATTCCTTTCAGGTTCTTTACCTCTTGTTAAAACATCCTAGACATAACAAACAAACAAGCATGGGAAAATGGGAAGAAGAAAGTGAACAGCTCAGAGACCTTATAACTTGAGGGATAATACAGTAGTAAGTTTAGATTTTCTTACAGCTTCTCATCTTTGACAGGGTTCTTCAGAAGCCTCTGTCCCAGAACTGCCAACAGGCAAAGCCAGAAAGCTACATGATGAGTCTGTATCTCTTAGCTGAATGATCTGGAAAAGGGTGGCCTAAATATAGAAAACCTTTTTTGGCAGTACTCAGTCTGTGTTGGTGTTGGAGCCAAGCAGCAAACTACTCTGCTGTTTCCCCAGATGAACTAGGAAGTGATCCCCTTCTGCCAACATAGTGTTGGTGGGGTGGAGAAGGAAATTTATCTTGTCTCTCTGTGCTGGTAGAAGGAGGCAGAGCTCCACATTCCTCAACAGTGTGGTGTCAACAGGGTAGTCATAGCTAAGAGGCCATCCCTACTTGGCAGTGATGAGATTTACAGAGTTGGTGCTTTCAGGGCCTAAACACTTCTAATGGCATCATTGTCAATGAGTCTGAGCAAATTGGTGTGAGCTGGGTGAGTAAGTCGGCTACTTTTCTTCCCACTCTTAGTGTCAGTAAGACCCAGTAAGATGTAATGCAGTCATTTGGCAGTCCTATTTCATCCCAATCCCTGGAGTCAGGGCAGTCTACAAGGTAGAGCCAATTGATGTGAGGCAAGGTCATCGGCATTCTGCTTGCCTTCTCTCTACATGTAAGAACTAGTGGAACAGAACCTCCAGTCCCAACTGATATCAATGAAGAAGATTGAAGTGGTGAGAGGTGAGACTAACTCACTCTGCTTCCTCCCATCTCTACTCTCCGTGTCTTTGGGACACCCCTCTTTGGGAACAGAACTTCTATCAAGCTCATATGCAATGAAGCAGTTTGAATCAGTGCCCCACATTCTGCTCCAATAAATGATTTTGAATTCCCATAAAACAAATGAACTAATAGAGAATCTGCAAAAATGTGTAAGATTAAGAATGAAATGGAAACTATAGAACTAATAAAATTACAATAGGTTAGATATCTTATGGATGGGATCAGAAATAGAATGGCAATGATGGAGAATAGAATCAGTGAATATGAGGACAGATCAATGGAGTTTACATAATCTGAACAAGAGAGAGATCATACACTGAAAAAAAAAAATGAACAGAGTTCCAGGGACCTGTAGGAAGATAATAAAAGAGGTAATATTCATCTCATCAGAGTCCCAAAAGGAGCATGTGGGACAGGAACATTATTCAAAGATACAAAGTCTGAAAGCTTGCCAAATTTGATGAAATACATATCCCTGGAGATTCAAGAGGCTGAGTAACTCCAGATAGGTTAAAGCAAAAGAAATGCATGACAAGACATATCATCATTAAATTTCCGAAACATAAACACAAACAAACCTTGAAAGCAGCCAGAGAAAAGCATTGCATTACTTACAAGGAAACAGCAATTCAAATGACAGGAGATTTTTCATCTGAAACCATGGATGCCCGAAGAAAGTGGTACACATTTTTCAAGTAGTGAAAAGAAGCTATCATAAACTGCAAATTCTATATCCAGAAAATGTATCCTTCATAACTAAATGGAAAATGTAGACCTTCTCAGAGGAAGGAGAAGAAAAAATTATATAAGCAAACCAACCCTTAAAGAGTAGCTAAAGGATATTTTCCAAGAAAATGATCACATAAAAAGGCTTAGAACTTCAGAAATCAAGTAGTTCTGTGACTTCACCAATAGCATATTCCACTAGAGGAAAAATTAATACATTGAACATCATCAACCTAAAATACTCTGTTAGGGAACAGTGGTATGGTGAAGGACAGAATTGAACTTTTTCCAGTCAACTTAATGTAGTATAGGCACATGTTGATTGTTAATAATGTATACCTGAAACATAATGTTATCCAAAGTTACTTCAATTAAAAAAGAATAAAAAATAATTCATAAGAGGATGATGCAATGGAAAGCTATAACTGCGAGAAAATATTTGTAAGCCACACTGTAGCAAAGGGTTAGTGTCTAGAATATATAAAAATGATAGTGAAAACTCATTAATGAAAATACAGTTAATTTCAAAAATAGGTAAATGACATGAACAGTTTTACCCTCAAAAAGAACATACTGATGCTAATGAGCACATGAGAAGGTGTTCAGTACCAGTAATATTTAGGGAAATGAGGGCCTCCCTGGTGGCGCAAGGGGTTAAGCTCCACACTATGAAGTAATTCACAGCCTCTGCAGTCTGAGTTTGATCCCCGGCCGGCTAGGGAACAACCCAGATGGCTCAGCAGACCTCTCCTGTCTCGCCCGCTGCTCCCCTCAGCAGTGTGCTTCGGTCGATCTGCCTGTTCTGTTCCCCACTCTGTCACTGGTGAATCCTCTTACCCCCTGTATCTCAGGCCTGTACCCCAGCTCTTGTATGCAAAAAAATATTTAGGGAAATGAAAATACAATGAAGTTTCACTACCAATCCCTTAGAATGGTAAATAAAAAATAGTAACATCATGTGTTGACAAAGATGGAGAGAAACTATCACTCATACATTGCTGGTGGGAATGTAAAGGGTATAGCCATTTGGAAAACTGGTTGTATTTATAAAAGTAAATGTAACTTCCCTACCTCCTAATAGTGGAATCCATTGGAATTTATCCCACAAAATGAAAATTTATGGCTACACAAAAACCTGAACACAAATGTCTATAGGAGAGTTATTTATAATAAATCCAAATCTAAAACCAGCCTAGATGACTGTCAGTGCATGGTACAACCATAACATAGAGTACTACTCAGCAAAATAGAAGTGAAGCGTCATAAGCACAACTTGATTGCATATCCAGGGAATTATGCTGAGTTAAGTCAACTGCAGAAGTTTATATATTGTATAACTCCATTTCTACAACATTCTTGATGTTACAAAATTATAGAAATGGAGACCTTATTAGTGGTTATAATGATTCAGGATTGGGATGGGGGAGAAAGAGGAAGGTCTATTAAGGATCAACCACAGGGATCCTTGGGGTGATGAAACGTTTCTCTATTTTGACTATATCAATATAAATATATTGGGTTTTATATTGTTTTACAGTTTTTAATTTATTTTTATTTATTTGTACATACAGGAACTGGGGAGCAGGCCAGAGGGCCAGGGGGTAAGAGAATTCATGAGAGACAGGGTAGAACAGGCAGATGGAGTGAAATACACTGCTGAGGGGAGCAGCGGGGGAGACAGGAGAGGTCTGCTGTGCCATGTGGATCAGCTCCCTGGCCGGGGATCAAACTCGGGCTGCAGCGGTAATAGTGCTGAGTCTTAACCCCTACCCCTAACAGTTTTGTAAGATGTTACCATTGGAGATAACAGGGTAAAGGGAACATGGAATCTCTCATTTCTTACAACTGCATGTTTATGTTTGTCTCAAATACTTTGTATTGGATAAGGATTATATCATATGAGATAACAGAAGATTAAAGATATCAGTATGTTTGATATATGTAATATATATATTTTAAAGATTTATTTATTTATGCATACAAGAGCTGGGATACAGGCCAGAGGTGTGGGGGGGTGAGAGGGTTCACCAGAGACAGAGTGGGGAACAGAACAGGCAGATCAACTGAAATACACTGCTGAGGGGAGCAGCAGGCGAGTCAGGAGAGGTATTTCTCACCATGTGGGTATCTCCCTGACCAGGGATCGAACTCTTGCTGCAGAGGCTGCGGACAGCTTCATAGGTTGCGTCTTAACCCCTTGCGCCACCAGGGAGGCCCTTATGTAATACATTTTTAAAAGACATGCAATATGCAACATTTATATGATTGCTAGTAATTAGAGCTAAATAAGCATAATCCTAGCAATAGCATTTATTTAGAAAAGAAACATTCTTATGAGACAATTGCTGTCTCCTGTTGATTTTAATTACCATATTTCATGTAGCTTTACAATCAATAATAAAATTTTTACTTGCAATAATAATGTTTTGTAATTTAATGTTGCTATTTATGAATTGGAAAATGTCTGAGAACTCAGTGTTTAGTGACAGCTACTCATGTGTGCTGCCGTCTGACATAAAGCATGCCTAGGTCTCAAATAATTGTCATGAATGTTTATTAAATTATGCAAGCAGTGAGGCATGAGTTCACATTCTTGACAACCTTTTCCTTCCTTTTATCTCACATGGCCAATTTTCCACAAAAATGACCTCAGGCTCCAATCACATAGATTTTTAATTACAATTTATAGCATAGAGCAGGTAGATTTCCTAGCTAGTCAGTGAAGCTCATTTTACTGTAAAACACAAAGTTCCAGCTCTTGGTTTTCAAAGATGTCTGGGTGCCTGCCCTTCTCAATAACCTCTATAATTTGAAATTTAGACCTGCTTATACGAATAGAATATTTCTATGAAGAGAACAGAAATTGAACTTAACAAAATAATTCATAAGGCCTGGATTTGTAAAATGGAACCCAAGTCACAGTGCCACTTGTCTATCATATTATCCGATGTTCTTTCCTTCAGCAAAACAGGTAAATAGTCTGTCAGAGGACTACTATCTGCTTAGGAGTTATAAACTGTCAGACCTTACAACAGTTAGGTTGGTTGATGGATATCCAAATGGGTTGAGACAAAGGGAAATAGAGAAGTAAGTGAATTGTAAGTGATGAACTTTTCATAGTGCATGGTTTTCCTTTAGTAAAATTTGCTGGAGTGTATGAAAACTGATGTGTACTCCTGACATCCAGCAATTTCTCCCCTTCTCCCATCTGATTTTCTTCCTTCATATTTCATTCAGAATTTAAAGTCAATTCACCATATAATTGTCTGTTTCTCCCCTTACATTGACCAGCCTAATTTTATTTTTTATTCATGTTCTTTACCTTCCCTCCCATCACATCAGAAAAACTCTCTGGCCTCTTATGACCAGTACTCTACTTGTTTACTGAATGCCACCACTACTCAACTTCATGGAGCTCTCCAAGAGCTCACCTCTCTTCTACTCTGTGATGATTCTTACTGAATTATTCCTATCAACATACACACGCAGGACTAGCCCTTGATGTTAAAAAATGCTTGCCTCGGGCCTTCCTGGTGGTGCAAGTGGTTAAGACACACCTATGAAGCTATTGGCAGCCACTGCAGCACAAGGTCTATTCCCAGGTGGCCAGGGAGCAACCCACATGGTGCAGCAGACCTCTCCTGACTTGCCCGCTGCTCCCCTCAGCAGTGTATTTCAGTAGATCTGCCTGTTCTGCTCCCCACTCTGTCTCTGGTGAATCCTCTCACCCCCCGCATCTCTAGCCTGTACCCCAGCTCTTGTATGCATAAATAAGTCTTTAAAAAAAAAGACTTGCCTCTCTTTACCCTTTATCCCTGACAGCTACCATCCTATTTCTCTGATCCCTCTTTATAGCTAAAATCTTGAAAGGTTTTCTATACTTACTGTCTTTGCTACTTGCACCGTTATCTTTTGAACCCAAGTTATCCAACTCCCACCCCCCATAATTCTACTAATGTGGCTTTTTAAAAGTTCAGTAAAATAGCATTCCCAGATCTGATCTTTTCATGCAGTCCTGATCTTGCTTACCCCATGAACTCTCCTTGACATAGTTGGTCTCTCACTGTTTTGGAAACAGTTGGCGTTTAGGACTCAATTCTCTGTGATTCTTCTGTCTCTCTAAGAAGCCCTCCTCATTATTTACCTGTTACTGTCCTCCTGACTTCCTCAATGCCCAAGACTCTGTCTTCTCTCCTCTTCTCATTACTAGGAGATCATTCAATCTCACATGAGATTCCAAAAAATTCTAAATTGATGAGATCATTCAGTCTTTCGAGAGATTCCAACAACTTCTAAATTGATAGCCCTAACCTCGACCTCTCCTTGAATCCAGATTTGCAAATTCCCCTGCTATCTCAGTCCTCTTGCAGATGTTTGTTACTTCCTTTGGACTTTGATCAAATGACACCTTAATGGAAAGTTCATGCTGGACCATCCTAAAGTAATACCCATATCACTCTTTATTTTTTATTATTATTTTTTTAAAGATTTATTTATTTGTACAAGAACTGGGATACAGACCAGAGGCACAAGAGGGTGAGAGGATTCACCAGAGACAGAGCAGGGAGCAGAACAGGCAGATGGACCGAAGACACTGCTGAGGGGAGCAGCGGGCAAGACAGGAGAGGTCTGCCACGCCATGTGGGTTTCTCCATGGCCGGCTGGGAATTGAACCTGCGCTGCAGAGGCTGGAGGCAGCTTCACAGCGCTGTGCTCAACCTGCTGTGCCACCAGGGAGGCTCCCATATCACTCTTTAACCATTTATTGTTTTACCTAATAATGCCTTACAAATAATACATTTTATTAATTGTTTTACTTCTATCCTCAATCCCCACTGTGTTCTAGAGTAAATGACCTAGTAAAACAGGAGATTTCTTTTCTTCACTATTTTATCCCTAGTGCTCATTACAATGCATAGTACATAGTATTTTCTGAATAGGTCAAATAATAGTGTAGGATCAATAAAGACTGTATAAAATGGGAATATCTCGATAGAACTGGAATAGTGTATTTGCCACACCAAAGCCTTGGTGTGTATATGTGTATTACCTTCTCCACATAAGGAAAATTTCACTTAGAAGTTTAAATAACTTCCCCAGTTTACCAGAACTAGTGAATAACGGGACATGGATTAAAATTCTCGAGCCCATGTTTTATACTATATTGTAGAATATTCCTGCAGGGGATGTGAGATT
Source organism: Talpa europaea (assembly GCF_964194135.1). Lineage (NCBI taxonomy): Eukaryota > Metazoa > Chordata > Mammalia > Eulipotyphla > Talpidae > Talpa > Talpa europaea. Next base: position 22,421,472 of record NC_140081.1, read on the forward strand.
TTACATATACACACACTTAGAGTACTTAGTAAAGTGCAGAGGCCAAGAAAGACATGGTAATTGATCCATACCATGTATTAATTGTAGTGATAGTATTAGTAAACAATATTTTATCCTAAAGTTCTCTGTGAGTAATTTTAATTAAAATTAGATAATTTTCAAGAAATTATTTAGTTCCCTGAGATTTTGTTACTAGTATTTTTTATTAATGGAACATTGGTTTATAACAATATAGAAGTTTCAGGTATACAGCATTATAATTCAGCCTCTGTATTCTCTGTATTGTGATCACCACCAAAAGTCTAGTTCCCATTCTTTAGCATACAGTTTATCCCCTATACCCCTTTCACCCACATTTCTGCCCCCTACCCCTCTAGTAACCTCCATTCTGCTCTCTGTACCTAAGAGTTTGTGTTTTATTTGTTCATTTATTTTATCTTCCACATATGAGGGAAATGATAACAGTATTTGGCCCTGACAGTTTTTTTTTAATCTTGGTTATATTTTCTGTTCATAAGGAAAATGTTACTATAGATTAATAAGGCTTGAAGGACCTTAAAGATATTTTATTCCAAGCTCTCATTTAAAGCTCAAAACCCTTATCTCACTGCAGTTAGTACCTATTCAGCATGTGCTTGGTTCTTCAGTGACAAAAACTCTCTCCACTGTGTCTCAGGTTAGGAGGCTCTGGAAGTGGCTCTGATAGTGAATTTTTCATTCATTTTGAGCCAGCAATGAAATGTTTACATTAAAATCAATATTTTCATTAATCTCCCAGGATGAAATACTTTTCTTGCTAAAATGAAGATTTATGCTTACTTTACTTACACTTGAGATTTTATTCTAGCAAGGCAGGAAACTCATAATCATTAAAGCATTATAAAATGTCTATATTTCATATAGAAGGTTAGTGCATAAGCATTTCCAACACCTTTAATCAAAAGATCAGTCTAAATAAAAGTTCTAAAGTACACTGAATAAAATTTGAATAAAATATCTGTCATAGCAGATATTAAAAGCAATACAGTAATGAAGTGAATGTCATTCTCTAGTATTTCTCAGATATTAGACATGAAATAATATCACCGTTCAAGAATTTTATAAATATATAGCTCACTCGTAAAATATATTAAGATATAAAACAAATTATGTAAAAGTAAATATGCATGTTTACTCCAGATACTTGTTAGGCTTTTGCATTTCAAGAATGATAGCTATTATAGAAAAAAAATAGAGATCTGTATTGTGTGTAGTTACTATAGGGATATGGAGTAAAACAAAGAGAAGTTCAAAGCAGAGATTGTTTTGAGTTTAGAATATGTTTCATTAGATTATTAAATTTTATGATTATGGTAACCATCACTCTAGCTAGATTTCCCAGTCAGAAGACAGAAATAACTGATAACAGTTTCTCCCAGTTTGCTACTATACACATATGAAGATACTGAAAATTGAGACTGGCTGAAAATTTACTTCAGGAACCTAGTATCACCCAATTGAATGCACAAAAAGGAAAAAAATAAAGGCCATATTCCTGCTCTTGGATAGGTCATGGACGGATATAAAAAAATTGCAAAATTAATGTTTATGTGTAAGGTAATCCTGTTAAAAGTACTGTTTTCCCCACTCCATTAATTTCCTAGAACTAACTGTTCATTCCAAATTGAGAAAAGTTCTTTTTAAAAACGAGATAGAAGAGGAGGCACTTAGTCCTACTAGAAAATAAAATGTCTGCAATTTAAAGTGTGATCTTTGCATATGAAGAAAAAGATCAAGGGAATCTAGAAAATCCAGGAAAATACCAAAATACATATCAAAATGCCATGGATAAAATTTCAGATGAGTGAACTTTTAAATAAATGGGTTATGGATAACTATTTCCATCTAGAAAATAAGATTGGACATATTTTATATGTATGGATAAATTACATGTATGAAATAAATATAAAAATGAAAGCATATAAATATTAGAAGAAACCTTAGATTCTTTAGAAGACAGAAATATATGGACTGCTTTCCCATCTATTCACAATATTGCAAAGGACAAAGGCAGTAAATACCACAGGAAATAAAACCCATTTGTGAAACACAAAATGAAGCTGTTGAATTCTCAGAGTTCTTTTCATTGTTAAATTTCAGTGATTTCTTGGAATTTAATAGCATCATGGTGATTCTTACTATTCATGTATATAATAATAATTAAAGAAATGGTGCATTCAATAGGGAACTGCAGTTCTAAACATAGACTGGTAAAAAGTTTCAGCCACAAGCAGAATACTGGATTTTTAGATAAATGGCATTATCTTTCCATATTTTCAATTCCAACATTATAGTAAAGTATGGTGTAAGCAATAGATTATCACTTTGTATTTCAGTCCTGACTCCTCATGCCGTCCAAATGCATCTAGGTTTTCTTTTAGTCCTAATATAATTTATTTTTAGTGATAATATGATTTTATAAGAGTAAATGATCGTTTGTAAACTTTATTTCCTTGGGGATAATATGGTTTGACTCAGTTCGTGCTGAGTCTGTCATGTTTCAATTCTTTTTTTTTTATTATTTATTTTTTTGGAACAAGAGGAGTTCATTATGCTCTTATTCTTATTTTAAATATTTTTACATCTTTTTTTTTTATTTTTGCACAATGTATCCTATGCTATTTCAGCTCCTGCTTTTATTCGTTTGAAGATTCATTAAAAATACAGAGCTCAGGGGTCCTCCTTGGTGGCACAGGGGTTAAAGTCTCAGCACTGTTAATCTGTTGCCAGCCACTAAGGCATGACTTCGATCTCCAGCCAGTGAGCTAACCAATATGGCACAGCAGACCTCTCTTGTCTTGCCTGCTGCTCCCATCAGCAGTGTATTTCAGTCAGTCTGCCTGTTCTACTCCCCGCTCTGTCTCTGGTGAATCCTCTTACCAGCTCACACACACACCTCTGGCCTACTCGCCAGGTCTTATATGCATAAATAAATAAAAAAAATCTTTAAAAAATACAGAGCTCACAAAGACAAAGTTGAGAATAGCAGTTGTTGTTTGGATATCTTAATAAACAGCACAATCTCTCACTGGGACTTTGTGCAAGTTATTTAGCTAAGTTGTTTCAATTTCTCCATCTAAAATAAGAAACATAGTAATAATTTATGGTTATTTTCTGAAAATAAAATGAGCTAAGAATTAAAAAAAATCTTAGCACACTGTGACATCAGTAAATATTAGTTCATAGTGATAATTAATTATTTTTAGCTATGGTATTTGACCTTACAACATTTTCATTTTCTGAAGAAATAGCATTTAAAACTTGAAAATATGTAAGAATTTTGGCTTGGGATGTTTTGCAGAGGGGTCATTTGTATTTCCTTTCTTGATAGTCTTAATAATTTAGTCCAGTTTTATCATGTAACAAAGAATTTTTTTAAAACAATGTTAATAATCCCTTATTTTCTTAGTAAAAATTGTACTAAACCCTTCAAGATAAAGGAAGACACCCATCACTTAGAAACCCTTACTGTTGCAAATGACATGATGCTCACCAGGCTTTCACCCTCTCCACACTTGTCCCAAAGGAGTTTTTACTTTTTTTTTTCCCCGGAAAACTTGGTCTCACGGCCATCTGTTTCTGGATCCCATACATGAAATGTTATTTAAACATGCAACATTTGGGCACCAGCCCAGAAATAGTAAATCTGAATCTCTAAAGTTGGGCATCAGCACACGCAATTTGGTGCTTCTGCAAAGTGAAGGTTGAAAAATTTGAATTCATTAGAACACACGAAAATACTGTCCATTTTTCTGCCTACCGGGTTTTACAACCTGGAGCAGATGCCCCTTTCTATTACAAATAAGCCTCAGCTTCCCTCATGGATCAGTTAACTAAATGAACAGTTTGCTGCAAGCAATTTGGGGGCTCCAAGCAGAAGTATGGACCTGTTATGGTCTAGGAAAAAACTATACTAGAAATTAATATCAAAAATTGCTATACTTTTTTTTTGGCAAAATGTTATAAGACTTGGAAAGATTCATAGGTTTTTTGTTGTTCCTTTATCACTTTGGGATACACAAGCCATCACTTTGAACATTATCTCAGCCTTTCCAGCCTGTTTAGAACCTTCTTTTCTCAAAATAAAATGATTTTTAATAGGAATGATGACATTTGAGGAAAATTAGTGAAGTGTACTTATAATTTAACAAAATGTGTTTTTTGTTCAGAAGTGATTTTGAAAAGTTGATTATTAGTAAAGGAATTAGAAGGTTACTTTCTGCTGTTAAAAATAGATTCTGGGGCCTCCGCGGTGGCGCAGCGGTTGAGCGCTGGGTTGTGAAGCTGCCCGCAGCCTCTAAAGCGCCGGTTCAATCCCCAGCTGCTCCCTGGCCACAGGAGGAGGGTCCCACATGGCGTGCAGACCTCTCCTGCCACCCGCTGCTCCCCTCAGCAGTGTACTTCGGTCCTTCTGCCGGCTCTGCTCCCCGCTCTGTCTCTGGTGAATTCTCTCACCCTCCCGCCCTTCTGACTGTACGCAGTGCATGTATAAATAAATAAAATAAATAAATAAAAATAAATCTTTAAAAAAATTAGATTCTGAATGGTGGTTTCCAGAGCGGTGAGGGTGGGAGAAAACAATAAAGACCTCAGTTGGATGGTGGTGATGGTAACTAGACCATTGGTGGTGGGTGTGGTGGTCTATGTAGATACACTTGTCAAGGTGTGAAGCTGCACCCTAAAATTTATGGTGTTATAAACCAGTGTTGCCTCAATTTAAAAAGTTATATTCTGAAAATATTTACCACATTAAGCATTATTTGTGTGTTTTTTTACAGGACTCTTATTGCCTCCTAAGGGGAATGTAGATATCCCCGTGTTATTTGTCCCCCACATTATGAAATTACACAAAACAATAGTTATTGTTGAAATGGTGAGGGCAAATGGAAGAGACTGGCCTATTGATAATTTTGATGAGTTGAGCTCCCAGATGAAAAGGTAACATTAAAAAAGGATAATGAAAGAAAATGATTTCATTTTGACTGGCTCTGATGGGATTAGTTCCTTTTATATGTTATGCAATGTAAAATTCATGATTTCATATTCTCGAAAGTGTTGTAACTTACATGTTCAAAACAGGAAATATATATTTGTTGTATGATTACAGTATATGTCACTGCTATGTGGAGTTGGAGTGATGAGCAAATTAATCTAGAATACCATATCAATATATCAGAGTCAGAGACCTGCAAAGGGACTCCTTTTGGACTGGGAAAACAGAAACTATTAAGACTCTAAATAATCTATATCTAGAGAACAACCTGGATCAGCTTGTCTGGGCAAAATATAGAAGGCAAATTTGGCACTCACCAAGTGATAGTGCTGTGCCCAATGAATATGGCTTCTTGATAAAACACACCTTTCACTATGGAATAATGTGCCATTGATAGAATACAGCTTCCTTATACCCCTCTTTCCTTTGCTGACATTTAATCAAACTCCAATCATCATGCAAAATTTAAATGTGTTCTCTGCTTTTATCATTTAATTAAATAAGTTGGTCTAGAAATCATAATTAAAAAGAAATTCTTGCCCCACAAGTACCAATTTCTTTGCCACATTTAAAACATTCTTTTAGGGGCCCCATTATTGTCCACTGGGTCATGCTTTTCATCACTCCTGTAGTCAAGACTGCCTGCATGATCTGTGGGCATCAATATAAAATGAAAATAAGAGGGTCCTTGTTCAAAAATTAAGAATGCCAAGATAGTTACAGTAGTATATTAAACAAGCAAGGACACTGAGTGCGGGTTTTTGTGCTATGGCATAGGTCACATGACCTTGAAGCTGGTCTGTCTGCTGTGCACCTGTTTTGTTTTAACAAGTAAAGCCCATTTTCAACAATGACTGAATCATTTTCTAGTATTGCTGTCTTCCTGATGGCATATGACGGTTTTCTGAAAAATGCTCTTTCTTCGAACTGATATCCCCTGAAAGTAAATCCCCCCATTCTGAAGTTCTGTCCTTAATGGCATTTTTCAGTGTTTTGTGCTTCATATATTTACTTGAGTTGTGACCCATGGGAAAGGTATTACCTCTGATTAATCATTGTTTAGTCACATCAATAAATACCAAACCAAGTGTTAAAAGAAGGGGGTGGAAGTTCTTCATTTTTAGCTTATATCTCATGATAGTGTTATTACATACTCTTTGTGATAATATTTATAAACATTACAGCATTTGCAGAAAATGTTTTTTATGCCATGCTTACTTCCACTTTGCCATCGTCTAAATTTGCAAACTTTCCTAAAATTACACTAGATTAGTGAAGAACATATTATTTTGTACTTATTTTGATAGTATTTATGTCTTTTGTTCATGCTTAATAATTTGATTTCTAATTAGAATAATGGGAGTGAACAGCGCAGAAATTCGAGCAATATACTGGATGTTTCCCGTTCTTGGACTTCCACAGGCACCGCATGCTAAAACTCCACAACGTAGGTCCATTGCGAGTCTAAAACCTGTTCTAGTAATTGTTTTTATGTACAAATGTCTTGCGAAAAACATGGATATGATTTTATAAACATACACTGTTTATTTGCCCTAAGTCCATTCTTCACTTGTAAGAACACTTTAGAGGTAATATTGTTTTCCTGGCTTAACTTTATCACCATTGATGTTTTAGTATTTCTTTTTTATGGAATGTGTCTCAAACCCAGGGTACTTCTCTTGTTCTGTGAGCCACCATTTCACTTTGTGCACTTTTATATTCTATTGTCCATTGGGGCAGGTAATTGAAAAAGGATCTCACTCCTTGTCTCAGTGTAAAAATAATAGAATGTGAATTCATGGTGATTTATTTGCCAGGGCACTCACTCATTTCCTAAGGACTAACAGGACAACACCAGTGACATGATGCTAATTGTAACTTTGATCACACACTTATTTCCAATTTAATGCTTTAAGAGTAAAGCTAATTATAGCCAGAAAAGCTATATGTTTTCCTTAGCCATTTCAACCCTCATAATTTGCATCATACCTTTGTACCCTTATTGTACATTTTGTATATGATTCTAAGTCCAAAATGTTTAATATTAACCTGTAAATTTTAGAATTAAGAATAAATTTATTTGAAATATTTTATACTCTAAATGTGGTATACATTGTGAAAACAGTTAAATTTGTGGACATTATCCAATTTCGCCACTTAGATTTATATATATCATTATTGATACCACAAAAACATAGTATACTTTTTTAATGTCATGACTCCCTTTTTATCCCGGGTTTTTTATTTATGTCCTATGTACATATAAATTATACTCTATTTTAGAGAAATAATATTTATATAAACACTATACATGGACTTATAAATTTATAGAGGTAATGCTAAAGCAATGCATCAATACTCTTGTCTATAATTAATAGTTATATATAGCAACAACATTTTGTCTTTTACAATATCACTGACAACTTCTCTTGCAATAGGATATAAGGAAATATTAGAATTGAATATATATATGAATTCATAAATGAAAATAAAGTATTTCACTTAAAATTTAAATGTGAATCATAAGATGTAAATGAATGATATAATAGGAAATATTTTAAATGTAGTTACAAAAATAAATGTTGTAAAACTTATTTTTTTAATAATTGAAGATGCTTTATTGTATTATCATAAAAATAGTTTGGTATTTACCACAATGAACATACAGATAGCTGAAAAAAATTCACATGTTCACAACCACCACTTGATTTATTGATATAACTAAGGTTAGTTTCTGAGTTAAATTTCTACATCCTAAAATGATCTTCTATAATCTAATATATATCTTGTACATTTATCTCTTTATTTTATTTTTGTATATTAGTTAATATTCATATTTGCTTCCAAAATGTCTTTATAGATGTTGCATGAGTGTCTTTGTATGTGTGTATGTGTGTGTGCCCTAATGCCATATTCAATGACAAGTCAAAGTATGCCAAAGGGACTTTTATTTTTCATGATATCATTCATTACCTTATATCTCAAGAATAGCATATAATCCAATCATCAAATTAAAAATATTTCTGTCCTGCAGATACCATAACATGTCAAGCCAAGAAGCGAATAGAAGAGGAAGTGCAAGTCACACTAACTGGTGATTTTTGGGGAGACTGTCCTATATTCAATCCGTCAGATTTTATAGTGCTTCCAAAAAGAAATTCAAATGATCATTATGAAGATCTTATTGGTAAGCGAACTACAATCATAGACATTAAAATATGATCGTAAATAAAAATGCAGATTCCTTAAATTACAGGATGTTGATTGCTCAGTTACATGAAAATCCATGGCCATTTATTTTTTATTTACAGTATGTCATCAAAGTAATACTCAATGAATATTATGTTTGTTCTCTTTACATAGTAACTTCCAGAATGTCAATTATTATGATGATTAAGAAATTTATAAAAATAGATAATTATTTTGTCAATGGTGAGAAGAAAAAAACTATTAACTATAATTTCCACTTTCCTTTTACTTTAGTATCTTCATATACACTCTCTGATTTAAGGAATATCATTGAAGCCATGTCTTGCAACTTTCAATTTAGAATAAAATATTTTAAAAATTGAATAAAATATGTCTTATTTAAAGAATCAAAAATGACATGAATTAGATCTAAAGCCCAATTTTTATATAAAAAGCCTTCTGATATTTAAGGCCTTAAATCAGACTTTTCACAAAGTTAATATGGTGGTCTGGCAAAATTACGACTCAATGATGCAAACATTATTTTTGAACTGTCTTCCAGTTGTACTAAAGTAGAATGTTCCTATTTCACATTGAAGGGGAAGTTCCTATAGCAATATAGTACTTTATTAAAAGCAAATGGGGAAATCTATATCCACGTATTATTTTAAAAGTAAATTGACCACAAATTTAGGCATGAAATTCCTTGCAGAAATAAAATATTTCCCCTAGTTTTTTTATCCATATCTGTCTACAGCTTTTTCACTTTGATCTTAGTATTACTATCTCTGTATCTTACCTATTTTTTCAGTGATAATTAAATGATCTATAGCTGGAGACTGATAGAAAGTATACAAGCATATAGAAAGAGTATACAAGAGATACAGTAAAATAGTTTTTAATTTTTTATATTAGTGGCAATTTTTATTTAGTAAAAAATATTCATTCTAAACAATTCATGAAACCAGTTTTATGTATTATCCTCACATGTTTCCAATCACGCTTGAGTGGTGGAAACATGTTAGAAAATAAACCAGCTACTTTAAATGAGACCAAATAACAATGTGAAACAAGACAGGCTGACTTCTCCTTCACAATAGAACCGGAAATCACAGGAGATCGAGCCATGTAGTACCTCTGTCCCTTGGGGTTATCCAGGGACCTATTCCTTTCCTTTTCTTGTTTCACTATCCTGGAGTGGTCACCTTCCTCATGATTGACTGTACAGTCTTATCTCAATTGGAGAGCATGACCTGAGGATGCACATATCATTTCTCCTTACATTCTAGACCCGGCTACAACTGAGGCTGGAAAATGCTGTTGATAGATACAGAAAAAAAATTGGGGCCATTCTATTACTAAATGAAGGGAGAAAATAAATATTGGGGAAATAATTAGAAGTCTCTGTCATATTTCATTCACTGTGAACTAATAAAGTCTACCATCAATCCACCCAAAAGTACTTAAAAAAAAAAAGATTTATTTATGCATACAAGAACTGGGGTGTAGGCCAGAGGTGCAGGGAGTGAAAGGATTTACCACAGACAGAGTGGGAAGCATAATAGGCAGATTGACTGAAGTACACTGCTGAGAGGAGCAGCAGGCAAGACAGGAGAGGTCTGCTGCAACATGTAGGTCAGCTCCCTGTCTGGGGATTGAACTCATGCCACAGTGGCAGGCAATAGCTTGATAGCGCTGAGACTGAACCCTGTACCACCAGGAAGGCCCCCAAAAGTACTTCTTAAGAACCTTTTATACATCAAATTTTTGAGGGGTCTGGAAACAGCTCCTCCCTTATCCCTCTCCATCAGGCTGGTGTCCCCACTCTTTAGGATGGAGTCCCAGTCAGTATCTGGTCAGTATGTCAAGTCCCCTAATACAATGAGAATCCAAATGTAACTAGCTGGTGCTCTGTACAGCCCCTCCAGCCATGGCCTGAGTACCACCTCCCTTTTCCCACGTTCCTGTTCCCCCTGTCTGCCATAGTTGTTGTTACTCCTGTGCCTTCTACCCTCTCCAAACCCAGATTAGAATCTTATTGTTATCATTGCCGACTTATTTATTAATCTGTGTATGTTTCACAATGACTATCCTAAGTTTTTTCTATTTTGTGTTCATTTTAAGAGGATTTTTCATCAAAGAAACCCTATGAAGTTAATAGTATCAGTGCATTGTTGTTTTACAAGTAAGGAAATCTAATTAAGAGAAGATACAACACAGCCATGGAAGGGGCGGTATATAAATACAGACCTGACTCTATCTTTAAATTATTTACTTTACATTAATTAGTTTTTTTTATTTACTAGATAGTTATTGATGGTATAAGCCATGTGAGATAAGAAGAAAGTAATACTATTATTAGATTGCACAATAAAATATTTAGTTTTTAATCATGTTCATTTATTGTTTCTTTTTTCCCTTTCATTGAATTTTAGTTTTGTAATTGTAAAAAATGCCAAGTGAATCACAGACCACTTAAATTTGTAAAAATTGAATTACATTTCTATGATAAGGGAATTTTCTGTTTCAAGACTTGGAAACTTACTGTTTGTTTTAAAAAAAATATCCATTGAGATGGCAATACTTGATGGGAGTATCCAAATAGTATCTCAATTTAAAATAAATGCAAAGCATTAAGAAAAAAACTATCCATTAATAATGAAACTAGACTGATGTAAACCATTTCCACTTATCCCAAAAGCATTATTACAAGTTTGATACCAATTTTGCTTTATTGATCATTGAAAGATGTAGGAAATATAATATTTAAGGAAATGAAACCCTGTTCACTTTCTTCTCTTCAACCAGTAACCAGTACTGAAAGGGTATTCTGATAGTTTATGCAGATCAGTGATAAAAATATTAGTATAAATTAGCCTTAGAGTTCAAATGTCTAACAGAACTGTCAATTTCCAGTGACAAATATATGTAAGTACTTTTTATAATGGAACATAATTTTAATAAGCAGACAACTCAGTAACCTTGCCCCCAGAGAATATCTAGTCTCTTTCTAAAATGATATTATTTTGTGTGTCATCCTACTATGCTTAACTAAATTTTAGTAATTGCTTATTCAAACCTTGATTCTATCTGAAATCTATCCTGATAAAGACAAATGTTGATTTTTATGACATTAAGTATAAAGCAAGGTAAAGAAATTCTTGTATATAGTAACCATTTTAGGATGCTCTTGCTACTTTGTTTCTTAAGTTGTACTTGTCAGGTTTTAAGCTAAATAAGTTAAAAATCTGGTAATAGAAATTGATTAAATCCTATTACCTGGAAAAAATGTGCTTCCTTCTATATAAGTAGGGTCTGTAAGGAAAGTGTCACCATCATTTTTGGGGGTTGAAAGTCATATTAGGAAAACAATCTCTCAAATAGCTCTTGAAAAATACACCTTTGGATGTGGCTCATATTTCACTGCTTCATTGCTTTTCATGATGAAAAAATAATACTTAACTATTGAACATAAGCATATGGAAAATTTGCAGGCTTGTCTCACCATGCCCTCTCAAATAACTTTTTCTCTTTCAGTACCACCAAACTCAAGAAGCTCATCAATATTTTGTATAAAGACACTTTAATTGGTGAATTCTTCTAAAGCAGGTCCTACTGTGCAAAAGTAGATTTTTTTCAGTTCCTTCTCAACTTTAATGTTTTCCTCAATGATATCTAAATATTTGACCTATGATATCTAAATGATATCTAAATCAATCGACCTTTCACTTTTCTGGGGTTCTTACAGGCATCTGATAATAACTTGATTCCTTTTCCTGCCCTTATTCCAAGGGTGTAACCAACTTCCTTCGCCCTCTGTGACTGTCTCCACTTGCCCTTGCCATCCCACATCAGTCTTTATAAAGAGCCTTGTCTGACCACATGGTCTGAACACTGTTTTAGACTTTAGTGTATGCAAAGGCAAAGCAGCTATTTCCCCCCATATTAGTAATTTAATTATAGTTTACTCAGTACATTAGTCATGGTTTTTATGCCAGTTTTAGTTCCTCGTGTCTCTTAACTCCCTTCCAGTGGAAATTAAAGTACTTTACTCTGTAACTTGGCCCGTGATGGGGTTTTAAGCACTATTATTAATTGCACCCAGTATTCTCTCACCCAAGTTTATAGTCTTCAGAAGTAGATGTAGAAATGAGACTATACAGGGATGAAAATGTTACCTGGTATTATTTATAAAGACCAACTGGAAAATGATTTGGTATTATGGACCCCTCTGGGCTTATTAATATGTATAGTCCACTGACATGGGGTGTATTTACCCCAAACAAGTCAGGTGTGTATTCTTTATAAGAACAAACAACCTGCACATGAAGAAAGAGAAGAATGTGTGTACTGGGTACAAGACGTTGGGAAAGAAAGTCTGTTCGTCTGCTCATGTCCTTTTTCCTTCACCCAAGTTCGCTGCTTAGATATGATGCTTTTTCTCCACTGACAAGTTATGATGGAGGAGGCAGAATGATGCTAAGATTTTTTTTTTTCTCTCCTATTCTTTCCCCTTCTGTGAATGAATAGGCTCCTCTATGGGAACATAAGTAGGACATAAGAATCCCTACTACTCCCTTCACATCATCCTTCCTTTGTTTTCATCTTCTCCTTTTCCCAAGAGTTTGATAACCCTTTCAAGCAGTATAAATGAAAATGCCAGGACCTCTGTGTTCTTTCTACCCTTCAAACACACACCATTGAGTAAAACAGGATTGATTGATCACTTTCATATCTTTTTCATTCACCAACAATCTGTGGAGCATTTTTGCTGCCAGATATTATGCTGAGCCCCAGAGATGTGAAAATTAACAAGACACAGACTTGTCAATGAATTTAAAGAACATTTATCCAGTATGTTAGATTTATGACCTGCACTATTTAAATCAATTGGTATTGCCCTACTGAGATATTGTTATACTTGGATTTTTATATTGTGTTTTGCAATGAGTGAAATTGCATTTCAGTGAGATTACAAATTCTTCCCTTTGGGCAGAAATTTGCCTATAATTGTATTTATTTTTCTTAAATAAGTCTTGGTCCATGCAGTCTTTGTGTCTCTCTGGGGGTAAGTTCAGGGACTGTCTCTTTGGGACATTTTCTGTGGGACATTTGGGACATTTCTGATTTTAACATTTCTGCACCATCAGATTCATAGTTCTTCATTTATTCCCCAGGTATTCTGCAGCTCAAAGCCATTGTTCTTTAAGGAACTTGTTGCCTTTTTTGCATTTGATTTGCTAAGTTATGTGTCACCCTGGCCTCATTTCATCCTAGGCCAGTCTTCTTGCTACATGTTGTTCGCATGTTGTATGTAAACTCCCATGTCGAGGTTGGTCTATAATCACAAATAGCTCCTGAGAAACCAGTCTCTGTACTCCCACGACCCCACATTGGCCTCCAGTCTTGATCCATTCCTCTGTTCCTGTTCATTTGTTCTCTCTGCTTAACTTGCTCCACTCTGGCTTCTGCCCGAGCTACACTAGTGAGACCGTCCTGAGAAGACCTTCAGCCTTATTCAATGTGGCTCATCCAGTGGTCAGATTTATATTCTAAGTTTACTCATCACATAAGAAACTTTTGCTATTTGATGTAGTTGGACTTCCTGCTCTTGTTTTTCATGTTATTCTTACTAATTTGTTGTCTCATTGGCTGTTCCTTCTCCATCTCTGTTGTTAACTCCTCTTCCTCTGATCTGATCTGCATGCTGGAGTGAGCCAGCGCTCTGCCCTAGACCACTCCCCATGGCACAGGTTCGGTTCTGTCCCGCACATGGATGATGATGCTAATTGAGCCTTCTGCCACAGGACAGTGGGTTTTCTCAAAAATAAAAATAGTATATTCTAGAACTTAAAATAGTACTTTTAAAAAAGTATAAAATTATGATGTCAAAATCTTGGATGAGTCTGAAATTGGTTGCTAATTGCTAAAAGTTTAAATAAATTATTGATGTTATAGGAATTCCCTTTACATTTCATTTCTGGTAGCTTGTTTAACATAAATCATTTATGGAGAGCATCATATGTAGGGCTGCTTCCTTTATTTAATATTCATTTTGTGGTTAATATATTGTACTTGCAGTCATATCAGAGGAAAATGCAGTTATTTTAAGTTAATCAAAATGTTTGGTCTATTTAATGACCTTATGAAAGTGAAGTAAATATATGTAAATGAAATACACCTTCAAAAGGATAAGCAATTTTATAAAAATATTAAGAGTGCACAGCTGGCACAGTCTTAATTATCTTTTCAAGGAAAATAGCTTTAGGTATTTTCCAGCATCCTCTGTTTTCATGGAATACCTTGTCTTCATTCTATTTCAAATTTGTCTTCAGCTCTCCATTCTTTATACAATTATTATGTTCTTCCAGAGCATTAATATTATTATTATTATTATTATTATTATTATTATTATTATTATTATTAAAGAGGAACTTCCAGAAATTTAGGGAAAGAATAATAATGTTTGTTATACTTTAATTTTCATCTCTCCATAATTGAGACTTTTTGGTGGGGTTGCTATGAAAATGTGTTGCTTAAAGATCAAAATGTATATAGCATAATAATTCATTTAAAATACATTTTGGGGTCTTTCCGGTGGTGCAGCGGTTGAGCGCTGGGTTGCGAAGCTGCCCTCAGCTTCTGCAGCGCCGGTTCGATCCCCGGCCACCGGGTGAGTCCCACATGGCATGCAGACCTCTCCTGCCGCCCGCTGCTCCCCTCAACAGTGTATTTCGTCCATCTGCCTGCTCTGCTCTCTGCTCTGACTCTGGTGAATTCTCTCACCCTCCCGCGCTTCTGACTGTACCCAGTGCTTATATAAATAAATAAATCTTTAAAAATATAAAATAAAATATATTTTGTAAATGTGTTATAAAACATGAAAATAACATTGTAATTATGATTATTAATCACATTTAATCCCATGTTCTCTTTTTAAAAATAATCCACATCTTCCACATTGATTAAATTCAGTCTTTGTCCTGAGAAAATTCATCCAAGTAACAAGAGCTTCTGGCCAGCATAGCCCCTTGATTTATTGGCACTATGGTAGAGGCATTAGGTTAAATGATAATTATACAGGGGCAATATCTATATGGGAGACATACCCTTTTTATTCAATATAATGACTTTGCTAACATTCACAAATGATTGTTACTGGTTTTTATTACCATTATTATTTTCTAACATTGATTTTATATACAGTAAGTGTTCACTTAATGTTGTCAATAGGTTCTTGGAAACTGACTTTAAGTGAAATGGCATATAACAAACCCAGATCTTCAAATAACCTTGTTTCATTGAGCAATAATTCATTATAATGTTAATGAGAATAAAACAATCCCAGGTGACATTCAGTGAAATTACCATTTTTGAGGACCTGCTATGTGTATGTATATGTGTGTATGTATATGTATGTACACACACACACACACATATCTCATACTCTGAGATTCTCCAAAACCTGTTTTGTTAAATATTTTGTGTATCTATAAGGGTAGGGATACAGTATTCATGTCATATGCGCAATGAATCTAGTTACCAGTCACGACTACACTCATAGCTTCTGCTTTACCTAGGGCATTTCTTTTTTTTTTTTTTAATTTTCTTTTTCTTTTTATATTTTTTGTATCATTGTTCATTTTTAAACAGTGTTTGCTTCCCTCCCCTCCCCCATGTAGTCCCCAGAGAATTTCCTTCACCAGTGCACCTGTGCACCATCACTACAGTCCTCTGTGCTCCTCCCTCCCTCCCTCTGATCCCTCTCCCTCCTCCTCCCCTGCAGGATGTCTCTGGTTTATAATTGTCTGTTTTTGTTTTGTTGTGTTGTGTTTTGTATTGATATTATTTTTTACCCTGATGTCTTATTGGGTTCCCCTATATTCCTCCTATAAGTGAAACCATGTGTTATTTTTCTTTTTCCTTCTGACTTACTTCACTGAGCATAATTCCTTCTAGCTAGCACATTTCTTGATCTTCATCTCCCACCACCTAGCTTAAACTACTGCAGAAGCTCCACTGACTACTCTTCTGAACCCCTTTTGCTCAATTTGCCACTAAAAGAGCACTTCACTTCCATACTTAAAAACCATTCAGTTGTCTCCCATTTTTCTTACATATGCTAAATCTTCACCATACCCTGCGTGCTCTTGCCTACTTTATTATCTCATGAGAGAGTGTCCCCACTCCCTTTACTCAACCCCCTTTAAGTTCTTCCAAAAATGGGTCAGGCTTGTTTCCACCACAGAAAATTCTCACATGCTGCTCTGATACAGAGAAGACAATTTTGATTTCTCCGTCTCTATATCCAGCTCACTCTCTCTTTTTTTTTTTAAAGATTTATTATTTATTTATTTATTTGTTTGTTTGTTTGTTTATTTATTTATTTATTTATACAAGCACTAGGTACAGTCAGAAGTGTGGGAGGTTGAGAGAATTCACCAGAGTCAGAGGGGAGAGCAGAGCAGGCAGACTGACGAGGTACACTGCTGAGGGGAGCAGTGGGTGGCAGGAGAGGTCTGCTCGCCATGTGGGACCCTCACCAGCGGCCTGGAGGGGAGGCCCTCCAGCTCACTCTTACTTACCCTTTTGGGTTTGGGGTACTGTCTCCTCCAGGGGAATCCTTGACAATCAGGACCCAAGATCTGTCTTCTCAGTCTCCTTAGTTAAATCATGGCAGCAGTTAGCACAGCATAATTTTAGAACCGGTTGTGTCACTGGCAGTTTATTGCCATTCTTTTCTCTCGGTCACAAGCTCCTTGAGGAATAGAGCTGAAATTTGTCATTTTAAGGAAAGATCTCAGTTAATATTCATTGATGACTAAAGAAATGGAATATATAAGCAAAATGTTATGTTTTTAAAGTATATTTGGATATTGGCTGCAGAAACAAAATTATTTGTGAACTTGGCAATAGCTAGAAACTTAATTGAGGCGAAATCTCCAGGTTCATGAAAATCTTCAGAGAATGAAAGGTAATTGAAAATAGGTATTTTAAGATGATCCTGCGACAACCACTATATATTGTAAAATTTAAAAAAGAAGTTAATAGATACTTGTATACTTGTTAAAATTCAAAGTTAAGTATACATCTTCACTATTAATTTCATGAATTCAAGTGTCTTTTTAAAACTTTGCTAAAAGAAAGAAAGGACAGACTTTTCTTCGCATATTGAAAAAAATTGTTATAAAAGTCCCAAAGACTTTGACCTGTAACTTTGAAAGTTTAATGTGCTCTGTGGAATACTACTTTTATCTACTTTTATTTATTTAGATACTTGTTTTAGAAACATGCAGAAATTCTCAAAGGTATAAGCCATATATATATATATATATATATATATATATAAAGATTTATTTATTTATGCATACACGAGCTGGGGTACAGGCCAGAAGTGTGGGGGGGTGAGAAGATTCACCAGACTGGGGAACTGAGTAGGCAGACTGACTGAAACACACTGCTGAGGGGAGCAGCAGGCAAGTCAGGAGAGGTCTACTGCGCCATGATTTGCTCCCTGGCTGGCCAGGGATCGAACTCATGCTCCAGAGGCTGTGGACTGCTTCATAGGTTGCGTCTTAACCCCTTGCACCACCAGGGAGGCCCATGAGCTATATTTTTCATGAGAGATTAATTTTTTTCCCTTTATAATTCTCATAACTTTATTTTTTGTATTGTACTTCCTGGAACTTCAGTATAATAGGATTTGAAGGGATAGCAGAAATCACTGTTTTATTTATTTCCAAAGAAAAACTTTTAATATTTCTTCAAAAATATAAATATAAACCTATGGTAAATATTTGATTGATCCCATATCAGTATAGAAAATGCCCTTCTACTTCTAATTGATGAGAATATTTCTAACAACTATTGTATTTTATCTATTTTCTGCATATATAGAGAACACTCATAGTTTTTTTCTTTATTCTTTTAATTCCTGAGAGATTAATTTTATTCAACAGATGATAATTAACTTCTGTAGGCTTTACACTAATATAACTCTTACCAACCCAGTCCACATCAAAGAAATGTATAGATTCTCACCAAATTAGGAACTTAACAAAAGGCATGTTTCTTATTTGGTAATGTGAGTTTTCAAATAAAGTACAGAGATTCTAAAAGACTAGCTGTCTGACATAATACAGAATGGCAATCGATCATGTTTTGGTCCAACCTAATTCTATCCCTCTCTTTTAGGTGCTTGCATCAATGTATTTGAGTTAAAGGCAAGCAGATTATATGTAGTTTGGGAAATACACTCATGTGCTTGCTACTTGCTTTATCCCCTTTCCTCTAGCTGATAATCACATCTCTATTTTATACCAGTGGATCTTCTTATAATTGGAATTAGGACATCCATAATGCAGATCCCTACAGGGGGTTCTGTTCTTCCAAAACTGAATTTAGCTTCTCATTTCCTATCTTCATTTTGACACAACCATTCCCATAAAGGCTTCAATAATTAAGCAGAAACAGATGCAGATCTCAACTACATACAGTATTTGCTTTAAAAAATATTATGTTATTTGAATGCAATAGAAATTTCATCTCCCATTAAACACTCTAAAATTTTTAAATGTTGTTTCTCTGTATGGATTATGGCTTCTCTGGAACATCTTTATATCCCATTCCCAGAACAAATAGACACATTATATGTAGACACATTGGTTTTGCTACAGCAAAAATGTTATTGATAGCAATGACAACTGCTGCTTTTGCCAGCAGGATGAAAATCATTTATTCACGAGGTCAGAGATTTCTTCTCATGTGTGCAAAAAGAAAAAAAAAAGAGATCTGTGGAGATGTAGGTCAGTCAGTTATTAATAAGGTTTGCTGAGTAATCACTAAATGTGATTTGTACCAGTTATAGCCTAACTATTTTCAGGGTTTATAGCAAAAGTTGAAATTAGCTCAGTTGTGGACTAGGCCAAATCATGGTTCACTGACCTTTCTTCTATGATATATGTGCAACAAACTTCTTGATTTGATATTTGGGCTCCTTATATGTAAGAGGAGATTCAATATAATATAAGTTTGTGCTTTTCTTCTATATGCCAGCCCTGGATTTAAGATATTTTTCACATGCACCTAAAAAAACCCTATTATAACTTCCCTTTGGTAATCTTAAAGAAAATGTGGTTAATCATATTTTCTTCAGTACCCCAAGACTAAAACATGAAGAAATCTCTTTTATCAAAATACACCAAAACCTGAAAACCCTGCCCTAATAGATTAGGATGCTGTTTTATATTGCTTACATTTAATTCAAATCTTTATAAATTAAAAGTCTATAGCATATGGATAAACATATATATCATATAGAGCATAGCATATTTTTATAGCAAATATTAATTCCATTTGGCTGGTTTTTGCTTTGTAAATCGGAATTTTAAAGATTTAGGAGAGTGGAAATTGTCTTCTTCATTTATTTTTTATATTCATTTATTTACCTTTTAACAAAATTATATTAAATAGTACTATATACCTGTTAGTATACTAGATATTAACACAAAGCTAAATATCATATATCCTCTCCCTCCCTCTAAATACCTGTTCATGATTAGTGTTGCATAAAATTGTATTTAATATACACATATTTATTTAAGTTGAAATTCATTTTAATTTTTGTTTTCCTAGATCATCCACAAAAACGTGAATTTGAATATGAAATGATATTTGACTCTGAAGATGTGAAGTCTAAAATGGAATCTTGTGTGACTTTATATGTGCTCGAAAAAATTTACTGTATTGAGACTAGAAAGATAACATTGGTCTTCAATTTGATATTTTCACCAAGGAAACCATCAAGGTAAACCTTTTAACACTCCCCCTTTAAACATTATTACTCTTTTAGACTAATTATTATTATACTAAATAATGTTGATTGTTCTTGTCATCATTCTACATTTTTGGATTGTACTACTGCTTTGATGCTGTTGAGGTACATATTTTGGGTTGGATTATGTTTAGCCATAAAGTAGTTCAAACAATTAGACATCTAAGATAACCCTCATAAATTGCTACTTTGCCTAGGTCATTCGAGTATAATATTAACAAAAGAGATCTATTTAATTAATAAAAGAAAAAAGAAATTCTGACTTTGGCACTGTGCATTGTCAAATGATGTTCCCTACTACTGTTTCTCAGAACCAGTTCCAATGATGACAGTGAAACTGACCTATGTTGTTTTGCAGTTGGTATCATTTTGACCACCCCGAACCATAACATTGCATATCCTGTTGTAAGAGGCTAGTATTGTAATCTCAAAATAGTGAGCTTTGAATGTCCTCTGGGAATTAGATAACTAATACTTAGCACCTGCAGATAATGTATGAGAGGTCTCACTTGAAGTATGTTTTACCTTGTTTTTTTTTAAAACCAGAGACAACACTACAGCGGGGGAGGAGGGAGTAGGATCAAAACAAGGGTGGTGGGAATTTTACGGAGACTAACCAAGATGAAAATGCACACATTGTACAAAAATGAAAAATGATGTAAAATATATAAAAGAAAAAATATAAAAGAAAAAGGAAAAAGAAAAAAAGAAATATATTTTATGTTTTAATGTGAGAGACTGATCAGGACCACAATATACACAGAGTACAAAAATACAGCTGGATGGAAAAAAAAAAACATGTAATGACTGTGTATTTGATATAATCATGCATGTATTCAAAGTGGCTTTGACTGTGTTGCCAATAACTAAAAGATACCAGGGTCATTGTCAGGAAGCAATAATAAAATCAAGCCACAAAAGTTTTACTATAGATATTGACATTATTCTCTATCTTTTCTTTCATTTTCATATCTGTCTATATTTATTTTTAGTATATTTGTTATTTAACTTTGTGTTATATTAATTTGGTGATATGGAAATTACTAGCAACAGTGAATGGAAAGTGCTATCTTTGGTGAATCTGAGCAGAAACTATGAGAATTTGTATTCACTTGAAATTTTGTGGATTTAGAGCTTGGTGAGTTCCTGAGAAACTAATTTAGGACAACCTGTATGCACGATTCTTAAAGTTCTGAGTGTTGTGTGATATTCTGATGTAATATTTCTATTTTGTGCTCATATGTATATATTCATTCACTTTTGCCATTCCTTCTTCTCTATTTGGAATGGTTTGCTACTAGGCACACAATTAAATGATAACCAAGAGTTCTAAATTATGAAAAAGAAGAAAAAGAAAATAATTGTACCCCAACCATGATTTACATAGATAATTGCAATAACTATTCAATTCAGTTCTCTATTTGGTATGTTAAAAAAAGGAAAACAATGTTTTGGTAAAAGGAAAATAGTAACATTATTTCACAACAATTGCAAGGTAATTTTTCACACTCATCCTTTCGACATAGTAGTGTTGTACATAATAACAACAGTCAGGGCCCTAAGTGGTGGTTTAAAAAAAAAAAAACAGGGCTATTATTCCTAAAGGTCTTGACTTTTTCTTTCAATAATTATTCTTTCAATAATTGGTCTTCATATTGCTACTATTGCTACCTCACAAGAGGATGACTTCTAGAATTTCAAGCATTGCTATATTTTATTTATTTATTTTCTATTTAACTCTGAATCAACCTTTAGACTATCCAAGATTCATTTGGAGCAAAGAATGGCAGAAGTAAATGAATATATACATATATGTCCACAGCATATGTACTTTTTATCCATATGTGCTTTTTCTTTCAATAATTATTCCTAAAGACCTTGACGTTTTCATTCAATCTAATATAAAAAGAAAAGATATCAGGAGTTAATATTGCTATGAGTTAATTTGATAACTTCTAATTTAACACAGACAAACTTTTTTTAAAAATGAAAAAAATATATATTTTCCTTATGAAATCTTTAGAAATAATTTTCTTACCTCATTTTTTTTTTCCTGGAACTTTCCACCTGTTTAAGAGATATATGGGATAAGAACCTAGGGTCCTATTTCACAGAGGAAAAATAAACCAGAGGTCATGGGATAGGAACACATTTGTCATGGGTGATGAATATGGAGGAGTCCAAGATTTCTCTAGCACAGAGAGCAGAAGAGAAAGTAAGATTTGAGAGTTGTGCCTGAATCTATCTTATCAATCATATAAGTGTGTTGAGCCTATGAATTTGTTTTTTATGCTAGAAACAATAAGAAATGACTAAAAGACTAATATTTGTGGAAATGTTTTAGGACAACTTGTGTACATGAGTCATAAAATTCTCTAAGTGCTGTGTACATATGTATATTTTCATTTACTTCTGCCATTCTTTGCTCCAAATGAATTTGGGATGGTCTAAAGGTTGATTCAGAGTTAAATAAAAAAATAAGTAAATAAAATACAACAATGGTTGAGATTCTAGAAGTCATCCTCTTGTGAGGCAGCGATAGTAGCAATATGAAGACCAAGTATTAAAACAGAACTCTGGAAATAGTGCTCAGAAGAGTAGAGTTTCATTTACTAAGACAGGAGAATGTGAAAGACATACTAGATTAGGGTTTACATTTTGATAATAATTTAAGGTCATATCAGTCTTGGTTAGACTGCATAAGTTACATTGCATTGTATTCCACTGTCTCAATGCAATGCACTTTACTGTTACCAGCAGCCTATTAAAGGCATATTTGTCGATTTTTGGCAAATGTTCTATGATAATATAAATAATGTGGCAATGAATATCCTTATACATATCACTTCTCAAAATTGTCAGTCCTCACATATGATATTATAGCCACCCCATTACATCTTTAGGTCATTTCCACCCTAACCAAGTCAGCAGGTAGCCAGTCATTCCTCAACTCCTTAGGTGCCTCGTCTTTCCACTCTTCTTCATAGCCCATGCTTAGAAAGACATTTCCACTGTCTTCATTAATTCAACTGCCACTCAATTATGTATTATAGTGTAGGGTGTGTGTGGTCTTTGTCAATTACGATTCATTTCTTTAAGTTTTAATTTAAGTCAATTATATGGACCTTTGTAAGTGTTCACAGAGAATATGAATTTTCTAAATGAAGCAAGAAATGAAAACACTTTCTCATAGTACTTAATTTTGAATAGGAAATCTCCACATGGAATGCCTGTTAAGTTTCAATACTTGTGTCCATTTACCAATGTTTACGTAGATTTTCAGATATAGTGTTCTATGATGGTTAAAGAAAATCTATAATCGATTTGCATGTATTATTGTTTCTTAGTAAGTAACTGGAGAGTAGATAAAATGCCCAACAAAATATAAACTGTGACCTAAAATATTATTTCTAAAATGTAATTAACAGTTATCTATATTTTTTAAGAATTAAAATTCTCACTTTTTATTGAAGCTGCAAGGTTTACTTGCATTTTCATTTAGATGTTGATCCACTATATTATCTTAACTTGTTTACTTGTACTATCTTTTACAATCTCTTTTTCTATTCAAGTACTCACATTACATTGAAAATAGAGTGCATAACAGATGGGATCTGGAAGTATCCCCTAATGTTGGTTGCTACTGAGCCTGATGTAGATGATGTCATCGATATTGAAGGGGTTGGTTTATTTAAGGAATCTCTTATGGACTTCAGGATGACCAGTCAGACAAGGTAATATTTCTATTTCTCCTTCTAACTTATTTCACTTAGCATCAACCCTTCTAGCGCCGTCCACTTCAAATGTCATGAGTTTATATTATTTGATTGCGAGTAGTACTATATTGTGTATATATACCAGTCTGTTTTGGGTGACTTAGGTTGTTTCCGTATCTTGGCTATTGTAACTAGTGCTGCTATAAACATGGGCATGCAGGTTTTATTTCAAACTGTTTTTTTTTTTAAAGATCTTTAAAATGGAATCTAAAATGGAATCTAAAATGGAATCTAAAATTTAAAGATCTTTAAAAAAAAAAAAGATTTATTTATTTATTTATACAAGCGTCAGAAGCGCGGGAGGGTGAGAGAATTCACCAGAGTCAGAACGGGGAACAAAACAGGCAGACTGACAAAATACACTGCTGAGGGGAGCAGCGGGTACAGCAGGAGAGGTCTGTGCACCATGTGGGACCCTCACCAGCAGCTGGGGATCGAACTGGCGCTGCAGAGTCTGCAGGCAGCTTCACAGTCCAGCTCTCAACCGCTGCACCACCAGGGGAGGCCCTAATCATAGCTGTTTTAATATCATTCTTCTAATTCTGACATTCCTACCAAGTCTATTACTGATGCTTGCTCTGTTTCTTCAAAATAATTTTTTTTTGCGTTTTGGTAAGAAGTTTTTTGATAGCTGAACATGGTATCCTATGTAAATTAAGCTATTTTAAGTAGGCCTTTAGTGACATAGTAGTGTGACTGGGTCCTCCTAAAATTTTTAACTCTCAGACTTACCTACACCAATCCTACAGCAATTCATAAATTACAGTTCAGGTTCTCCCTGTGACAGTTTGCAGTCATGCCTCTCTGAATTTCCCTTTCTTTCTCTCAAATCTTGAGATTAGTTGTTTGCTCTGTGTCTTTCCTTCTCATAAGGATCTAAGAAGGTTTGTTGATTTTTCATTCTGTTTAGCTTTTTACTTGCTGGTGGTGATTTCCAAGTGCCTTACATTAGGAACCAGAAATCAGAATTTCAGTTTGTTTTCTTTCGTCTGTAATTTACACCATTTGTATCTGCAGTTCAGTAGTTTTCATGAATAGAACCTCTAATTCTTTTATATTCATATGGCCAATTTCCAAAATTTAAAATGGTTATTTTTTTAAATTTTTTTAACATGCATAAAGTTTTTGTTTTATTTACTTCTTTACTTTTACCATTTATTTTTTTAAATAAATTTTATTTTTACATTCCCCATACAATTGCAACCCCCTTATTTTTAATTGTGCAGATTTACAGTGCTTTTGGGAAGGGATCTGTTAACCTCATGCAGTCAATTAGAAGTGAATACTGTGTAATATAGTTGCATGTAAGTGTCTCCTGAAATTTTATATTTCAACTGTTGACTAGAATATGATGGTAATTACACTGGTTTTCTTCACTATACAGTTCCCCCTCCCACTCTGGTAGGCTCAGTTCTGCTTTCATGAAGGGAACAGGGAGTGTTTCGTGTTACTGGATTATAGTGAGCACATGCCCTGCTTATGCTTCTTGAGAAGCAGACTATGGGAAGTAAACACTTAACTTACTGGTTTTCTTCATTTCTGAAGCTAATGACATGCCTGCCTGTGTTTTATGATGCCTCATGCTGGTCCCTGTTCTTACTAGAGAAATTAACTTTATAGAGGAATTGTGCATGGGTGATGTATTCTATCTACTTACTTCAAACTGGATGATGGACAATTAAATGTATAATTACCTGTTATAGTTGGAACACTCACATTTGATAGAACTGAGTTTCACTTAACATTCTTAAATCCTTTATAATGTTTATTTAACAACTTCCATAGATATTTCAAGTTATTAGATATTCTGTTCATGTTTAAATTAATTTGACCACATTCAAAAAGATGTTCGTGGCTAGTGAAATAGTTTCAATTGATTTTATCATAGCTGTGAATTTTCTCAAATGTAATACTGGCAAAAAAAACAAGTTGGAAATAAGCCCCCCAAATTATATTTTTCAGTTTCCCAGTGTTGTTACCATTTGTTATTCTTAATTCTCTTAATACTTTATTTCACTAATACCACTCTAGTTCAGGTAGTTTTCCATTAATTAGATCTTGTACTTTTAGTCCTTTTCATTATAATCCATTTAATGCATTGCAATAAAATCAGTCTTCTTAAAACATTGTTGTAAACATGTGACTTCCCTTGTGAGGAACATTTGATGGGTGGCATCTGAACTATGCATGCTGTTCATGGTCCTAAGGCTGCTCAGACCTTCCAGATTTCCCTTCTGTTGTCTAAAACACACCTTCTACTTCAGTCATGAAAAAATAGTCACTATACTCAGTATCTGTCTTACTCATTATCCCTTACCAATCTTCATTTTCCTTCTGCTTTTAAAATGCCTTTCTCATCTCCAACTTTCTAAATTATACTCATTGTTATTTTCATCACAATATAATTTTATTTTACCAGTTAAACCTTAAGCTCATATGGGACTACATAAACCAATAATTGTTTTTCTTTAAATGCATGTGCCTTGTATTTTCCACTCAGATTACATGTGTCCATATATATGTATATCGTCCTTAGGCAATACTTACATGTGGTTTTTTTTTCCCCCTTTGTGCCATTTCTCGTTGTTTTGTATTTCTAGTACTGGATATGGTTCAGAATTAGTTCCTAATAACTATCTAATAGTGAATCAACCTTAGAAAAATAATTTAAAATTACTTATTTTAGTCATTCAACAAAATTTCCAAAGATAAGTACTCCTGTTAGGTCAAGATAATTTAAGTATTGTCTTAGAAAAATTGACTGTTGTTTCATGTGAGAGAACAAAATGGCACTATGCCTTAATATCAAAATATAAATCCAGTATGAAACTCACAGTATGGTCATTTACTTTGGAGGATTATAAGATTCTAATGTGCTTTTCTCCTGTAAATGCTTAAATCAAAGTTAATATTCAATAAATATTAATTTAGCTGTAAAATCAACTAAAAGGTACTATGTCGCTTGCTACACCAAACATGAAGGTAGGGCTTTATACATATTATACATCATTAGGGAATAAGCATATGGAGAGTGTTATTTCATTCTGATTATATTTTACTATATAGAAAGTGAGTTCCACATGGGATCATGTTTATTCATCTTTGCAAACTCAGTACCGAGGTGCTCAATAAGTTATGTCAATCAATAGGCATTTTGAAATGAATCTTGAAGGTTAAGTTGTCATTTGCAAGGCAGATTAGGGAAGGGAGTGAAGAAGTTCCAGAAGAAGATAGCGTATGTGCAAAGTTCCAGGAGATGAGACAGTGGATTCTATCAAAAGAACTAATAGTAGTTAGAATTGCTCGAGTGTAGAGTACCATGAGAGGCTAGGAGGAGGTAAGACCAAAGGGGCAGTCGTTAGGTTCTTAGTTAAGTTCTTAACTACAGAGCCATATGGCTCCTAGAATCTATGATTCTATTCAGTTATCATTTATGAAGGGCAAAGCAGAATGAGTGGTAACCATTTCTGATTTATCAATGTAATAGTTATTGCATACCTTCTTTGTTCCATTCCATTTTAGTTAACAATTAAAGTATTTGATATCTTTGTTTTACATGCTTTGAAAACATGAGATATAAGCACAAATTTGCATTTGGTAAAATGTTTTCTACATTATAGGACTGGGTAAATATCAATTAGTGAATAAATGAATAAATTCATGAAATAAAGACAGACATCTTGAGGATTAGCCTAATGAGTTATTCAGAAATCACAAAAGTTAGAAAATTAAATATTAAGTAGATCTATAGAATTTATCTTGTGTTAGTATTTTAATTTTCTGTTCTATGTACGTTCAATGTTTATTTCAGTGCTTGCTTACACACACGTGTGTATACACACATATATAATTTTATTTTCCTTAATTGAAATTTTTAAATGACCATTTAAAACACTGGGAAAGGGACTCCCCAGTGGCGCGGTGGTTGAGCGCTGGGTTGCGAAGCTACCCACAGCCTCTTCAGCGCTGGTTCGATCCCCGGCTGCTCCCCGGCCACCGGAGGAGGGTCCCACATGGAGCGCAGACCTCTCCTGTCTCCCCCGCTGCTCCCCTCAGCAGTGTACTTCGGTCCTTCTGCCTGCTCTGCTCCCCGCTCTGGCTCTGGTGAATTCTCTCACCTTCCCGCGCTTCTGACTGTACCCAGTGCTTGTATAAAATAAAATAAATAAATAAATCTTAAAAAAAAATAAATAAAACACTGGGAAAGTTGTCAATGATTGTAATATTTCTGGACATTGCAAAGTGTGGTGGCAAAATGCATGGGTGATCAACATTCAAAATGTGTGCTTTCAAGAGAAAGCCAAAAGGAAAGCAATTTATTTGACAGCAATGTAATTTGCTGATGGCTGATTGATGGGCATGCAGAACTTTAATGTGCCCTTATCAGATGTAATTGTTGGAGTCCATTAAGAAAAAAAGGAGAGAGCCAAGATGTAAAATTCTCAACTCTTGAGTCAAAAAATGTCTTTTACCTGTTTCCTAAGCAATCTAAAGTTATTACTATTTATTTTCAGCAAAGGAGATAAATAGTGCTCTACATTAAAGTAGCAGCTTTGTTAATAGTTTAAAATTACTTTGAGTAGGTTTTTGGTATAAGTAGCAAATAAGACCTTAAACCACAATATTTAACTTTAAAATAATGAATAATATTTAGAGAATATTTAATATATATGATACTATTAATAAATTATTTTTGTGGTCATAAGACTAAATTCTTTTGTTAAAAACTCATAAAGAGAAGGATATTCCATTATACCTACCCTAATTTTAGCCATTGCATTGCTTTTCTTTCCTCTGCAAAGTCCCAGCCTCCTTGTATTTACATTTTTTTTAAGAGAATTTTCTTCTGTTATTTTTTAAGGTTAGGTCTGCTGGTGATAGATTCTCTTTACTTTCTTTAATCTGAGATTCCTTTCATTATTCAAGGACATTTGTCCTTAAAATGGAATTTATGAATCAAAGTTCTTTTCTTTCACCAATTAAAAATCCTTGTGCCACTTCCTTCTGGCCTGCATGGTTTCTGAGGAGAGATGTACTGTCATTTGAGCCTGTTGTTCCACTATAGATAATATTCCATTTCTCTCTAGTGTCTGTCAAGATGTTTTCTTGGACGTTAGTTTTCAAAAGTTTGATTTCGATCAGTCTAGTCATGTAATGTCTGTTGTCACCATTAAGGAAGACAGGAACTAGGATTGTTCTGTTCAGTGCCAGAAATATAAGGGATGCTTAGTAAGTATGGTCTGAGGGTATGGAAATCCCCAAGAACTTTGGTTCCCATGATAATAAGTAACAACGATTATTGAATATAAATTTGCCTTGAATGCCCTTAGGGATAAAACAGAAGATTGGTGTGTTTCTTAGGTTTCTGGGGAATACTAACACATAATTATTTTGCTCTTTCTATTGAGAAATCTTAATAAATTCTTGCAAAAACATTTCTTAAAGTTCAGCCAGTTCTTTAAAGAAATGTCAGTTTTTTATCTTTATTTACTACATAAAGCCATTACACCAATATATATGGAATCTTTTCAAAGAAAATTGTTTATTATAATAACAGTTTTTAATGGTTAATCAGCTCTCAATAAAAATATTTATGGGCATAATTAGAGATCTGCTCTTCTAATACCTTTACTGATTATCCTGTATAACTTTCTCAGTTTGGTCAGTTTTAAAATATTCCCTGTGCCATTGGGAGTGCAAAAATGAAGGTATATTTATTGGCAGGCAGAGATTTTTAATATACTTGTTTACTTTAAGAGAGCTGTCTATTTTCCTTCATCCAGTTTTATATGTGCATTTGGCCTGCACAACACTTGGCTTTGCCATAACCTTTGCTACTACAGGTATGTTAGATGTCTACACCACATTTCCCACATAGGTAAAAATTAAAGAGATATAAAGGTATAGTCTACCTAAAATATGAATTGAAGTGACTTTTTAACCTGTATGAGACTTTTATGAGTGAAATTATTTTTATTCTTTCTTAGCTATAAGAAGTAAACATCCATGGATTTCACAAATTCTGAGCCATTATATTCTGTCCTTTTTGTCCTTGCTAATTAATCACTTTGCAACATTATCCTGTTTTTAATTTAATGAAAACATAAGAACTAAATCATTTGAATTCAAAATAAGACAAATTCCACCCTTCATTGCCTCACTTGTGATTGCTTTTGACAGATAAAATTATATGATTCAATCATCAGTTATAAGAGATTTCAATAAAAACAAGTCTAAAAATTTTGGAGGATACTCATGAAAGAAAACACTTAATAAAGATGTAAAATGAAGTGTATGAGTTTTCTGGAAGAGTGTCAGCATGATTATCTCTGTCTCTAAATTGGAAAATAAATTATTCTAATAGTCTACTTTGTCTCTAAACCTAATTGGAATCTCTGCCTGCATTTAGTTAGTGGGAAACATAGACCACAGACCAAGGCCCATATTTACTGTCAAAAAAAGGGAAGAACGGAGACCTGTAGCATTATGTTACACTCAGATGCCAATATGATTCATTCTCCCAGTGTGCTGGGTGATATCCTAATTGTATAGACTGATGATAATAATACTAATGTTAGTATTTTATAGATATGCTAAACCTGATACTTTTCTATGATGAAAGATAAAATTGCCTATGATTTGGCCTTCTTAAAGTAATAAATTCGTGATTATCACTTTCATGATTCCCCTACACATATTAATTCTTGATCCCCATACATGTTTTCTCAATCTAATTCCAATGTGCTTGGAATGTGCCTTCGTACTTTCAGTGGGCCTTTGCAAAAAGATAAGACAAATACAATTTCTGCAATATGCCATTCTGTTTATTTTTGTATTTTCACTGGGTCCCTTGATTTTTTTAATATCTCTGAGGTAATTTTTTATGGCTACTGCAGCAAATGTATGAAATAGGATTCATCTCTAACATGATAAGGTCTATTACTTTATGTCCTTGCATATTTTTTAAAATTACATAAGGAAAGCAATTATAGCAATATATTTGCATAGAAACAAAAGAGAAATAATCATTCCACTTTATTATAATCACAATTTTCTGAGTTCATTTTTAATATCATAAATATTAGGTGTTTTGTTCAAAATTTGAAACAGCTAGTTTTTTCATTGTATTTCTACTAGCATTAAGTCCAAAGAGAGTCTCGACAGAAATATGAAATATATCTCTTTCATTAGATTTCAGTAAACATTTTCCTAGTGGATGAATGTATTTATCAGAAATTCTGGGCTCTGTAGTTATATATGTCAGATGCACTACAAATACGAAGTAAAATGATTAACTGTTATTGGGTAGTGCTGCCTGTATATAGTTTCTATGTAATGTGTACATCAAGCAGTTGGATTTTGTTCATGGTGACAGGTTTTCCACAGTGTGGATTCCATAAGATCTGCTGTGAAACCTGTTGATACCTCCCTTGTATGTATTGAGTCTTTTTTCTCTTAATGCTTCAAAATTATCTTTTTGATTATACATCTCATTGTGTATTTCTTTAGTTTCATCCTATTTAGAATCTGTTGAATATCATGAATTTGAGCATTTCATTCCCAAGATTTGGGGCATTTTCTTATTCATTTTCATAAGTTTTCTGTCCCTATTTCTCTCTCCTTCCCATATGTTTGGCCATTTGATAGTGTTACATAACTCCTTTAGATTTTCTTCATCTGCTTTCCATTTGCTTTTCTTTTTGCTCTTCTAACTGGATAATTTTTTGAATATATATTAAAGTTTTTTTTTTAATCTAACTGGATAATTTCAAATGACTTGTCTTCAACACCCCTGTTACTTCTTCTGCTTGATCAAATCTGCACTTATACCCCTCTAATGAATCGTTCCTGCAGGTTTGTATTCTTGAACTCCAAAATTTATTTGGTCTTTTTTTTTATATTTTCTGTCCCTTTGTTGAAATTCACATTTTGTTCATGCACTGTTCTCTGGATATCATTGACAGTTATTTTGAATTATTGTCAGGTAATACCTATGCTTATTTATAGTATGTTTCTGGATAGTTATTTTCTTATTTTAATTAGGTAATTTTTTGTTGGTATTTTTCATTAGTTCGTTTTGGTGTCTACACATATGAAAAAACAGCCAACTCTCCCAGTCTTTATGGACTTGCTTCACACAGGGAAGATCTTCATCAATCACTGTGGTAGAGATTCTTGGAGCCTCTCAAATCTTTTCTGTGACTATGATTCTGAACTTTTGTATGTCGATTACTCATTAGATTTGCTAGTTTCTATTTTGTCAGAAGTTTGTCATTTGTTGCTCCCTCTGATGTGTATTTTTGTACTGTGGACACTCTGAAGCAGCAGTACACTGCCCACATCTTTTTTATTTTTCCTTTAGAGGCCCCTAGGCATCTAGAGTTAGCACATTTCTTTTTTTTTAATTTTTAGAATGTATTTATTGATAAATTTTACATCATCATTCATTTTTAAGCAATGTTTGCTTGCTTTTCTCAGGTGTAGTCCCCATCCAATTCCCACCACCTGTTCATCTGTGCACTGTCACCATAGTCCCTTGTGCTCCTCCCCCCTCCTTCCAACTTCTCTCCCACCCCCCTATTTCTATCAGTTACCTGAGATAGGCTAGACAGAGAATCTTAAACAGACCACTGAAATGCCAGAAACTTGGACATGTTGCAGTCTTCTTTCTCTGCCATTAGGTAGAGGCTTCTACACTGTATCGGTTTCTGTCTGCTTTATTATGGGACCTCTGGACAATTGCTCTCAGATGCGCCAATATACCTAGAATATGTCAGGTCCCATCAATACTTCAAGTAGGCAAGACAGAAGCCAGGGGCCTTCCCTGGTGGCACAGTGGTTGAAAGCTGGGCTGCAAAGCTGCCCCAAGCCTTTGCAGCGCCGGTATTATCCCCGTCCGCCTGCCAGGGTCCCATATGGTGCGACAGACCTCTCCTGTCGTGTCCGCTGCTCCCCTCAGCAGTGTACTTCGTCACTCTGCCTGTTCTGTTTTCCGCTCTGGCTCTGGTGAATTCTCTCACCCTCCTGCGCTTCTGACTGTACCCAGTGCTTGTATAAATAAATAAATAAATCTTTAAAAAAAAAAAAAAAAGACAGAAGCCAGTCCCTCAGTTAGCTCTCCACTCTCAAATGTCCAAATGTTGGATGCCTGGTTCAGTCTTCTCTTCTGGAGGAAGAAACGGGAATTGGGAGAGTCCACATAATGGTGTAGTGCTTCACAGGGAGGGGAGATTATGGTGAGAGCAGGACTCAGACTTTCCTGTTGACTTCGCAGCAGCTGTTTTTGGGCTCACCTGGAGAGCAGATTCTCTTAACTGGTTTCTGAGTTTCTCCCAATGGGTATCAATCCATATATTTCTGAATCAGTATTTCCATGGGGAAAAAAGGGACCCTGAGTCTTTATATTCTACCATCTTGCTGATATCACTCCTCTGCATATTCTGTTTTATACATATCTCATGTACTGAATCTTACATCACTGCCTAGCACTGGTAATTGAATGTTTTAAAACAGAAATCATAATGTTTAAAAACAACAATCATAATGATGACTATTAATATTATTAATCCTTATAGAGCACTATTCACATGTCAGACACTAATGTAATGACTTTATAGGGATTAGTAACATCATTTAACACATAGGAAAACTGAAGTCCAAAAAAGCTAAGTACGTTTTTTAAAGTCATATACCTAGATCGAGCTGGGCTCTTAATCCAGGCTATACATATTCATAGTCCACTTTCACAAATCCTCTGCCGTGACATTCAGTACACATTTGCTAGTGGATCAGTGGGCCCAACGTGAATCTCCCATCTTCCTTGTGTTTCACAGCTGGATCTATTCTGGGAAACTGCATTCTATCTTCTACCTGCATCTCCCCTGTGAGTTTGAATTTTAAATTCCTCTCTTACAAACTCGCATGTTGTACTCTTTCGTGCCTTATTCCACCAAGAATTTCCTCAACTTCTTTCAGTCTTCATCTCAAATGTAATCAGCCTTGACATGAAAATGGTCACTTGAATCTTAAATGTCATTCAGTTCACTTCAGATCATAGCCATTCATCTTCAAGCCCAAGAATGTTTAATGAAGCTGTAAAGTAGTTTCGCCTCACTTAGTGAAGCGAGCTAAAAGTGAGCAAATATAGCACATTGGAATAGTAGTAAAAACATAGGTTTTATGATAGCTGTTATGGTAGGACATTTTAGATATGGATTTACTTACAAATGATTGGATTTTCATTTGGGACGTTGAATCCTTCCAGTTTTTATAGGAACAGCATTTTATTCTTTGTACAGTATAAATATGTGACTGAAAAAAACCTTCAGAATCCATTTTGTCACCCCAGGAAGAACGAAGCTCTTCTTCATTTAAAAAATGTCTCCTCACTATCATTCTGTAAGCATTCCATGAAGTAACACGTATTAGACTCACAGCTGCATAGTAGCATTAATGTTTAACTATGCTCCTACACAGCAGGATGTAAACTCTACCCATCAGTTTATCACATAGAGAATGGGGTAATTATAAAATCTAATGCTTAATATTTATATTTTTGTTCCAGAGAATCTGAGCCATTCACTGCATCCTTCCTACATGGAAGTGATCCTGAGTTTTTTGTGAAACCTCAGGCTGGAAAACTTCTTCCTTATGACACTGATGGAACTCTCATCACAGTGGGTTTTAAACCCCGAATGTACAGTAAAAAATACAAAGCAACATTAGCAATCCAGGTGAGTCCTTCAATGCTATAAGCAAGGATATTTGTTGTCACTAAAGGCATTAAATGAATTAGGGAGAAAAGATTTCACCCAATGATTACAGATAAAGACTAACAACATTGTCTTGCAAAAGCCCACGTATTTCAAGTGTTCTTTCTTCTCTTAATTTCCTTTTATTTAGTAAAGAAGTTTTAAATAGGAAATGTAACAAAGATGTTACCATCACCAGTAGAAAGTAAGAAATTAGTTCCCTTCCATATTAGAGAAATACAGAAGAGGTAAATAATTACTGCAAAGTGATTTGTATATTCATATTTTGTCATGTTAGTATTTGCATATTCTATACTATAATAACCTATTTGAGAACTTTAGGTGATTTGAGATGGAGATGTTGAAACCTTTAAATAAGGTATTGTCAAAATGCCAAATTCTAAAATGAAGAAAATTGAATAGAAGTTAAATTTATTTTGAATTGGAAAAAACAATGTGCAGTTAATATAAGAGTCTGTTAAAGCGATCATTTTATCAAAGGTTAAGGTAAATACAATTTTTAAAATGTATCCAGTAATCAAAGTTTCTCCAAAAAATTTCAGACATTAATTCTACTAAGAATTTTTAGGCTAAAGACAGCTTTCAAATTATTTCTGAAAATGTATCTATCTATTCCTACTGTTTCCAGGCACAAAGGACATGTTTTCAGGTTTCAAGACATAGCTGCTGATGCCAAAGTAATTGCAGTGTAGCTCCCACACATCTGTGGTTTTTCTTTCTCTGGTTAGTTACCCATGATCAGTTGAAGTCTGAAAATGTTACATACAATGAGATATTTTGAAAGAGGGAGAAACCACATTTGCATAATTTTTATTATAACACATTATTACAATTGTATTTTATTATTAGCTATTGTTGATCTCTTACTATGACCAATTTATAAATTAGACTTTACCATAAGTATGCATATACAGGGAAAAAAAACAGTATGTACTTATGGTTTGGTACTGTCTGAGGGATCAGGCATCCACTGTGGAACTTGAAATAGATCACCATAGATGGGAATGATTTAGAATCTAGTGTACTAGAATTCTAAATCAGACATTAATGAGGCAGTGCCATGGACACTTATTGCAAAATTATTTGAATCTTACTTGCAATGCATATAATAACACTTATGATTTTAAACATAGTGTATTTACAGGTGATTTTTTTCAATGATCTTGGAAATGTGTTGTGCAAAGGAAGAGATCCCTACATGTAGTTCCCATTTGTAACCATTAGGCTCCGGATGGGAGTGTATTCCCTTCCATGTAGCTCACCTGTGTGTACGCATGAAGTGTGTCAATTTATTGTAAAAATTTATGTTGACAAATGCATGATCACCAGAATGTCACTTTGTTTTTCAAATTGAACACCCTTGTATGAAGAAAGTCTTATTTCACCCAGTTTTTGTATAGTTCTAGATTTGTTCTGCTTTTTACTCATTGATTTTGAATACATAATTACTATGGACACTGAATAGAAGAGTCAGTTATGAAAATAGGGCCATTCCAGAGGTGCAAGAAATTCCTGCACTTTGATAATTAAATTCCTGTACATTCTTTGATAGATATTACTCTACATATGAAACCCTGATTACCTCAATATTTACTTGGCCTGGACTTACCTAATTAAGTTTTCTGAACATACATGTTGCAAATCTTACTGTGAGGAAGAGGGCCTAGATAAATACAGGTAGCTCAGGAAATTCTGCAAAATTTATGATATTTGAGTATGAATAGAAACACATAGAAAATGCTAGACTGCCTAATTCAATATTGTCATCCAATGCATTTATGCAGAAGAAGAATTTTTATAGGTCCTTGAATATGTTATACTAACTTGGATTTAGATTATAATTGTCATTGATGATGTATACCAAGTTCAGTAACTAAAAAACAAATTTGATATATTTAAGTAAGTTCTATGGCCACAAGTAAATTCTCATGTATAAATTAATCTTGTGAGGTATTGTTTTCATTAGTTGTTGTTCATCCTGGGCAACAATTTCATGCAAACTACATTACATGGGTGCTTAGTTCACTCACAGGACAGATCTCCAGCTGGGAGAGGTTTTTTTTGTTTGTTTGTTTTTGTTTTTGTTTTTTGTTTTTTTAGTGAATGGATCTTAATTCATAAAACCAAATACTTTTCTGGATATATTTTCCATGTTAATGATGTGTTATTATTAGTGCAGCTTCAATTTTATATCTTTTCCATACCACACATGGGGAAGAGAGAGGGTATAAATTTGGTAAATATTTTCCTACATTTTCTCAGTCTCTGGCTATTTCACATAAAATCTCCTTCTCTGTTTCAAGACAGCAGATATGTACTGGTTGTATGCTATCAACGGGCTACCTCAAGTTACCACGCCACCAGTAAATGTAAAGGCCAAAGTCAATACTACGAATGAGATGATATTGAATAAGAAGAGGGTTCATCACCGCAATTTTGTCCGTGAAAATACTAAAGTCATAAGGACAGGGGTGTCCTCTACCATCAAAGGTGCTCCTTTGATGTTGAAGAATAAATAAAAAATAGTTTTCTCCCAAATATTTCTTGGTTTTAAGTAGAATTGATCATATTTTCAGTGTTGTTATTTCATCTTTTGAAGTACTTCTGAGGAATGTTTCAATTATTATAAGCCTTCTATGTTTATTTTTTAATGCTAACTAAATCTACTTTCTGAATATGTTATACCTAATTTCTAAGTTATGTGGGTGAGCTAAGTTGGACTGATTGCAAGTATCAGGATTGGTTAGTTTTAAGTGCAGTGGTACATCTGTTGTAAAACTGAAAAATTACTTCGGTAACAATACTGTTTCTAATACTGATGTTACTATTAAAGTTTAATTTCTCAAATGGATGCCTGAGTCTTTAAAACATTAATGGTAAAATTAGTATATAAGATGAAAGGATTCACTATTTTTAGATCTATTATTTTCAGTAATATGTGCCATTTAATAAGCAATTAAATGAAAATTCTATTCCACAAGTGTATATAGTCGTATGATCCTAAAAATACAGCTATATTTCAGAATGATCCAGGAGAAAGTTCATTTTCTCAAAGTAAAGGAGGGTATGTTACTTGGTCCTTATCACTGAGAGAACATATAATAACCAGCCAGTGGGACAACATAAATTTATAGATGTTTGAACCTCTAACCCCTAAAACAAATACAATGATGTAAACCAACTTTACCTCAATGACCATCATTGGAAGGGGGAAAAAAAGAATAGCGGACTTCCTCTTTATTTCTGAATAATCATTCACTGAATAGAGGATTTTACATTAACGACTCTTTACTTTCAGCCTTGAAAAAGTGCTGCCCATGTCCTTTTTGCCTTTGGTAGATTCTAATAAGTGCATTGTCATTCTAATTGTTTTTCCCTTCTAGGAAAGGTATCATTTCCCTGTGGTTCTTTCAAGACTTGTCCTTTGCTTTCACTTCAAAAGTTTGACTGATGTGTGTTGGTGTAAATGTCTTTGGATTTATGCTATTTGGAATGTTATCAACTTTTTAAATCTGCAGATGTATGTCTTTTGTCAAATTTTGGTAATTTTCCTCCATTCTTTCTTCAAGTTACATTTTCAGCCCTACCCTGATGACATGAATATTAGAGTTTTTGTTTTAGTCTCACAGATCCCTGAAGTTCTGTTAATAATTCTACTTTTTTCTGTTATTCAAATTAGATAGAATTATTCTATCAGTTCACAAATCCTTTTTCCTGTCCTCTGCCCTGTGTTGTTGGTTTATCCAATGTGATTTTTCATTTCAGGTATTGTGCTTTTTAATTCTAAAATTTTGTTTTGGTTCTTCCTCACATCATATATTTCTTTGCTGAGACTTCCTTTTTCTTTGTTGATTCTATTGTTTCAAACATGTTCATAATCACTTGTTGAGGGTAGGGTAAGACCACCCTTTTTTGTGGTGCTTGCCTGGAATAGAGAAGTTTTTGTCTAATAGAGAAGGAGTAGAGGAGTTTTTGTCTAATTTTCTATCTGATAAGACCTTTTCTTGGTCCTTTCTCTAAAGAGAATAGGGTTTCCTTGAGAAATCACCACTGCGTTGTTCCCTGAGTTCAAGGCTGTCTTCCCTATATTTCAGAATTATGCATTAATACATAACAGGTATTTTAGTTCAACTTATTGGAGGAAGGGGGGAAGACCTCTTCCCCGAAGAGGTCTGCCTTCATTTTTACTTCATTAACTCAGACAGAACTAACATGTTTTTTCCCCATCCCTTCCAGCATCCTTGTCATGCTTTTATTTCAAGAGGCTTGG
The DNA here is from genome assembly GCF_964194135.1 of Talpa europaea. Taxonomy (NCBI): domain Eukaryota; kingdom Metazoa; phylum Chordata; class Mammalia; order Eulipotyphla; family Talpidae; genus Talpa; species Talpa europaea. Next base: position 22,460,344 of record NC_140081.1, read on the forward strand.
AGTTATTAATCTCTCTACTCTGTTGGAAGCTGCTTTCACCATGACTCGCAGACCTCTTTGGGGTTTTTCTACTATCTGCTTCTATTTTGTCAGTACCAAGAGAAATTCTCACGTGTAGGGGTTTGAGGTTAAACCCAGTGCAGTTAAGGGGCACCCTGATTTAGTGCCCTCTGAACACTGGCCTCTCCAGGATTTCCCAGCATTTGTGGTCACGCATCTCTCCATATATGGTAGTGCCCCTCTCCCACAGCATGGCCTGGGTAACCCCAACAGCATCTCCCTTCCTTTTGGTACCATAGCTCAAGCTCTTGTTACTGAAATCATTGGTATGAGCTTTGTAAAAATATGTGAGCTTTACAGTTTTTTTTTTAAAAAAATCACTTCATCTTTCCTGATCATAAACTTACTGACAAACATAAAACAGCCAAAGGCTTTGATGAAATGAAGCAAAGAATCAAGCATAATGTTCATAATTCTATAAGAAAAATGACCTAGTTTTGCCTCAGTATTTATTTGCCTCTTAGATATTCAATAATTGCATTTTTTCTGAAGTGACTTGTACTAAAATAAATGACTGAAGAGTGTCTTATTGCTGACACAGATCACAGTTTGTTGCTAATGGAATGTTAACTGCTTTTTAAGTAACTCTGCATAAATCTGCTGATCCATAAAAGATTTATCTAAAAGGAATCCAATTCATTTTCTGGCTCTACCACTTCCAATGACATGAAAAATCTCCCGTATTCCACTTTGTTTCAGCCATTGCAATGCTGAGAATGGCACCTGGCTTGTGAAAGGATATTTTAATATGGACAAGTGACACATTTAATAATATGTCAAGGTTACCATTTAAGGAACAGACACTCCCCAAAAGAAAGATGATATTCAAACTTGTTCTTTAGTATAAAAATCATCTTTAGAGTATGTGGATTTGCTTCATTTTGAAGATCGGAAAGGCAGTGCTGAAAAAGAATTCTGAGATTTCTAAAGGCAGACAAAACCTGAGTCTTCAGCTTTATCCCTGGGAATAAATTTCCTGTGTGATTCTGTATCTGGGACAACCACTCACAAAAGACCATGCAAAACCTTAGCAAAAGCATAAGTCAACAGCTCAGCAGATGTCTCAGTGGCTTGAATTTCCTTAGTGTCTATTTCCTCCCTGCCTTGTGTGCCTTTGTAGGACACTCCAGCCCAAGCAGAAAATGGTTCAATCCCAAGTATAGTTTGAAAATGGGGGCTTCCTTCTGAGACAGGAAGGAGCCCAGGATAAGGATAAGGACAGGACAGGACTCAAGGACCAAGTGTTGCTGTTCCCACAAGATTGTAAACCAGAGGTTCAAAACCTGATGACTCCAGGCCTGGACACCTGCTGCCATAAATTTCCTTGGCTCATTGTTTTGTCTTTTTTTTTTTGGCCATTTCCAAGCTGTCTTTCCACAGCTTATCAATTTGGCTGCTATGAGAAGAGAATCACAGACCTTAGACCAGGCCGGTTCAAACTGTGGCTACGGGCTCACAACTTCCATGAGATGTTCACCAGGGAGATAGCCACGTGGCCTATACAACAACCCAGCTGCAGCTGCTGGTTCCCAAAACTAGAACAATGAATGGACTTTGGGCAAGTCCACTCTCCTGGATTTCTCAGTCAATAAATCGTAATCCCTTTGTTCTGAAATCCCATTCCTAAAACCTATAGAGATCCCCTAGCAATGCACCTCAGAGAGTTGTTCTCATGCCCAGAGAGGTCACCCCAGAGTTCTGTTTTCTTGCTCTTCCAATTGTTAAACACTTGCCTGCCTCCCTGGTGTCTGGAGTCCTCTTTTCAGTCATGACCAGAGGGTCTCAAGAGCCCTTTCCTGGCTTGGGAGCTGCGTCCCCATTTCCATTCCTTGGATTCCCAGCAGGTGAGCAGTGGACAGTGGCTGGTTCTCTCCCTGTGCCGTTGGAGGATGGAGTTGGGCTGAGCAGCTCATAGTCTGCTCCATGTCAGTGACACTTCCAGGTCTGCATATTAATTGTTATTCTTTGAAACAATTATATATACCATCTGAAAATAAGACATGTATATGAAAAAAAATATGAAATAAGATGTCATTCCATAACTCATAGATGAATATATTTTTTTAAGATTTATTTATTTATTTATACAAGCACTGGGTACAGTCAGAAGTGCGAGAGGGTGAGAGAACTCACCAGAGCCAGAGCAGGGAACAGAACAGGCAGACTGATGAAGTACACTGCTGAGGGGAGAAGTGGGCACAGCAAGAGAGGTCTGTGCACCATGCGGGATCCTCGCAGGTGGCTGGGGATCGAACCAGCGCTGCAGAGGCTGTGGGCAGCTTTGCAACCCAGCGCTCAACCGCTGCACCGCTGGGGGGGCCCTCATAGATGAATATTTTATTAAGCAAATTATTTTCTTTGAGTTATACTATGGTCCTCCCAGAATAGATATACCTAGTAGTTACTTAAATAATAGCTTACAAGGTCTTGTGTGAGCTGTGCAGGCTAAATAGATGTGTGCGAGCCATAATTTTTTTTTTTTTTGTGGGACCCTCGAGGGCGGCAGGGGACTAACTGGCGCTGCAGAGGCTGCAGGCAGCCTCTCAGCCCAGGGCTCAACTGCTGCGCCACCAAGGGAGGCCCTATAAATTGTTTTTAAGGTGTTAACTTCTGTATTTAAGAATAGAAAATGATGAGTTATATGACCGAATGGCATTTTGTAATAAGAAGAGATGCCACTAAATCTATAGTTCAGCATCACTTGCTCCTAAGCACAACATTTAAATTATATTGCCTATTTAGAACCTCCAGAAATAAGGTCACCCTGAGAGCAAAGTGATGTTCTTGGAAATCAGCCAGTCCAGAAATATCAGTTCAACAAGGGCTTTCTACAGCATTGGATACAAAATCTTACTTCTGTGAAAAATATTTTAGAAAGTTACAAAAAATACACTTGTTCCCAAAGGGGATGGGGAAACAAGGAAAGGGAAGAGGGGAGAGAATGTGAGAGGGTATTGCACTGGAGAGTTGGTGGAGGGTTAGCAGTGAGGCGTGTACACACATGGAGGTGTGCAGCTGTACTCCCAAAATTATATAGTTATGTAAACTATACTAAAGTAGTATTTTAGTAAGTAAACAAGGCTGTATGATACCAGTACCTACAGTACCCAGATCAAGATATAAAACATATGCGGGTCTCAAAAAAACTCCATTGTGCACCCTCCTAATTAACATAAGGTCATTGTGATTGTGAATGCTGTCTTGATGGAATAGTTGTGGCTGTTTTGAACTTACGTTTGGAATTCTATAGTTTGTCTTCTCTGTTTGGCTTTCACATAATATTTTGTCTATGAGATTGAGCCACACTTTTGCACATGTCAGTACTTTATTGTTGAATTATAGCTCATTATATGACTATCACATATAAATATGTCAATGTATTTATCCTTTCCCCTGTGAATAGACATTTATGATGTTCCTAGGTTTTGCTGAAAACTTTTTTTTTCATGTAATTCGGTACACATGTGGAGATTTCTGTTGTGCATGTGGTCAAGAGTGAAATTACTGGGTTTTAGTGTATTTGGTATTTAGCTGTGTGCTAGTTGTTCCCAAAGTTTCCCGATTTGGTTTTATCAATTTACCCTCCAAACATCAAGGTGGAGAGTTCTGGTTTCTCTATAACCTTGGCAACATGTGGTATTGTCAGTCTTTTTTATTTTAACTATTCTGGTGGTGACGCATTACTGATATTTTAGCTTGTATTTCTTGACAAAGTTAACCAATGATGAACAATTTTCATATACCGATTAGCAATCTACATGGGATGCAAACTTTTTTAAGATTTATCCATCCATGCATACAAGAGCTGGGGTACAGGCCAGAGGTGTGGGGGGTGAGAGGATTCACCAGAGACAGAGCGGGGAACAGAACAGGGAGATTGACTGAAGCACACTGCTGAGGGGAGCAGAGGGCGAGCCAGGAGAGGTCTGCTACACCATGTGGGGTTCTCGCCGGCCGGCCGGGATCAAACCGCACTGCAGAGGCTGCGGACAGCTTCACAGCTCGGCGCTCAACCCGCTGTGCCACCGGAGAGGCCCCTGGGAGCAAATTCTTTTAATATAAAAATTATTAAATGCCCTCAAGTTTCATCCATATAGTTACTTAAGTGCACTATGTTAGGCAGGATAAGTCAGGCAGTGAGATCTATATGGTATCTCTTATTTGTGGATTCCAAGAAAAACTGAACCAGGGGCTGGATAGCGGTAGAAACGGTGAGATTTTTACAACTTGCCACTAGTGGGTAAATACGTTCTAGACTCTGATCCTAAATGAAAGAAGAATTTTATACTCAGACATAAAATTTGAGTTAGGTGGTGTTGTCTAAATCCTAAGAGCAATTAACCACACTAAGGAGCTCAACTGAAAACAGCCGTCTCCACTCCACCAGAAGGGCTGAATATTCCTGGGCCACGAACCATGTAACATTTGGTTTGGCCACAAGTGCTAATGTGTGTCATCATTACTGACTACACGTATGAAAGTTATGTGCTTTTGCCTTAAAATCAGCTAAGCTTGAGTTTAACTTGAAACGCATAATCACATCTATCTAGATGAATTCCAGAGTCAGACTTCAGAATGAGTTCTGTGTGAGTCACTTAATCATCTGAGCCTTCATTTCCCTCATTGTAACACGGTCACTGGCAAAAACAATGTCTCCCCACTTCTTAGAGCTCTGGAGACAGTGCACCCTTACACTGCAAGCTGAAAATCGGTAGAGTAATAAAACAAACAAAAAAAAATCATTAGAATTTTGGAACTTTGAGAGTGTCTTTGTTTATCAGGAGAAAATGTGGGGAAAAATCATGAGGAAAGAAGCCCTTTAGATTGCCCATTGTTGAGTGATGGTAGGTGCTGTATCGGTTTATGAGGATTCCTTTTTCACTCAATTCTCCAAAGTAAACAAGATCTGGCATCTCATTTGAAATGCAAATTCTCGGGTCCCATCCCCAATGAACTGAATCTGAAACTGAGGGTGGGACCCAGTGGTCTAGTTGAACATGCCCTCCAGGTGATTTCTACTATGCCACTAAATAGTAGGCATCACTAACACAATAGTATTGGTGCAGGTAGGAAGAGGTCACTGAGAGGACATAACCTCTGGTTGACCTTTGAGCTGGACCTGGCCAATCAGAGGCTACTCACCTTCTCCCCAGTCTCTGGAATATTTGTTCCTCCTGCTTTTCCTGTACATGGATGCAGCCTTAGGAGCGTACTGTCTTATTAAGAGACCATGAGGACTGTCTATGGACCTGAACCTCATTCAGACCTTCATATGGATGCTGGCTGGTGGTGGGGGAGACCTACTCACCTTGCAGTCGCAGGGGACAAACCTGTTTAGTCCCCTTGCTTACTAAAGCTGCTACCTACCTGTCTGGAAGGTCTGCCACTTCAGCCTCTCCTTGCCCTCACTGTATGGGGATGTTTCAAGTTTCATCTGGGGAACTTCTGAAGTTACGAAGCAACAGTCCGGGAGTTAAGAGGTATGAATTTTAATTTGAAATCACTATTTTCATAGCCTTGGAAAGGCACCTACTTACCATCTCTGAGTATCAATTTTTCAATGCCAAGTGAAGTCTGATTTTATTGCCCCCGGGCACTGTCAAGTTTGACTTTCTAAGATGACTCTGATACACACAACTTAGATAAGAAAATGTGATCTCTGAGAAACTGCTCTCCGGTACTTGGAAAATATGAGGTCTTGGTTGTGCAAACTGCAAGCAATTAAAGAATTGTCTTTATGTAATAGGATTTTTTTGTGCGTGTGTGTAACTAGAAGAGAATTTATTTTCATCTCCAAATACAGTTCTAAAATGCAAATATTGTTTCACAAAAAGTATGTATTTCATGCCTTTCATTACAACAGGCATTTGTGCTTGGGTATTACTACTAAGCATAGACTGTGGTGACTTAGGTTTTTACAGCTGTGTTGTTATTGCTGTGGAGTAGGGACTTGTACATTCTATACCACGTTGAAGAAACTAACACTCATGCTCTTAAGTATAGCTATTTATACATAAAAGCTTCTTGTGAATTAAAAGAATTTGTAAAGGATTTTTAGACTCCAAACCTTGTCAGTGTAGTAGTACAAGTTAACAACACTTCTCTGGTTCACAAAAGAAGTTAAAAATTAAAAGTCATCAAATTTTGGTCTGAGTTCTCTGTAGGGAGGGCAAAAGATTATATGAACTGGGGGTTCTGGGCTTAAGAGTAATCCCTATGAAGTGCCACAGTTATTGGCCAGGATATTACTGAACCGGGACATTTGAAAATAATAGCAAAAGTATAATAGCAAAAGTAAGGCCTATTGGACTTGGAAGGGTGTTAGGATAGGCCACGTTCAAAAGATGAAGGAAGAAGGCCGGCCCTCCCTTTTCTTTCACACCATATAACCCCACAGATGCTGATAATGTTTCTGGGGTCTGGCAGCCACAGGGAGTCTCTCAGGGTTGCAGCTTATTCCTTTCAGTCATGATTAACAGTTTAATAGGAGTGTCAAGATACGAGGACCTGTGGGTTTGGACAATGCTCTAACCAGGCCTAGAAAAAGGTCAATCTTCAGACTTAAAATGTCCTGTAGATAAAGGAGTTACTGAACATTAAAAAAACAAAGAGGGCCTCCCTGGTGGTGCAGGTGGTTGAGCGCAGCGCTGCTGGGCTGTCCACAGCTTCTGCAGCACGGATTTGATCCCAGCTGGCTGGGGAGATAACCACATGGCACGGCAGACCTCTCTTGTCTCGCCCGTTGCTCCCCTCAACAGTATATTTTGGTCAGTCTGCCTGTTCTGTTCCCTGCCCTGTCTCTCGTGAATCCTCTCACCTTCCTGCACATCTGGCCTATACCCCAGTTCTTGTATGCATGAATAACTAAATTTAAAAAAAACAACAAAGAATGTATTATCTAATCCCTGCTGGTACTGACAGCAATAGGCTGGAAGTAAGGCTTGCAACACTGCAACTATGGAGATTTATAATAAGGCAGCAAGTTAAGTCCCTGTGTATACACAAACCAGCAAAGAAGAATCAAGTGTAGGTGGTTAAGCTAATCAGGGTCTTTAGGCAGGTATTCTTATTTAGGAAGTAAAGTGAAAGAAAACGAAGTGGGGACTGAATCTGATGCTTATTTTATTCCCATTTGTGCTGAGAATGCGATGATATGAAGAGGAGGGTCAAAAAAAAAAGATTCTGACAAGTATCTAAGATGACCCTGTTTCTTTTGATCCTTATAAATTGGAAAGGTTTTACATAATGTAGTCACACATTTTGCCAGGTGACTCTTAACTGCTTGCATTCAAGGAAAAAAGCAGGAAGTTTCTAGTTCTAGCAAGATAGAGACGCCCTTTTCTTCTAGGTCTTCAATCTTACAAGTAAAAGCTCTTAACCTAACACAACAAACAAGCACAGGAACACTTGGAAAAGTAGAAAGAAGATGAGATGACCAGAGTCCTTGTGACTTTAGGAACGATGTGGCTGGTACATTAGTTCCAGCTAGTGTCACACAATGCCACTGTCTGGGCAGCTTACACAACAGAGATTTGTTTTCTCACAGTTTTGGAGGCAGAAGTCTGTAAGGACAGGAAGGACACAGTGCAGGTTTTCTGATCCAGCAGACCAGGTAAAGAAGGAGTCCTAGAGAGTCCTTGGTGGGTTTTGCAGGATTTTTATTTAGATTTACCAGGCATAGGGAGGGCAGGGGTGCTGGGGGGCCAGGAGGCTGGCAGTTCTCCCAGCCCCCAGCAAATCCTCACTCTATGTGGGCTCTCTCTGGCGTTCTCTCTGCTTCTCTTCTTCTCTCGGCTTTTCTGCTCCTGCTGGCATCCCCATGACACTGCCCTTAAAAGCCCAGTCTCAGCCCAGGTGAATCCCATCTACCTATGTCCACACCCTACTCCAGGTGCCCGCCATCAGGCATGCATTCAGGACCACAGGGTTCCCTCATCTATCCTAACAGCGGGAGGGCAGAAAAGCCTGATACTTTTTACCTTACCAAGTCAGTGTACCTGCTAGATCGGCTTCTTTTTATTATTAATTTTATTGTGGTTAGAACACAACACTTAACCTAAAAGTGAGAACATTTAACATAATTGAGAACATTTAACATGAGTGAGAACTTAAGAACACTACAAATTGTTAAGTGTACAGACAGTATTGTAATCTATAGGTACATTATTGTACCACAGTTCTCTATAACATCTTGCAAAAATGAAATTTTATAATAACCAGTGACTATGAAAACCGCATTTATCCTATCCTACCCTGAAAATCAAATCACAATTCTGTTGTTTACTTTCATGAATTTGGCTATTTCTGATATCTCAGAAGTGGAATTATGTGGTGTTTGTCCTTCTGCAATGGCTTATTTCACTTAGCATAATATCCTCCAGGCTCATCCATGTTGTAACATATTATAAAATTTCCTTTTTTAAAAGGCTGAACGATATACTATAGTGTGTGTATATATATCTGTATATATTTCTATATTCGTTAATCTGTCATTGGGTTTTTAGGTGGTTTCTACATTTTAGTTATTATGAATCCTGCTGAAATAAACATGGGAAGGCTAATACATCTTTAAGAACCTGATTTCAATATTTATGGATAAGCACCCAGGAGTGGAAAGGTTTGATAATATGATGGTTCTGTTTTTAATTTGTTGAGGAACTTCCATACTGTTCTCAATAGTCACTGCACCATTTTGCATTTCCATCAACAATTTAAAAGGGTTCCAGTTTGTCTGCAACTTTGCATTATTTGTCCTCTTGGTTTTGATAATGCCATCCTAAAAGGTGGAAGATGACACCCCATTGTGTTTTGATTTGCATTTCTGATTAGTGACCTTGAGCATCTCTTCGTGTACCCATTGGCCATTTGTATGTCATCTTCTGGAGAAATTTCTATTCAGGTCCTTTGGCCATTTTGAAATTAGATTATTCATTTTGGTTTTGGTTTTTGCTGCTGAGTTATAGGAGTTCCTTTTATATTTTGGGAATTAACCCTTTATCAGATGCATGGTTTGCAAATATTTTCTGATTCTGTAAGTTGCCTTTCTGTCCTGTTGATTCATTTGTTATGCGGATGCTTTTTAGTTTGCTTTTATTGCCTGTTCTTTTAGTGTCATAGCCATGAAGTCACTGTGAAGAGCAATGTCATGAATCTGGCTTATAATTTTCTTGTGCTTTCTTTGTGTGGTTTTGATATTACAGTAATTCTGGCCTCCTAAATGATTTTGGAAGTGATTTCTCTTAAACTTTTTAAAAATTTTGAGGAGGATTGGCATGAATTCTTGTTTTCCAGATTTATTAGAGGTATAATTGAGAAATTGTATATATTTAAGGTATACAACATGAAAATCTGATATTCATATATATTGTGAAATGCTTACTACAATCAAGTTAATTAACATATTTGTTGTCTCACATAGTTACTTGAGAGCACTTAAGGTCTACTCTCAACCAATTTCAAGTATACAATACAGTATTATTAACTGTAATCATTAATTCCTGTTTAAATCTTAAGCAGGGGCCTTCCTGGTGACCTAGGAGTTAAGTAGCAGAGCTGTCACCACTGTGGCCTGAGTTCCATCCCCAGCCAAGGAGCTAACCTACATATGGCACAGCAGATGTTTCCTGTCTCGCCCATTGCTCCCCTTACCAGTGTATTTCAGTAGATCTGCCTGTTCTGCTCCCCACTCTGTCTCTGGTCAATCCTCTCACCCTCCGCACCTCTGGCCTGTGCCCCAGTTCTTCTATGCAAAAAGCAATCAATTAATCTTTTTAAAAAATAAATGTTAGAATTCATCAATGAAGTAATCTGGCCCTGGACATTTTTTGTGTTGGGAGGTTTTTGGTTACTGATCTGATCTTCTTACTAGTTACAGCTCCTTGCTAAGTATGAATCCATTCAGATTTTCTATTCATGGTCAGTTTGGTAGGTTGTGTATTTCTGGAATGTATGCAAGTTGTTTAATCTGTTCATTTGTACTCATTCAAGGTAGTTGCTTATATATATATTTTGGTGGCACCCGTTATATCTTTCATTTCTACTTTAACTAATTTTAATCTTCTCTCTTTTTTTCTTCGTCTAGCTAAATTTTATTTCGGAAAGCACACTAGTCATCACAAGGTCCATCCCTTCATGTTTTACAGTGGAAATGTATCCAGGGAATTTGAGCTTGACTTACCCAATGCCACACACTGCAAGGTTCTTGTATCTTCACCTGGTACTGGCTCTGCTACACCAGAACTGATAATCTCCCCCACCCCCAATTTTACGCACACTTTATTACTGTTTTTTTTTTTTCTGGGCATTGTGGATAATGTTATTTTGTAACTTAATTTCTATCTCAATTTGTCTTATAATTCTATGAATGTTTACATACCTATAAAGCAAAACAGCTAACAGATATTGCAGAACTGATATTCTTAAATGGCTAAGATATCAGCAGCATCTCACAAGTACCATATTACTTTCAGTTTTTTTTTTCAAACGTCCATGCCTTCACATGCCACCATGATTTTGCAAATGTTCTTCCTTCTGCCACAATTGCCCTTCCTAATGAGCTGGAACTTCTAGACACAGCTCAAATTTTACATCCTCAATAAAACTTTTCAGGTCTGAGTGTCCTTCCCTAAAAGAATTAGTCTTCCTTCTCTGTGCTCCTATTTACTGGACATTTTCGTCTCCCTCTGTGCCTTATAGGATGCTTGGACTGAGATATATCTTGCTCATTGTCTTTATCTCCTGTGCCTCAATGCTCAACAGTTCTATTTTTGTGTTTTTTTAAGATTGATTTATTTATGCACACAAGAGCTGGGGTATAGGCCAGAGATGCAGGGGGGGGGGGATGTGAGAGGACCGACCAGAGACAGAGTGGGGAACAGATCAGGTAGACCGACTGAAATACACTGCTGAGGGGAGCAGCGGGCAAGACAGGAGAGGTCTGCTGTGCCATGTGGGTTTCTCCCTGGCTGGCCAGGGATCGAACTCATGCCATAGAGGCTGTGGATTGCTTCACAGTGCGGTGCTTAACCCCTTGCACCACCAGGGAGGGCCCAACAGTTATATTTTTTAAAGAATTTCTATTGACTGATTCCTTTCATTGGAAATTAACTATATCTGATTGGTGACTGGAGAACTATAATGTAGATACCTATGATAAAGTATACAGTGTATAAAGAATGAACGGATTTTACTAGTACTTCAATGACTAGGGTTAACAAAGGTAAAACATTCTGAGAAATTCTGCATTCAACACACTTCAAAGAAAAGTAGAAAGATAAATCTCTAAGAATTACATAATGCCATCCTTCATACTGGATTTGGGGAGGGGGAGATACAGACATTCAAGCCATAGTATATGCTAACTCCTAAATAACTGTTTCAAAAAATATGAAAGCAGCAATATATGAGATGAACAGAGAGGCTAGGTTTAGTCAAAAACAACTTTGATACTTTGAAAATTGTTCCGATAGATCAGCTCACTTAGCTTACACTGGGTTCTTCTTACAGACCCAAATCTAATGATAACATTATGTGTCGTTCATTATTTCCTCAATTGTATCATTCAGAATTCCATGGAAATAAATATAAGCAATGACTTGTACATCAAAATTGTTTAGTTCTCAATATTCTTCCTACCATGAGTTTCTGGGTCAGGACCTAAACTGGAATACGAATTTTAGGGGGGTCATGGTGCAATGAGGCCAGGAACAATGAAGGTGTTTTGTGTTTGTCAGTGGTGATAAATGTAACACCGATTGTCTAAACATGCACACCTGGAAATAGAAACTGCCTTGAGGATTCTATTAATCCTAATTCCTAGTTAAATCCATCCATCTGTTGATGGACACTTGGGTTGCTTCCATCTTGTACAATGTACATTTCCAGAATAGAATTTTGTTCCTTGCATAGTGTGGGTTCTCTAAGAACACAAAAGATCAGCCACTGAAGTCAACAAGAACCTTGCGGAGTACATTCCATAGAAATAACACCTTAGATCCCCGGCCAGGGAGCTACCCACATGGCGCAGCAGACCTTTTCTGACTCATCCACTGCTCCCCTCAGCAGTGTATTTCAGTCAATCTGTCTGTTCTGTTCCCTGCTCTTTCTCTGGTGAACCCTCTCACCCCCCCCACAACTCTGGTGTGTGCCCCAGTTCTTATATGTATAAATAAATTGAGAGAGTGACTTCAAACAGATGAGAGTCATGCTGATATTGTATGTTGGTTGTAATATTTCCTGGTTTTAGCATTACACACATTAGGTGAGAGGCTTAAAGCTGTACAGGGACTAGAGAAATAAGCAGACAACTGCATTAGCAAGTTCCTAGCAACATATAAATGAGGAATTACTATATGACCCAATATCAGAGACTTAAAGAAATATTTATGTACTCCTGTCTCTATTAATTTGACTATTCTAAGTATCTCATCTAAGTGAAATCAAAAAGTATTTGTCCTTTCATGTCTGACATTTCACTTAAATAATATCTTGAGGCTTCACGCATTTTGTAGCATGTGTCAGAATCTCTTTCCTTTTTTAAGGATAAATAATATTCCATTGTATGTCTTCTATGATGAGATGCCTACTTAGATCCTCTGCCCAATTTTTAATCAGGTTGCATATTTTATTTGTTGTTGACTTATATGGAACATGTGGTTTATATATTTTGGATATTAACCCTTTGTCTAATATATGGGTTGCAAATATCTTCTCCCATTTAGTAGGCTGCCTTTTTGTTTTAACAATGGTCTTTCAGTCTTTGAAATTCTTGAGGCAATGATATAACCAACTAAGGGAGCTACAACTAGTGGGAAAGATGTAATCAGAACGTAGGACTAATTTAATTGATTCATTGTATTTCCCCCAAATCTTTTCCCCAAAATCTTAAAGAAATCCATTGATCTCTGTCCTCTTTACAGCTTCAGTAAAATACTGATCCTAACAATTTGTTATTACTTAAAAGAAATGCCTCAAACATAACCTATTTTATAGACTCTGGAAACAATTCCTGCTTGAATATGCTGCATCCTATCAAAGTTTCTGATGCTCAAAGTTTCATAATGCAGTTGAAAGCTAAGAAAATAAAATAATTTAAACTTGATTGATTCAAGCCATCTTTTAGACTAATGAATCCACTTTTTTCTTCAGTATACAGATTATTTCTTCAATTTTATATTTCACTCTGCATGTGTACCTCAGCACAGAACATTTGTAAAACATTTGAAAACCCACCGCACTAAGTTTCAAGCCTGTGAATCATCTCTCACTCTACACTAGCTGCTTGTCTCCCACTGTCACCTGAAAGTTCAAGAATCCTGTTTTATCTGTAACTAAGATTTCTCTTCTGAACTTCAAACTGACATGTCTAGTTCTTTAGTTTCAACTCCATCTGGATGTCTGCACCAAAACCTCAAATTCCTCATGTCAAAATTGAAATTCATGTGTGTGTGTGGTGGTGGGGGGTACACACCCATACTCAGAAAAAGTACATTAAACTTTCTAACATTCCACAGGTAAGGGGATATGTCAGGCTATTAGAGGGGGCAATTACAGAAGAGAAGAAAATAGAAGCACACATGGAGAAAATGGGAAAATTAAACTTACACAGAGGTGTCTTTCAAAAATGGGGAATGTCAGTGTATTTTATGGTGAATTTCAACTGTTAGACTTTCCATACCTGGATTTGGTCTGATAAAAACAGAGTTGACAAATAATCTCAGTAAAATGTTTAGATTCGTACATTGCCTAGCACAACATGTACATCAACAGAACTCTGGTATGAGTCCATTACTGACATTGAAACTAAACTGGCGACCTTGTAAGTTACACAGTAACTGACATAGTAACTATTAGCCATAGTCTGTCTGGTTGAACCCAAGACTCTAGATATTTACTATTTTTCCAGAGAAAGGGTGGATTCAATATTGATATAAGTTGAAATAAAATCGGCAGTTGTTAAATCTCCTATATGTCTCATGCATGGTACACTTAGGTAATGTGGCTGTAGGGACTGGGCTATATGTTCTCTCTGGTGAACAGAAGAATGTCCACACTATCTGCCTCTTTCCAGCTCAGAAGGTGTGCAAATAAATCTTGTACTGTCAGTAATCTGTCTCTCTGTCTTTCTTAACCTGGTCTCTTCTCAGTTTTATTGGGGTAACTGGGGTAGCTTATTTATACATGTTCCACCAAAAATATGCCCAGAGTTTTCTGAATGTTAGATTACTTTCTTTTCATTGCCTGTAATTATACCTTAGTTTTCTTTTTCATTGTTTTGTTCCGTATCTCAAAATACGAATGTGAAATGCATAAAGTACATTTTGGATCAAATCATTGCTATTGTTATGCTCAGAGTGTCTTTTTAATGTTTTCTCTCTCAGCTGCTGCTTTCCTGTCATACTTGGCTACTCTTTTGTCTGCGTGAAAATAATATTATGAATAAAAGACAGTTAGTTTAAATGAATTTTTAAGGGAATTTGGTAACTTGTTTTCAGGATCTGAAGTTTTACATTCAGTAAACCAATAGTCCATCTGTCTATGTGCTCTGTCTGAAACCAAATGTTTCTATTATGCTTCTAACATCTACAGACATCTGAAGAAATGTCTTTCAAACAGTGATACAACAAGCTATTGATACAGAGTATATCTACATGATAGAACTTCCAACTGACAGCTAAAGTAATTAACTGTTGTTTTTCTGGGTGAAGTTATGGTGCATGAAGAAGGAAGGGGACTCAGAATGTTAAATGCACCTCTATGGTACAGGTAGTTTATCCTTCAAGACATTCATATTCATACACTACAAAGTTGCAAATGTTGTGGTGCCTGTCTCATGCACAGAATACACTTACAAAATAATTATATACATATGCTATAAAGATTCATGAATATGTATGCTATATCTATATCTATCTATATACACACACATACACACACGTATATGTATTCATCTGATCTTACTCATTTAGCAACACAACATACCTTAATATTTTACAACATCCTTAATTGTAATTGGGGCTATGATTTATAAAAACTGAATACTATTCTGGTTTATAAATACAGCATCATTTAAAACAGATTTTGGGTTGAATTGTGTCCCCCACAAAACTTTTTTTTTTAAATGCTCCACAGAGTTTTTTTTTTTTTTTTAAGATTTATTTATTTATTTATACAAGCACTGGGTATAGTCAGAAGAGCAGGAGGGTGAGAGAATTCACCAGAGCCAGAGCAGGGAGCAGAACAGGCAGACTGACGAAGTACACTGCTGAGGGGAGCAGTGGGCGGCAGGAGGGGTCTGCGTGCCATGTGGGACCCTCGCCAGCGGTCAGGGATCGAACCAGCGCTGCAGAGGCTGTGGGCAGCTTTGCAACCCAGCACCCAAACGCTGCGCCACCGAGGAGGCCCCACCACAAAACTTCTTATTTTGAAGTCCTAACCCCCTGTACCTCAGAAAGTGATTTAGTTGGAAGTCAGGTTGTTGAAGATGTAACTAGTCAAGGTGAGGTCACATTGGAATCTGTGTGCCCCTAATCTAATGACAGGTGTTCTTATAAAAGAAAACCATGTGAAGACAGATGTGCGTCTGCACAGGTGAACACCACAGGAAGATTGGAGCTATGCCACTACCAGCCAAGCAAGTGCCAGAGACAGGCAGAGAAGTCTGGAATGGAGCCTTCCCTGTGCTTTCAGAAGGAGTATGGCCTTCCTGACACTGATCTCAGACTTCTAACTTCCAGAACTGTGAGGCAATAGCGTTCTCTTTTTGAAGTCACTGAATTTGTGGTGTATTGTTACAGCAGCCCTCGCAACTAACAGAACACATCCTAATTTTTTAATTTTTTTGCTTTTGAAAGTGAGGTTAAGGTTAATATTATTGTACCTAAATGTTTGCCTACCTCTCCAATTATTTTGTTTTACAAAATGAACTTTATTGAAGTAAAATTCACATACAATACATGCACTCAGAATTCTAAGGATACAGTTTAAGGAGTTTCAAAAAACTTATGTATCTTTTGACCACTAGTTTAATCAAAATATAGAAGTTTACCATTATCCCAGAGAGTGTTCTCGTGTTACATACGGTCAATCATTCCCACCTCCTGACAAAGATAACTGTTCTGATTTTTAATTATTAATTTCACCTTTTCTAAATATATATATAAATGAATTTATGTAGTCTTTGTGTCATTTCTTCAGTGAACATGGCCTTGAAATGCACCCATGTTGTGTGTATTAGTAGTTCATGTCTTTTGATTGCTGAGTAATTTTTCATTATATTAATATAGCATGGTCTGTTTATCCATTTAATTTTTGATTGACATGTGGATTGTTTTCAGATTTGAGCTATTAAGAATAGGAATGCTGGGTCTCCCCAGTGGCATAGCGGGTTGAGCGCAGCGCTGTGAAGCTGTCCACAGCCTCTGCAGCACAGGTTCGATTCCCGGCCAGCCAGGGAGATACCTACATGGTGCAGCAGACCTCTCCTGCCTTGCCCGCTGCTCCCCTCAGCAGTCTTCCGTCCATCTGCCTGTTCTGTTC
This sequence comes from Talpa europaea, assembly GCF_964194135.1. Lineage (NCBI taxonomy): Eukaryota > Metazoa > Chordata > Mammalia > Eulipotyphla > Talpidae > Talpa > Talpa europaea. The sequence goes on from NC_140081.1 coordinate 22,476,940, forward strand.
CCTGCTCTGTCTATGCTGAATCCTCTCACCCTCCCGCACATCTGGCCTGTGCCCCAGTTCTTGTATAAATAAATAAATCTTTAAAAAAAAAGAATAGGGGGCCTCCCCGGTGGTACAGCGGTTGAGCGCTGGGCTGCGAAGGTATCCGCAGCCTCTGAAGCGCCGGTTTGATCCCTGGCCGCTGGTGAGGGTCCCATGTAGCGCGCAGACCTCTCCTACCATCCGCTGCTCCCCTCAGCAGTGTCCTCGGTCTGTCTGCCTGTTCTGCTCCCCGCTCTGGCGAGTTCTCTCAGCCTCCCGCACTTCTGACTGTACCCAGTGCTTGTATAAATAAATAAATAAATAAATAAATAAATAAATAAATAAATAAATAAATCATAAAAAAAAGAATAGGAATGCTAAAATATTTATGTTCAAGATTTTATGTGGGTACATGTTGTCATTTTCTTGGGTAAATACAACTTTAGCTTTTATATTTAGGTCTGATCTATTATGAATTGTTTTTTTTTTTTTTTTGTATGTAGGGTATGATTGCTTGAGATTTCTCTGTTTCCCCTTCTATTTATCCTACCCTTCTCCCACCGTAGAATCATTTGTGAGAAGATTATCCCTTTGTTGGCGCGCAGACCTCTCCTGCCGCCCGCTGCTCCCCTCAGCAGTGTACTTCGGTCTTTCTGCCTGCTCTGCTCCCCGCTCTGGCTCTGGTGAATTCTCTCACCCTCCCGCGCTTCTGACTGTACCCAGTGCTTGTATGTATGTATGTATAAATCAATCAATCAATAAATAAATCTTGAAAAAAAAAAAAAAAAAAGAAGAAAAAAAAAAAAAAAAAAAAAGATTATCCCTTTGTTGAATATTAACTGAACACATAGGTATGGATGTATTTCTGGACTGTGTACTCTGTTGTACTGATGTGTCAATTTATGCCAATACTGCTTGTTACTGCAGATTTATACTAGGTCTTGAGTAAAACGGCATAGATAATTATTTTTGTTTTGCATAATTGTCTTGACTAACTTTTTTTTTATAATTTCACATAATTTTAGTGCAAGCTTGCACAGTTCTGTAATGTAGGCTGCCGGTATTTTCATTATGGTTGTATTAAATCTATAGGTAAAATGTGGGCCTGTATGTCTTACCAGTAGCCAAATTCAATTAATTGTATTTTTTTTTTGCAATTTCCTTATAATTCTCTAAGCGATGGTGTCATATGCAAATAGATAATATTACTTATTGCCTTATACTTCATAACATCTTTAGTGGAATATTGAAAAGAATGGCAAGAATGGTTGAGTGCTAATAAAAACATTGTCTATATATATTGTTTTTACAGAAGTCTTTAATAACATTAAGAAAGAAAGAGTCCTAGCATTCCTAGTTTACTAAGAACATTTTATTTTTTAAAGAACATTTTAGATGTGGTAAATATACACAATGGAATATTATTCAGCAATCAAAAAAGATAAACTCATGCTATTTGCAGCAATGTGGATGGAGATAAAAGGAATTATGCTCAGTGAAATAAGCCAGAAGGAAAAGGAAAAATATCAGATGGTTTCACTTATAGCAGAAATATAGGGGAACCCAATAAGACAGCATAAAGAAATAATAACAGTACAAAACACAACAAAGCAAAAACGGACAATTATAAATCAGAGACATCCTGCAGGGGAGGAGGAAGGAGAAGGATCAGAGGGAGGGAGGGAGGAGCACAGGGGACTGTGGTGATGGTGCACGGGTGCCTTGGGGAGGGAAATTCTATGGGGACTCAATCTGAGGGGTTGGGGGGAAGCAAATATTGCTTAAAAATGAACAATGATGTAAAAAACTTAAAAAATAAAAAAAATTACAACTAAAAAGAGATCATTTTAATGATTTTTATCAGTGATGGATGTAGAATTTTGTTAATTTCTGTATTGACATGACTTTATGATGCTGCTTCTACTATCATAGTGATTTACTTGGGTTTTAAATGTTTAACCAACTTTGACTTATCCACTTAGTTTTGGTTTTATTTTTGCTGTATTAGATATTTAATTCTTTAACATTTTATTGAGGCTATTTTGTCTGTATTTATGAGGGATAGTGGTCTGCAATTTTCTTTTAATAAGGCTTTTGTCAGGTTTGGTAGCAAGGCTTTTCTGGCTTCACAATAGGATTTGATAGAATTTCCTCTATTCCATGCTAAATGATGTGCAACAGAATCTTTCCATTACTATATAGGTATTACCAAATTCACTGCATCTTAGATTATGACAGGTTCAAAAATGAAACATTGTGAAAAGAGCTAAGAAGGACCCAAGAAAGCCCAAAAAGTGAAATTACAGGAGCATATGACCGAGACTCCCATGTCACCAAATTCTGTTGCACTAATTCCTTTTCCAAACTTACTCCTGTGACCTTATGGGTAATCCTGTATAATGTAATGATGAATAAAAAAGAAGGCTTGTTTCATAGCTTTCCAGCATGAAACTGGACTGCTGTTTTACTAGAGTCCAATCCAGGGATAATCCCAGGGATTGTCATAAAGTGCAGTGGAAGGATCATCTTCCAAGTGGGTAGATCTATGATTAGTTCACTTTTTTATTTACTTCATTACCTCATATGAAATGAGAGGCTGCCTTATGAATATATATGGAACCCAGGCATTAGGTGAGAGTTCTGAAAGGGATAAGACTGGAATATTGTAGGAAAGAGTTCTTGGAAGAGCAACTGCATACTACCTATATGAGTAGGCAAAAAGTTTTCAGACCATTATATCTCACTCCAGTGCCCACAAAGGACCATCCTTTCATGGAATGCTCTCAACAACCAAATGGAAAGAATAAGTGGGTCTTTGTAGAAATCCAAAAGCTTGATTTTGAATGTCCTAATGCTATTGCAATGGACTCCATAAGAAAGCATTCATTATGGCATAAATGGAAATATATTATGGGGTTGAGATAAAAGTAGAGATTGTTCAGTAGAAATTCTACTAAGTGGGGAATTCTTGAATCATAACAACATTGAAATGGAATGACTCAGTGTCTAAGTTTGTTTTTATGGTCATCCACCAGAAGATTTGGAGAGAGAATAACTTAATAGATGCTATATCAGTTTGCTAAAACTTGCCATAACAAAATATCACAAACTCAGTGACTTAAAATGAGATTTTTTTTAATTTAAATTTTAATATTGATGTAATATTGGTTTACAACACTGTGTATGATTTAGGGGGACAGGTTCATACCTGCTCAGGTGTATGTCACCACACCACACCTACCATTAACTCACCCACAGTCCTTCACCAGAGACCATTGGGCTTCCTCCCCTCTTTAAAACAAGGAGTTTTTATTCTCCCACGGTCTGAGTGTGAAAGTCTAAAACCAAGATGTCCAGAGGGCCATGCTCCTTCTGAGCGCTGTAGGGAAGAATCCTTTCCCGACTCTCCTATCTTTAACTGGTTTTGGCAATCCTTGGCTGTCCCGTGGCTTATGGATATGTGACTCTACTCACTGCCTCCATTGTTGACTGGTCTTCTTCCCTTGTGTCTCTGATTCTTCTTGTAAGGACACCAGGATAAAGAAATAAGGATTTAAGACCCAGCTTAATTCAGTATAACCTTATCTTCAATGGATTGCAATTAGTACTAACCAATTTCCAAATAAAGTCAGATTCTCAGGTACTGAGATTTGATTACCATTTGGGGAGACAATCAGCCAACAATCGATGCAAGAGAAATGGGAAATCAAAGTTAGATAGACTCAAAAAGCTGAAAGGAAAAATGAGGGGAAAAAAAGCAAATGAGATGAAAGAATTTTGTCTTCTGTAGAGCAAAGGAACAATCCAGATCAAATATCTCAAGCAAACATTTCTCAGCAGGTAATTAGGAAGGCTTATACTGACTATTCAGTTTATCTGGACATCCATCTGTCCTTGTGAAGCTTCTTTCTCACTGTGGGGATTTTTTTTTTCTCCTTTTACACATAAGTCATGCTTCCCCTTTTCTCAGTAATACATTTGAAAATGTTACTGTTAATTGTGACTATCTCCATGATTAAATGCCAATATTCTTCCTTTGAATATTAAGTGTTTGTAGGTAGTTTGCAGGCTGTGATCATTTTTTTCCATTACAGTTCTTTATGCCAATTGTACTGTTGTTTAAAGAGCTAGTGTAACTGTTTTTGTCCATTAAAGAGGTAGGACTCCTTGCTTGCCTCAGAGAGGAGGGCTTGATTTATGGTTATAGATTCTCAAAATCACCCCAGTGTAATTCAATTCCATTCCTTATTAAATTATTATTTAGATTTTTGATTTATTTCTTTATTTATATAAGCACTGGGTACAGTCAGAAGCGCAGGAGGGTGAGAGAATTCACCAGAGCCAGAGCGGGGAGCAGAGCAGGCAGAAGGACCAAAGTACACTGCTGAGGGGAGCAGCGGGCGGCAGGAGAGGTCTGCACGCCATGTGGGACCCTCGCCCGGCGGCCGGGGATTGAACCGGCGCTGCAGAGGCTGCAGGCAGCCTTGCAACCCAGCGCTCAACCGCTGCGCCACCAGGGGAGGCCCTAGATTTTGTTTTTAAGTTAGGGGTTCAGGGCCTCCCCTGGTGGCGCAGGCAGTTGAGTGCCATGCTGTGAAGCTTTCCACAGCCTCTGCGGTGCCAGTTCGATCCTGGCTGGCCGGCCGGCGAGGGGCCCAAATGGCTCTCCTGTCTCGCCCACTGCTCCCCTCAGCAGTATATTTCAGTCAGTCTGCCTGTTCTGTTCCCCGCTTTGTCTCTGGTGAATCCTCTCACCCTCCTGCACATGTGTCCTGTACCCCGGTTCTTGTATAAATAAATCTTTTTTAAAAAAAGTTATGGGTTCATCTACATTGCCAATACTGTATCCTTCAGACCATCTATAGACTCAGGATGCTATAAGCAATTCTAGACTAATGTTCTCAATATTGCTGGTACTGTCTTTACATTGTATATATCTATAAGCAGGGATGGAACATAGTGATAAAAGTGGCGGCGATGTCGTTCTCACCTTGTCCCAACTATCCATGAATTCAATTGGAAGACTAAATGATTCCATAGTAGCAGTCAGGAAGCCAATAGCTATCTCATGTATTTGGCAAACATTCATTTGGTTTCAATTCTGTCAGTTCTCCCTCTAACTTAATATACCAAGTTGAGCCAACACTTAGTATCAACACATATATTAACCAGGACTTACTCATGTGATCAGCAATGAATGCAGTGCTTTTTTCCATTTTCCCAAATTTAATTTTCTCAATCCAATTAGATATCAAAGCTCAGATATTAGTCAAAATGTTGTAAAAACTTCACTGTACTATAAAATAGCATGATGATATTTTTTAAGTGAGTGAATAAATTGATACAAGACAATATCTAGACAAATCAAAGCCTTTGGGTGTATACTATTTGAGACTGATTGATAAGGAACTTAAATACTGGCAAAATAAAACCAGAAGATTTCTGGAAGCTGTAATGATGATCAAAACAGGGCTGTAATGATGATCAAAACCTAAATTCAAATTTGTCTTAAGATAAAGATATATGGCTTAATTGAAAACATGACAGTTTTGGGCCTCCCCGGTGGCGCAGCGGTTGAGCGCTGGGTTGCGAAGCTGCCCGCGGCGTCTGCGGCGCCAGTTCGATCCCCGGCTGCTCCCCAGCCACTGGAGGAGGATCCCACATGGTGCGCAGACCTCTCCTGCCGCCCGCTGCTTCCCTCAGCAGTGTACTTCGGTCCTTCTGCCTGCTCTGCTCCCCGCTCTGGCTCTGGTGAAATCTCTCACCCTCCCGCACTTCTGACTGTACCCAGTGCTTGTATAAATAAATAAATAAATCTTTAAAAAAAAAAAAAAATGACAGTTTTTAAACTATTTACTCATTTTTCACCTGGAGAAATTCAACAGCAGATTAGGAGGTAGATTAATGATGAACTTTCAAAATGAGGTTACCCAAAAAATTGTCATTGTGGATTGTGTATGTGATATATAGCCCAGAGAATAGAAGTGTGCGCTTTGAAATCAAAATGGTTGAATTTAAATCTTCACTCCAGAAGACTATAGCTATGTGAGTAACTTAGCCACCTAGCCTTTGTTTCCATGGGTGTAAAATGAGCAGCTATCTCCCGAGGGTATTTTGAAGATTAGGAGTCCTTACACATAAAGAATTTATGTTGACTTAAGTACTCTGAAATTATTTCCTGTTATTATTTAAATTATTTTGGCAATGTCAATATTATAATCACCAAAGCTCAAAAATAATTTTAAGGTTCAACATTTTTACTTGGAGACAGATTTTCAGCTTTGAATGTGAAGAAAGCATGTCATCTAGTCATTTGAGACAGTATAGAATAATCTGGCTGTATAATATTAAAAAGGATTTTGACTCAGATTCCTTGGGAGCCAATGAGGAGTGGATGAGAAAGAAAATGTTTTTATTTTTTACATCATTGTTCATTTTTAAACAATATTTGCTTCCCCCCAAACCCCTCAAGTGTAGTCTCCATGGAGTTTCCTTCCCCAATGCACCATCACCTCAGTCCCCTGTGCTTCTCCCTCCCTCCCTCCCTCTGATCCCTCTCCCACCTCCTCCCCTGCAGGATGTCTCTGATTTATAATTGTTTGCTTTTGCTTTGTTGTGTTTTGTACTGTTATTATTTTTTTACACTGATGTCTTATTTGGTTCCCCTCTATTCCTGCTATAAGTGAAACCATCCGATATTAGAAAATGTATTTATTCACAGACATTTTTATCCCATAAAGGCAAGACTATATTAATAATGTAATAACCCAGGTCTTACAATATCTAAGTATGAGGAAAAAGGATTTGCCCATTTACCTGAGGTAAGAGACTTTTATCAGTAGTTTTCCTACTGAATCTGCGCTCCCACTGCTGCATCACCAGTGTGGGAATAGCAACGACAAATGTTGAGAAGTCAATATGGTGCCATTGTGACGGAGGGGACAATGGGAGTGAAGGAGAGGTGGCAGATTGATTACAATTAAACCCTTATATCCTTGAGAGCTCTGTTGGTTTAGAGCATTCATTCTGCCAGACCCATAATCCAAAGTGAAAACTGAAATTATCAAATGACCCATTTAGCACACCAGTTAATTAACAGGCAAAATATTACTCTGTTTTCTCTGCTAGCTGATCCTTATAACTAAGAAAACGTAGGGTTGCTGCTTCACAGTGGGGTCAAAATGGATATGTATTGAGATGGAATTCAAGTAATCCTCTGAAGGACTTCTTTATACTTCTGTGTCTAGTGTTAAGAACTGATGGAATTTATAATAACCCAATGTAGACAGGATCCTTAGCAACTCATATCTCTTAGAAATAAAGGTAAATAACTATAATCAGTTGTAAGCAAAAGAAAAATTGGGTAGGGGGAGAAGAAAGTTATTAACATCTATTATGACATTGTGACCAACTATAGAAAACAAAATACTAGATTTCAAGCATTTTTTTTCTGTTTGCTTTGTCATGTATTCCTATATATTAACCAATGTATGTCCCCTGCCTTCTTTTCACATGCTTTTTTCTATAATGTTAAAGATGTTTAATCTTATAATTGAATCTTGAGATTACAGAACATCAAAGAAGGATTATGACTGAAATAGAAGGGGAATAAATATCAAAGAATAATAAAGAAATGTTTAGAATTTTAAAGTTTCACACTGGGGATAGACAGTGAAGGCATTTGATTTATATCAGAGAGAGCTGTATCGTGTTAGGTGAAAAGGATTTGTTGTCTTGTGTCACTTGAAAGTTAAACATGGTGTGTATCGATAATTGATTTATCAAAGGAATGGAATGTGCCAGATTGTTTGAAATCAAGTGAACCTGACCCTGATTTATATTCACTTACCTCAGGTAAAACTCTAGATCCTGATGTGTTTATACTTGAACTTGGGACTCAAGTTCCCACCTAGACTGTGTTAAGAACTGTGAAAGCCCTTGGGGTTTCCACTACTTGAAAGCTATTAAGTTAGTCTGACAATGTCCAGAGATACTCTCAGAAAACATAAGACTGGTGTGTCAGAAATAAAAAAAAAAAATTATTACAAAACAACAAGCCACATGAGTATCCAAATATTTGTATCAGTTCACTTTGCCCCAGGTTCCATAGGAACAAGAAATTAGCTCATGTGGACATCAGCACAGACAGTGGGCGGCATTTCAGAGGAGCAATTCTAAGATTAGAGAGTCTCAATTGTTTTATAATGAGCAGTAAGGCTGCCTTCCCTTTGATCTGGAGGGGAGACAATTGTATTTATTATACTGGACAGTAAATGAACCTGCCTTGTTGCAGAGAGAGAAACTAGATAGGTCTAATGTGTTAATTATACAAACATCCTTGAAAAGCTTGTCCAGAACAAAGGCAATTAGAGTATCTGCTAAGAAGACATGCAGAAATACAAGAGACCATGGAGAAGTGTGTCCTAATAGGCTTCCTTTGCAGTCTGAATTTCATCTCTTCATTGCAACTTGTTTTCCACTGATATTATTATCAATACCTTGCCTCCTGGAATGTTTTAAGCATGGGATTGTTAAATCCAATCAAATAGCTATAAGAAAAGATAATCCCATTCTTTTAAATAACCTGATCTCTTGTAAATCCAGGGAGCAGAAGGCATTCCCTACCTTGATGCAGAACCAGAATGAGGAAACATAAGGGCTTAGGCTAGATTCAGTTGCACATTTTCTCCCTTTATGACATATGGACAAATTCTCTTCATCAATTTATAACCTCAACTATTTAAGTATCTCTTCAAAATTATAATTTAAAGCCCCAAAATTGCCTCGGTTAATGTTCTCTAATAGATGGCAATAAAATAAACATAGTACCATGAAAAAATTTGACAAAATTATTAAATTACCTTTTTTAATTCACAGTGACTGTAGATATTGGCATTATCAGACACTTGGGTATTGATTTTAAAGAAATAAAAGGGGTATAAAAACAATGGCTCTGTTGAATTATATTTTTCAGCAAATAGTTATCCACCACCCATTTATTAAAAATTATTTATTTTTATGTAGAACTAGGTGCAGGGGCGGGTGTTGGTGGTGGTGAGAGGATTCACCACAGAGTGGGGAGCAGAACAGGCAGATCTACCGAAATACACTGCTGAGGGGGAGCAGTGGGCAAGACAGGAGGGGTCTGCTGCACCTTATGAGTTAGTTCCCTGGCTGGGGATCGAACTTAAGCCTTAGCAGTGGTGGTGCTGAAACTCAATCCCTAGGCCACCAGAGAGGCCCCACAACCCACTTTTTGAGGAATATATATGCCCCACCCAGTCCAAGATGCTGGACTTCCACATGTGGCTTGCTGTGGCCAGTATCAGCTGGGAGGATACAACAGTTTGTCAGTTCCCAAACCTAGTTCTTAGGAGGCATTGCACATCTCCAGCCGCCTGTCTGGAAAATGTATATCCCTGCCAGGAGGAGATTATGCCCTTGTGGACACTGCCCCTGCAGCCCATGTCCTGGAATAAGACACATGGAAGACCTACATTTTCTTCCAGCTTTATTGTTATAATTGACATATAACATTGTGCAAGTTTAAGGTGTACAATGTGTTGATTTGCTACTTACATAAACACCCCCATTCCATCCTGTAGTTACCATTTCATTTTTGTGGTGAGAGCATTTAAGATCTACTCTCTTGGCAACTTTCAAGTATGTAACACAGTATGAGCTATAATCACCATGCTATGTGTTAGATTCCCAGAACTTGTTAATCTTATAACTGGAAATTATCACCCTTTGGCAATCATCTCCCCATTTCCTTCACCCTCCCCAGTCCCTGGCTAACTACCACTCTAATGTTTTTCTGGGGTTGACATTTTTGAACTCCATGCTTAAGTGAGTTCTACATAGTAGTTGTCTTTCTCTGTCCTATTTCAGTTTGCCTAACACCTTCAAGGTTCATTCAAGTTGTTGCAAAAAGCAGGATAGCCTTCCTTCTCATCGCTGAAAAATATTCCATCGTGTGTATGTGTGCGTGTGTATGCCACAAGTCCTTTATCCATTCAACCCTTAATTGACACTTGGATTGTTCCCATATCTTGGCTATTTGAATAGTGGTGCAGTGAATATGGGTGTGTAGATATCTCTACAAGATACTGATTTCAATTTCTTTGCATGGTTACCCAGGAATGGGATTGATAATACATGGTACTTCTAGAAGTACCATCTGTGCACAAGTTTCCTTTTTTCTACATCCTTGTCAGCACTTGTTATCTCGTGTATCACTGATAATATTGTCATTCTAATATGTGTGACATGTCTCATTCTGATTTTGAGTTATATTTCCCTGATGATTAGTGATGTTGAGCATCTTTTCATGAACATGTTGGTCGTTTGTATTTCTTCTCTGGAAAACTGTCTATTCAGTTCCTCTGCCCATTTTCAAATTGGGTTATTGTGGTTTTGTTTCTGCTACTGAGTTATATGACTTTTATGTATATTTTGGATATTAACACTTTATCCAATTAAAACTTTCAAATATTTTCTCCCACCCCCTAGGTTCCCTTTTCATTTTGTTGATTGTTTCTGGTGATGTACAGAATCTGTTTAGTTTGGTGTAGCCCCATGTGTTTATTTGTGCTATTGTTGTTTACTTTTTATTTTGGTATCATATCTTGGAAATCATGGCCAAGATCAATGTCAAAGAGCTTTTCCTCTATTTTTTTTTTTTTTTTGGTAGAAGCTTTAAACGTTCATTTCTTATGTTTAAATCTTTAATCCACTTTGAGTTGATTTTTGTGAGAGGTGTATTTTTAAACACTGGTCCAGTTTTATATATATATTTGTGGGACCCTCACCGGCGGCCGGGGAATGAACTGGTGCTGCAAAGGCTGTGGGCAGCCTGGCAGACCAGCACTCAACTGCTGCACCACCAGGGGAGGCCCTCCAGTTTTATATTTTTGCACAAATTATTCCACTTTTCTCAGCCCTGTTTATTGACGGTAATTTCCCACTGGATATTCTTGCTTCCTGTTAAATATTAGGGCGGGTATTTCTGAGATTTTTGATGTTGTTCCTTAAATTTGCCTATTTTTCTGCCAGAGCCAATCATTTTTGAGTACTATAACCTTGTAGTATAATTAGAAATCCAACTTTGTTGTTTTATCTCTGGATTGATTCAATTATTTTTGGGTCTTTGTGGTTGAATACAAATCTTATAATTATTTTCTCTATTTCTGTGAAAAGTAGCATTGGATTTTGATATGGATTGCATTGAATCTATAGATAACTGATTAATAGAGACTTTACAACAATATTAATTCTTCCAATCCATGAACACAGGATACATTTCCATTTGTTTCTATCTTCAGTTTCCTTCATCAAAGTCATAATTTTCAGTGTACAGATTTTTCATCACCTTGTTAAATTTATTCCTAAGTATTTATTGTTTTGATGCTGTTGTGAATGGGATCATTTGTTTCCTTTTTGGCTGTTGTTTTATAAAAGCGCAACTGTATTCTGTATGTTGACTTTTGTATCCTGCAGCTTTACTGAATTTGTTGATTTGTTCTAGCAGTTTGGTGAAGATTTCACTATTTGCTCCTATAAGGTCATACCATCTGCAAACAAAGACAATTTTTACTGAATCATTTCCTGTTTGGAGGCCTTTTGTTTTTCTTGCCAGACTGCTCTGGCTAGGACTTCCAGTACTATGGCAAGTGGGAGTGGTGTGAGTAGGCACCCTTGTCTTAGTCCTGATCTTAGAGAAGCTTTCAGCTTTCACTAATTAGTGTGATTTTGCTGTGGATTTGTCGTATATGACCTTTAGTATCTTGAGGTATGTTCCCTATAAACCCGTTGTGGAGTGGTTCTTTTTATCATTAAAGAATGTATTTTGTCAAATGCTTTTTCTTTATCTAATGAGATGATTATCTAATTTTTATCTTTGGTTTAATTAATGTGGTGTATCACATTGGTCTTGCATTTGTTTAAACCTTGAATTCCAAGGAAGAAACCTGCTTGATTATAGTTTATAATTCCTTTAATGGTTGGTAATATTTTGTTAGGAATTTTTGCCTCTATTTTCATCAGGGATATAGACCTATAGTTTTCTTTTCTTGTAGTGCTTTTATATAATGTTACTGTCAGGGTAATGCTGGCTTTCTAAATTGACTTTTGGAGTGTCCCCTCCTCTTCAAATTTTTGGAAGAGCTTGTGAAGTGTTTTTTTTTTTTTTTAAATCATGATAATCATGAAAGGATGTATTATGAAAATTGCTCTGAAAATAGCCCTCTGCTCAATACTAATATTTGGGTGTTTTTTAGTTAAAATTCATCTGTATTTCTGATTTCTTAATGTAGCCATTTTATCACTATAAGCTTCCTTTTAGAACTAATTATGTAGCATCCTATAGTTTTTTTTTAATGACCAAAGCATTAAATTTGATTTTAAGTGAATTTTGTATGATAGTATATACCATTAAATATATATAAAAGTAAATGCCAAAAGATGCTGTCATAGGGGAGAGGAAGGAAGTCTCTGGTATTTTAGCTGGTAGTAGTTATGGCTCAGGATCTGACAATGACAGAATTGCAGGAGCTGGAAAAATTGCTGAGATTTACTGTCTCTTAGTACATGGGGACAAAAACTGGATTTAGGACCTGAGCTGCTGTGAGAACTTGTTCTATTGTCTCTAGATCAAGAACCAGAGCTGCTGTGAGAACTTGTTCTATTGTCTCTAGATCAAGAACCAGAGTGTGCTCATGCTCTGGAGTTAGAGCTGAAGTACCATGGAGCTCAAGAACTAATGGTCGTGCTCTTACTGGTGCTGGCTTAAGCTCTAGAATGAGAACCAATCATGGAAATTGCTGGAGTGCTAGACCTAGTCCCAGAACACACTTTCATATAAGTTCTAACTCTGAAGATTGAATGAAAACTGTTGCTTGACTCTCTCCTTTGGCTTTGGAATTGGAGAGAGCATAGGTGCTTGTTGAAGCTCTAGATTTGAAATGAGAGCTGTGTCTTCAACTTGCTCTGACTCTGAAGCTGAAGCTGAAGCTAATTCTTATGCAGGTTATTATTCTAGCTCCTGAGCTTGAATGAAAACTGTTGCTTGAGTATGACATTGGTCTGAAATAGTAGCTGGTTATGTGCTTGTTTTAGCTCTTGAGCTTCTGTGAGAACTCTGGCTTGAGTCTGCTATTGCTCTGAATCTGGAGATAGCATATGCACATGCTTTTCTAGCTCTTGAACTTGAGTCAGAATGATTTCTTGGAGCCTGACCTGAAGCAGGAGCTGGTGGTGGTGATTGGTCTGGCTCTTGATCTTGAAGGAAAGCTGTGGCTGGAGTTTGCTCTGGTTCTGAATTTTTAGTTAGCATATGTGTTTATTGTAGCTCTTGAGCTTGAATGAGAAATATAGTTAGAGGCTATCTTCTTTGGAAGCTAGAAATGTAGGTTCTTGATTAGCCCTTAATATTGAAAGAAAGCTGTGGTTTACGCCTACTCTTGCTCTGAAGTTGAAGAAGGTGAGGGTTTTGTTGTTGTTGTTTAATCTAGCTCTTGAGTTTAAAAGAGCACTATTATTTGAGCCTGCTGCTGCTCTACACATTGTTGCTTCTTTTAGCTCTTGCGCTTGAAAAACCGCTGTGATTGAGCCTCTTCTGGCTCTAAAATTGTGGCTGGTAGATGTGTTTATTCTAGTTCTTGAACTAAGATACTAGCTCTGGCTTCCTCTTGTTCTTTGCTGCTGAAGATGTTCTGGTTTCTAACTTTTCTTTTTAGATTACTTGGTTTTATTGGGGTGACATTGGTTTCTAACAGTGCATAAGTTTGAAGAGTACAGCTTCACACCGTCAAAAATGTATATACCACACCACATCCACAACCAAATTGACCCCCTCTATCTACTCCACCTTCTGGTAACTCCCACTCTATTGTCACGCTCTTGGTTTTTGTTTGTTTGTTTGTTTTTGCCCTGCTTCTTTATATTCCATATATGGTTGAAATTGTATGGTACTTGTCGCTCTCTTTTTGACTTATTTTACTTAATAAATCCCCTTGGGGGATACTGTCACAAGTGGTAAGATTTCATCTTTTTCTATAGTTGAGTAATATCCCATTGTGTATATATACCACATCTTCATCCACTCATCCACCAATGGGCATGTACATCCTGTGCTTTTGTTTCATGATAAGACCTGATTTCCTTTTTAATTTTCTTTTTTGACCCACTGGTTGTTCAGGAGTGTATTGTTTAATCTCCACATATTTATGTATTTTCCATATTTCCTCTGCTAGATTTCTAGTTTCTGACCATTGTGGAGAAGATATTGGTATGATTTCAATTTTCTTTAACTTTCTAAAACTTGTTTTGAGACACATCGTGAAATCAATCTAGAGATGTTCCATGTGTACTTGAGAAGAATGTGTTTTGCTGCTGCTGAATGGAATGTTCTGTATATGTCTATTAGTTCCATTTGAGAGAGAGAGGGAGAAGGAACAGTTCATTTATGCTGATTATAATTTAACTTTGATCACATACAAAAACTCTACCCATTTACTCTTCCTGTTTTGATGTCACCATTTAAATCCTTTTTATTTTGTCTATCAAATAAGTATTTGTTGTAGCTATAGTTATTTTTAACACTTTAGTCCTTTAACCTTTATAGTATAATTAATTTTTTAAAGATTTATTTATGCATACAAGAACTGGGGTACAGGCCAGAAGTGTGGGGGGTGAGAGGATGCACTAGAGACAGAGTGAGGAGCAGAACAGGCAGATTGAAACACACTGCTGAGGGGAACACCGGGAGAGACAGGAGAGATCTGCTGCACCATGTGGGTAGCTCCCTGGCTGGGGATCAAACTTATTCTGCAGTGGCTGTGGATAGCTTCATAGTGCTGCGTCTTAACCCCTTGCACCACCAGGGAGGCCCCTATAGTATAATTAATTAACACAACACCATAGTGTAATGTTAGAGTATTCTGTATCTGAATACATACATACCTTTACCAGTGTGTTGTCTATTTTTGTTACTAATTAGTGTCTTTCTTTCAGTGTGAAGAATACCTTTCAGAGTTTCTTGTAAGGCAGGCTTAGTGGTGGTGAATTCCAGTAGCTGTTGTTTTTAGGGAAGGTTTTTATTTGGCCCTCAGTTCTAAAGGAAAACTTTGCTGTATAAAATATTCTTGATTGGAAGTTTCATTCTATGAGCATTTTTTTAAAATGTATTATCCCATTCTTTCCTGGCCCACAAAGTTGCTGTTGAGAAATTCTCTTATCTTTTCAGGGTTCCTTTCTATGAGCATTTTTTTTTCTTAAAACTTCAAAGATCATTTTATATATCTTGGAAAAGATCATTTTTGATTGAAAATTTGTTCTTTTTTTTTTTTAAAGATTTATTTATTTATACAAGCACTGGGTACAGTCAGAAGCGCGGGAGGGTGAGAGAATTCACCAGAGCCAGAGCAGGCAGCAGAACAGGCAGACTGACGAAGTACACTGCTGAGGGGAGCAGCGGGCACGGCAGGAGAGGTCTGTCGCGCCATGTGGGACCCTCGCCCGGTGGCCGGGGATCGAACCGGCGCTGCAGAAGTTGCAGGTAGCTTCGCAACTCAGTGCTCAACCTCTGCGCCACCAGGGAGGCCCTTGATTGAAAAATTGTACTTGCATATTTAAATCTCTGCACATTTAGGAACTTCTCAGTCACTGTCTATTTAAGAAGCATTCTACACATTTATCCCTCTCTTTTCTTTTTAGACTCCATTGGTACATTTATTATTTCTGGCTGCAAATGTGGCCCCTTGGCTCTATAGGGGGTGGAGAAAGATTCAGGCAGTTGACATGTTACACTTGCCCCAACTGCAGACTGTGGATTTATGACAGTGTGAGTCCTGATTTTCCTCCCTACTCCCCAGCCTGGAGAAGATACAATTGTAAGCGAGGTAAAGGATAGTCCCAGACCCAGACCCCACCAATGACATCATACACATAAAGTGCTACAGAAGGAAGGAGGAATGACAAGGCGAGCAGACCACAACCCCAATCACTCTGATCCTCTTGACTCACAAACCCAGTGTTAACTTAAGATCTTTTAAAAAATATGTGCCACTAGAGTTTTAAGTAGGAACAAAAATTTAAGATCCAAAAATAAAGGATTTGCCCAATTTTATATTAAGGGACTAGAAAAGGGAGGATTTATCCATTTTTTTATTAAGAGACTAAAAAAGGGAGACTCTGAGATTTCGAAGTTGAAAGCAGCTTTAAAGAGGTCTGTTTCACTTTTATAATTTAATCAGCTCACAGTGGCATACTATGTGGCTGGGTGGGGTAGACAGGCGAGTACTCTACCCCACCAGGAAGCAGTATTTTATCACTCAGATTTTTAAAAACTGTGTGGCACATGCTGATAATAAAAGCACACAAAGTTTCAGTTGACTTCATTATTTTTAATTTCTCCAGAGACGATGTACTCCCTGTACTTGGAGCAGTCACCACTAAACCTTCCTCTTGTTATAGGATTGCTAATTGAGACTCCCCCAAAAGACATATTTATACTGGCATGGTGACTTGCCTAAGGAACTAGACTGTTTTTCCTAGGGAGAGAAAATTTATTTAGGAGTAGAAATTTTTGCAGATGTTTTACCATCTCTGACCTTGATTTAAAATTATATTTTTCTTTAAATTAGATACAGGTTTAGACAGATCATTGGATCCTTTGGGATGCAGACATGGAGACTTTTATGAACAAAAAAAGATCATTGTGGAATACTGCCTAAAAGGGAAGAGAGCAGGATTTGGCAGAGAGAGCCTCAGGCTATGATGCAGATCTGACAGTCTCAGCCAACAGAATAGGAAACCAGGGAGTAAAGATTTCCTATTTGAGTCCCCCCACATTGGGCAGGAATGGACAGGTCTTCATACTCCCACTCTGCACAGCCATTGACTGGGAGCTGCCCAGGAAGAGCATGGCATCAGTTTGTCAAATGCTGTAGTTTATGTTGCTCTAACAAGTGTACCATACAATTTGACTTAAACAATTATTTCTCACAGTTCTAGAGGGAAGTGCAAGAGCAAGATACTGGTAGATTCTTTGGGGACCCTTTCCCCATTTAAAGATGGTGCTCCATTCAATGTCCTCTCACATGGTGGAGAGCAGACACACAGGAGACAATTTCCTGTCTTTTATAAGGGCACTAATCACTTTCAGGAGGGCTCCTCCCTCAAGGTGTAATGACCTCACAAAGATGCCCACCTCCTAACACCATTACATCAGGGATTAGGATTTCAACATTAATTTTAGGAGGACACACACTTTCAGTCCATAGGAAGGTGATGCATTTTGAGGCTTTCAGCCGACCTCACCCCTTGCAGCTGAACAGCAAGTTTTCCTGAAAGGAAATCTAAGCTGCCTATGCCCCCTGGCTTCCACACCTGATCACACATTAAATTTCTGCATTCCCAGCCTTCTATTATTCTGCAAGTATAATAAATGTTTTGTGATGCTTTGTTGACTATTCATTAACCACTTCTGTACAGCCATAAAACATTTGACTCCCCAGCATGTTCCACTGTTAACGAGAGACAGTTTAGTAAGCATGGATCTGGAGTTGTGTGAATTGACTCCAACTGTGTGACATTTCAGCTTTCACTTGCTCTAATCAGTGGATACCCTGACAAAGAGGACTCTCTTCTATTCATATTTATGCTTTACCACTTCCTTCTCACTCCCCCCCTGCACCCCCTCCCCACATACAAAACAATACATAGCCTAGCAGAGCACCTGCTGCCCAGGATGATCAGAAAGGAAATGCGTTTAGTGGATTGACCGATTACAGAATGTTTTACCTTACTCCTCTCACTTAACATAAACAGCCTTTGTGTCACTACTGCTGTTGCTTCTGATTCCGGTTTTGAAACACTCATTTTGTCTACTTTTTGATGAAAGAAGGAATAAACTCCCTAAGACTAGGGATAATGGAGGAAATATTTTAGAGAAAGGCACTGTTTAAAAAAAAGTTGAACTACTGTTTTCTGAAATCTGCCACTCCAGTGACATCTCCAGAGAGGTAACCTTTTTACCAGTGCTATACAGTAATGACTGGAAGAAAATGTGTTACAGATGAAGAGACCCAAGCAATCATGTGTCAGCACAAATTTAGGCAGGGAGCAAGGAAGAAAGGTTATACAAAGTAATTGTTCAGCAAAATTTGAAGGTTGGGAGACTCCTCTGTGTAAATTTAAGAGTTTTCATTTGGCCAGTGGACTTAATTTTCTTTTTTTATATATTGTGTTTTTGGTTTATTTTATTGTTTTTCATTATCATATAATCTACAAGGTTTTGGAATTATTGTTTTACAGCAATAGAAATGTATTTATAAATCAATCAGTTTTTACTCTCTAAATTTCTATACTGTTTGAAAATTTAAGCCTAATTAAATAAAATAATGCAAAATAGCATACATATATTCAATGATTACCATAAACTAATGACATCAAAATAAAAATATAAAACACCACTAATAATATACAATAATATATGCATTGAGTGATTAATGTGAGCTAAGTACTATGCTAAGCATTTTAAAGGATCATTTTTTTTTAAAGATATTTTAATTTATTTATACAAGCACTGGGCACAGTCAGAAGTGCAGGAGGGTGGGAGAATTCACCAGAGACAGAGCAGGGAACAGAACAGGCAGACTGATGAAATACACTGCTGAGGGGAGCAGTGGGCGCGGCAGGAGAGGTCTGCTGCGCCATGTGGGACCCTCGCTGGCGGCCGGGGATCGAACCAGCACTGCAGAGGCTGTGGGCAGCTTTGCAGCCCAGTGCTCAACCGCTGCGCCACCAGGGGAGGCCCCTAAAGGATCATTTTTAATTACCTTCCACAAAAATGGCATATTATCTCCACTTAATAGATGAGGAACTTGAAATATTTTTTTTTCCTGAAAATGATTGCTTTTCTAAGGATAATTTTCTGATTGTGGGAAGCTTACTTCCAGGATCAGGACATCTAAATCCAGCAGGGAAGTCCTTTTGGTAGGTGCATGAAACGTAAATGCTGGAACCCTTAGTAGCTCCCAGGAAAGAACCTGTTCTTTGTAAGCTTTGCACAGGGAACTTGTCACATTCAGGCTGTAGTAGCCCTTGGTGGTCGCCAGCAAGTTTAGGTCTTGCAAGTCATGAGACCGACATTCAACATAATGAGTAAGAATCAGTAGTTTCAAAGGATGTGGCTGCTCTAGCAAGGCTGTCTATTAAGGAGGCCTTTGTGCTGGGCAACTGTCTTTGACTCCTGACTTCCTGAAGGCACCTGGGGAAGCAGAAACAGAGCCACATGGGGGCTTCCTGGAAGTCTCTTTGATGCAACTGATTATGATGTTCTGCTGGATAACTGACTTGTTTCAAGTGCATGATTAATGGAATTATTATTCATAATGAGGAAATGCCCAGAGAGCCAAGAACATAATAATGCTCTTACTAGCTGTCAGTAATTGTCAGCTCATGCTAGTAATGCCCAGGAAATGAAAAGGCTCTGGCATTTTCCCTTAATTTTATTAAGGATGTGATTTCCTAACAGCAATTGAGTGCTGTAGGCAGTGTATATCCTGCAGATGATGTCACCTCAAAGCACCAGTCCTCATGGCATTCCTCTCAGAGCACACAGAGGAGGCCTGTCAGATAGTATTGCTTAATTAATTAGGGCCTTTCTAGTAGAAACATTAGTATACCATTTCCTCTGCTTCTGTTTCTCTTCATTTCTTCCAAAAATTACAAGTGTTGCTGAAGGAGACGCCCTGTATTAGAGGAACAGAATTTGTTAGTTAAGTAGCTTGGCCTCTAATGAGAAAGCTTTATAAGACCAAGCAACTCAGTTTTCATGAAATGGCTTTCTGTATTAATCAGGGGGGAGAAATCTCTTGGAAACTTTCCTGCTGAAGAAACTGCACCACATTCTGCACCATCATTTTTGTATTTGGTTCCTTTGCTACAACTAATCAGAACACTGTTGCACTCACCATTGCAGTATATCCTAAATGGCAAAGTACTGTTTGTGGAGGTAGTTGCCAGAAAAGTTGGTCTTCTGTGCAAGTGTCTAAAGAAATTAAATACAGATGAGAGGAAGAATGATAACAGGTCTCAAACACATTTCAATTTGCTTCTTTTAAGGTGCTCTGTTGGATTTTCACAAGAATATATGCCTGGTCATGCTGGGGGTAGAAGTTAGAGTTCTTGCAGATTGGGGAGAAAGAAAGGGATGAGGTAGTAAGAGCACTGGTGTGGACTTAATTCAAAGCAAGCCAAACATAAAAGCTAAATGTGGCAATCCAGGCTATAGAAAGAGATTGCACAAATGTTGTACAAAACTCATGAGAGATGATACTTGGTTCTGCCTCAGAGCATCTAAAAGTAGAGTTGAACTCCATAATTTAAGTTGGTGACTTGTGTGCATGACAAGCTAAAGCACAAAATGGAAAGGGATAAAAGCTAGGGTGATGGATTCCTACTAGTGCTTTGGGCAAAATATATTTGTTCTTTCAGCGTATCTAGCCCCTCACTATTCTAAGTATGGCGTGTGGTCAAGCATCACCTGGAAGTTTATTAGAAATGAAAAACCTCAGATCCACTGAATCAGAATCTACTAACAAGATGCCTAGAGGATTTTATGCATGTTGTAATGTGGAAAACTCTGGTCAAGAGCACTTCCTGAAGATACCTCTGCAGTTTCGAGGGAGTAAAGGTCAGTAGTTCAGGGAAAACTAGGAAAGAAAGTCTATTTAAAAGCCAATTTAACTTTCTTTTCATGGAAAATGAGTTTTTTGGATGTTTTGCTTATCTCTTTTTTTTTTATTGAGATAGCATTGGTTTGCAGTGATTCAAAGGCATCAAATCATACCTCCTCAGATGCATGTCCTTATACCACCCCCCGACCCCAGGCACCTCATGTAACATTATATAGGTTTTCGGTGTATAATGATTCAATATTTGTCTATATTTGTATATCCCACAGTAAGTCTAATTAGCTTCTGTCTCTAAAAATGATCAGAGCATTTTTTTTTCTTACGGTAAGTATTAAGATCTGCTTTCTTAATAACTTTCAAATGTGCCATACAATTTTATTAACTATAGTTCCTTGCTGTATATCACATCCCCATGATTTATTTGTTCTATAACTGCAGGTTTATACATTTTGACCCCCTTTATCCATTTCAGCCATCTAGTCCATCCCCACCTCTGGCAACCACCAATCTGTTCTCAATCTATGAGTTTGGGTTTTTTGTTTGTTTATTAGAGTCCACCAATCCTATAGCTATTACTCACTACTTGCTTGTGTTTAAAATGTTATTAGAGCTACAAAACTACTTTGATCTGCATACTAGAGAGACTGAGCTAGTTCCAAATAAAGTCCTCAGGCAGAGAGTAGCAAGTGTTTGCAGTGAGTAGTATTTGGTGTGTTGAGGTGAATCCCACGTGTGGGACAGGACACCAACATCATCAGTTAAGGGGGCCAAAGAGAAATTTTCATTTCTCACCCAGAACAATCTAGACTCCTATGAAGAAATATTTGAAAGCCTCTGTTCTTTCTTGAGGCTGTTCAGCATGCCAATGGTATCTCCTTGTGGCAAATATCACGTAGAATGGAGATAGAGGCCTTATACAATCCTGTGCAGAATGTATTGGCATTTCCGCACTCCATGACAGACACATACTCATTTAGGAAATTTGCTGCTCATTAAGTATCCCACTGACATCTCATGAGCTTGCTGGGAATTTCCAGTGCATGACAATTCCTGAGTGGCATCCTTATCACACAGTAGAAAGTTATTGTTCTATATCATGGTCCACTGCTTAACTCAATCTGTCAACAGCCAGAAGGATGGTTTTCTCCCCAACTGAGTCTCTCAGATGAGAAACTTTCCCACCATTATCATTATGATCTCTCTGTAAGTTCATTTTCTATCAGAGTTAGAACTTTGGGGAAAATAGGTTCTAGCTTTTTCCCAAGCAATGAATCTCTGTGATGATATTAACACATTCAATTCAGATAACATTACCTTGTTTTTATTGCTGCATATAAGGGCCAATTGCAGTATCTGTAAATTTATTTTTTCTGCAGTTTGAAGACTTTTTTTTAATCCAAAGGCATTTTTCACAACAGGTTTACTAATATTCCTGTTTATTAAAAACATGAATTTCTTTTCATCATTGTTCTATGAAGGGAGAACAGCTAATTGGATTGCAAGAGAACTAGTTGCCTAGATTATTTGTGGATTTTATCAAAGGCTGAATGCTGGTGATGATTTTTTGCTGATTTATGATCATTTATAAACAAATTGTGACATAGTATGACATGAAAATAAAATTTCCCTCTGTTCATTTCTTGTCTGAATTTCCTAAGAATAAGGACATTTTATTCCATAATTGTAATGTAGTTACCAACTTCAGGTAAGAAAATTAAGCCATAGAATATTAAATTGCTCAGTGACACAAAGTTCTCTTATGTATAAAATGAGGACAGTAATGGAACTTACACTATAAGTTTGTTATAAATGCATATGAGTTAATATTAATGAAGTACTGATAGAGTAAGAGCTATATAATTGTTTCTTAAATGGTAAATATCTGGGCCTCCCCTGGTGGTGCAGTGGTTGAGCGCTGGGCTGCAAAGCTGCCTGCAGCCTCTGCAGCACTGGTTCGATCCCTGGCCGCCGGTGAGGGTCCCCAATGGCATGACAGACCTCTCCTGCTGGGCCCGCTGCTCTCCTCAGCAGTGTATTTCGTCAGCCTGCCTGTTATGTTCCCTGCTCTGGCTCTGGTGAATTCTCTCACCCTCCCGCACTTCTGACTGTACCCAGTGCTTGTATAAATAAATATTTTAAAAAAGTAAATATCTAATCCAGCTTCCTTTCCCTACCTTCCTTAAAGGACATTCATTTTTACATAAGTTGTATGCTTTATGACTTCATGAGAACCTTTCTTGAAAGGTTGTATTAAATTCGAATTATGAATACTGCCCTTATGACAGTATCTAGCTTTTTTAATGAAGAATAGTTCTTATTGAGTATTATTTCTAGTAAGCAAGAAAAATATTTTGTATGTATAGAAACATACTTATGATTAGGATAAGTAATTTGTTTATTTTCTCTATAAACCATATAATCATGTGGTGTTTATCTTTCTCCATATGACTTAGTTCACGAAGCAAAATACCTTCTAGGTCCATCTATGTTGTTGCAATTGGAGGATTTCACTTTTTTTCATAGCTGAGTAGTATTCTATTGTGTATTTATGCCACATCTTTTCAATCCAGTCATCTGCAGATGGACACTCAGGTTGTTTCCAACTCTTGGCTATTGTAAATAATGTTGCACTACACATGGGGTGCATATATCTTTCCAAGTTAGTCATGTTGTATTTTGGGGGTTAATACCCTGAAGTAGAATAACTGGACTATAAGGAATTCTGTTTTCTATTTTCTGAGGAATCTTTTACTGCTCTCCATAATGCTTATAAGCAGTTACCTAGCTGCTTTTGTGAAATGGAGCTTTCCAGATTCTCATTCACATTGCCTACCTTTAAATGCAGCCAGGTGCTTTAGTAGAATGAACACAAGAAGATGACCTTTGATTATCACCATTGAGTCATTAATTTGATTTGGACATCAAGAATTCCCTCTATCAATGTTTATAGACTTTGAGGTACTCTACAAGTTACCTATAAAATGAAAATGATAAATTCACAAAAATTCCTTGTAGATCTAATATTCTTTGTTTCTGTAGATGTAATATTCTATTTTCTGTAGATCTAAGCTATTGTGTTTTGTGTCTATATTAGTCAATTTGAGCTGTCATAACAAGATATCATAGACTAGAAGATAAAACAACTCAAAAATTATTATTTTTTTACTCACATCTTGTATTTTATTTAATGGCTAGTGGAAAAAAAAGTGATTGTTAAACCCTACTATTTTAAGACAGAAACTATGACTTAAATGCAAAACCACTCTAGAAAACAGCAACATCTTCCCAAGGGCTATAATGGGTATTTATATTTCCTAGACCTAGTGACAGCTTTTATTATTTATTGAACACAAAAAGCCATTCCATTTTATTATTGTTCCCCATAGTTGAAATATTCTACAAATGACACATTTTTTTTTCTGTGTATATGATTCATTGACTCAAATCAGAATATAGCTACAATTATAATTCTCACACTAGGCTTTGGCTACTTCTGGGGATTATTTGGTGACATGCCAAGGGGTACTGATAATTACCCCAAATAAAATATATATAGAGAATCCCAACATATAAAACCAGCTTTAAGAAACTGCATTGACAGGCATAGTGGGTTGATTTGAGTTCTCCCTCCACACATTCACTGGGGTGGGGGCTTGGTCTTGGCTCCTTGTCTCTGGATGTACCCTGGAGGAATGCCTGGCACACCAAGCCTCACTGCCTCCAATCTGATTTCAAAGGCTGGGCAACCTGCCCGGGACACAGAAAGGTCTATGGAGGAGTCCAAGCACCACCAATGTCTTGTCAACCCTGTTTGCACCCTTTTCAGTTAAATGACAATCCGAGGTAGTATAATATCTTCCATGTACTGAAGGGTAGCTCTTTAAAAATAAACTTTTCCTGGCTTTTTTGTTGCAGTAAATTAAGAAAAAAATAATATTCCAATTTGTGTTAACAGATAATGTCAGATCTTGTGACATCTTCAGTTTTTAATAAACTAAGCAAATGATCTATTCTCTCAAACCGAGAAAGTACTGAATGTTTGGCTGCTGGGAAGTCCAAGGTTAGTGTGCCAGCCCAGCAAGGTAGGTTTCCATTTGAGATCTCTTCTCTTGGCTTGTAGGTGGCCCCATGGTGCGTGTGTGTGTGTGTGTGTGTGTGAGAGAGAGAGAGAGAGACAGAGAGACAGAGAGAGATAGAGACAGACAGAGAGAGAGAGAGAGACAGAGAGAGAGAGAGAGACAGAGAGAGAGCTCAAGCACATAAGCTTTCTGATATCTCTGGTGTCTCTTATAAGGGCAATAATCAGGGCATGAGGTCCCCAGCCTCATGACATCATCGAACCTTATTTATCCCCCAAGGGCCCCATTTCCAAATATCATAACATTGGGAGTTCAGGCTTCAAAATATGAAGGGGGGTACTTATAGTTTCAATCCATAACTGCCTCTTCTATAATTTATTCCAGAGCCAGTTTATAAGCCTTCCCTCTCCCCCCTTTTTTTATTCAACTTCAATTTATGTCTCGATGGCATTGATAACACCCAGTTTGTTGCAAGCAGCTCTTGTCTCTTAACCACTTGGCATTCAGGTGCTCAGTCCTCACAAGGATCCAGTAGCGTACCAGGACTGTTTCTGTTTTCTTTATTAAAGAATAGTTCTTTATTGTATAGGACATGTCCTGTTTTCAGAACTCGAAGGATCTGCTCTGCAACTCTCCTATTGAAGCTTTCCAAGGAATTCACATAATATATTATCCACACTGGCTATGTCTAACATCATCATATCTAAGTCATTTGACCCAAACATTAATGAAACTTGTACCTTACATTAGACTTGTTGAAGAGTGTCATCTCAAGATAATCCCCACTCAAAATAGATATGAGTCATCAGGTATATGGATAGTAGCAATACCCCCAAATAAAATATATACACTGAAGCAACAATTAAGATACAGTGCTTCATCCATAATGGATAGAATACATATAATGTAAGATTGGCTCATTTACCATTGCTCTCACTGACCCACTTGTGGAATCCTTAGTTCTGCTATATGGGGAATAAACTGACAGGTACATATGAAGAATTCCACTGAATTGGAAAATGAAACTAGCACCCATCAATTTTGTACTAGTAATAGCATTATAATTCTGTATGTATTATGTCCATCCTACAGCAATTTTTTTCTGCTACATAGGCATGAAGTAAATCTTTCTGGCAAACTATCTGGGTGGGTTAGTTGAGACATCTTTTATTAAAGGCAGATTTATTGATTATAACTGACATACAAAAATTGCACATAAGTAATGTATTCAATTGTGTGACTTTGGAGACATACCTGAGAAATTATCATTACAATCAAATTAATAGATGTAGGCTATATTTTAATATCTGTACTAAAGCATATATGCACTTTTTCCCTTTAAAAGGAATCTGATGCCCTCAAGCATTTCTCTGAATATCTGTTGTAAAAGATCAAAGAGCTGTTGAAAAATTGCTATTTGGAATTATCAAATCAAAGCAATAGCAGCTGTATCACAGAGTAGAGTTTGTCCTAACATACAGGCTACGTAGGTTATGAGACAAATAGTTCTGTGTCTCTGTGGTTCAAGAGAATTAGATAAAAACAAGATGAATCTAATGGTGTATCTCTTGGCTGCACATTAGAGCTTTAAAATGTCCAAAATCCTTTGTAGTATAGATTGAAGTTAGGGAATGTGCTACTGCCATTTCTCGAGTGTTTTTGCTATTTGGGGTCTTTTATAGTTCCAAATTAATTTCATGATTTTTTTGGTTCTATTTTTGTGAAGAATGTCATTGGTATTTTGATAGAGATTGCATTGAATCTGTGTAATGCTTTTAGTGATGCATACCTGAAACATATATGTTATAATTCAATGTTACTTCAATAAATGAATTAAATAATAACAACTCCAAAGCCTAACCTCATTTCAGATCAGTCAAATTAGTCTGAGGATGAGAATCACTTATACTTATAAGTGTCTTTATAGACCACCCCCCCCCAGGTGATTCCTTTGAGCAGACAGATTGATAATCACATGTCTAAAAGAAATCAGCTCATTCTTCTCAGGAAATAGTATGCATTTTTGCAGCACTAGAATGCCATTTTGCAAGAGGGCAGTCTTTGTCTCTTACTAAAAAAAAAATTTTGTGGGTTTTGTAAATTAAAACTAAAATCAGTTTAGTGAATTTTTGAGTTACTTGAAAATGTCTGTGAACATATTTTTCATACTACCCAAAGGGAGTGAAAAATATGTCTTAGAGATTGGAATTGGGAAACCATGAGGCAACCTGTTTAGCCTGAGTAATAAAAGAAGTGATGGAAGTCAGTGAGTGAGTCTCAACTTGAGAAAACCACCTGCATGTTGGTCATAGTGCCTCTCTTATAGTGGGTGTAGTGAGTTATAGACAATTGCTGAGGTGAACAAATTGTACTCCTGAAACCTCTACAGTGTTGTAAACTAATATTACCTCAATAAAAAGAAAAAATAATAATAGAGGAATAGTTGTGTGAGAGCACAGTACGGCTTTGGAGGAACAGGTAAGCCCTTGAGCGAACTGTCCAGTCAGAAGTGAATGGTAATGCAATAAATGGACACCATATTTGGGCGCCTTCAAATTTCATGGGAACTCTGTTGAAATTATGTCATCAGCACCCACTGCCAAACCGTTAATTTCAAGGCACCTCCCATTGGGCTGAACATACATCTGAGGTGGACTCCTTTCATAGCAGCTGTCGTTTCACCTAGAGACCTGCAAGCAAAAATGAGACATGTTCACGCCATTAGCCTTCTTGCGGTCCACATCCAAATTCCCATTGAAACGTCTAGAAACTATTTCCTAAAAAGAGAAAATGGATCTTTTACTTAACAAGAGGTTTCAATGATGGATGAAAGAACACAGCACCTATCAGTCACCTATGACGCATGAAGGCAGCATGAAAATCGCCTGAAGTCAGACAAAGTCAAAGCATGACTTTGCATCTTCATGACAACTCAGCTGTTCATAACAGGTGAAGAAACTGAGGTGCAAAGAAGTCAGGTATGTTTTCCAAGGTCCCACACGTAGTTAGTGCTGGGTCAAGATAATGCCCACAGTTCCACCATTGCTCAGCTCTCGAAATCAAAAAAGCATGTCCTCAGCTTAATCAGGGGAGTGAGGCACAGGTCTTTGAGGGATAACAGGCCTGGTCACCACAATTCTTTTATAAGAGGAAGGATTGAAGGCACTTTCCAGCATGGATTTGATAACGTTTATATAGTGCTGCATCTCAGGGAGGTCAGTGCCTTTGGGTTGCCATGGCAACAGAGAGCAGCTGCTCCTAAGCTCATTTCCTAAATAATAATGATCCATTCTCTTTCATTTAGCTGGGGATGAATCTGGTAACTTATTATGATGAGGGTATCATCAGTGCTGCTGATTCTATTTAGATCTATGTCTGACTTTTTCTTTTCCTTCTTTCATTTTGAAAGTTAGTTAACTACAATACAAAAAAAAAAGAGAGAGAAAATTCATAAGCACTTAACCCATCATAAGCTTATTGTCATTCATTATTTTCTAATTATTGAGATAGCACTCATATACCATAAAATCATTTTTAACTTTATAAAGGGATTATTTTTAGTGTAGTCAAAGTATATCTATAAGGTTTTGCAATCACCACCAAGATCTAAAACAATATTCCATGTGATCTAGCAAGCAGTACCTCTGCTAGGTATCTACCCAAAGAATATGAAAACTCTAGTATGGAAAGATCTATGTACCGCTCTGTCCATAACAGCACTGTCCATAATTGCCAAGTCATGGAACCAATGTAAGTGCCCATCAACAGATGACTGGATAAAGAATTATGAATCACATGCTCAATAGAATACAACCAGCTATTTAAAAAGATGAAATAGTTGTTTTAGAGACAAAGTAGACAGACCTTGGAGGTAATTATGCTAAATGAAATAAGTTATAAAGTGAGACAGATATCAGATGGTTTTACTTATATTTGGAATATTAAGTAATAAAACACATATACACTGGCAATGCACAGGAAAAACGAATCTTAGACTTAGTGAAAAATATACTGGTGCACAGAAGGAACAAAGGGGAGGTGGAGGGTGAGGAAGGAAGGGGCTAGGACACGGTTACAGGGGTGTGGTGGAGGACGAGTAAGGTATATGAACATATAGAGGAGAGAAAATGCAACCCCAGAGTTATGTAGACATGTAAACGACTGACATTTAATTTTTAAAATACCTTACTTGTCTTCTCTCACTATTCACCTTTTCTTCACCTGCAGAAGATCTGATCCATTTCTATCCTTTATTTTTCTTAATAGAAAGGAAATGCTTTCCGGCTGAGCTCTCGAATGAGTCTCACATTTTTAGTCTCTGTAGTCATTTCCGATATTACACCATTGCTACCACTACACACACGCACACACACACATCCTATTTCACATATTTAATATTTGATATGTTGTTATAATACAAGGGGTTTTTGCATTGAGAAAATTTATAACTCTTTAATCAACCACCCATTGGTAAATATTTAGTTTATATATTTTTTTTACTTGAATAAGTGTAACTATGATGTACAACCTTATAGCTGCAGTCTATAGCACATTCATTATTATCAATTTAGAGTCACTTGCCAGATTTAATTTTCTTAATCAAAGGGCATCTATATTTTTAAGTCTTTTTACAACACATTGTTGAATTGCCTTTCAGAGAGTTGCACCAATAATCAGCAAATAAAATACTTCATTAGCTATCTCATACATCACCCACCAAAAGGGAGCAATAAAATATTGCCACTTTTATATATACACACAAAAAATCAGATTGTTGTATTATTCTGTCATGCTTTATCACTAAGATTTAATATATCTTAATGTGCTGATTGGGAATTTGCATTTGTTCTGTCAGGAACCTCCCGATATCTTTAAATCTACTTTTCAAATGAAATAATTTTCCTCTCACTTTTTTCTAATGGATGTTAAAGATATTGAGTACTGAGCTCTTTCCTGGAATATTGTGCTGGTGTTTCTAGAAGGGTCAGAGAATCAATGTACTGGGGTTTGATTGGCAGACTTCTTTCTAGGATTGTCAATAAGCTGTCACAGGACTGGGTAAGATATGTGGGAAGCACTTTCTGGTCAACAATTTCAGATCTGGGAAAAAATGCTTCTGACAACAAAGAAAGATTGCCTCTAATTTCAAGCAAAATTTTGATGTGAATAAATTTTGCCTTTACTCTCGTGCTAACAGTATTTATTTACCATCTGTGGATTGCCATTCACTGGTTGCCTCTGAGAAGGTCAACCAAGGTTTCTCCATTTTATAAGCTTAATCCTAGTAGGTACTCAGTTTTCAGTGCTCAGGTACATCCTGTTCTATATTCTCCAGCTTACTGTCATCTATCCCTCTCCCTTGGATCTCATCCTCATAGGATTTTTTTTTTATGATATGAAATGTGACACAATCCAAACTAACATGATTAAGAATGTTGCCATTTCAAAAACATTTTGTCTGACCAACATTTATTTTGTCTGACCAACATTTATTTGTCTGACCAACATGACACCTGCTGTATGCCTGTATCTATGTTATCCCCATACACACACACTCACTATGTACCATATTCATTCTCATAGGCTGTCAAGAAAATAGTACTTTAATCCAAAGGATATCAGTAATCAGTAGAACACTTAAGACAGACTGGTAAAAGATATTTAGATAAAGTGGGACGTGGGATAAATGAGGGTAAACTTTCTTAATTTTTTTAAGCCTCATTAATTGGCATTACTCTATTTGCAGTCCCCGATGCCATATTTCTTTTTGGGCTGGAAGGCATGATAGCTATGATCAATGACAGTGGCAGAAATGGAATGATCATTTCTAAAGTCAAAGAAGGTCATGCCATTTCAAAACAAACAGATGATCCAACACATTTAAATGGCATTTATTTAAGCTATAATGTTTGCCTCATGTACAAAAAAGACCGTTGTT
This sequence comes from Talpa europaea, assembly GCF_964194135.1. Lineage (NCBI taxonomy): Eukaryota > Metazoa > Chordata > Mammalia > Eulipotyphla > Talpidae > Talpa > Talpa europaea. Next base: position 22,507,677 of record NC_140081.1, read on the forward strand.
GCCAGTGGGGTTATTAATCCTGCTTTCATGAGATATTGACTTGAGGAATCATACTGTTACCAATCAAATACCATCTTGAAAATGTCTCCCCTGCATTGAAATGGTGGCGTATAACACTTCTGGCTAAACTAATTGTGTTTCCATTTGGGGTTCTAAATTCCAACATACATTAAAGATTCTATGCAAGCTTACATTTTCATACACTAGTTGATGAGCCAGGATCTTTTCTAATAGTAGGGAACACCACCTACCTTGAGTATTCATTCCATAACTTCCCTTGTTAATAGGATATAATCAGCAAAACCAACAAAGCCAGAAAAGGAATAGAAGACAATAATGGGAACAACAGATAACAAATAGAAAGCATGAACAAATATGGTAGATATTAATCCAACTATATCAATAATCACTTTAGATATTAATGACCTGAGTGCACCAATTTAAGACAGAGATTGTCAGGGTCGTCGAAACACAAGACCAGGTGAAGAAATTCTGTCTATAGAGAACAGTTTCAGCTTGAGAATTCCAGTCTCCACTTTCTGATTTCCCTAGCCAGCCCCCATAATCATGGATGTAGCAAGGATGGTTTCAAGTTGAAAAGTTCAACATGCCATCTGGGGAATAGAAGTATTTTCAGATGGCATCATTGTCAAACCAGCAAACACAGCTGGATATAATGCAGAATTAAACACAGTGTGAAGTAGATTCAATAATCTGCCCCCAGAAGCCCTAGATGTCACAGGCTGAATTTCTTCCTGGCCTTTTGCAGTTTGAGCATTTTATATGATTCCATTTTTTTCTCAGTTCTTAATATATGTTTCTCAATATAGAAAATGTTTATCTTTAGAGAGAAGAAGCCATGAGGCCTACTAGGAGATAATCAGAAACTGAATTAGAATCCTGAAACTGTCAAAAATTTGTATTCTAGGTGTATTTGAGGCCTTATACATCTCTAGGGCATTAGCAAATCTGGAGAACCAAAGACAAAAGGAAATACTATACATCTAGTTTGTGTGACTATCTTGGGCAAGATATAATTTTATATAAAATTCTAGAAAATTTGGGGGATTTTAGTGTGACTTATGGCAGATTTGAATTAACCTAAACTCTTCCTCTGGAAAATAAAAATCTAATACAAAAATGCTTACATTTGTTAATGTTCCATATATATATATATATATATGTTCCATATATATGTGTATATATATGTTCATATATATATATGTTGTTATATGTTCCATATACATGTTCCATATACATGCTCCATATATATGTTCCATATATATGTTCCATATATATGTGTTCCATATATATATATATATACATATATATGCCAAAAAGGCCATCACTGACTGATTGCATGTATACTTGTAAAGCATATTTCTTTTTTTTTAAAGATTTATTTTTATTTTTTATGCATACAAGAGCTGGCATGTAGGCCAAAAGTGCAGGGGAGTGAAAGGATTCACCAGGGTCAGAGTGGGGAGCAGAATGGGTGGATCTACTGAAATACACTGCTGAGGGGAGCAGTGGGAAAAACAGGAGAGGTCTGTTGCACCATGTGGGATAGCTCCCTGGCCGGGGATCGAACTCATGCCACATCCAAGTAACCTAACCTGGCGATAGTATGATACACTGAAACTTTAACCCCTGCACCACCAGGGAGACCCTTGTAAATCATATTTCTCTGGTAGATATATTTTCTTATCAACATTCATTTGTCACTGGTAAACATGTATGTAGAAGAATGTATTCTGTGCACACATATTTCTGTATATTTGTTTGTGTGTGTTTATGTATTTATACATACATTTACCACAAACATAATTGAAAAAACACAAGCACATAATAATCATGAAGAAATTTGGACTCCTGGCAAGCTCTTCAAAGGAGATACAATTTGTATAGAATAAAAAAGAATTGGTTGAAATGTTGAAATTGCAACAAAACAGGTACCTGTAATTACAGGCCTTGAATTACAAGGCAGGAAAAAGAGAGATGCACTTTACAAATTAGGTAATTTTCTTGCACTTATAGAAGCTCATTTTATTCACTCAACATATGAAGGCTGTCCCAGTTACAGCTGTAGTCATTTTCAAATGTGCACAACGAATGCTTAAAGTTTAGGGTTGTAAAAGAACCATTTTATTGTGCTTTTAGATTCTTTAGGTCAGAAAAATTTGGAAAAGACTCAGCAAGGAATATTTGTTTCTTCTTCATAATGGAACTCAGTTGGGAAACTTGAAGGCTGAGGGTGAATGGATGGCAGGAGCTGCTATAATGTGAGACTCATTCATCTGAGCTGGCAGACCTTGAAGACTGGGGCTTCCAACACTTGGAACCTCTGTACATAGTCTCTCATGACGTGGCTTCTTTATGACATAGCAGCTTCAGGGTAATTGAACTTCTCACCAGATAGTCCAGGGACTAAAGAATCAGTGAAAGAAGTAAGGGGTGCTACCTTTTATGATCAAACCTTAAAGATCAAGCCTTATCACTTCTACGTCATTCTGTTGATTACAAGTGAGTCACAAACCATTTAAATTAAATATGAGATGTATGAGAGTCCAGTATTGAAAAAGGAGTTACAGTCAATATTGGAAAATACAATATGCCTCAGGAGTTAAGGTTCGAAGAGACCATGACTTGTTGAAGAATAACAGTAAAACCAACACTAAGTTTTTGGGAGAAAATATTTGCAACAGAGGAGTAGATTAAGAACATGGGGCATATATATATATATATATATATATATATATATATATACACATACATACATTGGAGTACTACTCAGCTATGAAAAATGAACTCTTGCCATTTATAACAACATAGATGGAACCAGATGCTAAGAAAATAAGTCACAAGGAGAAAGACAAATACCAGATGATTTCATTTATATGCAGAATATAGAGAAAAAAAAGAACTGACCAATTTAAACCAAATATCCCCTAGGAATATGACTGCAGCCTTGTGACTACTAGAGGGGGAGGAAAAAGGTAGTATGAGCAAAGTGGGAAGGAGGTGCAATGGTCTACGGTAAAGGACTATGAGTGCATTTGTGGTGGGTGTGGTGTGGTGACTTATACCTGAGGAGGTGTGAACCTTTTCCCCTAAATGATATACAGTGTTACAAAGCAGTTTTACCGCAATTAAAAAAAAGGAAAAGGGAATAATTGTTATCTACAAATTAGTGTTCAATGTCTGATGCAAAACAAGATAAAATTGCATCAGTCAAAAAGGAAAAAAGATATGGATCACAATATAATAATTACAACTTTAAAATTGTGTTATAATATACATAAAATAAAATTTTAACCATTTTTTTAAATGCACAATTTTTTTTTAAATAATAAATTTTATTTTTATATTCCCCCATACAATTGCAAACGCCCCATTCTGACCCCAATCCTTCCCCTCCCGCCCCCCACCCCCCAAAAAGTGTCTCTGGTTCATAGTTTTTTGTTGATTTTGATTTTCACTTTCTTATATTCATTTTCCTGATCCCTTATTTAAGTTTTCTAGATTCCTGCTATGAGTGAGACCATCCGGTACTTTTCTTTTTCTTTTTGGCTTATTTCGCTGAGCATGATCCCTTCCAGCGCCATCCATGTTGCTGCAAATGGCATGTGTTTATCTTTTTTGAATGCTGAGTAATATTCCATGGTATATATGTACCACATCTTCTTGATCCAGTCATCTATTTTTGGGCATTTGGGTTGTTTCCAAAGCTTAGCTATTGTAAATAGTGCTGCTATAAACATAGGGGTGCAGGTGCTCTTTGGAATTGATGTTTCTGTGTCCTTTGGGTAAATACCTAGGAGTGGAATTGCTGGATCATATGGAAGCTCTATGTTTAGTAGGTCCAGAAATCTCCACACAGCTCTCCATAGTGGTTGGACCAGTTTGCACTCCCACCAACAGTGCAGAAGAGTTCCTTTTTCTCCACACCCTCGCCAACATTTGTTGTTGCTAGTTTTTTTAATATGTGCCATTCTCACTGGTGTGAGATGGTATCTCATGGTAGTTTTGATTTGCATTAAATGCACAATTTTAAGTGAATATTCTAGTCATTTCAAAATACATCACAGTGGCATTAATTACCTTTAAAATATTGGGCAACTTTCATTACTAGCTATTTCCAAAACTGTTTCATTACTCCCAAACAGAACTCTAACTACTAAGCAATAATTTCACATTCACCATTCCACCTGCCCTTGTTAATGACTAATATATTGTCAGTATCTACAGATTTTCTATTATCATAATTTAAATGGAAAATTTTTGAGCATTTCTCGTCCCCAAAATTAACCTAACAAATAGGAATGTTCTAATTTCAGATAGCAGAGGAAATATGCAGGTGTGTGGTCCTCAAATTTATCCATTTCATCTATATATCCAATTTCTTGGCATAAAATTATTTGAGTATTTTTTAAATAATTCTTTTTGTTTTTGTAGAATCAGTATCAATATTCCCATGCTCATGTCTGATTTTAGTAATTTCAGTCTTCCTTTTTTCTTAGTCAATTTGGTAAAAGATTTGTTAATTTTGTTGATCTTTACAACGAACCAAATTTTTTTATTTTATTGATTTTCTCTATTGATTTCCACTGTCTATTTTGTTTACCTCCCCTATAATCTTTATCATTCTTTCTTTATGCTTCTTTTGGATGAGTTTCCTCTTCTTATTCTAGTTCTGTAAGATGTCAGGCCATTGATTTTAAGATATTGATTTGAGATTTTTCTTTTGTTATATATTTGTACTGCTTTCATCAATCCATAAATCTGTGTCTTTTATTTTCATTTTAATTTCACTCAATGCATTGTCAAGTCTCTTGTTATTTCTTTTTGACCTATTGGTTGTTTCAGAAAATATTCTTTAAATTTCTGAATGTTTGTGAATTTTTCATTTTTGCTTCTGTTACTGATTTCTTGTTTCATTTAATTGTGATCAGAAAGATGTTTTATATGATTCAACCTTTAAAAATAACGTTTTTATGGCCTGACATGTTGTCTGTCCTGGTGAATGTTCCATGTGTAGTGGAGAAATATATATATATATATAATATGCTGTTGTTGGGTGCAGTGTTCTATATATGCAATAACAATATTTTAAAACTTATGTTTTATTTTTATTTTTTTTAAATAATAAATTTTATTTTTATATTCCCCATACAATTGCAGCCCCCCCCCCATTCTGACCCCAATCCCTCCCCTCCCGCCCCCACCCCCCTAAAAGTGTCTCTGGTTCACAGTTTTTTGTTGATTTTGATTTTCACTTTCTTATAGTTATTCTTTTTCCTGGTCCCTTATTTAAGTTTTCTAGATTCCTGCTATGAGTGAGACCATCCGGTATTTTTCTTTTTCTTTCTGGCTTATTTCGCTGAGCATGATCCCTTCCAGCACCATCCATGTTGCTGCAAATTGCATGTGTTTATCTTTTTTGAATGCTGAGTAATATTCCATGGTATATATGTACCACATCTTCTTGATCCAGTCATCTATTTTTGGGCATTTGGGCTGTTTCCAAAGCTTAGCTATTGTAAACAGTGCTGCTATAAACATAGGGGTGCAGGTGTTCTTTGGAATTGATGTTTCTGTGTCCTTTGGGTAAATACATAGGAGTGGAATTGCTGGATCAAAACATAGCGCTTCCATATGATCCAGCAAAACTTTCGTTTTAAAATTCAATCACCGGACCTCCCCGGTGGCGCAGCGGTTGAGCGCTGGGTTGCAAAGCTGCCCGCAGCCTCTGCAGCGCCTGTTTGATCCCGGCCGCAGGGTGAGGGTCCCACATGGCGCTCGCAGACCTCTCCTGCCACCTGCTGCTCCCCTCAGCAGTCTACTTCGTCAGTCAGCCTGCTCTGCTCTCCGCTCTGACTCGGTGAATTCTCTCACCCTCCCGTGCTTCTGACTGTACCCAGTGCTTGTATAAATAAATAAATCTTTAAAAAAAATTTGATCACCGATTGCTCTTTGTCTTTGGGGGCCCCTCCTCTGCCTCCTCTGTATACTAGATTTCTACTTTAGGTTGTTCTGAGCTGTATTAAACATTCAAGAAATATCTAAATATAATTTAATATTGGAGTAGATTTGCCATCGCCAAACTGATATGTGTGCGGTATAATTTAATGCAATCTTGTGGGACTACTTCACACCACACATACTATTTCTCTAAGAATTTTCATCATTGCTAGATCTATGTTTGTCTTGTGCTGCTTATTTCTCAACATGCTGGATCCTAAAGGTTTCCCCCTGCTGTAGCTGAATGTCATCAGTGAGGCCATAAACAAACAAGAGTTCTCTCCCATGGTGGTATTAAAATGCTGAGGGAAAAATGAGCCTTTAGTTCAGGAAAATAACAATGGCTTTTCCATCTTTGTAACTGAAACGTAACACTTGGTGTTCCCAGAGCAGCAGTTGGCATCGTGGGGGCAACGATGGCCTGATGTTTCCCAGGTGCATCGTGATATGGGTAGCAGGGCCTGGCATCTGAGGAAGGGAAAGCCTCAAAGACAAAATGTCACATTATGGCCTGTAACTCATAGAAGCAAATATTTCATACCTAAATTGATTCTGCTAAGTTATATGTCATTAAACTGTGATTCGGGCCTAATTCAGATTTTGTAAACTGAGGAACTATAATTTTTCTGTCATCAGCCAGTACCTAACTGGCAAGAGACCATGATGAAGAATAAATTCTTCAGATAACTCTCTCTATACTATTACAGATGACTTCTTACTATAGTACTTTGGACTCATTATTACCAACCACATCTATTTTTCCCCAGAACTCATCTGTTCTTTTCAAGTAGCCAATATTTTTCTTAGCTTTAATAGAGCCAAGTCACTGTTATTTGACTTAGACTAATGGACAAGAGGTTCCAGAAGGATAAAAACTAATAGGCCATATAAAGGGTTTGAAAGATGGAGAGGAAATGACATATTTGGAAATAATCTTAACTTTGTAGCTGTCATATGTTGGCAAATTCTTTACTCTTGTATTTCAGTCATCCTTTTTAAAGTACCAGTTGTAAAATTTACCAAATACATTTGTTATAAATTTTAAATTAGGGAGATATGAAAGTTGTAATATCGTAGTTGATATAACATAGTTGATATAACATAGTCTCAAAAATTATGTATTTAATATTCAAGAAATTTCTTTAAAATTGCAATTCACTTGAGCTCAGCAAATCCCAGAAGATATTAATGAGAATAACACATCAAAGAAATGTGTTATGGTTAAAGTCTTAAACTTTGAGAAGAAAAAACCCAATCTGGCATGCATTTAGGCAGAAAATACTATTCATCTACCAAAGGGAAAAAATACTCAAAACATCTGACTTCAAATTTTTCCTCTGTAATAAGAAGCACCAAAAGTCTATGAAGTGATTTCTTAAGAGTATTACAGGGCCTCCCCTGGTGGCACAGCAGTTGAGCGCTGGGTTGCAAGGCTGCCCGCAGCCTCTGCAGCGCCAGTTCAATCCCCAGCCACCGGCGAGGGTCCCACAAAAAAAGAAAAAAAAAAAGAAAAAAAAAAAAAAGAGTTTTACATGTGAAAAAAGATTGTAGCCGAAGATTTCTATACTGTAGCTAGGATTTATTCACATAAGAATAACAAATACTTTATTAAATATTCAAGGATTATCAAAACATAGGTTATATGTACTATTTCTTTTGAAAATATAGGCAAACTTTTCCTAAGAATTTAGAGGTGAACACACACACACACACTCAAGAATTGGGAAATATTGAAATATAGAAAGATGAGGACTGTTATAAAACCATGTCTTAATGATAAATTAAGGAAACAAAAAATGTTAATAATTCTAGAAATATGTATATTTTAAAATAACAACGAATATTTGAAAGCAAAAATTTAGACCTCAAATCCTGGACTGATGACAAAAATTGGTAGGAAAAAGTAAAAGTTGGCTTTTCCTCAGCAATACTATACTTCTAAATCATATATAATGTTGTAAACCAATGTTATCTCAATGAACAAATATATTACAATTTAAAAATTAGAGAATAAAAGTATAATTAAGAGTAAAATAAAGTTTTATACACAGTTGAAAAATGTAATAGCAAGTGTAAGGTTCATTTCTTATAAATGACTAGAGGGGAGAGAGAGGAAATAGAAATTGAGTAAGATTGATATAAACCAAATAAAGCATCAAGGAAAAATTGATAAACCAGAAAACATCAAAAGGGACAGAAGACAAAAACTAGGGAATCGTGTGCTTTAATGGAGAACTGCCTTGTCTCCAGACAGCACACCTTCCCAGGTTATCTAACTCTAGCCCCTCATTTTTTATTTTTTTTTCTAAAATTTATTTTTGCATAGAAGAACTGGGGTGTAGGCCAGAGGGGCAGGGGTAGAGAGGATTCTCAACCAGAGTCAGAGTGGGGAGCAGGACAGGCAGATCTACTGAAATACACTGCTGAGGGGAGCAGCGGGTGAGACAGGAGAGTTCTGGGTGCCATGTGGTTTAGCTCCTTGGCTGGGAACCAAACTCAGGCTGCAGAGGTGATAGCACTGAGATTTAACCCCTAAGCCACCAGAAAGGCCCTCATCTTTTTAATTTTACAACTGTAAATTGTAGGTAACTGATAGCAATACAAATCAACTCTTGACTATAAACATGCAAATTCTGTTCTGACCTAGTTGATTGAACTACCTGCCTCCTTTGCCCCATCAAAACTAGCTTGCCTCTTTTGCTATGCAGAAGCTCTTTAATTTGATGTAGTCCCAGCTGTTTATCTTTGCCTTCACTATCACTGCTTTGGGTGATGTGTCTGTAAAGATGTCTTTGATATGCAAATCACGTAGTGTTTCACCTATATTTCCTTCTATGTATTTTATGGTTTCAGGCCTTATGTCTAGTTCTTTAATCCATTTTGAGTTGATTTTTGTGTATGGTGTGAGGTAGTGGTCAAGCTTCATTCTTTTGCATGTAGCAACCCAGTTTTCCCAGCACCATTTATTGAACAAACTTTCTTTGCTCCAATACATAGTCTTTGCTCCTTTGTCAAAGATTAGTTGACCATAAATCTGTGGGTTTATTTCTGGATTTTCTATTCGATTCCATTGGTCTGTATGTCTGTTCTTGTTCCAATACCATGCAGTTTTGATGATTATGGCTTTGTAGTATAGTTTGAAGTCTGGGCGTGTGATGCCTCCATTTCCTTCTTTTTTTTTCAGTAGAGCTTTGGCTATTCGGGGTTTTTGGTGATTCCATATGAATTTCATCAATAACAAAAACAAAGAGAAACCCCACCAACTGGGAGAACATTTTTGCACCCAACACTAATGATAAAGGACTGATCACAAAAATCTGCAAAGAGCTGATGAGACTCAACAACAACAAAGAAAATAACCCAGTCAAAAAATGGGCAGAAGAGCTAAAAAGAAACTTCTCTGAAGAGGAAATGCAAATGGCCAACAGACATATGAAAAAATGTTCAACATCACTTGTAATCAGGGAAATGCAAATCAAAACTACCATGAGATACCATCTTACACCAGTGAGAATGGCACATATTAAAAAAACTAGCAACAACAAATGTTGGCGAGGTTGTGGAGAAAAAGGAACTCTCCTGCACTGTTGGTGGGAATGCAAACTGGTCCGACCACTATGGAGAGCTGTGTGGAGACTTCTGGACCTACTAAACATAGAGCTTCCATATGATCCAGCAATTCCACTCCTAGGTATTTACCCAAAGGACACAGAAACATCAATTCCAAAGAGCACCTGCACCCCTATGTTTATAGCAGCACTATTTACAATAGCTAAGCTTTGGAAACAGCCCAAATGCCCAAAAATAGATGACTGGATCAAGAAGATGTGGTACATATATACCATGGAATATTACTCAGCATTCAAAAAAGATAAACACATGCAATTTGCAGCAACATGGATGGCGCTGGAAGGGATCATGCTCAGCGAAATAAGCCAAAAAGAAAAAGAAAAATACCGGATGGTCTCACTCATAGCAGGAATCTAGAAAACTTAAATAAGGGATCAGGAAAATGAATAACTATAAGAAGGTGAAAATCAAAATCAACAAAAAACTATGAACCAGAGACACTTTTTGGGGGGTGGGGGCCGGGAGGGGAGGGATTGGGGTCAGAATGGGGCATGTGCAGTTGTATGGGGGAATATAAAAATAAAATTTATTATTTAAAAAAAAATCTAGCTTGCCTCTATTCACATGCTGTCAGTATTCCTGATCTATGAATGGATCTATTCTTTAGTTTGTGACATCTTTGTGTTTCCCTCATGAGTTAGATAAAATCTTTAACACATGGTCATTTCTGTATCTATATGAGAGTCATCATTAAACTTTTTTGGAAATTTTCCTTCAGCAAAGGCAATCAGTTCTAACTAGTATAAATAGGTTAAATCCTAAACAGAAGAAAAAAAAAAAGAACAGCTTGGGCAAAAAATATCTTGGGCAAGTTCAGTCGCCAAAAAAAAAAAAAAAATAGGGTTAGTGATAATACTAGATAACTGAGCAGAATTTATGTGAAGTAAAAGTAGGCCAAAAGAAAGTCAATGTACTTGAAATTTTGATCTGCATTGAATTTATAATAGGTTCTGGGTTTTTGTTTTTTTTAATCAGAGATTCATCTTTACTTTTATTTTTTTAAATATTTTATTTTATATAATTCTTACATCATTTTTCATTTTTGCACAATGTATGCATTTTCATTTTGGTTATATTCCCCATAGAATTGCACCCCCCCTTATTTTGACTCTAGTCCTTCTTCTCCCCGCCCCTCCCCCCATAATGTGTTTCTAGTTTATAGTTGCTTGTTGATTTTGATTTTTACTTTGTATTAATTAGTCTTTATAATAGGTTCTGAATATACCATTGAAATAGATAATGCAGAAAATGTCAGAAAGCAAGAAGAAATGGTCAAATCCAGTAGCACAAAGAATCTCAGTCCTCTCCTGTGTACTTGACTTATGAAGCAGACAAAATAAATAAATAAATGAAGGTCCAAGAAATATAACTGACAGTATTGATTTATCGGTCATATAGTGAACTTTGCACTCTGCCAGTAGATGAATGACATAGTTGTGAAGATTTTCTTCTTGCAGAATCAGTTTGCAAACTCAGAAACTTTGATATGACCGCAAGAGCAGACCATTTATTTCATTTAAAAATATATATACTCCATAAACATTCTCCATTATATCCTTAAATCTCACTATGCCCTTGACTTTGATCTTAAACTCACTCACCTTGAAATGAGTTAAAAATGAAAGTCAAGGGCATTGTCACCCCACAGAAGCCTACCTAAATAATTGATATATTATTTAGATTATATGTGTGTGAAGACTAATAAATAAATCGAAGAGGCTGAGTTTTGAAAATAGATAAGTCTCTAGAGAATCCAAGAAAAATCAGTGGAGAATAAAATATCTATGCATACATTTATTTTTAATTAAAAATAAAACTATACAATAATTATGCAAAATGCTTTGTGAGAGAACCCATTATAAGTTATAAAATTGAAATTAAATGTTCACAAGCAGACTATTACATTATATTTTATATTTATTTAATCAAATCCTTTCCTGCCATTAAAAAAGCATTATAGAGAAATACTTAGTAACACGGAGAATGTTCATAGTATATTAAATGGAAAAGTTGCTGCAAACAAGAAACAGAACATAATTTTATATTTGTAAAAATTGTAAATAAAGTTATAAGATGTATAGAAAAACATGCCAAAATGTTGGCAAAATCTAAAAAAAAAAATTGCAGCTCCTATTCTCTATTATATGCTGAATGTTTGTGCCCCCCCCCCAAATTCATATATTTGGAGATGGAATCTCTGAGTGATAATCAACTTCAGATTAGATCATGAATGTGGAAACCACATTATGGAATTAGTGCCCTTATCAACAAAGGAAGCGAGATCTTTCTCTCTCCCCCTCTAAAGAAGCACATGCCAAAGAAGGGTCATATGAGCACATGGCAGCCATATGAAAATTGAGAAGTAGGCTCACACCAGACATTGAATCGGTTAGCTTCTTGAGCTTGAATTTCCCAGTCTCTAGAACCATGATAAATAAACTTTTGTTAAGATTCAGTCTATGGTGTTTATTTTAGCAGCCTGAGCTGACAAAAATACAATACATGTCCCAGTTGTGTCTGGGGCATGGCCTGTAATTTGCATGTAACAAGCTCCCTGGTAACTCGAGTCTTATAATTAGGACATGTCATTCAATGGAGATAGAAATGAGCAACAATGACAATAACTTTTTAAAACAACAAGCAAACAAACAAACATAAGCGGATATCATTTCAGTAGACTGAAAAAACTAACATAAGATCAGTCACACAGCTGTAAATTAGTGTGAATATCACTGGCTCATGTGCCTTTATAGTCAAGAGAGACTACACACACACACACCCCACCCCCAAAATGTACAAACTGCTTTTCTACAAGTAGAATCTGTCCTGAGATGCTTAGTAAACCCAGAGTATTTAGGATGAACCATATAAATTCACAAATATTTGAATAATTTTTACTTGGCAAATGACAATTTTTTTATGGCTGAATCTAATGCTATCTCATCTGTTTTCAAATTTTTAAAAAACAGTTCCAATTATACTACCTCCAAATGTTCCCCCAATTTACATTAGTTTAAAAAAGCTTAATAAAATGGTCTATGCTAGATATGTGAGATACACAGCTGAAAACAGTGAAGTAAACTATTTTATAGATCTGTGTGTGTTAGAGTTGTGGGTCATTTAATAACATTTTTGTCTTTTAGTATGTTTCCCCTTGTCCAATTCCACTTAGACAATCTTATACTGCCTTCATTCATCTGATGCTCAAACATCATTTAAATATGTGCATTTTGACAGAAAATTAGCAAGATCCAATTCAAAACAGACTAATTAAAAGGCAATTTTAAATTATAAAATGTTTACATCATACATGGATTTCCTTCTAATTCTGTAAAATATGATATAATACTTATCCATTCCTTTTCTATACTCATTTCTTTTCTCACATGCAAATGGAAATGAATTCCTAAAGACAGTTGTTCTTTTTTTATCTAAACAGATACCTGGAAATAATCTAATTCCCATAAAGGGACACCTGTTAGAAATTCTGCTTTTAATGTCTACACACTGAGTGATTCCATGTGGACTTAGGGAAGCACACCTTTCTCCTAGGAGCTAAGGGTCCCCATACGATCTTGTTGAAGCATATAGCAGTTTTCTTGATGATGGAATTTAGGCATTTGGGGAACACTTCTGCCAAGAGTGTTGACAATTTACTTTCTCGATGAGGAGGATCCCCCTCTGGATAAAAGCTGCCTCTGCTGTGGAATTATCTCAGTGTTCTTGATTTCTGTCCTCTCTCCACTCAGATTGTCATTTAACCTCAGCAAGAAGAGACATCTGTCCCTTTCACTTTTAAGTCTCAAAATCCCAGTCAGGGGCCTCTATAAGAGGACTTCTGTGGTTAACAGCAGGGTCTGCAAGAATTTTCACTTGGGTAAAAGAAAGAGAAAGCTGCCCACTCCTATGGTTTTCTGACTTTGTAAAGAGAAACATCCTAGAGGGAAAGTAAGTAGGAATCTGTTCCCAGCACATCTAGACAACCAGGTATCACTGCATTGAGGTCAATAATGTCCTCTTGGTTCTCAGTGTATCTGTAATCAACATGCCATTCCCTGGTGACTGTTATGTGGCACAATACAGTACAGATTATATTTTTTTAGAGATGGAGAACACAACAGGTCACCATGGGTGACAACATAGTGGGAGATGGAGTGAACATATCATTGACTCACAAAGCGTTCTCATTCCAGCACCAAGTCCCAGGTCCCACTTTCAAAGTAGAGGCCCAAGAACTTATTAAGGAAAATATATATGGAAAACATAGGGGTGGGGCTGCCATTTTTATTCTGCCCTGTTCCAGTCATCTCAAGTCCTTTTCTGACCTCATACATGTCCCTAGACTTTTAGTCTTTTTCCTCCAGGCCCACTAAGACCAATACTGCTGTCTAGTTAGAAGTATATACAAAGGTTCTTTGTGGTATATCTTCTCTTACGTAAGTGTGAATATTATCATAGTAAGACCAAGTTTTAAAATAATGTGGAATTGATATTTTTGTTATATATGAAGGAGGCTTTCATCACATTCCGTTTTTAACATGGTTATCAAAATATTCTGCCATTTCTCAGTAATAACATTGCTCTTTCCTCATTTCTCTATAGTGAGTGTCCTATTAATAAACCAGGGGACAATGTTTATCGAGGTCTCTTTGGAAATACACTAATCAGTTCTTTTGGTTGATTTGCCTACTTTTGATATATACCATGAACTCTTATTTCCAGTAGTGTTTTGCTAATTCTTCATTAGGGATCTTATTTTTATTTTAGGTATATTAGCTATTCTAAGACATTTGTTAGTAAATAAAAATTTTAGAATCAGCTTCCCCAGATCAACATGCACATTTATAGGTATACAAACATTAACATGCAAAACCATTCTGACTATTGTTGAGGAAGGATTATAGTCATTAGTACACTAAATTTGGGGAGAATTAACATGTTTACATAAATGAATCTTCCAACTAAAAACATTTCTCTGTTAAGTTAGTAATCCAATAATTTCCCTAAGATCTGTAATTTTTTTCTACAGCATCTTTAAATTTTTTTAATGTTCATTTCTATGCTTCAGGTATTTGTAATGGTAATTTACAAGTTATTTTTCATCCAATTTTATTAAATTTATCTTTAAACTGTCAGTTGCTACAGAAAAAAGCATATTTTGGCATCTTAACTTTTTTTTTTTTTTAGATATAAGGGAAAGTTTATTAAGGAGAAAAGGAACAGAAATTCTTAACCTTATACCGAGGAACCTTTAAAACTGCTTTTGTTGATTTAAACATTTTCTTTTTGTAAATATTTCTGATATGCATCATATTACTGGTTTTTTTTTTAAGATTTATTTATTTATTTATTTATACAAGCACTGGGTACAGTCAGAAGCATGGGAGGGTGAGAGAATCCACCAGAGCCAGAGGGGAGAGCAGAGCAAGCAGACTGACGAAATACACTGCTGAGGGAAGCAGTGGGCTGCAGGAGAGGTCTGCGCACCATGTGGGACCCTCGCCTGGCCACTGGGGATCGAACCCGTGCTGCAGAGGCTGCAGGCAGCCTCGCAACCCAGCGCTCAACCGCTGCGCCACCGGGGAGGCTCTGCATCATATTACTGTTTAATTATAGCAGCATTATTTTCCATTTTGTTATTTCTATCTCATTGATAACTTCTGTTTCACATTCCTATGTGATGTCTTCATTAAAATGTAGAATAGAAATATTAATAGCAGGCATATTTATCAACTTCTTAATTGGAAAGGAAAGGGTTTCAGGACTTCCACATGACGTATGTTCTTTAAGGTATTTTGTCACTATCCTTTATTTACTTTGAGAAAATGGCTTTTATCATGAATAAAGGATGATTATTTTATGAAACATTTTTCTGTATCAATTTAGATACCATCCAGTTTCCATACTGTAATGGTTTTCACATTCACCTAACAATTTAGATACAACTTTTCTCATTTAGTCTGTTAATGAAGTATGCCAGTCCTTGATGGATTTGTCCTCAGATCTGTTCTTCACCCTTGCTCTCCTCTTTACACTATTATATGGATTCTCACTCCCAATTCCTAGGCTTAGCCAACACCTAGATGCTAACCCAGTTTAGCCAGAAGGATATACCTATATGAGATTAAACCCCAGGAGGATAATAATGTTCACAAATTTTCTTTCCTCTCTGTGTGAGGTGGTTTCTGCTTCAATTGTTGCATCTTCTACTGAGTCCAATCCCCGTCAGATTAGTCCACCATAGTTCTAGATCCTGTCAACCCCAACTTTTAGGTCCAAGAACACCATCTCCTCTATTTGTCCCACCAGGCTCGATGTGGGGGTGTCCTCCACTAGTTGTGAAGAATTAATCTTCCTGATTCTCCTGTGTTTGGCTTCTGTATCACTTGTGTAACCTACTCACTGCATTAAAAGCCCTCTGATTTATATATTTACACTCACTGGATTATCCCTCATGTTACAGTTGGCCAATGATACTGTTATTTAAATTGTCCTCAAATTCCAAATGAAAACTCAAGTCTGTAACTCATCTTTCACTAGTTTTCAATTCTTTTTTACTAGTAGTAACCAAATCAAAACAAAGCAAAAACAAACAAAAAAATCAGTCTTCTCCCCTCTAAGCATTTCCAAAATAGTTTCTTACACTCAGCATTTACATAGGTTATAAAATTCTAAGAGTATATGTCATATGTCCATAGGACCAATTGTATGAAGCAGTGGTATTGAGAATTTTATTATAGCCTTAAACTTATTTATAGAGCAATGCATATGTTTGACATAGTCAAACATTTAAAAAAATACTAGCTAAAGAAAAAGAACTTAAAGCTTAAAGAAGTAGAAGATAAGAAGTAGTGAGGATAAATGCAAAATTGATAAGTTTGAAGATTATAGAGCCAACTCACTAAAGTCAGTTCTCAGAAAATATGGACATACATAATTTTATAGGTACTAACAATTATAAAAGAAACAGTAATAAGTGTTATTTATTAGTTAGATAATGTATAAAATATTAGATGCTTGGGGGATTTAAATATTATCAGGAGGGCCCCCCTGGTGGCACAGAGGTTAAAGTGTCAGCACTATCAAGCTGTCATATGCCCCTGCACCGTGAGTTCTATCTCCCTGGCCATGGAGCTAACCCACATGGCACAGAAGACTTCACCTGTCTCGCCCGCTGCTCCCCTCAGCAGTGTATTTCAGTAGATCCACCTCTGCTGCTCCCCACTCTGTCTCTGGTGAATCCTCTCACCCCTGCACCTATGGCTTGTATCCCAATTCTTGTATGCGTAAATAAATAAGTATTTAAAAAAATAAAAAATATTGTCAGGAATATTAGAAATATGTTAAAATAGCAGATCAAAATAAACAAATAGCAGACAAAGAAAGAGTTCTACCCACAGAAGAGTTTCAGGTAATAAATTAAGGAGAACGAATAGAACAAGAGAATGAACATTCTAACTGCCCATAATGGAAAATGGCTAATAACCACAGCAAGAGTACCAAGATCACCAAAAAGGAAGACATACACATTATGTATCTCCTTTTTTTTTTTTATATGTTTGGAGCTTTATTCTGATCATTTTTTGTTTACTCACATTTGCTTTTCAGGGGGGCATTTCAGTTCTCGTTTTGATCCATTCTTTCTTGTTCAGAGCTACAAAACTCCTCTAATGGCCTGTGATCTCAAGAAGGTCAAGGATCAGTATTTCCTTTCACCAGACAATTTGAAGTCTATAGCTGTGAACTTTGTATTGAATGCCAGACTTCATTTGAGATGTTTTCACTTGGGCTTTTCAGACTGATACTGATTTCCCTCTCCAATGCAATTTATCTTTTTTATTTTTTTTTTATATTTTACATCATTGTTCATTTATAAACAATATTTGCTCCCCCCACCCCCTCAGGTGTAGTCCCCATAGAGTTTCCTTCACCAATGCACCCGTGTACCATCACCTCAGTCTCCTGTGCTCCTCACTCACTGCCCGTGATCCCTCTCCCTCCTCTTCCCCTGCAGGATGTCTCTGATTTATAATTGTCTGTTTTTGCTTTTTTTGTGTTTTATACTGTTATTATTTTTTTATGCTGATGTCTTACTTGGTTCCCCTATATTCCTCGTATAAGTGAAGCCATCCGATAATTTTCTTTTTTCTTCTGACTTATTTCACTGAGCATAATTCCTTCTAGCTCTATCCACGTTAGGTATCTCCTAACAGAATGTCTTAGCAAAATGTCTGGAGTAGTCTTGACAAAGTGCAAACACATTGACCAAAAAGAAATAGCAGAAATCAGATAAGGATTCTACTTAACTATTAATGATTACTATACTGATTGTAAGTTATGTAGGCTACATTATACTGTTTTGTGTACATTACTGATAAGGTCTATAGAATGATTTATTTTTACTATCTTGCCTTTAAATTAAAATACTGAAAGGAAATGCTGTCTTTTAGCAAAATATTAATCGTGGGACTCCCCTGGTGGCGCAGCCGGTTAGATCCTGGCAGGTCAGCGAGATACCCACATGGTGTGACAGACCTCTCCTGTCTTGCCCTCAGCAGTGTATTTCAGTCAGTCTGCCTGTTCTGTTCCTTACTCTGTCTTTGGTGAATCCTCTCACCTTCCTGTACATCTGGCCTTTACACCAGTTCTTGTATGCATAAATAAATAAAAATATTTAAAAAAATAAAATATTGATTGCAAAATAGGCCCATCAGAAAAAGTAAAAATTTTAACCAACAATTATAAACCTGAAATTTTAAGTCAAGCCACTGAGACCAGATCAGATTTAGAGGCCAGTTGCATCATATAATCAAGTACAATTTAATCATCATCTTATGTAAACTTTTCCAAATCACACAGAAATATTTGAAATTGTTCCACACATTTTAAAAACTTTCCTTTATATAAAAACCCAACCGGTGAGAAGACACAACGAAAAATTATTTGAGTCAAGTTCACTCCACTGTTATAAACTTATGTTGGAACTATAGCCAGAACAACGTGATAACTAAATAAATGAGTGGTGTGGGGGGGAAAAAGCAGTGAGTTATCTATGCGTGATCTGTCATGGTTTCTGCATATGCAATATCTGATAACCTTTAAACAATCAAGTGCTTTCAAGATCTTTCCACTCAGTAGAAAGCATTTTTTTTAGAACAGAATTTATACTAGGGTCTGACTAGCGACCGGAGAAAGAGATCAGCAGTTTTGTCTGATATCTCTCTTCCGTCCAGTGCCTGCCTACCTTGTAGGATAAACACCCCATGTCACATGAACGCTTGGACACAGCCCACTCCTAACTATGGAAAGTTTTTTGTTCTTTTTTAAGATGTATCCATCTATGCATACAAAAGCTGGGGTACAGGTCAGAGATGCGGGGGATGAGAGGATTTACCAGAGACAGAGTGGGGAACAGAACAGGCAGACTGACTGAAATACACTGCTAAGGGGAGCAGCAGGCGAGACAGGAGACATCCTCTTTGCCATGTGGATTGCGCCCTGACAGACCGGGCATCGAACTCGTGCTGTGGAGGCTTCGGATGGCTTCATAGTGCGGTGCTTAACCCCTTGTGCCATCAGGGACGTCCCTACCTATGCAAAGTTTAAAGTAATTAAACTCATCAAGAATTAGCAGAGATGGGCATATCCAAGAAGTCTTAACTCAATGAGAAAGGGGCCAAAAAAGAGATGCACTGTATACGAGGACAGAGGAGAGTGCAGAAGCATAAAGAAGCCTGGTCCACATATGCTTTCACCCTTGAAGTTTCCAGGTGGGACTTTCTGGCTGAGACACCCCTCATCATTCCTCATAGGTCTCAGGACGTGACGACATTGTGCGAGGAGCACAGACCTTGGCCAGTAGGGGGAGTGATTCCAGAATCCAGCAGAATCAGCCTGAGGAGTATGAGTCACTTTTCACGGAAGTGAGCCGTGTGCAGAGCCCTGCCCCTGCTGCCACTGCGGGAGACCCCAGGCAGGGATAACAGGGCGCCACGCCCCCTTGATAACCTTTTCCCTCATTGAAGGGCAGAGAAGACTTGCTCTGAGGTGTGTGGTCTCAAGTCACCCCAGTGAGGAGTCACAGTTCCTGCCCGAAGTCAGGTAAGACTCTAAGTGAGGACTGAGGAGACATTTCACCACGGAAAAGGAGCGTGTCCCCCTTAGATTACCCCCTCATCCCACCCCTGAGGGGCCTCAGCAAGAAAGCTCAGTCAGGCGTAGTGCTGACCTACCGCACACTTTCTCTTTGGCAATCGGAATGAGGTGAGGGATTGAGCAGGGGACAATGAATATGGAGAGGAGAGGGAGGGCAGCAGGATCATGACTGTGTGTGTGTGTGTGTGTGTGTGTGCACGTGGGCGTGCACCCCTGCGCGTGTGTGTGCACCCACACGCAAGAGTTGAAATGGGGTGGGATTGTTGGAGGGAGGGAGATGAGAGTCTGAGGAATTGCTGGTAGTCATGAAAAACCCCCTACGCGAGTCCTGAGGGAACACACAAATCAGATCTTTAGCGGACTCTGAATTATCAGCCAGTTTGTCAGCCTGAGGAGGCCCTGGCGGTGGCGGCGGGAAATGTCGCTCACTGACGCCGCTACAAGAGTCTGAGGGAAAGGAAGGCTTAGCGTGAGGTAACCATACTATATTGGTGAAAAAAGATTCTTGGGCCCTGTAGGAATCCTGGTGAGACCCCCCCCCACCAAGTGAATCTCTGTGTACCTATGTAAGGTATCTCCTCACTTCGAGAGATGGAGCCTTGTTTTCAAGGTGGGGCTTCGGGTAATCGATGGCACCAGGCTTATTACCAGCATATGTGATTTGATTAGTACTTGGAAGTATTGTGGGGCTAACCAATTGATGAGACAGTGGCTACCATGGAGTCCTCTGAGTTTTGTCAGTCCTGAGAGTCCAGGGAAAGGATGGCAGGCAGAGAAGACACTTCATTTTCTAGGCAGTGGGGGGTGGGGTGGGTGGGATGCCGAATTCTCAGGAAAATGAAGTTGTTTTCCTAAATAGAACGTGTGGCTTAACATGTTCCTGGGCCCTGTGACTTATGTGTGAAGGGCAAACTGGCCACATAAAAATGGGGTCACATATCACAGGAAACTCTTAGGAGATCCCAGCAAGGATTAGATGAACCATCCAATCTCTCTTCCCTGGTAGTCATTTAATATGAGGAGGCAAATTGAGGTGGAAAGGGTAAGTTCCAGGCCATGCCAAGCTTCACATGAAGACTCCTACACAACACCATCTGGACAACACACTCCAGAACATAGAGGCACCCTAAACTTATTCCCTGCCCTACCTCCCTGCTCCACACACACACTTAAAAAACATTTAAATAACAATGGTTTTTATCACTATGTAGGTTTCAGGTGTATAGTATTCAGCATCTGTACATATAACTTTTATGATCACACCAAAGATCTGGTTTTCATCTACCATGATACTCTGTACCAAGTTTACCTAATTTACCCATTTCACTCCTGCTTCTTTGTGGTAAACACCATTTTTTTTCTTTTAATCCAAAAGATTGTTTTATTCTTTGGTTTATTCTTTATACTCCATATATGAGTGAAGTTGTATACCATTTTTCTTTCTTCATCTGACTTTTGTAATTTAGCATAATAGCCTCTCTTTCCATCCATATTATCACATCACAAGTGACAAGATTACGTCTTTCTATTATAGCAGATCCAGGTCCTACCGTAAGTCAAGGGAAAAAAACCCAGCTAACTGAGGTTGATGGGGAAATCCACTCCAGAATTGAATGCTCTCAACAAAACCCTGTCCTGCAGTCACACCCATAAAACTGAGGTTCCAACATGCCCAGCAGTTATCCTCAGTGGTCACAGGGACGTAAGTCTTCAGTATGAGGGTGCAACATAAGCTCAGCAGAGGGGAGGGTCTCCTACACTGTCAAGATTCATGATGTTTGTTATCCATCTACAGGGGTATTGCTAGGACCCCATGATACCTACCCTGCCCCTGTTGTCATTCCCTGGGAGGTCCCAGACTAGGATGGCCAGGAGTTTCACCAGCATTGTCCATGCACTGTGCTTCCAGTTGAGGTGGCAGTCTTAGTCTGATGTTTTCCATCACAGTGGATAGGGTGACCAAGCCATGGAGGAGTCTATGTGGAGACATGAGGAAGACTGAAAGGTACACACCCAGAAAATAGGGTCAGCAAAGAGCCCAGTCACAATATCAGCCAGAAAACCTGAGCAAGTTCCCATGAAAAGGTGTCTCCTCTTTACCTTTGGGGTTGGGTTAGATCTTTGGTGACTATTATCATATGAGGCTAGTAAGGGAAATAATTCAGAGCCTGTCAGAAGTCACAGTTAAGACCCTCAGTGGGATCTGAGTGGTCCACCCAACCCAAAAGAGGGAGATGAACAAGAAAACGTATATATAATATAATTATATATTATATAATCATTTTTATAATTTATAATTATAATTAATTGTATAATTTATATAATTATATCTATATATAATTATAATTATGAAATATAATATTGTGTGTATGTGTATGTATATATATATATATATATATATATATATATATATGAAAACTTGTCCAGAGGATTAGTCTCAGCTATTAGGGTGCAGGGATGACACCAGTAGCCAAGGTAAAGACCTCAATGAATGTTGAAGGACAACTGATCCCGAAAGTAAAAAGATCTCTGACAAGCCCTAAACTGTTGTCAGTGCTGACACTGTCGAGTGAGTGTAACCCCTACTTACTGCTTCCAGTGTTTTGAGAGGCAGTGTCAAGTCACCAAAAGAAGAAATCCCTGGACTTGCCTGGATTCAGTGGAACATCCCAGTGAGAGCTGGGAGACCCCCCACACCAGAACAGATAGTTTGCACAGGATTTAGCTCCTGTTTTCAGTCCTGGGGGGAAGCAGGAAGGGATAAGTTACCTCATATTTCCTACTTGGTTGTCTCAGGTTATATGACTTTGGTCTCAGAGGGACAGACTCACGATAGGATAGGGAGGGACCCAGACCTATCCAATACCAAAATAATGAACCCAAGTGAGGAGTGATGGTAACACCCTCCTCAGAACAGAAATAACTCTGAAGAGCCCAGCCATGCCCACCTACTTTGATCCCTAAGAATTCTCAGCCTGGGTTGGCTGACTGAACCCCGAGGAGTATTTAAGCTTCCATCTTCATGTTCTTGGAGGATGCAGTAATCAGAAAATCAGAGGACCTGTTAGGCCCTATAGCATGGTTGTCAGGACATGTTCAATATAGCCACAGTTGACATTACAGTGGAGACCACTCAACATCTGCCTTCTTTCTCTTAGGCAGTGATCCCCTGTTGTCGGCCCTTCCCAACACTCTCTTGTCCACTGCCACCCACTAGAGCCACCATGCCTTGGCGTCAGAAGAGCCCACGATTCTCACATCATTTATGCCCTGAGGCCAGAAGTAATGTCCAGAGCCTGGAGATTGCACAGATCACCAAGGCCCTGGAGGAGACCTCCCTCTCCTCCCATCCTCTAATGCCTGCCAATCGGAAAGAGGCTCCCGAAGCTGATATGGCCAGTATTCCTGAGGGTCCTCAGAGTGTCTCTTTCTCTGGCACTGCCTCCATGGCCACCTCATCAAGCAAGTCAGAGGAGGGCTCCACTAGCCAAGCAAAGGAGAGTTCAAGCACTTCACTGGCTGAGCCAGATGCCAAGAATGCACTCATATATCCTCTAGAGGAGAAAGTGGCAATCTTGGTGAATTTCATGCTTTTCAAGTATCAAGTGAAACAGCCGATAACCAAAGCAGATATGTTGAATACAGTCATCAAAGAATATGAGTACTACTTCACTGAGATCCTGCTGAGAGCTATGGAGCGCATGGAGATGATTTTTGGCCTTGATGTGCAGGAAGTGGATCCTATCAACCACTGCTATGTCCTCCTTATCAAAGCAGGCCTCACCTATGATGGGCTGATGAGTGGTGAAAAGGGCGTGCCCAAGACCGGCATCCTGATTCTTGTGCTGGGTGTGATCTTCATGAAGGGCAACCATGCCACTGAAGAAGAAGTCTGGGAAGTTCTGAGTTTGATGGGCATTTATCCTGGAGTGAAGCACTTCATCTTTGGGGATCCCAGGGAGATCATCAAAGATTTTGTGAAGGAAAATTATCTGGTCTACCAGCAGGTGGCCACCAGAAATCCTGTGCAACTTGAATTCCTGTGGGGCCCAAGAGCCCATGCTGAAACCACCAAGATGAAAGTCCTAGAGTTTCTGGCCAAGGTCAATAGGACTGAGCCTAGTAATTTCTCATCTCAGTATGAGGAGGCCTTGAAGGATGAAGAAGAGAGAGCCCGAGGCAATATTTCAGCCAGTGCTGAGTTTCCTTTCATGGTCACTGCCAAGTTCACCAGCTCCTTCCACACCTAGGCAAGTGAGGGATAGTTTCTTCATGCACTCTTTGAAGAAACAAGAGTTGATACAATTTATGTCTTAGATGGGGCTAAGAGGAACACACATTATGCCTATGTTTTTCTGTTTTATATGTATAACTTGATTTTTTTTGTTTTTTGATGTATTATTCTAATGTCTTTTTAAAATAGAGATTTCATTAGCTTTAAAATCTCAAGGTTTTATAGATGATATCGTTCATCCTCATTCACAATGAGGTTAAACAGTAAGAGCTTTGTAGTTTTGTAAAACAAATTGTGAAACATTTTGTCTTCTGCAATAAGATAACATGATACTGCTATAAGCATTTTTGGGACATAAGGAAAACTTGCTTTCTAGAGAAGACTTCAGTTTTTTTTTTTTTCCCTTTTAGTCCTTGTTCCATAAATTAATTGAATAACCTTGATTATATAGCTGTTTCAACAATATGTATGAAATAAATCTTAATAAATTAGATCTCATGCTCACTGGCTAATTTATTCTCCAAGCCTTAATTGAACACCTCACTTTGGAAAGCACTGCACTAGCAATGGGAATACTGGTATTAAGGACTCAGAATCTCCCTACAGAATTTTCCCTTATAGGAGCAATAATATTAAAAAACAATCATGGAATCTTCTAATACATTAAGAATCAGTGAAAAGATGGTTTGAGGGCCTCCCCTGGTGGTGCAGCGGTTGAGCGCTGGGCTGCGAAGCTGCCCGCAGCTTCTGCAGCACCAGTTCGGTCCCCGGCCGCCAGCGAGGGTCCCACATGGCGCGACAGACCTCCCCTCAGCAGTGTATTTCATCAGTCTGCCTGTTCCCCACTCTGGCTCTGGTGAATTCTCTCACCCTCCCACGCTTCTGACTGTACCCAGTGCTTGTATAAATAAATAAATCTTTAAAGAAAAAAAAAAGATGGTTTGAGGCATTATAGGAGGACAACACATGAGATTTAGCAAAGTGTTCATGCAGTCAGGCAAGGCAGTTTCTGGATTTTGAAAATTTCTAGTGCATCAGTGGAAGTTATTTTTATTTGTTTCTTTTATTTTCTTACATAGTTAATTTTTATAGAGTATTTGATTTCTCCCCTCAGGTGTAGTCCCCATAGTTCTCCCACCACCACAGCACCTGTGATCTGTCACTATAGTCCAGTCCCTTGTGCTCTTCCCTCCCCTATTTTAATCCCTCACTTTCTCCTTCCCCTTCTGGATGCCTCAGATCTATGGTCAGCTTGCAAGTTTTCTCTTATTTTTGACCCTCCTTTCGTTTCTCTGCATTCCACATATAAGTGAAATCATCCAATATTTATCTTTTTCCTGCTGACTTATTTCACTTAGCATAATCCCTTCCAACTCCATCCATGTTGCCACAATTGGCATGAGTTTATCTTTTTGATTGGTGAGTAGTATTCCATTTTGTGTATGTATGTATATATATATATATATATATATATATATGTATGTATCTCACACCTTCTTAATCCATTCATCTTTTGGGGGACACTTGGGTTGTTTTAATATCTTGGCTGTTGTAAATAGTTTTGCAATAAACATAGGAGTGCAAATTAGAAACAACATACTGGCAAGGAGATGGTGAAAAAGGAACACTCTTACACTGCTGGTGGGAATGTAAACTGGTCAAGCCACTATGGAAAGCTGTGTGGAGGTCCCTCAAAACAATAAAAATAGTTTTACCATATGATCCAGAAATTCCACTCCTAGGCATATACCAAAAAAAAAAAAAAAAAAAAAAACACCACAAAACACTAATTTGAATGGAAGTTAATTTTAAATTAAACTGGTTGTAGGGTAGAAGAGACTGAGGTCATATGATCAGGGACCAGACTCTCAGCATGTCTCAGAAACCCAAGCACCTGGATGGAAAACTTTTAGCTGTTACTTCCATTACACCACTAAACCAGAGTAAAATTCCACTTTGTGTAGGAATAGAGGATGTTCTGTGTTCTTATCCCAATGCAGTTAAACATAGTTAAACAAAGTGGGCAATATTTATACATCATCACTAAGGACTTTCTAGAAATATTAATGATACTCCCTTGAGATTTGATACCCAGAAACCACTATGCTGTCAGCCTTACAGTCAAGGAGAAGTAGTACCTCTTTATTCTAAGGAAAATTTCCTTAGGCCACCTTTAGTGTAATTTGGCAAGGAAATTGTGGGATGGTTGGATGGAAAGTGTTGGGAAGGATAAATAATTTTCCTTCTACCCGTTTGGATTCTGGGATAAGGAAACTTTTCCCTATAATAAAAAAAATATTAATAAGAGAAAAATGATCTGAAACGCAAGGAAGTAACCAGAGCGGGAGTCGGACAAAAGACAAATTTGTGGGAAATGGATATGGTAGAGGTGTTTGGGTGTGGAGTAAGAAATGGAAAAAGAATTACCTAAATTCCCTGTTCCTGCTGATAAGGATGCTTTCTTTCTACCCTGCTGGTACCGGGAGGGTAACTTTCACATGGGAAATTTACCTTCTGCATTCTGGGGGTCAATAAAGAGTCAGAGCATCCTTCTTGGACCAGCCGTTTCTCAGGTAACTTTAATTTAAAATAATATGTCAAAGTGACATTTTAGAAATGATATATTCTGAGCTCACCTTTTGTGGAATCCCCACCCCTTGGTGCCAGCTGTTGATGAAAAATCAGACTTCAATGCCCTCGATGTGCCCTCTCCTTTCTACACTCATGCACAGATTTTTGCTCACTTGTCAGCCAGCACCAGGCATGTGTCTGTACTTTCCTCTCTCTCTGTAGTTTAAAACATGCAGCTCTCTTTTCTTTACAGCTACCCCTACTTAAACTTGTGCGGCCTTTACCTAGAAATCTTTTATTTCTGTTTATAAGCATCAGAAGTGATTTGACTTATGGGGGGGAGAATGATAATCATTAAATGCAAAGTGGGGATAAGGGTCTAACAAAGACCTCTCTTCTGCTACATAGTGTGTCCCTTACCTGTATTTTGTAGATCTTTTACTACAAGATTATGAGGTTGCTATGTTCATATTGCTTTTACAGATGAAGAATCTGGAGCTTAGAATTCTTGGTACCACAGGCACATGAAGAGACTTTTTTGAGGTTATGATTTTTTCATCATCTGACTGTAATTACAGATTTACAGATTTATACCTGTGCCAGAACTTATCAAACTATGTTATAAAAACATGACATTTATTTTGTGTCAGTCACACCTCAGTCAAGCTGTAAAAAAACAAACACACTGCTACAGAAGGTGCCCAAGATAGCACAAAAAAACCTACTTCTGTCATCTCACTTCTGAAACATATGTTCTTATCAGCAAGCTGTGCCCAGAGCACTGGGGAAAAGTCACAGCCTCACTGGAAGGAAAGGAGACGGTATGACAGGGAATCTGCTCACGCATTTTGGGTTTCCTTAGAATATTACTCACTACTCCTGGTGTGCAAACCAACTTAAGAAAATGAAGCCCAGGCTACATTATTTGACTTCAAGTTCCCCAGGTTTATCTGCTCTGTCACTTGTTTCTAGGGATAGAATGCAGGCACCATTGGCAGGTTCACCCCAATGAGATGCTTCTCAAAGAGAAAATTCCGCACTACAAATACAGATCACACCTCTGCTAAGGAGGCAGATGCTAACGAAAGGAGACTGGGATTATTTGCCTTAGAAAAATGGAGAAAACATGCAAACACAAAACCTCTGAGCTGTAAACTTTGGGCTCAGGTTGTGAGTGTCTTATTGCAATTTTAACAGCTTAGCATGTGTGACAGGCAAAAGCTCAATAATTACTTTTAGATGAAATGATTGAATTGCCAATTCTCAAAATTTAAATATAAGTATCTCTTAACATTATCTATATTCAGAGACTCCCTGGTGGCACTGGGGTTAAAGTCTCAGCACTATCAAGCTATCCACAGCCACTGTACCATGAGTTCAATCCCAGGCCAGGGAGCTGACCCACATGGCACAGCAGACCACTCCTGTCTCACCCGCTGCTCCCCTCAGCAGTGTATTTCAGTAGATCTGCCTGTTCTGCTCCCCACTCTCCCTGGTGAATTCTCTCACCCCCCCCCACCACACCTCTGGCCTACACCCTAGTTCTTGTATGCATAAATAAATAAAAAATAAATCTTTTAAAAATAGATTTAGATTCAAAAGTTATAACACTTTGGATGTAGTACAATATTTAATTTGGGGAAAGGTACGGATGAATATCTAAAATAAGTGTGAAAATGATCTAAAGATTTCAATTACCTGTGTTTTCTCTATGAGATGAAATCACATCATTTGCATCATAATCAACTTTTCTCTACAACTACATTTTTCAATAAGCCCCTGGCTTTTATTAGGAACAGATTTATCTGCATTAGCAGACAAAATAACATCACATTAGTTTGTAGCTTACTCTCCTTGTTTTTCCAAAGAACTCAGCTCATAATCACTTCTCTAAAAAAAATAATACATTCATTTTTGGAAAGATTCATAATTATATTTTCACATTTACTGAGAGAAAATGAAAGCTTTAGACACTAGCTACATTTTACATTTAATACACAAATCAAATCATAAAATATGACAATGTAATTTCAAAAATTATAAGAAACATTTCCTACTGCACTTGAAAACAGTCTAAATTAAAAGAGGAACCATTTTATTCCTTAGTAATGGGGACTTACAAATATTGAAATGCTATTAATTTTTAGCAAATATCACAAATTTTACTTGTCAGTTCTGCAGATTATGTCAAGTTTGTATGATAATGAGTTCACCAGGTTTGGAGGTCTGAGCTGCTAACTTTCAAAATGTCTCACCCAGCAGACAAGTTCAATCAGTATAAAAACCACACTGAGTCGTGGAACTGTTATGTTGCATTATGCAGCAAAGTAATTTATTCTTTGACACACCTAAAAATGAGCAAATACAAAATTGTGAGGGCCAAGAACAGTATTCTACACTATAGGCTAAGATTAATTTACCATAACCAATAAAGTTTGAAAATCATATTGGCTTGGGTATAAAGCTTGTGAAATTGGGCCTCCCTGGTGGCGCAAGGGGTTAAGCAACACACTATGAAGCAGACTGCAGCCTCTGCAGCATGAGTTTGATCCCAGGCCAGGAAGCAACCCACATGGCGCAGCAGACCTCTCCTGACTTGCCTGCTGCTCCTCTCAGCAGTGTATTTCAGTGGATCTGCCTGTTCTGTTCCCCACTCTGTCTCTTGTGACTCCTCTAACCCCCTGCATCACTGGCCTGTACCCCAACTCTTGTATGCATAAATAAAGAAATCTTAAAAAAAAAAAAAAGCTTGTGATATTATAAGGGACTAGAGAATACTGTGGAGAAGATAGCAAAATGGGACAGAAATCAAGGATTTCATGATAAAGAATCTATTACTATGAAATTATTGGACTCTTCTACTGGTGCTGGGGAGACTTTGTCATTCCTTGAGTTCTTTTGTTCTAAGATGTATTTTGGTGCGATTTGAGCTTTTCAGTCTGAAAAAAACCCCAAAAATAATTGAATTATAAAAATCCATCAAATTTCTCTACAACTCCTTTGAAGAAAGGCTTAAACTCTGTTGCCTTTATTTGTTGTCGCTGATGAATAAAAACAGTATTAGGCTCTTTTTTTTGTTTTGTGTTTTCTTTACCATTTTCCTTCAGTGAGATTCTCTTCAACATAATCCTCTCTCATCTGTAACAGTGCATTGCAACATCTTGATTCTCTCTCTCCCTGTTTTGTATAAACAAAATATGGTTAACAATATGCACTTAGTAATCCTTTCAGGAAAATGCAGAACGTGGAAGAATTTGGTTTATTGTCCTGCCTGGCTTCCTATGTTACTGCCCCCACCTCTCACCAAAGGGACAAGTTAAACAAAGAAAGATAATTCACTTTGATTTTGAATGGGCCAGAATGTGGACTGCAGAATGCAGTTTCAGGTGCTAAGTAGACCACACTTGTATAGAGGAAGCCAAGGGAATGAGAAGGAGGGGGAAGAGGAAAGGCAGCCAGGGGTGTCCATTCTGAGGCAGTGACAGTGAGCCCCAGCTCTGTTTCCCTGCACCCCAGGTGGAGTCACCAAGAGGTCGA
Source organism: Talpa europaea (assembly GCF_964194135.1). Lineage (NCBI taxonomy): Eukaryota > Metazoa > Chordata > Mammalia > Eulipotyphla > Talpidae > Talpa > Talpa europaea. The sequence goes on from NC_140081.1 coordinate 22,537,825, forward strand.
TGGAGGATGTGCAGTGGGAAGTTGACTTGCGCTGTAGGTGATGCTGATTAGAGAATAAGCCAGAAAGGAGGTAATTACAGCTTACAGCTGAGGATGACAAGTTGACAGCCACAATTGAGAATGTGCAAAAGTGCAGAGAGCTTGCCCAGGCAGCTTGGCACAGGGACTCGGGGGACTCATCCCACCCAAGCCTTTCAGGCCATGACTTGAGGGCTAATTTTAGATCCAAACAAGAGGCCGCAGTACCCTCTTTCCCTCTGGAATAACTTGCACTGCATTAAAACGCAATCTCACTTGATAAAGGGCTGAGATTAAGCCGCATTCTAGCCTGCTCTGGACAGCTGACTTTATTTCTCACACACTCATTTCCGTTGGCAGTTCCAACAAGCCACGGAGTTACAGACCTGCCTGCACATTCATGAGGGGCCTTCCGGGCCTTGCCCCTTCACCTTGCAACATCCAAGCAAATCACGCCTGTCTAGACTGAAGAGCACCACATAAAACCGCTGACGGGGCTGTGTCTGCCGCATTGTGAAAGAAGAATGAGGAATTCTCCAGTTAGGGTGAAATATGCCCTATTCAGGGCATAGGAATAGGAAAAGGGGGGATTTGTGTCCTGCCCCAGGTAGAATGTTCACCATTATGTCAACCTCATGCTCTGCTGTCCTTATTTCACCCTGCTGTCCCAAGAATGAGTGTTCTTCTGCAAACTGGAGTCCTCCCTTTTGCTCCCACTCAGTATTTTTCACATTTGAATGTTAGCACTTTAAAGAATGTATTTGGGGGCCTCCCCTGGTGGCACAGTGGTTGAATGCTGGGCTGCGAGGCTGCCCACAGCCTCCGCAGCACCTGTTCAATCCCCAGCCACCAGCGAGGGTCCCACATGGAGCGCAGACCTCTCCTGCCCTGCCTACTGCTCCCCTCAGCAGTGTATTTCGTCAGTCTACCTGTTCTGCTCCCCGCTCTGGCTCTGGTGAATTCTCTCACCCTCCCACGCTTGTATAAATAAATAAATAAATAAATAAATAAATAAATAAATAAATAAATAAATCTTTAAAAAAAAAGAATGTATGTGGTTAGCACACAACCTAGCAATTCATAACATCATTAATGTTTGACAGTCTAATATGGGTCTCTAAATTATTATTTTACTTTCACTTCTGAGAGGAAAAAAGTCTGTTAAAAATGAGAATCACACCAAGTATGAAAATATTAAAAATATATATGAGATATAGTATATAGATATATTTTATAGATATTATATTTAGTATTTATACATGTATGCACATACAATACATATATATATATATATATACACATACACATATGATAACCCCACTAGGTGATTTTTTTAGGTGTTCTAGGTAAAATTGAAGCAAACAATAGAAGTTTCATCTTATAGGAATTAACAGTTTATCTGGGAATTTACATAAACACAAATTAAGAATTACATGACATTCCATGCGAGTGATAATATTATTAGAATAATATACTGTTTTCTTTATAAATTGCCTTTGCTTATTCATATATCCAAGGAAATATAGCTAACAAAGTATCCCTTTTTTAAGAGATGCAGTAATCACGATTATTTTTCAACTCATTTCTTGTTTTATTTAACAAGAACAAAAAAAAAATCAAAATAATAGTATCTTTTGTCTCTTGTAAATTGGTGTAAGACCTCTGCTGTTTGCCCATCATTCAAGTAAACTTTACAGTGGCCTTATGTGCTAGGACAAATTGTAAACCTTTTTTTTCTTAGTTTTAAATTTACTTGTTTATTATTACTTTAAGCTACCATGATTTTGGAAGACACAACTGCAGTATAGGGTATATTGTGAGGATTAATGACAAATTAAATGGACTAACTGGCCTGAGACAAGACTAAAAATAACTCATCACTCATCAAGTTATTCTTTTCTTATGCCAAGTTGCCAGCAAGATGTGTTTTAATTGAAGTAACACTGGTTTATAAATTTCAAGTATACTGTCTTTCAAATCAATATCTTTGTATACTGCCTATGTTCACCACCAGAATTCTAGTGTTCATCCATCATACATTTGTCTCCACTTATAGTTGTCTGTTTATTTTGTGTGTTTTTTTGTTGTGTTTTTTATTGTTATTATTTTTCCCTGATCCCTTATTTGGTTTCCCTATATTACTCCTATAAGTGAAACCATTTGATATATTTTTTTTCCTTCTAACTTATTTCACAGAGCATAATCCTTTCCAGCTCCATCCATGTTGCTGAGAATGGCATTAGTTTATTTTTTTTTTTGGTTGCTGAGTAGTATTCCATTGTGTATATATACCACATTTTCTTGATCCAGTCATCTGTTTTGGGGCATTTGGGTTGTTTCCAAGTCTTATCTATTGTAAATAGTGCTGCAATAAACACAGGGATGCAGGTATCCTTTTGAATTAATGTTTTTGTGTCCTTTGGGTAGATCAAAGGGTCTTACATTGCTGAGGGACAATTTATTGTGTAGATGTCCATAAACTCCTACAAGAAGGAAGCCAGAATGAGGGGAGAGAGGAAACCATCCTCATTATCATCCTTGAATTCTAGGAATATCCAAGAAGCAAAATGATTGGGGACCAAAGCTTAGAAAGAAGGAGCCATCAGTGAGAAAGCAAGTTGCCAAATGTATTCTTACCCCGTGGGTTGCTCTCAGACTGTGGGTCCAGTTTGGCAGTAGGAGAGGAGAGAATTGTTCTTTCATCAGGAGACTGCCTGGTGTGCAGTGGTGCGAGGAAGCATCATGGAACCACTAGGGATACCCTGGCTGCCCTTGTGTTCCTCGTCCTCATGGATGGCACGGGAGGCTACCCGAAGGCAGCACCACATTATTAGGGAAGGGATAAAATGGATGAAAATTAAAGAAAATGATACTCCTACATATATGTATGTGTATAGCATGTAGCTCAAGTCTTTTGTTGCTGTTGTTCTAAATGGCAATTAAAACAAGAAACAGGCCGTGCTATCCACTTGGTGCAGTGGAGATAACGCATAAAAAGGTGCAATGCATTTTTATTGTGTCTTGAGGTGGGAGTGTGTGATGAGTTGACTGAAGGGGGTACTAAAAATATAGTTGAGTAGATACTTGTATGAATAAGCACACACAAACTGTTTTATTCACTTACTGTCTATAACATATCAGAGGATTTGTACTTACCAGAGTATAAATACAAGGATAACTAAAACATAAATTCTCTGAATTAAAAGGAAGTAAATGTATCATAGATAAGTGGTTTCAATCAGGAAATATCAATATTTTATGAGGTATTTGATTTTGTCAACATTTAGGCAAGATAACAAACTTGAACTGCTAAAGTATAACTAGAAGACATGTCTAAAATCCAGAGGTAAAAGGAATGATTTAAAAAAAAAAAAACAGGAATGATATGAATGAGATAGTAAGTAGCATTATAAATATATATTCAGACTTAGAAAAGGTCATTTTTATCTCCCCGTTGACCTATATAGAAAAATATTGTCAGTAATAATCCTAAAACAAAAAGTGTAATAGAAAAAGGAATGAAATTTTATTGAAAATTTTGCTTATCAAATTATATTGGTAAATGTGAAACTTTCAATTAGGGAATTGATTTTCTTAAATTGTTCTCTAGCTTTAATTTGATTAGTTTTCTGGAGCCTCCCTGGTGGTGCAGGGGTTAAAGTCTCAGTGCTATCAATCTATGAGCCATCCACTGCAGCATGAGTTCGATCCCTGGCCAGGGAGCTGACCCACATGGCGCAGCAGAACTCTCCTGACTTGCCTGCTGCTCCCCTCAGCAGTGTATTTCAGTCAGTCTGCCTGTTCTGTTCCCCACACTGTCTCTGGTGAATTCTCTCACCACCGCACCTCTGGCCTACACCCCAGTTCTTGTATGCATAAATAAATGAAAATAAATCTTTTTTTTTAAGAAAAGATGGTTAATTTTTTAAAAAGAAAACAAAATTTCAATTTAAAAAACTCAAATTCATAAAAATAGCTAATGTATGAGCCAAATTTTTCACTTAAGAAAAGAATATTACTACTTCTGCTGGTGACATTTTTTTCACTGCTTTCAATTTCAAATACACATGAAAATGCCAATGGGTCACTTAAAATGACAGAATTGATGTAACTAAAGGTACACTTCTTTGCTTGATTAATTATTGTGCTAGCATTGTTCAATTTTAATCTCGTATTTAAATCCAAGAAAATGTAATACACCATGATGAGTGACTTGAGCTTTGTCCAAAGCAAGTTTAGAGTTCAAACTGTTTGGAACTCTAAGAACACAGTAGATCTGCCTGTTCTGCTCCCCACTCTGTCTCTGGAGAATCCTCCCCCCCCCACCCCCAACCTCTGGCCTACACTCCAGTTCTTATATGCATAAATAAAAGTAAATCTTAAAAAATAGAATAAAAATGTTTTGCATTTGGAATGTTTGCATTGTGGGTAAGTATGCCCCCACTTTTGAGGACTTTATAAAAATGAATTTACAGCATATTTTTTTTCTTCATCTGGTAAAATATAATGCATCAACTTGACAAATACTTTCTGGTCTGAAAATCTCTGAGTAGAAATGTGAGGGAGAAACAACCCCTTCTTTCTCCCAGCTTTTGTTTTTCCTGCTAGATATTGTATAGATCACAATAATCATAATATCTACAGATGAGGAGTTGAGGTAGAAAGGTACAATGGCTATGTGGAGGAATTGAGATGATTGATTGACTAGCTGTTAACCAGACACTAAACAGAATTTTATTTTTGTAAGCAGATATCTTTGATCAAATCAGTACTGTTTCATCAATAGAATGGACGTAAAATTTTTGGATCCTTGCCCAGGAACCTTGGTTGATAGAGGTCAATCTTTCCACTTTGCTGGTGGCTTCCTCTTTTTAAGTTTTTTAATCATATGCTATCTATTGAGGCTGATGAAATGCCGAGCACCACAAAATTATCGAAAAACATTCTATGTGAACGCTGTATTGTGCTGCCATTATGAAAGAGGGTATCAGTAAACAAAGATAATGAATTATTACAAAAGGTGATTCATTTGAAAATTCAATAAACTTAAATATAACGGAAGTTGTTATGGAACAATGATATTCAAGAGTGGTGTCCATTACTCACAGAAAGACTGGCAAATGAAATGTAATGTGAAGTCTATGATATAGGAGTAAATAAACAACAAAAGAAATAGTCAGGTTAGTGAAATTTTCAACTGGGAAAAATTTCCCAGAAAATGTCTTTTTTCAACCCCCAGTAGAGTGTCTTTAGTCATTTTGCCACTAGCTATGGTTTAAATTCAGAACAATACACAAGCTATTTCTTTTATTATTGTGTTAATGAAATGCCATTGTTCTATATTCTTGTTAACTTTTTTGAAAGGGGGGTATTTCTCCCCTCCGGTGAAGCTATTTCTGATATTGATATATGGTTGAAAGGATCTTGCCAACAGCTTCACTGATACATGTGTTTTTCAGTAGAACATACCAAGGAAAAACAGCAGGGCTCATGCAACATTCTTTGTGGCATTTCTTTTTCTTTTTTTAACAGCTTTATTGAGATATAATTGACTTAGGACACTGTAAGTTTAAGGTATGCAACATGATGAGTTGATAAATGTAGATGCTGCAAAATAATTATGATGATGAAGTCAGTTAACACCTCCATCACCTCAAATAATTGTGTGTGTGTGTGTGTTGGCCATACTTAAAGTCTGCTCTTAGCAACTTTCAAGAACTTAATATTAACTACAGTAAATCCACTGTACATCATATTCCCAGAATTTATTCTTCTCATAAGTGAATATGTGTGCCATTTGACTATAGTCATCATGCTGTAAATTAGATTCTGACTTACATAGCATAATGCCCTCAAGGTTCAAAGGCCCATCCATATTATTCCAAATGGCAGAACTTTCCACCTTTTATGGCTGATTATCTATCTATCTATCTATCTATCTATCTATCTATCTATCTATCTATCTTTTTTTTATCCATTCATCCATTATTGGAGGATACTTAATATTTCCATGTTTTGGCTGTTGTGAATAATGCTGCAGTAAACATGGGAGGTCCCAAAACTAAATGTGTTCTTAATTGATCCACTATCTATAAAATACTGATTGTGGGACCACCCTGGTGGTGCAGGGGTTAAAGACACAGAGCTATCAAGCTACTGCCAGCCACTGCAGCAGGAGTTTGATCCCCACAGCCAGGGAGCTAACCCATATGGTGCAGCAGACCTATCCTGTCTTGCCCACTGCTCCCCTCAGCAGTGTATGTCAGTCAGTCCACTCTCCTGCTCCCCACTCTGTCTCTGATGAATCCTCTCACCCCCCACACCTCTGGCCTTGCACCCCAGTTCTTGTATGCATAAATAAATAAATCTTTAAAAAACTCTGGCAACCACAAGAAATTCAAAATGCTTGACATTGTCAACTCCATGAATTACAGTGACTTTAGGGAAAAAAGATGTTAGCTTTCCCAATGATCTAGTTGAAAGTCTTTTAAGCTGTGAAAGTCAGTCTTAGTCATAAACATGTCTTATTTCACTAGACACTTGGCAGAAGTCCCAGCTGTAAGTCAGCAAATGAATGTAATAAAGAATGGAGAGCATTTAATGGGAGGGAGAGCCTATGTATTTATGCTGAAACTGAAGAATATTTTTGTTTGGTGAATATTTAAATATTGAATTGCTTGTGAAATTTCTGCTTACTTAGGCCACTGATAATGATAAGAAAACAATGACCCAAACAAAAATAGGGGAACTATTTCTCAGAAATCTGCTTTTCAGCCATAATATGTAAAAACTGAAAACATACTAGGATTCAGACTGAGTTATCAACACTTTTCCAGGACAGGTGGGGTTATGAAGACCTAGCATAAGAGAAAATAAAATACATCTCAACAACTCTCTAGGGAAAATGGCCCAATCCTAATGTTCAACTTTTGATATGTGATTGCTTTGAGCGCTTATGTCCCCCTATAAAGTACATCTGCCACCAGTTAGTGTATGATTTTTTTTAAATTCATCTTTCCTGAACCTGATTTACTGATCTTTGGCCAAAATTGCATTGTGTTTAGGGCCTCTCCACCTCACCTCGAAACCCAGAGTGTGTGTCCAGGAGAGAAAAGAAAAAAAAAAAAAAGAAAACAAAAGAACAAAAGAAAAGCTCAAACTAAATCATCACTTGTCATCTATCTTTATAGTCCTGGGATTTGTCTCAGTGTTTCCTTATGTTTATGGCACATGGCCAGTCCCCTTTCCCAACATTTGAAATCTGTTGCCACTTTTTAATCATACGCAACTGAGCCACCTCATCAATAATTAGGCTGACCAATTTATCTTCCAAATCTCAGTGATCATTGCTCCTCATTGCATGATGCCTTGAAAATTAGTTTTTCATGTAAATGTTTTATATAAAAGGTTAAGTCCAGTCCTTACTCATATATTTTGGTTGCAAGCACAAAAATGGAACCATTTATAAAAATAGTATCCTTTACCCCTCTTATCTTACCAAGCAACAAGCTGATTAGTTTGCTTTACAGTTCTCTGGGGTTTGCCCCTTTTTTTCTGAAGCTGTCAATCAAGTCTGAGTTCAACCCACCTGCAGGAGAGCAGCATCCTATCCACTCTCTCTCCCACCATTTGCATATACCTTTGCCAAACCGCCTTAAACAACATGGCCCCAATGGGCAATTCTAGCCTTTATGAGCTCTAATGGTAACAGTGGAAGCAGTGGCCATGAAAGATATGTTTTGGGGAAGAGAGCTTTCTCGCAGAATTTGGGTTATGTCTGTTAATCCAGAGTCACATTGGAAAGTAGAGGAAGTCATGTGGATAGTTCAAGCCAAAAGAATACCATGGTCTCTATGTGTTAGATAGTTCAGATAAAATCTTTGATCTTGATATATGTGGAATCACCTAACTGTTCCCTCTGTAGTTCACTTGTGGGGAAAGATTAAGTCTCAAGTTCTCTGATTCCTACATTTCTTATGAGTACTTAATGAATATAGTGTCTATAGGATTTTTTTTTCTTCAGATATAAAGAACACAAGCGGAAGATTGGGTAATGAAGCAGGAAAAGTCAAATGTATACTTTTATATGAGTAAAAGCACTTGAAATAAAATAATCCCAGGGAATTAACTTAAACAAAACTGTCATCTACTGCTTGATATGAGAAATATAAGCCTGTTCCAAGTTCACTACATCTTTCTTAAGCATATGATGTAGAAGTTGTTTTTGTTTTTAAAGATTTATTTATTTACACACACACTGGGTATAGTCAGAAGTGCAGGAGGGTGAGAGAATTCACCAGAGCCAGAGCGGGGAACAGAACAGGCAGACTGAGGAAATACACTGCCGAGGGGAGCAGCGGGCACAACAGGAGAGGTCTGTTGCACCATGTAGGACCCTCGCCTGGCAGCCAGGGATTGAACCGGTGCTGCAGAGGCTGCGGGCAGCTTCGCAGACCAGCACTCAACCGCTGTGCCACCAGGGGAGGGCCATAGAAGTTGTTTTTAATGTTTGCATTTCTGTTGTCTAAAGCATTGGGCATCTGGTTTCAGATGTTCAGTGCTGCTGACTGAAGGAAATAAATGGATCATTGTAGCCTTCTCTTTTTTGTTGCCTTCAAAAAACTAAAGGGAATTTTGAGCTGTATGAATACCAATAATCCATAAATTCATTGGTTGATTCTCACAGGAAAATATTAGAGCAACCTAGTGAACATTTGGTAGATTCAGCTTTTGCTTTTTCATGTGTTCTCTCTTCCAAAAGTTTTTTAATAACAAAATCACTCAGGTGGAGAAAGCATATTCCAAGTCTTTAGGCTAATGTTGGTTTCTAAGCGTCCTTCAGACATATCTTAGTAGATCTCGGGGAAATATGTAGACACGGATGTTAGCAACTCTTGATCTCCACAGAGCAGGAGTTGAGTTCACAGAGAGCTTGGCTTATTGCTAACTCTACCAGTAGCAATGGAGGGCTTCTACCAATCTGCTCTTTATCTGGGAGAACTTCACTCACTTTTCAGTGGAAAAACAAATGATATGGTTAGCTCATCTGATTCACGGGATACGTGACAAGGTACAAAGAAGAACTATAGGGTTTCATTTTCATGATTATTAGCAAATTCCTTTAACAAAGGAAGTGGGAAATATGCCTTCCTGCAACTTGACAGGTAAAGATTTCTAATATTTCAGTGTGTCCACTGTGCTTCAGGATGGAGAGACTAAGTTCAGGTACAACAGCCTTAAACATTGTGTGTTGCCAAGGCCAGCAACAGGTCTGACTATCACTACACTGGCTGGTTCAACAGTGCTTGCAAGGCAAGGCCAAAAGCTTGCCTTGGTTGTCATTCAAGTTACATTTTGTAACATTTAGAAAGGGGAAGTCAGAAGTTATTTCCCCCCAAATAAGACTTTATTATTATCACTCTTGGTTCCATAGGGCACTTGGGCTTAGCTGGGCTGTTCTTGCATTGCATCTTCAATGCAATCACAGTCAAATGTCAGCTGTAATGAACTGAGGTTCTACTGGGGTAAATATGCAAGATGGCTCCTTCACATGGTTGGCAATTGATACTGTCTATCGTCTATTAAGTCAACTGTATCTTTCAACCAGAGTGACAGTATATACACGCACCTCATCATTACATTTTATTTTATTTTTTTATTTTATATATTTTTACATCAGTTTTCATTTTTGCACAATGTATGCATTTTCATCTTGGTTATATTCACCATAGAATTCCCACCCCCCTCATTTTGACCCTAATCCCTGCTCCCATTCCCCACCCTGTAGTGTGTTTCTGGTTTATTTTTGCTTGTTGATTTTGATTTTTACTTTATTATAATTAGTCTTTTTCATGGTCTCTTATTTAGGTTTTCTAAATTCCTGCATTTTACACATCAAATATACATTATGGCATATGCCAATTATATTTTAATAAAACTGTAGGAAAAAAGGAAAAATAATTGGCCCCAACAGATGCCTAGATGTAAAATATCACAAGCAAAAAGCAGCATGAATTGGAAGGAAGGTAAAAGAAGAAAACTATAGCATTCAAGCAGTAATTTTAAACCAGTGACTTATAGATGAATGGTCTTTCAAAGCAAAAATGATCATGCCCAGACAGAAAACTAGGTATTTATTCCTAATAAGGCTATTTTAGCTTTCTCTTTGAAAAGGAATAATATATGGGTAAAATGTAATTTTGAGAAATGTCCTATGGGATAATGTTTGATTTCATTCACACCTGTGTTTCTTGTTCAACTAACACATATGAGGGAGAAGGGAGGATTCTTTTCCAAATCTATTTTTTTCTAACAAAGTACTTATTAATATTCAGACCATAAACTGAAACTCAATCATTTGCACTTCACTGCAAAAAAAAAAAAAAATTCTAGTGGAGGCTACCAGTCACAGTTGGGCACCTTCCTAAATGGAGACAGGTGTAGGCTCTGGGCCAGGGAGTCAGAGAGTTTCTCTGCAACTTCAGTGCTGCTCAACCCATCTCAGACGTGAAGCTGTGAGAACAAGAGTTGCCACAGGGAGGCCAAAGAACTTGTAGGAGAAGTTGGCTTACAGAGATAAAGGAGACCATCACAGAGCAGCAGAACCTGACAAAGAACCTGCTCCCAGTGTCCCTAGCACTTGGCTGCACCACTTCTCATCTCTCCTTCGCTTAAAGGAATCAGTAATGTCTCCTTTGTGTTGAATTTGTTCAAGCTGAGTTTCTAGTATAGTCCATAACTAGAATCTTTAAGGGGAAAAACTATGGATTTTCTTTTTTTTTTTTACGATTTATTTATGCACACAAGAACTGGGGTACAGGCCGTAAGTGTGGGGGGTGTGAAGATTCACCAGAGACAGAGTGGGGAACAGAACAGGCAGACTGACTGAAATACACTGCTGAGCAGAGCAGCGGGCAAGACAGGAGAGGTCTGCTGCACCATCTGGGTAGCTCCCTAGCTGGCCTGGTATCAACCTCGTGCTGCAGAGGCTGCAGATAGCTTCACAGTGCTGTGCTTAACCCCTTGCACCACCATGGAGGCCCGGATTTTCTTTATTTTTGTTGTTACTTTTCAATCCTCCACTCCTAATAATAGTGTTTGACATGGGGTAGAAACTGCAAAATTTAAACATAAAATAAAATGAAAAGTGGCCTTAAATACTGACCCCTGCCTCTTCTTTCTTTAACAAGTGAATTTTCATGGTAAAGTTATATTTCACATGCACTAATAGTCAAGCAAAACAATTACTTGTAAATGGGAATAGGAAATTTAACTTTACATAATAAAGGTCAGCAAGTTTTTACACAAGATAAGGGAGTGATGGGAGAGGCAATTGGTAAAAAGAAAACAAATCCAGTTAGGAAACTAATGCTTGGATGAGAATACTCAATTCTTGTTTCATTTTGTTATGGTTTAGTTTTTGCTTTGTTTAAATTACCAACCTTGAAAGAGAGATTTTATTATACATCCCTAGTTTTAGAAGTGGTTTAAAGATTTACTCAAAGAATTATAACTACAGGTTGCTACATCGTGGCAAAACAATTATGGTTTAGACCAACATCTGTTGATTGACTCTCCAGAGTTCTATAGTCTTCTTATAAGGATTTATTAAAGGAATTTGAAAATTATTATATTCAGACATTTGGCGCTGAATGAGAAATTCAAAAGACAACAGAAATGGACATATGGTTAAGTTTAAGGGGAAAAGACAATAAGAGATAAATAGTGATGAAATGTTGGCATAGGAATAGAAGAGAATAGATGAAATACATTTTTTAGGACTTAAAGGGCATTTAATACTTTTATTATGTTAAAAACACAGAACAGAATTTAAAATCTCACCATTTTTAAGTGTACAGTGCAGTTGTATTAACTCTAAGCACATTGGTATGCCACAGATCTTTAGAAAATTTTCATTTTGCAATCCTGAAATTCTGTATCCATTGAAAGACAATTCTGTTTTTCCCTATTCCTGCAGCTCCTTGCCACCGCCATTCAATTTTCTGTTTCTGAGCATTTGACTAATTTAGATACCACGTACAAATGGACCAGATATTGTTCTTTTGTGACTGGCTTATTTATCTTAGCATAAAGTGGTCAAGATTTACCCATATTATAGTATATGTTAGGATTTCTACCTTTGTTAATGCTGAATAATATTTCATTGTATGTCTGTGCCACATTTTCTTTATATATCTTGATGGTATTTAGATCACTCTCATTTCCTGGCTATTGAGAATAGCAGTGCAGTGAACATGGGTATGGAAATACAGCTGACCTTTGAATGACACAGGTTTGAGCTGCACAGGTCCACGTATACGTGGATTTTTTTGTATCCCAGGATTCCACATTCATGAATTCAACCAACCATGAATCTCAGTTGGTTGAATTCAGGAATGTGGAACCCACAGACATGGAGGTCAGACTCTAAGGAACTTGAGCATCTGTTGACTTTTGGTAATCCTGAAACCTTCCCCTGTGGTTACCAAGGGAAATCTTGGTATAATGGGGAAAGGATAGTTTTTTTTTTTCAACAAATGGTTTTGGGAAAAGTGGATATCCACATGCAAAAGTATGAATTTGGACCCTTAGTTTACATCATCCACAAAAACTGAATCTGTAGATGGTGCTATGGTTTTACTTGATTTGATTTTAGTTTTTGAATCTTTGCTGGCTTCTGTAGGTGCTCAGACCTCTTTTTGTAGTTGCTGAGTCAAAAAGGTCAGAGAGACCTGGAGAGGTCCAGCTGTTGATGTGACTGAGTTGGGAAAGAGGACTTAAAATATTTGTGCACTATCAATATTCATTCTCTCCAGGTTCAAGATCAGAGACTCTGCAGTTTGTACTATCAGTGTACTTCCCAAGATTAGCATCAGTCACAAAGAGTTAAGAAAATGGAAAAAGACTAACTATAATAAAGTAAAAATCAAAATCAACAAGCAACTATAAACCAGAGACACACTACGGGGGTGGGGGAGAAGGGAGTAGGATCAAAACAAGGGGGGTAGTAATTGTATGGGGACTATAACCAAGATAAAAATGCATACATCATGCAAAAATGAAAAATGATGTAAAAAATAAATAAAATTTAAAATAATAAAAAAGAAAATGGAATGAAGTCCAGAGTACCTCCTCTGATCTTCACTGGGAACCTAGCCTGTGGGGAACACTCTGTACCTCTATATTGGTTTCCCCTTGTTTGAGTATGTGTGCTCCCCTCCCATTTCTGCTCTTCCAACCCCAAGCCTCTGGCTGAGCTGATAGCATGCTGTCTGTGTCCTGTGAACCTGACCTCAACCTTCATGTGTTCCGCTCTACCCACCTCCTGTTTGATGAAACACGAATAGTCTCACTGTTCCCTCTGTTGAAATCAGCGATCGTCCATGTTCTCCGAGGGCTGCCCAATTCCTGCTCCTAGCCATGGGACTCTCTCCACCCAATGTTCCTCTTGTTGTCTCTTAGATGTTACTGTTGGGAGTGAAACCAGGGACCTCCTCTATCACCATGCTGGTGTCTTTCAGTCCACATTAGGAAGAGGCCAGGTCATCTACATCTGAGGAGACCCACAGCATCATCCAAATGCTGCTATTTTCTTGGTTGCTTCCACAATGGCAGAATATTTTACGGCTCCCAGAGTCAAAGCTGGTGACCACCTTGGCGCACCTTCGCTGTCTCTGTGCCATGCCACATTGCCACATGTTGCTATTTCTTTTTATTGTTGTTGTGGCCCTTTCGACACTTCCTATAAGATTGGAGAGATGACTGAAAGGCATTGGCCAGATATTTTCATTAGTTATTACATTTGTCCTAGGATTCCCATTATTTAGAAATATGAATCTCATGTATCACGTGTTAGGGAAACCAGTAAAAACACACAGATAATTCTAGGTCAGAATTTAAAAAACACTACTGTGCTTCTTGTTAATAATTTATATCTTTCTTAATTATTACCAAGTACTTCACTAATTCACAAATGGTGGCTTTCCCTTTCTTCCAATCCTTAAAATTAGTTGCATCAGGTAACACTTATTGCTAAAGGTCAGGCCCCCTCTGGTGGCACAGCGGTTGAGCGCTGGGCTGTGAAGCTGACCACAGCCTCTGCAGTGCCGGTTCGATCAACGGCTGCCGGGCAAGGGTCCCACATGGTGCGCAGACCTCTGGATGCCCGCTGCTCCCCTCAGCAGTGTATTTCGTCAGTCTGCCTATTCTGCTCCCTGCTCTGGCTTTGGTGAATTCTCTCACCCTCCCGCACGTCTGACTGTACCCAGTGCTTGTATAAATGAATAAATATTTAAAAAATACTTATTGCTAAAGGTAAAAAAAAATTAAAAATTAAAGCAGGTCAGCTAAAGCACGGTTTTTAATAAGTAAAGCATAAACGATAAATTTAAATGGAATGTACAAATGCAAAAGAAAAAATCAACTGTAAAACAAAATTTCAGTAGGACTTCAGATATGATTGTTCACTATTGCTGAGTAAAGTTCAGTACTTATTATTTCTGGGAAAAAGTAATAATATACATGAGGGAAACTAGAGTTAGTCAATGTGTAGTTCTTCCTACTCAATCCATAAAATATTACCATTTCAATCCACTTAAAAATTAAAATGAATAGTGCTTGTTTAGTCCATAAGATACTACTTCTATGCCTTGAATGTCATTTAGTTTGCCTTCATAATTCTATGTGAAATAATGTGAGAATATTTATTATTAGTTTTAATATCAGTAGATAGGACTATGGCTGACTTATCTCTAGGTTCCTGAAAGGCTGTCAAAGCCCTAAGGACATTTAAGTCTCTGCCTCCTGAAATATACATTCAGCAAAAGAATAAAATTATTATTGTGGATATGTCTACATGATACTAAAATAACAGATTGATTTAGCTTGAAAACTATGTGCACACTTATGGAATTGTATACTTAAACAAATATGAACTGACAGATTTTTCATATTTTCATTTTAATTTGGGTGTTGTGAGAATAGAGCTGAAGTGTGACAAAGCTCAAAATAGTAATTGAAATTCAGAGCAGTCAATTTTAGAAAGCACTTATTGTGTTGATAATCCACACATATTGTAATTTTGACACATACTTATTAAGAAAATTTGTTTCCTATCACTTATGTCTGTCCTTTTTAATGACCATTGTGGTCAATCATTTGCTATATCTGAGACACAACAGAGTGTGAAGTGCCACTAATTTCTTTCAATGTAATAATTTCAAAGCAATGCATAGAATGTAATTAGGAGCTTCATTCAATGGTGACAGCTTGCCTCTCTTTGAGTTTATGTAAATCTAAACCATGAAGTGTGTGTGTGATGTAGAGCTATGACTTGGGTGACAAAAGAAATTGTCTTTTTCCTAGCTCAGACATCACCTTAATGGTCCTTTTCAGTTCGCTCAATTTTAGAAGGAACAGAGGGAATGTAACAGGGTGGTTCCCAGGAAAAGGGAGAGGTTCCAGGTTCCCTGCCCCATCCAAGGGAGGGTGGAGCTGAGCAGGAAGAAGAGAAGAAGCTGCAGAAGAGACTGGGGAGAAAGGAAGCAGGATGGAGAGACAGGAGTAGACCGGAAGGAGGAAAATGGAGCCGAGAGACATTGAAGAAACTGCGCTTGCCTTTTGGGTGGTGGATTGTTTGAAACAGATGTGGGTGAGACTTGTGGGGAGGTGACAATGGCAGCTTTTATCTTGGTTTTGATTTTGCTCTTGTCCTCCCCGACTTGTCTGGCTGTTTCTGCCCCTCTCCATAGGGTCCCACCAAGGGATGCCTTAGACTTATGGCAGAGTTTGGGGCCTCAGGGTCCCTGCTTTGGGCCAATCCTATTTGGCTAGGCATTTACCCACAAGGGGATGAGTAACTTCGGGTGCTTGATTTGAAAACTATTCTTCCCCTTTTCTGTATTGCACACTAATAGTATTGTTTTTAAGATTTATTTATTTATGTATACAAGAACTGGGGTACAGGCCAAAGGTGTGGGGGGTAAGAGGATTCACCAGAGACAGAGTGGGGAACAGAACAGGCAGACTGACTGAAATACACTGCTAATGGGAGCAGTGGGCGAGGCAGGAGAGGTCTGCTGCACCATGTGTGTAGCTCCCTGGCTGGGGATAGAAATCGTGCCGCAGTGGCTGCAGATAGCTTCATAGGTTGCATCTTAACCCTTTGCACCACCAGGGAGGCCCGCACACTAATAGTATTAAAGTCCCTTTCCATTAAATGTCTTATATGTTTTGCCTTGATGTGGTGGATGGCAGAACCTATTTAGAGCGGACAGGTTCCAGGGTTCTGGGGTGTCTCTCTCCCTGCCCTGTAACAAAAAGAAGGCAGAGAAGGCAGGAAGGGGAAGAAATAAATGGGAGGGGGCAGAAAGAATTGTGGCAAACAGAAGGAAGGGAAGAAAGTGATCAATATGGAGGAAGAGAAGAAGAAAATAATAAGATAACAAAGGCACAAAATCATGGAATTCACATTCATCTTTTGCTTCACTCTAACTTTCCACTTAAAAGAGTCATTTCACTATGTTCATTCGTTCAGCAAACATGGATTAGACACCTACCATTTGTAAATGTTGTGCATTGCACTAGAAATAACACAATAAATAGCACATAAAGCCTCCATTCACCATTTCAGAGTACAGTTAAGTAATATGTAACAACAAAAAAAAAATGATTACAGCAATTCACTTCAGTGAGTAAAACCCGTCACACAGAGGATGATATTTCTTCCCTAAGAAATTGTTTTTTGTTTTGTTTTGTTTTGTTTTGCTCCCTATCAGTGCCGTCAGCTGTCAATTTCTTTATGTTTTCTTTCTCCCCCACTATTTTTAGGCTCCTCTGAATCTGGAGGTGATAGCAAAGCAAATCAGGAGATAGGCTGTCCTTGGTTGAAATAGGATTTTCTTAGCATCTTGCCAGGATCATCTTTAATTTTGATATTTCATCTTCCAGTTCTTCTGCTTTTATCTTTTTCTGCCTGCTCTCAAGTTTTCTTCCATTGGATGTCAATCTGTTGGTAAGCAGGATAACCTAAAAATTATCCTGACAAGGGCATTTTTCCTACGAGTACTTACCTTCCTCCTCTGGCAGAACATGAACACACGACACAAGAGTTTTGCAGTGTTATCTCTGTATTCCCAGGGATTTAGGCAAGGAGACAAAAAGTGATGGTTTGGACCAATACCTATTGTTTCACCTAGTGTGATGCATCTGTCCCCTATTTTACCTACAATGTAATTAAACTGTCAATAAATCCTCTGAGTCACCAGAACTTTGTTTTAAGATTTATTTTTATTTATTTATATATACAAGAACTGGGGTCTAGACCAGATGTGCAGGGGGTGAGAGGATTCACCAGTGACAGAGTGGGGAGCAGAACAGGCAGACTGACTGAAATACACTGGAGGGGAGAGGCAGGCGAGAAAGGAGAGGTCTGCTGTGCCATGTGAGTTAGCTCCCTGGCCAGGGATTGAACTTGTGCTGCAGTGGCTGGCACACTGTGAGCTGAGCTGCACTCAGCTTCATGGTGCTGAGACTTTAACTCCTGGGCCACCAGGGAGGCTTAGGGTCACCAGAGCTTTTTAAGGTTGAAACATTCTTGCTTTCTGTGTTCCCTGAAAATTATTGAGTGGCAGATTGAACTTAGTAGGCATTCTTTATTCTCCAAATAGGCACTTGTCAGTCACCAAATTCAATGTTTTCAAGCTCTGTACTTAGTAAATATCGTAGCTTATTTTATAAGTTTGGAAGAAGGGTGGTATTTCCATGAACAGGTTTGGAAATGCTCTGGGAAATGTTTTCATAAGCCATCCTGACAAATTCCCCAACAGACAAGTATGCTGGCTTCCTACTCACTGCCAGGCTGTGTTCTGAAAGCAGAAGCAGGAGGTAGGAGACTGTTTGCTGCATTCAAGGGAAAGAAGGTTCTACTACTCTAGGAAAATAATGGGATGAATAAGCTCTGTAGTCTAAATTACTTTGTTCATGAACATCTATTTAGTTATTTTTGGTAGACAGACAAGATCTGCCAAAGGGTTTGTGATGGGTAATGGTTGAATAGGGCCTTAAAGCCTCACATTCAGATTTTAATAAAAGCGGGTTTCAGATCAAATTCTAGGTATAGCCATTTATTAATTACTCATTTTCAAGTGTCCATAATGCAGTTCACATAACTTAGGAATGACAGCTGATAATTACATTTTTTTGTAACAAGTATCCTAGATGATCCTGAAACACACAGAAGTGTTAAAACCACTGCCGCATGCCGTGCATACATTAGAGCTAATGCCTGTCTTAGCTTCCTCCTACTTGATCTTGGAAACTAGAAGAAAACAGAAAAGTGCTCCTGGAAGAACTCCCAGGGAAGGTAACATTTGATGCAGATTGTATATGCATTACACATGCTCTTCATCTTTGCTTATTTTATGAGCAGAGAAATTATCTGTGGGAGTCCAGCAATATGGCAGCAGAGTAAATGTACCATACTTGCCTCCTTATTATGTTCACAACCGTATTACAATAAAACAAGGACAACAACCCATGAACGATAAATGAATGGCTATCACATACATCATGAGTATTGGCATGGCAGAAGTGGGGGGACGGTAGGAAAAATGATAGTTGGACTGCATTTGGAATAAAACCCACAAGAGGAAGGGGCAGCTACTATATGGGGTCCCTCTGTTTTGTTGGCTCAAGGGCACACACTCATGTAGGGAACATTAAAAAATAGGGATTACACTGGAGAAGGGGGTACACAGAGTTTGTGTGAGAGACAGAATGTGCACCGCTATGGGGACAGAGTGGTGATTGGTGGCTTAAGTCTGAGGCTCCCAAACCAGGACAGTAGGAGCCCAAACCAGCTGGGAGAACCATTGCAGATCATCTGAATTTCCTCATGAACAAGACTATTATTTAAAGCTGAACTGCAATGTGTGAAACATATGCCACCCAGGGCTTAAACTGATACACTGAAAGCTCTCACTAACCAGAGTTTGAAACACCTGGATTTCAATAAAATAAGCAAACATCCAGTGTAAAGCTCTGTACTTGTAAAGCAAAGAGAAAAATTCCGAACTGTTCCTGTTTCAACTACAATATCCACCTAATTCTCCATCAATTATTCAACCACAGCCTGGAAGTTGAGGCTACATGAGACTGTAAGAGTCATTTTGTTCAAGGAGTTGGAACAGGGGAGGGGTTCACTGTAAATCCCCATCACAAAACTTGGATACCCACAGCACTGTAGAAAGCTTGACTCCTTAATGCTTATTGGGGGCAAACTTTTGGAGAAATAATATCCATATAATGGGGATTCCAGAAGGAGAAGGGAGAGAAAGAAAATTTATTTCAATAAATAATAGCTGAGAAACATTTTAATCTTGGAAATGAAGGGCCCAAAGAATTCTAAACAAAATAATATAATACCTACACAATCCAAGACATATTATAATTAAATGACTGATATCCAATGACAAGGTAACACTATTAAAATCATTAAGAAAAAGAATAACCTATAAGAGGTCACTTATCAGACTGTCCACAGACTTTTCAGTGGAAATCTTGCAGGCAAGAAATGAATGCTAAGACAGAGGTAAAGGACTCAAAGAAAAATATTTCCAGCCTAGAATACTTTATCCTGTAAGACAGAAGGAAGGATAAGAAGCTTTATTGAAAAGCAAAAAATTTAAAAAATATATGTCAATGTCAAGCTGGACATGAAATAAATATTAAAGGAGCTATTTTAAAGTAACAAAACATAAATATAGAGAGAAAAGTCACCTCAGTTATGCAGCATGGAGGAGGAGAGTAAAGATGATCATGAGAATAAGTTTGAGATCTAACCATGCAATGGACCACAAAGATAGTCGTTAATACATAAACCTCAGCAGAACTTTCAAAAAAAATCAATGGAAATAATACATAATACCATGGAAGTGGAGCCTAAATAAAACTTAAAAGGAAGATGTCAAAAAAAAGACAAACAAATTAAAAAATTAAAATGACAATAAGCACTTGTGTCTCAATAGTCACCTTAAATGCAAATGACTTTAATTCGCCAATTAAAAGCTATAGCGTGGCTCAGTGGATTTCAAAACAAAGTCCCAGCATTCTCTTTAGAGGAAATGAATCTTACCACCAAAAACAAGCACAGATTTAAAGTATAAGGCTGGAAGACAACCCTACAAGCAAACGGCAATTAAGAAAAAAAAACATTAAACTTATATCAGATAGAATAAATTTCCTTTCAAAATGGGAGTAACAGAGATGGACGTTACAATGTGATCGATAGCTTAATACAACAAGAAGAAATAACACTTATATATGTATGCAACGGTGGAACACCAAGTTACACAATATAATTATTAATGCAACTAAAGAGAAAGATTAATGTCACTTTCAAAACTGTCTCCACTGTTTTGTTTTTGCAGTTCATGCCCTTGTTGGATGTGAAAATTTGAGAGGATGTGAAAATTTGAGAGCTTATTTGCTCATTTATATACTAATGACTGGAAAAAGTAAAGCACTTTATAACACTTAATTGAAGATTTAGAGTAGAAAATGGATGTCAAATGAATGTCCAAATCATAATGACGGAGAACCTCCTTGGTGGTGCAGCGGTTGAGCCCCGCACTGTAAAGCTGTCCACAGCCTCTGCAGCATGGGTTTGATCCCGGCTGGCTGGCGAGAATCCCACATGGCGCAGCAAGCCTCTCCTGTCTTGCCCACTGCTCCCCTCAGCAGTGTATTTCGTCAGTCTGCATGTTCTGTTCACCGCTCTGTCTCTGGTGAATCCTCTCACCCTCCTGCACATCTGGCCTGTACCCCAGCTCTTGTATAAAAATAAATAAATCTTTAAAAAAATACTCCATTAAAAAAATCATAATGGCAGATTCGTAATTAAGTGTGATCACCCCTTCTAAAAGTGAATTTCAAAGGTGTTACCAATAACATTTTTTTTTCTGTTTAGTCCAATGAATTTGGCAGAAAATTTAGATGAGTTGGTGTTGCAATATGACAACAACAAAAACTTCAATTTAAATATGCATCATTTGTCTGCATTAACATTCCTTCCAGCTGATGAAATTCCAGGAGCTTTTAAGGAATTAAAGTCACATTTGCCTGAAGAAGCCAGCAAAATTACTGACTGGTTCGAAAATAATTATATGCACAGTAGGATAAGACATGCAACGGTGTTGCTGCTTGATTACCAGTATTGTTTCTGCCAAAAACGTGGTCTGTATATGAGTGCATGCATAATGAATTTCCTAGTACCCAAAACAACACAGAAGCATGGCACAGCTGATAGGAAAAGTTAATAGGTAATCCTCCTATTGGTGTATGTCTAATCATAGAAGAATTTTAAAAAGAGCAGTGCCAAAAAAAGAAATATGAACATATTCAAGCAGAACCTTGCCCTCCTTTTTCAAAAAAGCTATTTTTAAGGCAAGATTTCAAAATATAGTTAATGATTGTGAAAGTCTGCTGGCTTTTATGGATTATCTCCATGCAATTGCCCCCCATATATTCCTGCAGTACACTTTTTCATATGCACATTTTTAAATAGGGGGTGTTATTTTAAGTTTTTTCCTACTATTTAAATTGATGCAATATCTTTTAGAATGTGCCGTGCTATGTATTTCACCTTTGCATCATTTTTAATACTGTAGGTATAAACTGTACAAAGACTTTTAGAGTTTGAATTCAGGTTATGCATTCTTTTCCAAATCTGACTGCACAAAAGTGCCTTATCACAATGTTGATTTTGCATATACATAAGAGGATAGAAACCTCCTCTGCATGTAACTGCATGATCCAAGGATTCTCAGAGACCCCAAATTGTGAAGGGGAAAAACACATTTTCCACATTCTAAAAAGGGTTCAGTCATCTGCACACACAAAGACAAAGAAATCCTCCTTTCTGTGTCAAATATCTTTAATTGATGTGCATGGATTTCAAATAACAGATTGCCAGCATAAAGCTCTAAAAATTAATCAGGGCCTCCCCTGGTTGTGCAGGCAGTTGAGCGCAGTGCTGTGAAGCTGTCCACAGCCTCTGCAGAGGGTTTGATTCCCGGCTGGCCAGGGAGATACCCACATGGCGCAGCAGACCTTTCCTGCCTCGCCTGCTTCTCCCCTCAGCAGTGTATTTCAGTCAGCCTGCCTGTTCTGTTTCCCACTCTGTCTCTGGGGAATCCTCTCACCCTTCCACACATCTTGCCTTTACCCCTGTTCTTGTATGCCTGAATAAATAAATCTTTAAAAAAAATTAACCAACCCCTTGTGAGTATAGGCCCAGCAAAATAGGCTTGGTCCAAAGCAGTGCAGCTAAGGCCTAAACACTTGGCACAAGTCTTGGAATGAAAAAAAAAAATATATATATATATATATATATATATGTGTGTGTGTGTGTGTGTGTGTGTGTGTGTGTGTGTACACACACACACACATATATTCCACCACCAAGTCAAGATAATGGCTGCTGTTGTCTCTGCCACAGTGTTAAAATACCAGGAACAACTTCTCCACATGTCCCTCCCCCAAGTTTCTCTCAGCCATGCCTCCCATACAAGTGTCACTTCTTCCTCCTTCAGTCCATCTTCATTTATAGCCACCTCACTCCTTCACAGCTGCACCCCCCCCATTCAGCATGGCATTCTGGGAATGATAGTCGAAAGTGGCTGCGTAGAAGGGGAAGAGGGAAAATGGTGCCCTTTCACTGTGCTACGATGCTCCTCTCCCTTTCAGAGATGCATTCAGTAACAAACAAATGCAATTTCATGAAAGGTAAAGTTTCTCCAGATCTATTTTATCATATGAAGTGGTCCGTGAAGCATTTGGTCAAGTTTTCATGTTTCTCAAAAATATTCCCTTTTTGAAATGTAAATAAATGTCTTTTAAAGAACTTTTAAAATTATTTTTCCCAGAGTTATATTTTTGGGATTGTTACAGGGCAGGGTGAGGTGTACCCCAGGATCCCCAAACCTGCTTGTTCTAAATAGGTTCTGTCATCTGCTGCATCAAAAGACAAAACAAACTCCACTGTGTATAGGCCTTTATGGAAAGGAATCTTAGTTGAGAACCTAGAATAGTAGAGGAAAAGTTTTTTTTTTTCCTCCCCTTAGTAAGTAAAATCCAACCTGGTTAATTCTAAATATCTCATTGACTTTATTAAACAGTTCATGAATCAGGCAGCATCCCATCGGTAACAGGGTGGTCCCCAGGAAAGGGGGAGGTTCCAGGTTTCCTGCCCCACCCAAAGGGAGGGTGGAGCTGAGCAGGGAGAAGAAGCTGGAGAGGAGACTGAGGAAGGAAGGAAGCAGGATGGAGAGCCAGAAGGAGACCTGGAGGAGGCACAGGGAGTAGAGAGACATGTGAAGAAACTGCACTTGCTTCTTGGTCCTGGACGGTTGAAACAGACATGGGTGAGAGATCCGTGGGGGGGTTAACAATGGCAGCTTTTATCTTAAATTTGATTTTTTCTCTTTTCCTTCCTTGTCTGACTGTTTCTGACCCTTTTTGATGGGTCCCTGCTGAAAGGTGCTTTAGACTTGTGGCAGGCTTTCGGGCCTTGCTTTGGGCCAACCCTGTTTGGCTGGACTTTTACCCACAAGGGGACGGGTTACTTTGGGTGCTTGATTTAGAAGCTATATTCTTTATCTTTTCTGTATTGCACACTAATTGTATTAAAGTTCCTTTCCATTAAGGGTATATATGTTTTATCTTGATGCAGCAGATGGCAGAACCTATATAAAGCAGGCAGGTTTGGTGGTTCTATGATGCCTCTCTCCCTGTCTTGTAACACATCTAGCAAGTAAGGTGCTGAAAGAAAGAACTTGTATGAAATGGAAGTTTCTTTCCTCCAGAAAGGCAGAACAAGGTTATAACAAAAAAAAAAAAGATTATTTTAGGCAAAACTACCAGGTAAGAGTAACCCTCATAGAAAGGGCAGGAGCATCCAGGTTCTCTGCCCCATCCAAGGGTGGAGCTATGTGGCTACGGGAAGCTAGAAAAGACTGGGAGTAGAACTTGGAAAGAAGGACACCCTGGAGGAAGCTTGGGGAGCAGAGGGTCAGGTGAAGAAATGGTCACAGGTACTTCTCAGTCTTGGACTAGTACCAGGGACTTAGGGGACACGGAAGGAGACCCTGACAGAGACAGAGAGTGAATGAGAAACCCAAAGGGAGGTTGACAGCAGCACCCTTCATCTTGACTTGTATTTTGATTTTGCTCTTTTCCTTCCAGACTTGCCTGGCCCCTTCTGCCTCTTTCCTATGGGCTCCACCAGAAGGTGCTTTAGACTTGTGGCAAGATTTTGGACCTTAGTGGCCCTGCTTTGGGTCAACCCTGTTTGGCTGGGCATTTATCCACCAGAGGATGGGTAACTGGAAACTATTTTAACTATATTCTTTCTTTTCTTTTTTTTTAAAGGTTTATTTTTATTTATTTGTGCACACAAGAATTGGGGTGTAGGCCAGAGGTGTGGAGGGGTGAGAGGATTCACCAGAGACAGAGTAGAGAGCAGAACAGGCAGATCTACTGAAATACACTGCTGAGGGGAGCAGCGGATGAGACAGGAGAGGTGTGCTTCACCATGTGGGTAGCTCCTGGGCCGGCTGGGGATTGAACTCATGCTTCAGAGGCTGCAGGATAGTTTCACAGTGCTGTGCTTAACCCCATGTGCCAGCAGGGAGGCCCTGAGCTATGTATTCTTTTTTTTTTTTTTTTTTTGGTGGGACCCTCGCCCGTGGCCAGGGAACAAACAGGAGCCACCAGGGGAGGCCCCTGAGCTATGTATTCTTATTCCCATTTTATAGAAAGAAGAACTGGGGATTAGAGAGATGTGGCTGAGCAATCTTGTGCCAGAGCCAAGTTTGGAACCCAGATACTGCTTCCGAAGCCTCCTGTCAGATATGCAGGGGAGGGTCCTTAGATAGTGTGATGGACAAGTCTGAGTGCCAGTTTGTGAAAATACACTTATTACTCAGTGCTCCACTTAAAGTGTGGGCTCAGTAGGTATTTGTTGAATAATGAAGCAATAGCACATAACTAAAATGCACTTTGTGGTTACTTGGTGAATAACTTATTTTGTAGGCAAAATTGTTTCTGATGCTTTTGTGCATTGACTTAAATATTTGGTTGCTGATAGCACCAGATCTTTGAGTAGTCTGCATTTTTTTCCCCCAGAGATCTACCTAGACTGATTTTTTCACAGCAAACATCCCAGATATGAAAAACAATGACTCCAATGACTCCTATAACGACTCATTTGGATTAAATGAATCCTTGGCAATCGAGATAATTTGTAAGCATCATTTAATGATACTGCTCTTCAGAGATAGTAATGAGGTTCCTTTATTTTAGAATGGACATGTTACTGACAAATTATATTCCATTCTTATTGAATTTTCCTATAATGTAAAAGAATGTTTGTACTAAGATATAATAATATCCCATTTAAGAAAAATTCACTTTCATTTATTAAAAAGATGATAAATTGGAGCTGACACTTGAATAATACTCTAATTTACTACATGTAAGTTTTTCCAGAAGTCAGTAGTTTAAATCTGTGCTCAACACTGTAGTTCTATCCACTCAAAGAATGCAGACACTAAATGATCTTTGAGGGGCCCTTAAAACCTCTTTTTTTATGATTATATTTTTAAAAGTGTTAGTCATTTAGAGGTATCCACAATAGATCAGAGGAAGGAATATGGTGCTGAGAATCCAGAAACTGATATTCTGGTTCTAAGATTTTTTTTAAAAGATTTATTTATTTATACATACAAGAACTGGGGTATAAGCCAGAGGTGCTGGGAAGTGATAGGATTCATCAGAGACAGAGTGGGATCAGAACAGGCAGATCTACTGAAACACACTGCTGAGGGGATCAGCAGGCGAGGCAGGAGAGGTCTGCTGCACCATGTGCCTGGCCAGCTGGGGATCGAACTCATGCTGCAGTGGCTGGTAATAGCCTGACAGTGTTGTCTTTAACCCCTGCACCACCAGGGAGGCCCTCTGGTTCTAAGATTTTTATAATAAGCGAGGAATCAGAACCAAATCATGACATCATTTGAGCAAGTCCGTATTTTGTTTTCAAGTCTCCTATATTTAACATGAGAAGAATAAAGGTAATCATTTCTAAGATTACTTGCAGTTACACAACTCTACAAATTAAATGCATTTGAATCTCATTGCATTGAGATGAACTTGGATCACTTCAAAGTTCATAGTTTTAAAGTTTCAGATCAACAATGTCAAGAAATATAGAAATAAATTCATGTTTTTTCGTTTACAATTTCCATACCTACACACCTGTTCTGTGAATAAAATTCCAGTCTGTATTTATACAAACATATAATTTAGGCAAGCAATAAGATGTAAAGATGTATTTGTACAACAAACTCAGTACATGTGACCTGAGAGTTATATTTACATGAAGATGCCAATAGTGTGTGGAAAAGAAAACATCTGATACGAGTACAAAGACTACCTCCTTCTTGCTCCTGAAAGAAAATACCACATATGGCTAAGAGATTTAATCAATAGAACTGAATATACAAAGAAGTCTTTGACTCCCTCAAATACTATCAAATAATTCATTTGATATTCTGTCCCAAAGCAGTTTCCTATGTCTGAGAAATCTCACAAATTAGAGCACTTATTGTTGACAGTTTTCAGGATATTTCAACAACATCTTTTCATCACAATCCATTAACATTTCCAGGGTCTTCCTTCACCATCTGGAGAACAAACCAGGTTACCCTGGGAACAGCAGGGTCATGTGAACACCATTGTGACATGGAAACAACACTTTCTTGCCCTTTCTGGCTGAGTGTGGCATGATTTGAATATGTTCTCAACATTAATTGTTAAATATCTCATTTAACTCCACTAGGGAGCAAGTGGAATTAGACTCTGGTTATGGATATTTGTATTTTAAAATAAGATTTCGCAAACTATTTCCTAAATCAATCTGTTGTTAGGATTGACTGGATTAACCACATTTCCCCTACTTCCTTCGGTACATAAAACCCTGCCTCCCTATAGCCAAGATTATGAGATCCAAGATTATGAGATCCAAGATTACCTTTAATAGGATGTCTCCCAAATTCTCCCAGGCAGGATCAACTTCTTCCTTTCTTAACATCCCAGAGGATGGTGCACATGTCTCTACTAGAGCACTCACATGCTGCATGTAAATATGTGTCTTATTGCTCAGGTTTTGATCAACAATTTTTCAATGGAGGCACGTTCTTAGAGGGCAGTAAGATATGAAGGAGTGACAAACACTACTAAATAAGTTGGAATTGGATTGTCAAAAATTACTTAACAAGCTATGTTATGTAAACTAGTCAAGATTGTATTTCAGAATGGAGATTAGAAAAGAAAGAAGAAAAAGTAAATCAAGGAAGGAAGGAAGAATGAATGGAGAGTGCAAGGAAGGAGGCAAAGGGAAAAAGGAGAGAAGGAAGCAGAGAAGAGGGAAGCGTGCTGTCAGTTTTATTTCTTTGGTGACATTACTATGTGATTTCTTTTTTTTAAGATTTATTTATTTATGCATACAAGAACTGGGGTAGAGGCCAGAGATGCAGGGGAGGGGGTGAGAGGATTCAGCAGAGACAGAGTGGGGAACAGAACAGGCAGATCTACAGAACAGCAGAAATACACTGCTGAGGGGAGCAGCGGGAGAGTCAGGAGAGGTCTGCTGCACCATGTGGGTAGCTCCGTGGCCGTGGATTGAACTCATGCTGCAGAGGCTGCAGACAGCTTCATAGGCTGCGTCTTAATCCCTTGCACCACCAGGGAGGCCCTACTATGTGATTTCATGGCAGAGCTCCATGTCATTTCCC
Source organism: Talpa europaea (assembly GCF_964194135.1). Classification (NCBI taxonomy): domain Eukaryota; kingdom Metazoa; phylum Chordata; class Mammalia; order Eulipotyphla; family Talpidae; genus Talpa; species Talpa europaea. The sequence goes on from NC_140081.1 coordinate 22,565,691, forward strand.
CAACTCTGATGTAGTAAGCTAGTTGCAATAGTGAACAGATTATTTTCTTTAAGGAAACAATTATCTAACATGAATATAGTTAACAAAATGCTTAAAAATTTTTTGTCCTGATTTTTTATCTGGCAATATATTTCTGAACTTACCATAGATTTTAAAGATCAGTTCCACCAGTTTTCTTTCTAGTCTTCAGTTTCCCTTCTTGGCTTATTGAACTAAACACTTTAAAAACACATTTCAAGATTTAAGATAAGGCGATAATCTAAGTCATTCATTCACAGAAAAAAATTTTTATTGCATATTAATTGATTTCAGATTCTTATATTTCAAATTTCTCTTTCATAGGCATTCCTTTGCAAAGAAGTTCAATATTCCATAGATTCAGTGGAGCATGGGATTGGTATGGGATAAATATGGTAACAGTTCAGACAGGCAAGAAAGAAAAGCATAATTTTGCAAAATACATATTTGGAAAAAGTAGAACACTTTCTGAAATGCCATGTATAGATTTGTATAAAAGGAATAGAAATGTTTCAAAGCAATCCTCTCATCTATCTTCCCCCATGAACTTGATTCTTTCTGCTTTATGGTCACATGAAACATTTGCCATTCCACTTAGTTTGACTATAGTCTTCTCCCTGCAAAGAATTTTATGTTAACTTTCACATTTTATGGCTTCATGATATATCTCAAACATATTGAGACAAGAGTACTGCAGCATTTCTTACCACTGTTTCTTCTAGTGTATTTGAATTTCTCTGGCAAAACTGATAATAAGGGTTTGGGAAAGCAATCTGATAACTCCTCTGATTATTGATGTCCCCCAACTTTCATTTATTATTGTATTACACCCATCTTTGATGCATATATCGACATGCACATCATATTACTCTGCCTTATTTTCTTGAACTGGGCTGCTCTCTTTCTGCGAGCTCACAGATGTTCATTTTATTAACAATTATTACTAATATTAATGATCATAATCCTTGATGAGATCTATAAGATTAACCTTCAACAATAGGCAGCAATGTCAATATCCAGTGGAAAACAAGCAAGCAATACCTACAAGAGGACAAAGGGGATTGATCTCACCCAGAGGGCAAACATTAATCTTCACACCTTATGGTACAATAAAGAGTATTGTGCATTATTGGTTTATGAAGAAGTAGTAACCTGTTTCATCACATCAAATTCAATATTGGAATCTGGCTTAAGGTCACAACTTGTTGACTTTGTGGCAGCATTTTAGAACACAGTCATGGCTACAAGGATTCTTTCACAGTTAGACTGTCTAAACAAACATGCTGGCCCATGCTGGCCTCGCAGTTGGGTGTGATGTCAAGAATCTTCACAGCAAGGAGCAGTCAGAACAAAGCATTCCCTGGTTTGCATCTAAACTGAGCATAAAGTAGAAGCAGAGACACTAACTCAGGAGACATGAATCAGGGGGCAACTTCTGCCCCATTGGGGCCTCTGATGAATGGCACCGCTGATGTTCTGTGATCACTGAAATAGCAATGGCATGGGGCCTAGCTAGAATGTTTGTGGTACCACTCCTGTGATTTTGAATAAGTCATTTAAACCTCTTAGCACTTCAAATTCATCATCGGAAAATATGACTTGAAAACCTTGCCTTTTACACGAGTATTGTGAAGAGTAAATGGAGTAATTAGGCAAACACATTTTAGAAGCAGGTCATTATTGCCCATTCATTCATTCCTCACCCATTCAATATTTACTGAGCATCCCCACTGTGCTTCTCCACCTTCCTTTTCATCTCCAAGTCACTGACACTCTTAACTCCCTCCCTAGTCCTGCCATTCCTGACTCACTCTTTAAGACTCTGGTTAAACAGAACATTTGCTTTTCTGGTCCACTCATGGCCCTCTCTGCAGACAGTTTACTCCCTCTTCAAGGCTAATGCTCTCCCAAGTGCATGCCTAGGATTTTATTTCATTACCACTGCTTTGGATCCCCTCTTGTATTTGTAATGTCTTTGCTTCCAGAGACTTCATTCAACCTTTTGGTTTTTGTATTGATATTTTCAGTGCTGAGCAGAGGGTGCTGGGAGATTGGGGATGTTTTCTGGAGGAATAGTGGCAGAAGAGGACATAGGTTTGGTCCAGATTCATTTCACGACTTCAAGTCCAGTGTGTGGACTGCAGCAGGTGGGGGATGAAGGGCTTAGCCTGTGCTTTGTGCATTACAGGTGCCTGTGCACAGTCTAAAACCAGTCCCGTGGGCCAACCAGAGTGCTGATTACAAGATGGACTTATGACAGTTCTGTCATATAATGCTTTTTTAAAATATTTTTTGAAGATTTATTTATTTATACAAGAACCAGGGTACAGGCCGGATGTGCGAGAGGGTGAGAGGATTCACCAGAGACAGGGTGGGGCACAGGGATGGAAATACACTGCTGAGCGGAGCAGCGGGCGAGACAGGAGAGGTCTGCTGCACCATATGTGGGTTAGCTCACTGGCTGGGGATCAAACTCAGACCCTGTAGTGGTGATAGAGCAGAGACTTAACACCAAGGCCACCAGGAAGGCTCCATATAATGTTTTATTTTTTTAATTATTTTTTTATTTTTATTTTTTTTATAGAGGCATGTTTTATTTATTTATTTATTTATTTATTATATTTGTTTGTTTGTTTTTTGTTTATACATGCACTGGGTACAGTCAGAAGCGTGGGAGGGTGAGAGAATTCACCAGAGCCAGAGCGGGGAGCAGAGCAGGCAGAAGGACTGAAGTACACTGCTGAGGGTCCATATAATGTTTTTTTAAAGGAAGCCTCATTCAAGCAAGGGGGTTAAACCTTAATCTGTGAGCAGAGGTATAATTCTACTTCCAGGGTAGGCCATATTCAGATGTGTCTGAAGAGCAGTCCTTTGTGGGAAAAATGTGAGTACACTCTCAGCTAATTTAAGAAATGCCTTTTTATGAGATGGAAGCGTAACACGGTGGGGTCTTGGCATTGCCCGGCTTGCACTCCTCCGCCATGCATCATCATGCATAACACAGGGGGAGGAGAAAGTCCCCTTAGATTCTTCAGAGTGCAGATTTGCACTTCAAGGCCTGAACCCTCCGCTGCCGTGATAAGCAGCAGAAGCAGCATGGGCTCTCATGGTGCCCAGAAGGGGCAGGAATGCCAAGCATTAGGGCGGGAGTCCTGTACCACAGAACCCTCCCCAGCTCCTGCAGGGGACTCCCATGAGCCTGGGGAGAGGTCGGTGGCCACAGACCCTGCTCCTGAGAAGCCCCCTGTTGGCTCTCAAACCTCCCTTTCTCTCCCATTTTCCCCGGGCAGCTGATGCTTCAGGCCCTGATGTACACATCTCTGTTTTCTGAAGAATTTAGGGAGAATTTCCCTTCCCTTCCATGTTATGCAAGTCAGGTGGGAGAGAGGAGCCGAAGAGAGGAGCTGAAAGTTCCTTTCAGCTTGAGACCTCCCTCTGCCAGGAAGACACTCTCAGCCCCTTTGTGGCCCTTCAACCCACTTACAAATCTCTCCTTTTTCTTCTAGACCCAACTCTAGGGATGTCTTAGTGATGTCCCAGGGGTCCCTAGGATTGCACGTAGCAGGGGCTCTGGGCCAGTGGCTTCTAGAGTCAAAATGCCCCATCACAGTGGGGCACTAGTTTCCTGCTCTTTGAGCAAATTCCTTTTTTAAATCGCAGTTTCTTAATCTGTAAAATGAAGCCACAGATCAAACAAGGCCCATTGCCTGGATTAATGCAGAAAACACTTAACACCCTAAGCAGTACATTTCAACTGCTCAATAAAAGTTAGTCGTGCTTGTTATTCACTACCTGACCCATTTTGTGACCTCAAAATTGTCACTCCTGATAGGCTATGAAGGTTCAGGAGGATGGAATGGGGTTATGCATTTCTTTCACCCTTATGTCCCGGTTACTTATGGCAAGACATGCAGTTAATGGTTACTTATGGCAAGACATGCTGTTAAGATGTGTCCATGATTGAATAATTAACTGAATGAAGCAGAAACAGCAGAGAGGCCTTTAATATTTGTGCAGTTGAAGCTGCCTCCAGGGGTGATGACAGCTGAAGGAAAGCAACTCTGAAGAGTGAATTCTGAAATTACAATATATGACTGGATCTTTCCAGGGGTCATATGTACAGTATGACTTCTGAACAGTGGAATCTAACCAGCCAAGAATTTGGTGTTTCATGTTGTTCTTATTCCTTTTCCATCCATTGTTTGCTCTTTAATCTCTTTTTTCAGGGGATTCATTTTTGTTGTTGCTGTTGTTACACAGAACTAAGAAATATGTGTATGCCTCTGTTTTGCACCAGCCTCAGGCTACAAGTACCCAATATTGTTGCTGATCCAGGCCTTATGGTTCTTATGACTGCAAGATGCCTGTCAGTAATAGCGATCAGAAAACTTTGAAAAGACAAGATTTATTACTTAGAAGTCCTGGGGTAGACAAGGGATGCCGGGGGCACACATTGAGGTCGTAGGTAGAGTTCAGGGCCTGGTGTTCTGCTTTTATTGGGGGCCTTGGGTTTCAGTCTTTATTGGTGAGCTTAAAACATAGGAGTGGGAATGGAATGTAAAGTCCAGGAAGAGAAAGAAAGGAGCAGTCCAGTGGTCAGTTACTGAAATCAATGAAGATCTTTAAAACAAAGGAGCCTCCAGGGAGGGGAGGTGATGTGCTTTATCTGGTCCTGTGACTGGTGTTTATTCCAGATAGCTGTCTTTGAAGTGATGCCTCTTTAAAGTGAATGCCTCACAATCAAAGCTTATATCAGGAAATTGCTTTATAAAAAAGAAAAACCAACTCTCAGGGCTTATACTACAGCCTCAGAAATAACACATTTTTTATAATATAGAAGAAATAAAAGTTTTTAAATGCTACATAAAGGATTATTTTATTTGAATAAAACTATTATTAGTGTGAGCAGTTGCTTAGAGCCCTCTCTCAACCTCATATCTCTGTTTTGTTCTTTTCTCCCTGTAGTTTGCTGGTCTTTTATTCTTTTTCTTTTTTCTAGCAGTTTTTTTTTTTTTAAGATTTAGTTATTCATACAAGAGCTGGGGTGTAGGCCAGAGGTGGGGGGGGGGGTTGCGAGGATTCACCAGAGACACAGTGGGGAGCAGAATAGGTGTATCTACTGAAATACACTGCTGAGGGGAGCAGCAGGGAGACATGATAAATCTGCTGTGCCATGTGGGTTATATTCTCAGTCTGCTCCATTTTACTTTAGAATTTATTACCACGTAGATTCTCCATATGTGTATTTTTTTTTTTAAATTTTGGCCCTTCCCCTACTTATCTTTTCTTTAAAAACAATTTATTTTTATTTATGCATATAAGAACTGGGGTGCAAGGCCAGAGGTGAGGGGATGAGAGGATTCACCAGAGACAGAGTGGGGAACAGAACAGGCGGATCTATTGAAATACACTGCTGAGGGGAGCAGCGGGAGAGAGACAGGAGAGGTCTGCTGTGACATGTGGGTCAGCAACCTGGCCGGGGATTGAACTCATTCTGCAGTGGCTGCTGATAGCTTCCTAGTGCTGAGACTTAACCCCTTGCATCATCAGAGAGGCCCCTTACTTATCTTTATGATGTTAATTTGTTATTCCCTCTAGCCTTTAGCCTCAGAAATACCCATATGGGGTGGGGGAATATTCCTCTGTACACTGACAACAGATAAGTTTGAATAATATACATATTACAAGTGGTTCATTTGTATTGCCAACACAACTAGTTGAAAAGTGAAAACAAAATTCAGTAAAGCAATATTTTAAACATAAAAGAAGATATTTGAGTGTGAGTCTAGTAGATATTGTCCTCACCAAATTGAATAAAAAATCTGAAATGATTATTTTTACATGCAGCAATTATATAGCCTAGGAAATATGAGTTTGAATTCCATATGCTGGCAAGATTTGAAAATTATTGAATCAGTAATTAAACTCTAACTTAGAGATTTTTTTGTAATTCAGCATCTAAACACCTTACTTATTTGGAGATTGAGGGCAAGAGAAATGAGATTTTCCAGGATTGACAAAATCCATTATGAGCGCCTGGTGGCTTCAGAGGTGGTAAAAGTGGGTCCTCAGTGTCTTCACAGTCATACTGGCCTCAGCATTTTAAGATTATTATTGCTGTGATGTGAGCTTAGTTGTGTCCAGTCACTTCCTGCCCTATTTCTGAGCCTAGTTCTTTTCCTATTGCTGAGCCTATGATATTGTTCTATAGAGTTTGTTCATTGCCTAAGTAAGTCAATATTTTTTTTGTTTTTAGCTTTTTCTTTTTTAAATTTTATTTTATATATTTTCGACATCATTTTTTATTTTTGTTCAATGTATGCATTTTCATCTTGGTTATAGTCCCCGTAAAATTCCCACCACCCTTGTTTTGATCCTACTCCCTTCTGCCCTCCTGTATTATGTCTCTGGTTTATAGTTGCCTGTTGATTTTTATTTTTGCTTTATTATAATTAGTTTTTTTTTCCTGATCCCTTATTTGGGTCTTCTACATTCCTGCTATAAGTTTTTTGGTTTTTCAAATGGAAAATGTTGAATGAAATCAATAGCAAGCAGGCATTTATTGAATTGCTGATGGCTTATAAGCAGATGTTGCTTAAGTCTGCTTTAAGCAGTATCTGCTTAAATATAATAAAATATAATAAAGAAAAAGTATTGAGATGACACATTACAGATCAAAACTTGAATATTAGTGATCAGAACCTGGACTTCATGCTGAAGCCTCCCACATACCAATTTACATTGTGGAAACACGTAAAACTGCCAAGATTCAATCTTTAAATCTGAAATGAAAAACACAATTTCTGAGCAATTTTGAAAATATTTGAAAGCGGATTTCTAGAGTTTTATATCTTCCAATGCCTTTAAATTACAGTTGTATCTCCTCAAAACAAAATTTAAGTATTTCCCATACAGCCATCCAGTTAAATATTCCCAAAATGAAGGCAATAAGGGAGAAGAAAGAAAGTTTTATTGGTTATTTAAATATTCGAAAGTGGATACTATCTCCTATGGGATACATATGAAGGAAAATGTTATTTCTATAATTTACATTAAACAGTTTTTCTTCCAACTGGAGAAGCTAAAAGAGAAGTAAATTGGATCCACATTACTTCTCTATTGCTAAGATCATCAACGTTTTTCCTTAATAACCTACGGTCTAAGAGCATTGTTATGGACTGCAAAATTCCCTGTGGAATCTATGTATTGGCCTTCATACTTCAGGGGAATTCATATGGGTTTTTCTGTAAGAATGTAACTGTCTTAGAACAAAAGAATACCTGACAACTGTTATGTAAGCACATTGCCCCACATGCTTATCAACCAACCTATTGGGAGGTTGTCTGTGCAATACGATGTCTTTCAGGGAATGGCGCCCTCCAGCCTCTCATTCCATTATACTTTGCTCGTATTTCATTTGTAAAGCAAGGAGAAGAGAAAAAGCTTTCTCCTCCCAATGCTTTTCCTTTTTCCCTATTTTTGATGGAATTTGCATATATTTCACTGACCGCCAGATTAGTTATTATCTGGCCACATTGGCTGAGAGGCTGAACTAGTAATTAATTTAGATTTGCATTTTCTTTAGTAGAGAAAGGCAAGGGGGATATATATATATATATATATATATATATATATATATATATATATATACCTTTTGAATATCCATGGTGCACAATATATCTATGTTCACCTTGTTAGGGCACAGATTCGAAACATTTAGAATAAATTGATATAACTAATCAAACTTGCTGAAATCTTTTCATATTCAATGGTAGATTTGTCTGAAAGTACAAAATCAGTTCATTGTTTTAGCACTTGAAGAAACACCTTGAGACGAACTTGTGTCTTTGGGAAAATCACATAACAGCAAAATCTTTAGACTGTGCTGTATGATCATGGCCAGGAAAGATTCTTATGTAATATTGCTGCCTTTGTGAGGGAGAAATGTGATAAATTTTTCTGGCTCAATGCTCACTATCTGTCAGGCTTTATAGTAAGGCAATTTGTACCATTAGAAAAACATGCATTTTTTTAAATGAATATGTATCAGTGCAAAAGTATTTTATTTGAAATTTGGAGGTCTCTGTGCTAGACAATTAGAGTGTAATTCTGTGAAATGAATTCACACACTCAAAATATGGGTACTTTTGGGGGGAAATGTCTAGATTAAATGTCATTCATTACTTTAGAGATTGTCAGGGTGTAAAGGAAATCATCCTGTAACCCCCTCTTGGTTCTTCTAGGCTGGGAGATAGTCAAACAAGTATCAGAAAGACTGATAAGGGAAAAAAGTCAAAACGAAATTTAAATATAATGTGTTTACCTCCTGTACACATGATGGAGACCCTGCATGACTGAGTAAGTCCACAAATTAATATAAAGGGGAAAATTGTAACTTCACAGGAGAGGGAACTGGCAGATACTACCTTAACTAAAGGATTCAAATTAATGCCAGTAATGAGATACATTGTATTTCTGACCCTCCTCCTCATGACAGAATGCCCAGAAAAGGGCCCAGTCTCCTCTCTGACATTTTGAAGCTTCTCTGAATCTTCCCTCTGAATTCTGGACTCCTTCACTTGATCTTCAACTAGGATGACCTCCAAACTTCTATACCTTTAATGTCTACCTAGTCTCAAGATCATTTCTACAGGAAATTATAGGTGCATCCTTTATTCAAGAGCTAAGTTAGTGTAATGGAGGATATAAAGAGAATAAGACCAAGTGTTGAGCCTCTCCAAACCCAAAGTTTACTCAAGGATGCATAAATATGTATGGGGAAATATATTACAAATGCTGCTAATTTCTTTCCTGTAGGCAAAAGCAGTCAGCCCTGGTGAGTTGCACCTAGACGAAATGTGCACTGGCTAGCATATTTAGAATCTTGCATCTCGCACATTCTCAGGGAGAACATGCATTCTTAGATGAGAGCCATTAAACACAAAACAGCATGTGTGAAAGGAGGGAAAACAGAAAGTTCTGCTGTCCACACCACTTATCAATTCTTATTCTGAAATGATACCAACTGTTCTTTGCTTTTATTTCCCTTAAATATATTTTTACGTCAAATTGTTCTGTGTTCTTTCCTTTTCAAAACACACATTCTATACTTCTGCTTTCAACATAGCTATGAAGATTTTACCAACTTTCATTGGTATAGTGCTATTCATGGCCTCATAATTTGCAGATAATTTAGAACAGAATATGTATATTCCTTTGGGTCCATGAAAATAAAATTACCACAAGTGTTTGGAACTGATATAAATATTTTGACTGAAGGCCAAAATACCGGCAGAAAGGATCATGGAGGGTCTGGCTACTCCCTGCTCATAAGCTAAAACTCGAGACAAGAGTTGGTGGGTGGAAATCAGTTTTAATCAAGTGCCATCAAACCCGAGGGCATGGCAAACTACTGTAACAAAGGCCATTTCCCCAAACTAGTGAAACAAGTCCTCTAAGGCCTAAAATCTTGCCACAAGTCTAAGGCACCTCCTGGCGGGGAACCATAGGAAGGGGGATCTGAAGCAGGTCTCAGAAAGTTGGGGCAAAAGGAGCAAAAGTACAAATCAAGAAAACAGCTGCCATTGTCAGCCTCCCCACGGGTCTGTCACCCTTGTAGCTCTTTCAGGTATCTCCACATGTCCCTGGTGCAGGTCCAAAGCTGAGAAGCAGGCAGGTCCTTCTTCGCCACATGTCTCCCTCTGAGCCTACCAGCCTTCCCTATTTTATAGCATCCCCTGGCTGCTTAATTCTGGCCCCTAGTTCCCAGTAACTTGTCCAAGGTGATTGCATGTAACTGGGGTTGGAGCACATGGTAACTCCCCCTTTAATGGAGAGGCCTCTGTTGGACCTTCAAAGTTGTTGATGATACTCATCTATAAATACAGGTCTCAGAAAAAAATAGCTGTTTTTTTTTCTTCTTATGCTCTTTAAGGGCCTGATAGCAATGTAAACATTTAGCTTCAGTTACATACATCCCAATTGCATCATTTTCCCTTTCAAGGCATTTTGCTAAAGCACTGTCTTGCCCCTACATATAGGCAGTAAATATTGGTGGTGTTTGTCATCAATTAATAGACTGTTTTTCAATGTCCTGTGTTTTAATGACATTGTACTGATGTGCTGATAATATTAGAAAATCACAGACCAAAGAAAGTGTCAGGGCACAAAGGAAATCATCCCACACCCCTATAGGCTGGTAAATAAACATGCATCAGAGACATAAGAGGAAAAAAGCAAAAAGAAGTTTAATCATAGCACGAATCCTGTATATACTGGTAAAGCCAAGTAAGACAAAGCAACTCACCTGCTTGGCTTCAGTTACCATCTTAAATAACTTCAGCAAAGACAAAGGGGTTGGTGGGGTGGAGTGGGGAGGAGAAAGGGGGAGGTCAGTTATGGACAGGTACCAGGCGCAGAAATCAAAGATGGCTGTTAGGGCCTCCCCAGTGGTGCAGCGGGTTAAGCATAGCACTGTGAAGCTGTCAGCAGCCTCTGCAGCATGGTTCAATTCCTGGCCAGCCAGGGAGATACCCACATGGTGTGGCAGACCTCTCCTGTCGTGCCCACTGCTCCCCTCAGCAGTGTATTTCAGTCAGTCTGCCTGTTCTGTTCCCCACTCTGTCTCTGGTGAATCCTCTCACCCTCCCGCGCCTCTGACCTATGCTCCAGTGCTTGTATAAATAAAAATAAATCTTAAAAAAAAAAGAACCTTTAAAGATGGCTGTTATGCAGATTTAAGCCTTTTTCTACTGAAAAAGTTGAGATTAGGTCTTCCCTGTGCATGAGGGAGGTGCTCTTACAGAGGCACATTTTCCTTTGCATACCTGTTCCTTTCAAAGACAACTCCTATGAAACATTTTCCCGAAAAAGACATATTTGGGGGTGGCAGATATTTGCTCCTTTACAAAAGTCTTCCAGAGGTCTAGACAGTGTGTTACAGAAGTTAGGGTGTCCTTTCTCTAAGGGTGGGGGAATATCCTACAGGAATGTGAGCTAAAGATAGCAAAGAGGATGACTATGGTGCATAAAAAAAAGGTATCGATTTGTCTTTGTGGAGAGATTGTGATACTAAAATACAAAAGAAGCACTATTGCTGTCTAAATTAAATTCCCTCCTGTTTGGCGGGAGAGTTAAGTCTATATCCTGGTCAAATCTTCATCCTACTTTATGGCAAATTTTAAAATATATTCTCATGAGTATTCATGGGCTGCTTTGTTCTGTGCAGATGGCTTTCTCTACCTCATGCATTTCTCACAATAGTTCCGTGAGATAGCTTTGGGAAATACAGTGAGGCTTCACTTAGCATTGCTGATAGGTTCTTGGAAACTGTGACTTTAAATGTATAACAAAAACAGATCCTCAAATAACATTGTTCAGTTCATCCTTGGTAGGGATTTTGTTTTTTCTCATCAACATTATAATGAAATGTTGTTGAATAAAATTAAGTGATTTGAGGACCTGCTTACTCTCACTTTATAAACAAGAAAGCCTAGTCACAGCAAGGGCTGATAGTTTGTCCACGTTCACGGGGTCTAGAGCATAGTGAACCAAGTCCTTTTTTCACACCTGTTCTAAGGACCCCATTCTTCCCACACCACCACTCAACTCCTTAGACACCAGCTGTGAAAACAAGCTGTCAATAGTTTTGTATGTGTGTGCACTTCAGCCTTTCTATTTGAATTTCTTCATTCTCAAGCAACCAAAAACTGAATGACAGAATTTCTATAGAAATAGAAATATCCAAGAAATTATAGCTTGAAAGTGGTCCCATGGAATAATGTTAAGAATCAATTGCAGGGCCTCCCCTGGTGGCGCAGCGGTTGAGCGCTGGGCTGCAAAGCTGCCCGCAGACTCTGCAGCGCCAGTTCGATCCCCAGGTGCAGGTGAGGGTCCCACATGGTGTGCAGGCCTCTCCTGCCACGTCTGCTGCTCCCCTGAGCAGTGTATTTCGTCAGTCTGCCTGTTCTGTTTCCCATTCTGTCTCTGGTGAATTCTCTCACCCTCCCGCGCTTCTGACTGTACCCAGTGCTTGTATAAATAAATAAATAAATAAATAAATAAATCTTTTTAAAAAATTTTTAAAAAATAATCAATTGCAGGGGCCTCCCTGGTGGCACAAGGGGTTAAGACACAGCACTATAAAGCAATCCACAACACTGCAGCATGAGTTCGATCCCTGGCCAGGGAGATACCCACATGGCACAGCAGACCTCTCTTGTCTCACCCGCTGCTCCCCTCAACAGTATATCTCAGTAGATCTGCCTGTTCTGCTCCCCACTCTGTCTCTGATGAATCCTCTCACCCCCCCACTCCTTTGGCCTGTACCCCAGCTCTTGTATGCATAAATCTTTTTTTTTTAAAGGAACCAATTGGGGTATTACCAGGCAAAGGGTCAAAAATTGTCATTGGGTCAAAACCTCTCTCACTGCTTCTGGGCTCTGCTACCTGCTGCCACAAATGCAAATAAAAGTGCCTTTGGGGCAGCAAAGCAAAGGAAACAATTTATTCTATAGAAAAGTGTAGAGGGAGAGCTAGCAGGGGAGAGGGATAGAGGGCAGTTACTGTTGGATGGTGTGAGGTGGAGCTGAGGCTACATGAGTTGGCAGGGTGTGACAGAGGTCTGCTGGATCAGGTGATACCCCACACAGAATAGGAGGCCATCAATGGCCCACCATGTGGTGGCATGGCTGCCTACCACAGCAGCATCTACAAAAAAGAAAAAGCAAGCATATGTGCACTGCTCCTTTTTAAAGGCTCACAAACATGATTGCTCAGCTCCACCCATCCCAGCTGCCCCCTTGCACAGGCTGTCAGGGCAGGAGCTCAGGCCGAGTCACTGCACAGGCCAAGCAGTGTCTTGCCAGCTTGGGCAGTTCCAGATGTCAGAGGACAGAGTTTGCCTCCTCATCTGGACTTGGCCGCTTGAACAGGGGGGTGTCTTGTCAATATTCTGTCATGAGGGCTTCAGCGAGAGCAGCCATTTCTCTCTTTCTCCACCCCCCATCCACATCTTCCTGTTCAGCATCCATCATAGATGCCATTGCCTTTTGGGGTGTAAAGGGGGTTGACAAATATATTAATCTTCCTCTAAGTTGTCCATTACATTATCAAACATAATACCTATATTGAGTATGTCTTGAGGAATGGTTCTTAGATATCTTTCCTTTGTGATATTCTCCAGGAAAGACAAGATTCAGACAGTTAAAGAGATTGTTTTCAAGAAGCTGCCATATATTCAAAGGGAGAGTAAAATGTGCTGCATCCTGATAGGAGAGAACAATACAAAACAGCGACAAAGGAACCATACAAACGTCCTTTCAGAGACTCGATTCATCAGTCAATACCCACCCCCAGACACAATTCAGTCCCTAGCATTAAAGGCGTAATTACCTCATACAGCACATTGTTGATGGCAACATTTCTCAAAGCTGTGTGACATTATTTTAGGCTTTGGTGTAGTATTTCCATACCTTCTTCGGTTGAGGAAAATGTTGAGGCCTGATTATTTCTTCTAGACCAGTGTGCTGATGTGGGTGAAATACAGGCTCATTCATAGTCTGCTTTCCTGTGGCCGCTCACAAGCCGCCTCTGCCTGACTCACCCTGAAGACTCCTGGAATTTTCCTGACCCAGTCTCTACTCCTTTGGAACTTCCTGCAAATTGTTTACCAACTGTGCCCACCAGGAGCCACCGGAAGGAGCAGAATGACTAAGTGTGACAATGTGTAAATGTGACTGCACTAGCAAACTAGATGAAAGCCAGGATGGGGGGCAGCTTCTGTGGTTCCCCCACACTGATTCCTGCGATAAAGTCCTCACAGCCTGGCTTTTCCGGATGCTTAGGTCCCCATCGTATTTTACATTATTTCATGTATGTATATGTGCCTTTCATTTTGGAATTGGAAGTTCTCGTTTCTCGTTTCCCAGAGTCATCCTTCCCACTGCCATTTCCTGGGGCCACATGTAAACTAAGTGGGACAGAGTTATTTTAACTATTTCCAAAGACATCACAAATTCACATGGAACTACCCTGTTAGACCTTGGTTAGTAAATTAGACATCCTTGTTGATTTTGATTTTTACTTTATTACAATTATTCTCTTTCCTGGTCCCTTATTTAAGTTTTCTAGATTCCTGCTATGAGTGAGACCATCCGGTATTTTGCTTTTTCTTTCTGGCTAATTTCGCTGAGCATGATCCCTTCCAGCGCCATCCATGTTGCTGCAAATGGCATGAGTTTATCTTTTTTGATTGCAAAATCAACAAGCAACTATAAACCAGAGACACACTGGTGGGGGGCGGGAACGAGGACGAGGGATTAGGGTGGGAATTGTATGGGGAATATAACCAAGATGAAAATGCATGCATTGTGCAAAAATGAAAAATGATGTAAAATTATATAAAATAAAATAATAAAAAATAAAATGAGAAAAAAATAAAATATTGGTGAAAAAAAAATAGACATCCTCACTGTAGCTGTTGAATCTCACTGAAGACTAAGGATAACTCATCACTTTTGGGTGGAAAATTACTTATAGAATCTGGAAAAACAATTTAAAAGTATAAGAGGGCCTCCCTGGTGGCACAAGGGGTTAAGACACAGCCTATGAAGCTATGGGCAGCCACTGCAGCATGAGTTCTATCTCTAGCCAGGGAGCAACCCACATGGCACAGCAGACCACTCTTGCCTCCCCAACTGCTCCCCTCAGCAGTGTATTTTGTCAGTCCGCCTGTTCTGTATCCCACTCAGTCTCTGGTGAATCCTGTCACCCCCCTAAACCTCTGGACTGTACCCTAGTTCTTATATGCGTAAATGAATGAATAAATCTCAAAAAAATAAAAGTATAAGAATGCAGTATTTTAGCTTTTCTTTATGACTACATCACTTGAATAGAACAAGTAGCCTAAAACATGACAATGTATATACAGATCTCGGTGATCGTTTTCCTATGACCAGGTTTTCTCTAACAAGGGACTCAGCAGAGCTCTAATTTGGTCAATTTATAAGATAATGAACATTCCATTAGCAAAAATTCTCCAAGAGAACCACAACAGCTTTTCCTTCTTGCTATCTTCCATAACAGTAAATGTAATATTGGAAAAAAAAATATGTGTTTGATTGTTGTTTATTATTTTTTTTTCCTGATGCTTTCAGGGAGAACCTCTTTCTCTTCACCTACTCATCAATATTCCTTTTCAAGCCTGTTTATTAATTTTTTAATTATAATTAATCTTGCTTTTATTTTTCTTTTTAAGAACTGGGGTACAGGCCAGAGGTATGGGGGGTGAGAGGATTCACCAGAGACAGAGCGGGGAACAGAACAGGCAGATTGACTGAATACACTGCTGAGGGGAGCAGCAGGAAAGTCAGGAGAGGGCTGCTGCACCATGTGGGTAGCTCCCTGGCCGGGGATCACAGATAGCTGCAGATAGCTTCATAGGTTGTGTCTTAACTCCTTGCGCCACCAGGGAGGCCCTGCTTTTATTTTTAAAATGCACAAAAGCTGGTATAATTTTCATGCCATCATATTATCACCCAGTGATAAAGACTACATAAAAACTGCAAAAGTGTTAATGTGTTTGATTCCCTGTTGGTGGAACTACATAAAATGCATACTGTCTACTCACTATCTTTCTGAAATCTGAAATATTTTGTTTTTCAAACTACCTCTGAACTTTAGATAAGAAATTGTGGGTCTGGATTCCTTGTTAAGAAGTCAAACTATCACTATTTGCAGATGATATGATAATATACATAGAGAACCCCAAAATCTCCACAGAAAAACTAATTCAACTCATCAATCAATTCAGTAAAGTGGCAGGATACAAAATCAACACGCAAAAGTCAGTAGCCTTCCTATACACAAACAATAAATCTGAAGAAGAAGAAATCAAAAAAAACATCCCTTTTATTATCGAAACAAAAAAAAAATCAAATATTTGGGAATAAATCTAACAAAAGAGGTAAAGGACCTATACAAAGAAAACTATAAAACACTGTTAAAAGAAATAGAAGAAGACACAAAGAAATGGAAAGACATCCCCTGCTCATGGATTGGAAGAATAAACATTATTAAAATGGCTATCCTACCAAAAGCAATATACAGATTCAATGCTATTCCAATCAAAATCTCAATGGCATTCTTCAAAGAAATAGAACAATTATTGATGAAATTCATATGGAATCACCAAAAACTCCGAATAGCCAAAGCTCTACTGAAAAAAAAAGAAGGAAATGGAGGCATCACACTCCCAGACTTCAAACTATACTACAAAGCCATAATCATCAATACTGCATGGTATTGGAACAAGAACAGACATACAGACCAATGGAATCGAATAGAAAATCCAGAAATAAACCCACAGATTTATGGTCAACTAATCTTTGACAAAGGAGCAAAGACTATGCATTGGAGCAAAGAAAGTTTGTTCAATAAATGGTGCTGGGAAAACTGGGTCGCTACATGCAAAAGAATGAAGCTTGACCACTACCTCACACCATACACAAAAATCAACTCAAAATGGATTAAAGAACTAGACATAAGACCTGAAACCATAAAATACATAGAAGGAAATATAGGCGAAACACTACGGGATTTGCACATCAAAGACATCTTTACAGACACATCACCCAAAGCAGTGATAGTGAAGACAAAGATAAACAGCTGGGACTACATCAAATTAAAGAGCTTCTGCACAGCAAAAGAGACAATAACAAAAACAAAGAGAAACCCCACCAACTGGGAGAACATTTTTGCACCCAACACTAATGATAAAGGACTGATCACAAAAATCTGCAAAGAGCTGATGAGACTCAGCAACAACAAAGAAAATAATCCAGTCAAAAAATGGGCAGAAGAGCTAAAAAGAAACTTCTCTGAAGAGGAAATGCAAATGGCCAACAGACATATGAAAAAATGTTCAACATCACTTGTCATCAGGGAAATGCAAATCAAAACTACCATGAGATACCATCTTACACCAGTGAGAATGGCACATATTAAAAAAACTAGCAACAACAAATGTTGGTGAGGGTGTGGAGAAAAAGGAACTCTTCTGCACTGTTGGTGGGAGTGCAAACTGGTCCAACCACTATGGAGAGCTGTGTGGAGATTTCTGGACCTACTAAACATAGAGCTTCCATATGATCCAGCAATTCCACTCCTAGGTATTTACCCAAAGGACACAGAAACATCAATTCCAAAGAGCACCTGCACCCCTATGTTTATAGCAGCACTGTTTACAATAGCTAAGCTTTGGAAACAACCCAAATGCCCAAAAATAGATGACTGGATCAAGAAGATGTGGTACATATATACCATGGAATATTACTCAGCATTCAAAAAAGATAAACACATGCAATTTGCAGCAACATGGATGGCGCTGGAAGGGATCATGCTCAGCAAAATAAGCCAAAAAGAAAAAGAAAAATACCGGATGGTCTCACTCATAGCAGGAATCTAGAGAACTTAAATAAGGGACCAGGAAAATGAATATAAGAAAGTGAAAATCAAAATCAACAGAAAACTATGAACCAGAGACAGTTTTTTTTTTTTGGGGGGGGGGTGAGAGGGGAAGGATTGGGGTCAGAATGGGGCATTTGCAATTGTATGGGGGAATATAAAAATAAAATTTATTATTAAAAAAAAAAAAAGAAAAAGAAATTGTGGGTCTTGGGCCTCCCCTGGTGGCGCAGCGGTTGAGCCCTGGGCTGCGAAGCTGCCCGCAGCCTCTACAGCGCTGCTTCGATCCCCAGCCACTGGCGAGGGTCCCACATGGCGCGCAGACCTCTCCTGCCATGCCCGCTGCTCCCCTCAGCAGTGTATTTTGTCAGTCTGCCTGTTTCTGTTCCCCGCTCTGGCTCTGGTGAATTCTCTCACCCTCCCGCGCTTCTGACTGTACCCAGCACTTAAATAAATAAATAAATAAATAAATAAATAAATAAATAAATAAATCTTTTAAAATATATAAAAATTAAGAAATTGTGGGTCTTACACTATTTCTAAACTACTCCCTCTATATACATATATGCATTGTATAAGATGTAAGTTTAGAAATTTCTAGTGAAATAAAGATGAGTAGGTTTCATTTTTCATTTCTTAGGTTTTTTTCCCTTTGTTTCCATCCTGAGTCTCCAAGGTGAGATATGGTATACGGTGATTCCAGACTTACTTGAAACGAGTAGCCTCTTTATTAAGGAGTGCCTCAAGTGACCAGCAACAAAACCTTTCTAGACATCTTGGATTTGGGCAGTTGCATAATTCTCTTATTTCCAACAAAACTGCACTTGTAAGTCCAACTACTGTGTCCACATTGCCAAATCCAATGGCCATTATTGGATCCCTACTTCCTCTATGTATTTGTCATTGTGATCACCTCCTTCTTAAAACTTTATTTGGCATCCAGGATACCACAGCATCCTGTTTTATTCTACCACTTTATTTACTGCTGTTTCTGCCTTTTTTTTTTTTTTGCAGGAATAACAACTTCTTCTTAAACTCTAAATGTTGGAATACCTTGGAGTTTACATCTCAGATCTGTTCTTTTCTCTCTGTTTATTCTCTATGTAATCTAATTTCTAGGTCCCAAAATTTACATATCCATCTATATCTGTAAACTCCCAAATGTGTCTTCTACCCTAAACCTACTGATCTCTAAATCTACTGATATCAAACTTTCTCTACTTTGAGGTTTATTAGGCATCTCAAATTAAGCATGCTGAGAAATTGAACTTCTGATTGCTCTCCTATGCAAATCAAACTCATTCCCCAGTGTTCTCTCTCTCAGCAAGTCTAATTTACTAACAATGTCCAACCAGCTCTTTCAGGGAGTGTTTGAATCAACGCAATATGTAGATCAGCAAATAATTGTACTTACTTTTAACTTTGTAGATGTTCAGCCTTCATTTTGAGTCCTGGTTCAGCATGAGGGGGATCACTTAATTGTCATCATCATTATAGACTTTTCTTAGTCAATCAAATTTAAACTCAGACAATTAAGTTTTGCATATCCTTCCTTTTTCTTAGGGTAACAGAGCTCTTCACAGGCTCATGTAGAATAATGGCATTTTAGAAAACGCCTGAATTTGGATTGTCAGCAGATCTGTGTGTAGATGTCTTCGGAGGGGGATCTTCATTCACTTTTGGTCACTGGCAGTTATCTACGTTGGCACCTGCTTCCCATTATCTGCCATGGTCTCCAGACTCTGTCAGTCCATCCACCCACTCTCTGTCCTGTTTCTGTCAGTCACAAAGCCCTTTACTGACCATCACCTTCTCTCACCCCTTCTATAGTCCCTCTTGGGCAATAGGGCAAAGCCATAGCAATTTGGAGATACTGTCAAGAAAGTTATTGGGTGCAGCAGACCATATCAATCCAGATGTTTTCTTCTGTCATTTCTCTTCTATGTGCTATTTCTCCATTATTTTTGAATCAGTCTTTTCTTTTGAACCACACTGTCTGTTCCCTGAGAAAGAAAAGGGGAAAGCTCAGACCCCCCTCCCAAGAGCGATACACGTGCCCTGACAGTCTGTACCCATCTCTGCCTCTGGCTGAGTTAACACTTTCTAGTCTCCAGGTTAGGGAAATTTGTATTTCCATTCATCCTACTTATTTTCAAGCATATATTAAAAGCAATTCTGCTTAGATAGAAAGCAGTCCAGCTAGATAGAAAGCAATATGGATTAAATTGAAGCCACCTGTATCTATTTGGATAACTCAACAACAAACAACCCTCAAATATCAGGGGCTCAAAAAACAACATGTGTTGATTTTTCACTGACGCACAATGTTCTATGTGGATTGGCAGGTGTCTCGGTGCATTCACTCAGAACTCCAGGTTGATGGAGGTTTCATCACAACATGAGGACCATTTTATCTTATTCAAAAATTCAATTTTCCTTCATCCTTTCTAGCCTTATACCTCTTTTTTTAGTTTCTGCATCTACCAAAGCTGTAGATCCATTATTGAAATATAGCAGTCATCGTAGACATAGTTTTCTGTTGTTCATTTGACAACGGATGGATTTTTTGTAGTCACTATTAAGCATCGGCTTCTGTTGTGGTTGATGATGTTTTGGCTAACTTTCTTTTTCTCTTTCCAAGTTAAATTGTTAAATCTAAAATATATTTATTGATTCTTTTAGAGATTTTATTCAAAACCACATTGACAGTGCCATTTCTCTGGAGTAAGAAGCAAGGGAGGCCTCAGCATCCTAGTCTTGTCTTAATGGGGGAGGACTGGGTGATTCAGACAAAAGGAATTGTCAGGAATGACAGACAAATCAGTTTTTTTTAAAAAAAATATTTATTTATGCATAGAATAACTGGTATTTGGGCCAGAGGTGCGGGAGTGAGAGAATTCACTAGAGACAGAGTGGAGAGCAGAAAAGGCCAATGGACTGAAATGCATTGCTAAGGGGAGCAGCAGGTGAGACTGTAGAGGTCTGCTGCATGATATGTGGGTTAGCTCCCTGGCCGGGGATCAAACTCAGGTAGTAGTGGTGATAGCACTAAGACTTAACCCCTAGGCCACCAGGGAAGCCCCCAAATCAATTATTGTACCAAGATATTATAGCAGAACACGATGGGATTCATTTTTTATTCAAAATTGCACAGCTAATATTCATCTTTATTATTGCTGCTCAATCATTTATATGTTGCTATTTATCTATCCATCTGCTGGTAGTTGTTTTCAGGTTTCTATGACTGTGTAAGGACTTCTATGAACATTCTTATATCTTGTGGTGCTGGTGCAAGTTTCTTTTGGATATGAGTAGCAGACAAAATGCTGGACTACAGGGTACATCATGTTTACCTCTGCAAGATATTGCCTACTGTTTCCCAAATTGACTGTAGTACTCAGTATTTCTAGCAATGTCTAAGAATTCAGAATAATCCAGTTCTTCTCCAATATGTGGTAAAAACCCAGTTCTTACCTTTACCAACAAAAGGGGTGTGAAATGGTGTCTCATTCTAATCTTGATTTGCATGTCCTTGCTCACTAATGCAACTGAGCACTTTTCACAATGTTCCCCCCATAGGTACTTTCTCTTGCCATAGATGTGGGCAAAGTTAAGAGGATTATGAAGGTGAGTTTTATATTTAATATTTTTTATAGAGATCGGCTTAAATGATTTGATTCCAGAATTATCATAGAGTCCAACAGAGAAATTTGCTTCTGTGGTTTGTTTTGCTAGATTTATATAAATCTTGTCTCAGAATTTCACCGTGTAATTTTTAGTTTCCATTATTATAAGTCAGAGAGAAAATGAACGTAAGTGCTCAATGAATAAATAAATCTGATTCTAAAATTTTGCTCTGGATAAAAACAGTGCTGCTCTTATAAAAAATAAAAAAACACATATTTATGGATGTGTTTGAGGCTCAGTGGAAGTCTCAAACAGTGTGCTGCAAGTATTTAAAGAATGCATATAAGCAAACATCCAGAAGAAGGCAAAGAAGGCGTATAGAACACAGAACTAGATTTTATGTCACAATTTGATCTATTTGAATTCTACAAATTTAACAATATTTTATGGATATAAAGATAGAGAAAGAATCAGTATTTCAGGAAGAATATATTTTCTAGCAAAAGTGATTAAATCAGTATTTATCAAGCAAAGAAGACCATAAAAACATTGGTATTTTCTTTAGGTGGCAGGAGGAAAAGAAAGTTGATATGGGAGGGAAAATACTTGATTTTTCACTAGCTATGGGACTATTTCTCAGAAAAATAGAGAACAAGCCAAAACAAAACATTATATAGATATTTTAGATACAAGTATAGATACATAATGAAAGATATTTGGAGAAATCGATGAAACTACAAATAGGTATAGTCGTGTTAGGGAAATGTGAGAGAATAGAAAATTATAGTAGAAAAGCAACTGTTAAATGTAGAAAGAATAAATTTGGTAATCATCATGATGTGAAGTAATTTAGGCAAGAATCGTGAACAGATTCTAAAACTTGAACCAAATAGGGGATCATGGGGGAAAAGAGACAAAACTAGCAGGCAACTATGAATCAGAGACATACAGCAGAGGAGGGGAGAGAGAGGGATCAAAACAGGAGAGGGAAGAGCCCAGGGAACTATAGTAATGGTGCACGTGTGACCTGGTGGGAATTTTATGGGGACTACACCTTTGAGGAGAAAGCAAACTGTATAATAATGAACAATGATGTAATATATATATAATATATAATATATAATATATATAGAGAGAGAAATTTTAAAATATATATATATAGAGAGAGAAATATATATATAGAGAGAGAAAGAGAGAGAGAGAAATTAAAATATAAAACTAGTAGGTGAACGTCTACAATAAGGAATTTACATAATTTTAAAGAAATCCCTCCAAATATAAAGAAAAGTTTTAATGCCATAATGTAGAACCATGGCAGTTATCACTTTAGCCAGAGATCAAAGGTGCTATCACCCCTGAAATTATACACTGAAGGACTATACATCGCTACTCTGATCTTTCTGGGAAAAATGCATATCATGACCTGATGATCAGAAAACAACAGAAATCTCATAGTGAGAGAAATTCTATACAATAAATGAACTGTATTCTCCTAAAATATCAATGTCATAAAGCAAGTCAGAAACTGCTTTCTGAAATGTATGCCTTTTCCCTCTGCAGATGGCATAGTCTTAATCCAGAACCCAAGAGTCTGTGTGAGTCTACCACCAGGGCTTCCATTAACTCTAAATTGTATCTTGTCACTCTGGCACCTATAAGAACATAAGGTCTCCCAGATCATATGGTCCAAGCAGTAGGACCACTTGCATTATGGCTTCTTCCTGATGCAGAACCTGCTCAAAACTGGAATCATTTTGTGTCACTCAATAGATGAACTGTCAGTTATGATTTGTCCAGAATCCAAAATGTTCCCCAGGAATTGTGCTTTCTCCTTTGTGGAGAAATGTTTGAGATGTAATAATGTGCTCTTTGCTTTGAGGTATATGTGCTAGCATACCCCAGACCACTGGACCCTTAACATTTTTCCCAGTGTGGCGGGTCCCATTCTGGAATGCATACTCCTTACCAATATTTTGGGCATGCTTGTTACTTGTTAATTGGTCTTGTTAGTGATAATATCAATAAGCTGGAAAATTGCGATTCCTGCAGAGTTTTCAGACAGTTCAGGTGTCTTCATAATATATCAGAGGGTACAGATTTAATATAGACATAGGAAAAGACTATATTGTTATCTGTTCCCGGTAAGTGTAAACTATGATCCTCTCTTCTCATAGAAGCAGAAAAGAATTCATTTGTCTAATCTAAAACTGCTTACATGTACTTGTGGTTGTGTTTATCTTCTCCAGTACAGCCAACATTTCTGGCACAGTAGCTGCAATGGGGGTCTTTAATTATTTTGATTTGTAATAGTCCACTAATATAATCCAGAATGTATTTGGAATTCTCAAGCACCAGATTGGTAAATTACATGGAGATATAATAGGAACAATTAATCCTGCATTCTTTAGGTACCTCTACACTTGGAGTGTGGGATTAGTTTGTATTTTCTGTCTTGGCTGAACATTGGTTTAGTTTCTAATGTCTTTATTTGCACTTTTCATTATCTTAACTCTTACCCCACAAGTCAAGGACCGATATTATCTATTCTAATTGCATATTTTGCACTATGTACCCAATGGAGGAACTGTGGGTTGGACCTGAACCAGTACTCTATTTATTACTGTCATTATATGTTCTAATTCTAACAGGTGATATATTGAGTTTCTAAATCCAAATATCAACCCTATGTTGAAAAGCTTTCACGATGTTTCTACATTATTTAGTCTAGAAAAATTTACTTAAGTAAATGGCCTTTTTAATTGAGAAAGCACTAGAAAAATTGAAAATACTTTTTATAAAAATAACATACAGTTTCCTACTCACATATTATTTTTCCAGTGGACTTGCCCTTTTAAAGGCCATTGCAATGGCCTTTAATCCCTAGATCCCATTATTTTAGCTATACATATCTGGGTTGTGATGATCCATATCATTAAGCAAAACATAGCTTCCCTGCAAAAATAAACTAAATTATAAATTCTGATTTATAAATGTCACCCAAATCAAGTTGCAATTCTCTGGAAAAATTGCATCTGTAGTTTTCCACATTAGTATCCATCTTAATTGACTGCTCAGCATTGTTTAGGAAGGGACCATTTTAATTTGGTTCAAATGAGATAGAAAGAGTAATACCAGTGCTTTGCCATCTGGATTCTGCATTTTGTTTTACGGAGTCTATAAAT
The DNA here is from genome assembly GCF_964194135.1 of Talpa europaea. Taxonomy (NCBI): domain Eukaryota; kingdom Metazoa; phylum Chordata; class Mammalia; order Eulipotyphla; family Talpidae; genus Talpa; species Talpa europaea. Next base: position 22,589,981 of record NC_140081.1, read on the forward strand.
GTTTGAATTATAGATTTCAACATGATATTAAAATATTTTTAAATGGTACTAAAATCAAAATACAGTCAGTCAAATATAATTAAAATTATAAGATCCTGCTGGATCTTATGCTGATCTATGAATGGATTTTTGGTTCAGAATTTAGAAATTTTTTTTGTAAGTGTGTATTGGTTATGAAGTTTTTAGAAGGAAGGAAAAGAGGGAGGGATGCCAGAGAAAAGCAAGACAGCATGACTGCATGTGTTGACCACAAACAAAAGCAATCAGCTATTCTAAAGCAAAATGGGTTTATTTAGAAACAAACAACAGAAGAGAGGGTAGGTTGAGGAGTACCTTCATGGTGAGACCTATGTGCATCTATCCAAGGGTAACAGCCCCCTAAATAATCACTGGAGGACCTCTTCTTTCAGTTCCACCAAAAAGGAAAACACATCCCTTCCTGAGGTAAAGGGAAAGCCAGTTGGGTGCTATAGTTTGCTGATTTGAATAAATGTGGGCACTTTCTAGCTTCTTGACCCTATTTAAATAGGGTTTAAGTATATTAATGTTGACATTTCCGACTTCTGATCTATATCTTTCTCTGGAAACATAGCTGATCAGCAATCAGGTGTATTCCAGATTCAGTGGCCTCTTGTGCCAGGAAGGACCAGGACCTGCGCTCAGTGCCAGGAAGGACCTTCCTGGGTGTCATGTCCTGTGTCAATAGGCACATTGCAGATTGGGAACCTATTGAGGTCGCATTGGAGTAACAAGGAGAGTAGAAGAGAGATCTCAGATGTTTCATAACCAAATTTGGTATCTTAGCAATGGCTTCGGCTGCGAGATCCTACATTACCTCAATAGGCATGTTGTTTCAACCAAGTTTTATAGACAAATACAGACATGATGTATGCATACAAAGATAGAATTTTACAATACCACAAGTCCAATTGTGTGATGGTACTAAATCAGAAGCAAAAACCAAAAAGGCAGTTGACTAAATAGATTAAAAGACCAAGGGCCATTTTCATGCACTTGCTGTAACCAACACACTTGTTCCTTAATTTTATGTAACTTTCTCTTTTATGAGCTTTCTCTTATCATACAAATAACTATTTAATCCCCAATCCTGTTTTTCTTGTGGGCCAATTCTTGGACCTCTCCGACTACTTTTAAATGATAAATTGGAGCAATGTTCCTTTGGACAAAATTAGTAGTTCATTTAAGTCCAGCATTAGAAATATCTGCAAGGTTATTTAATTTAGCTTCAAAAGAGTCAAATATAGAATGTCCTGGAATTACAATAGTAGCGAAGACAGCAGGTAAAAGCATAATATCCAGCAATTTCCAAACATAAAGCCTGTTTTTAATTTTGTCTTCTGGAAATGAAGAAGCCACATTGCTTTGACAGCATTCCCAAATCATGAACTACTCTGAGAGTATATCTACTTCCCATGCAAATGCTGACAGTTGTGTCCTTGGCTAGAGTACCCGTCTGCATGAGCTCATATAATTCAACTTTGTTGGACTCTAGTAGCCAAAGGCAAAGGTGCAGCTTCAATTACATCAAAGGGTGTCAATGTTGTATATTCAGCACAGTGTTTACCTTCCTTACCTTTCAATTACAAACCATCAGTGAACCTGAGATGTCAGCGTTACCCTAGGAGATTCTTGCAGATCGTCACAGGGGTCAGGAGGTGACCTGTCCGTGTCAAGCAGTCTTGAGGAACTTTGTCAGTAGCAGCAGGGAACAGAGTTGATGGTTAAGGTTATTATAATGTGAAAGACTTATATGGGGAGCAGTCAGCAAAAGATTTTCATAGGAGGTAAGGCAGCTAACTGAAATGTTGAATGATAAGAATTTAGGAGGACTTCTACTGCACAAATAGGATTAAGAGGGGATTCAAAACTATTTCTTCAGTGGCCTTAACCACAAGAACAGTGGCAGCAATAGCTCCAAGGCAAGGAGGGTATCCTTGTGCCACTGGGTCAACGTGTTGGGTGTAATGCCTATGGTTCAAAGGTGGTCTCCATGCTTTTGGGTGAGTAACCCAATGCAGCTCCTTCCATTCCATGTACATAAAGGGAATGGGGTAACTGATAATTGGATTTTCCAAAGACAGATTTCTTGTTAAAATCTACTTTAAAGCATTGAAGGCCTCTAACTTCTAAGGTATTGATTAATTCTGAGAAAAGCTTTAGAGGTACCTATTTAAATCTTGATTGGCACTATAAATTCTGACAATATCAGTAGGAAAATTTGCCCATAAAGAGGATGACATCTGATTCAATAGGAGCAATAGATTATTGTCTCCACAATCAAGTTTAGTACTATCAGATATAGGGCAAATAAGGGGTGTTAAAATTTCATTTAATTCACTTCATTATCTATCTTGATTGTTACTGTCAGCTTCTAGAATGATTCCCCCACCCCCACCCCTTTAGGCAAAAGAGATCCAGCATGATGTTTTTCTATGAAGTCCTGAGCTAACAAGTGAATAGGGGCTGAGAAACTAAGGAAAAAAGCTTGGGTATCTCTAAGGAACCTAATCATGAGGGAATAGATACAGAAACAGGACTTGTTTGTTTGTTTGTTTGTTTTCTTTCAGAAATTACCACTATTGAACAGTTATAATGCTTCCAGCTAGGTGCTGTTTATAACTGTGAAGTTAACATCAAAATGTCACTCCAGAATTAATAAATACAGAGAGACTTATTCCCAGTCTAGAGAGCTGTCTCTCCCAGCTGATTAAAAGGGAATAGTATGAAGGGGGAAAAGAAAAAAATATATATATAAAGTGTAGTTCTTGGAAACCCCAATATCAGGAATTAGAAGTACTTTGGAAAGGCTTGTTTGAAGACTGCATACTTTTGAAAATCTTAAATTTGTGGCAATCTCCTTTCTACCATCCTGACTTTTTATAGTAATGTAAAATCTAAGAAGTTTTGGGCTCTGTATAGAGACCTTCATTTGGTGCCGCTGAAAATGAAGGACCTTTGCAATCCTCCTTTTATGCATCATCTAAGTCTGAGAGAGCTGATATGCCAGATTTACTAGATCTGAAGTAGATAGGCCTAGTTTCACTTTCTATCAGATTACTTTTAACTAAAAAAGAAAGGTTTTGTCTTAGTCCATTATCAAGCACCCTCATCTTTTTAGCATCAAAGATAAAATCTGAATTTTCTTTGAAAACAATTTGATGTCCATTATAGTAACTATGAATAGAATCATCAAGATTTTGTGCACAAATTGAATTTTATTCCAGTCAACAGGCTAAGGAAAGGCCATGGAAAATAGCTTGTTGAATTCTGTCAATTTTTAGCATCTTTCCAAATGTTAAAGGTTTGTTTTATAAATCCTCAGGACTCCCTCAACAGGCTGGTTTCATCCAAACGTTCAGCTTGACCCTCACCAATTAGCATGGGAATCAACTGATACAATCAGGCTTATACGTTTGCATCATGATTTTGAATATTTCAGCAAATCTATGAAGGTCATCAGTCACTCGGAAACCCCTTAACTATGGCCAGCAATTTGGCCTCACCCAAAGAACATAAAGGACCTGGGGGTTGTCTGGAGCCTCAGAAGATTTAATTTTCAAAGGACAGATTTGAATGAGTTCAGAAGATGAAGGCTCAGAAGGAGCTGCTGCATAAGAATATGTAGGCTGAGGTGGTGCAAAGGAGGTAGGTGGTACAGGAAGGGAGGACAAAGATGGCACTAGACATGGGATCGGAGCATATAGTTTATTATTTCCATGTGTCCAGAGACAAGGAAGCATGGAGAGAGGAAGATGGTGGTAGAGGCTGGGTCTGGGCACATGGCTGTCCCCTGTGGCAGGCACAATGAAGTTGGAGGAGGAGAGAGAGAAGCCTCAGATGCTAGCCATTTTATTTTCCTTTGTTGACCTCAGTGAATTTTAAGATCTCCTTTTGCAAAGAGGCAATTTTAGGCTCTTGGTAATATTTGGAAGCCTCCATATACCAACTGAAATAGCTTTCCATTCATTTTTAGCAATTTCAGAGCAATTCTGTCCAATTCTGTTTTAAGAAAAGTAAGTTTGGGGAATTCAAAGGCTCCACATAATGACCACTGGAGTTCTAAATGACTTTTAGTTAATTCAGTCTGTTTAGTTACAAATGCACTTATGGAAGTTCCTTGATATTGAAACATTAAATAAGTCAGTGGTTTCCTGAAGGAGGAATATCCTGAGAACACTTGGGTAGCCATGATCCTATTTTTCTTTTTCTCATTATTTTAGGAATTCCCGGAATGGCCTGCTCCTTTTCTGGTGATCCCTAACTCTAGAAAAAAAAAAAAAAATTTGGCCAAGACTGAAACTTAAGTTTCTTACTATAATGATAATCTAAGCACTCATACACAAGTTCACTATCTTTAATGAAATAGCTAGTCTGCAGAAGTATCAGGCCACAGTAAAAACCAAGCACAAGGGCTGCTGTTGGTAGCCTTTTCTCCAACCAATGGGCTTTAATAAAATATTTATGTACACAGGTAAATTCCACAATCCCAGGTAGAGAATCCATCCCTAATGGATTGGATTAAGGCCAGCACCACTCTACTAATGTTACAGGGCAGAGAGAGGGGAACCCCAGAACCCTCAAACATGCCTGCTCAAAATAAATTCTGCCATCTGCCACATCAGGACAAAACATATAATACCTTTAATGGAAAGGAACTTTAATGCAATTAGTGAACAATACAGAAAAGAAAAAAATATAGTTTTTAAATCAAGCACCCAAAGTTACCCTCCCCTCATCGGTAAATGTTTAGCCAAACAGGATTGGCCCAAATCAAGACCCGAAAGCCTGCAACAAGTCTAAGGCACCTTCCGGCAAGGACCCATAGTAAAGGGTCAGAAGCAGTCAAAAATGTTTGGGGGGAAAAGAGCAAAATCAAATTTAAGATAAAAGCTGCCATTGTTAACCTTCCCACGGGTCTCTCACCCACATCTGTGTCAACCAGTCCAGGACAAAAAGGCAGTGTGGTTTCTTCACATGTCTCTCTGCTCCATGTGCCTCCTCCAGGCCTCCTTCTGGTTCTCCACCCTGCTTCCTTCCTTCCCAGACTCTTCTTCAGCTTCTGCTCTTCTCCCTGCTCAGCTCCACCCTCCCTTGGGTGAAACAGGGAACCTGGAAACTCCCCTTTTCCTGGGGACCATCCTGTTATACTAACAGCCACCCAAATTAAAACATTTGCCAAAAAAAATCAAGTTCACTGGAATAATCCAAACCTTTAAAGAAGCAACCATGTGCGATGAGTGGTACCCCCAGATAGGCTAGGACTTAAAATCTTAAATACATAAGTATGTATTTACGTGGCTATAAATTCTAGTGCAAATGGGACAGACTGAGGGTTTATATTCTAGAACTGAAAAATTGAATAAGGCCTGGGGCATTAAGGAGAGAAGAGGGCATCTTTCATGATGAGAGAACAACCTCTGTGACAACACCAGATGATCTAGATGTTATCCCTAATGTAAGAGGTTTCCATGCTTTAAAAACAGACAAACAGGGGCCTCACTGGTGATGTGGGGAGTTAATCACAGCACTGTGAAGATATCCTCAGCCTCTGCAGTATGAGTTCCATTCCCGGCTGGCCAGGGAGCTACCCACATGGCACAGCAGACCTCTCCTGCCTCGCCCGCTCCTCCCCTCAGCAGTGTATTTCAGTAGATCTGCTTGTTCTGCTCCCAACTCTGTCTCTAGTGAATCCTCTCACCCCTGCACCCCTGGCCTGTACCCCATTTCTTGTATGCATAAATAAATAAATCTTTAAAAAAAGCAACTTATTTCTGGGAATGACTCTGAATCTAGGTGATCTTCATTACTGAGGTAATGGTAACAGTTTCTCAGGGCTTCTGTTGACTTGAGCTCCACGTGCCAAGGTGTCATGTATTGCAAAAAGCCTGCCCTGGACATTTTCGGGTAGTCTAATTTTCAGTCAATCAGTAATCACCTAATCAGTAACAGAAAGGTAATCTGCCTCAGAGGCCCCTGCCATCCCCTAAAGGAAAGTGACCTTGTAATAACCAACCCACTTTTTTGTCTGTGTAGCTTCCTTATCCCTGCCTTCTGCCTATAAAGCTCTTTCATTTTGTAACAGTGTGATATCCATTCAAAGGGCTGGTTCCAGGCTCCCTGCTCCACCCAGAGAAGGGTGGGGCTGAGCAGGGAGGGGAAGCAGAAGGAGTTGAAGAAAGATGGAAGCGCGGAGTCAGGAGGAGGCATGTGGAGCAGAGGCATGTAAAGAAGATGCCGCACTTGCTTCTCAGCCTTGGACTTGTACCAGGGACTTGAAACATGGAGGGGACACTTGAAAGAGACAGACGTGGGTGAGAGACCATGGGGCAGCTGACAGTGGCAGCCTTTATTTTGACTTGTATTTTGATTTTGCTCTTTTCCTTCCAGACTTGCCTGGCCCCTTCTGCCCTTTCCTATGGGACCTCCCTCACGAGAAGGTGCCTTAGACTTGTGGCAAGATTTTGGGCCTCAGTGGTCCCACTTTGGGCCAACCCTGTTTGGCTGGACATTTACCCATGAGGGGATGGGTAAATTTGGGTGCTCCATTTTAACTAGATTCTTTCTCTTCTATTGCACACTGATAGTAATAAAGGTTTTTTCTATTGAAGGTTTTAGGCTCTAAGAGTATGTTTGTCTTTATGTGGTGGATGGCAGAATTCATTCAGAGCGTAGAGGTTTGGGGATCGCAGGGTGCCCCTCAGTCGGCCCACCAACAATTTCAGTCAATTTCTGGGAACTCTTTTCTATCTGCAAGTTGGATGGTGCCCAATTGGTGATTTGTTGATAAAGCCAATATGATTTTTAACACAGTATAATAACAAGCAAGGGTTTATCAACAATTGTCTGCCTACTTTCTTTTATCACTATCCTAAATGAGGGTATGCTTGAATTTTTTCTTGTAGCATAAAGAACCAGGCATATTATAATTATGGAAAGATATACTTTTGCTCGATAATTCTGGAAAGATATACTTCTGTGGTGTCGTTCTGATAAGACATTTGGGTTCAGATGAGTGGGGTCCTTGGGTTACCTCAGAGGAGAGTTTCAACAGAGTTCCCCTTTCAGCAGCAGTCAGAAAATTTACTAAGGAGATTATGATGTTTGATTATATCAGAAAGGGCAGTGTAGGGCAAATGGTTTTCAGGCTTATCTGCCCACCTGCCATTAGGATTGCCCTGCCTGATGGGGCACCTACATTTGTTACATTGTTATAAGTTGTGTTGTTTACTTCTGTGGGCCATGGCAGCAGTATTGAGATATTTGCAAAGAGAAGCAGAGGCAGGAGAAAGAACACCAGAGAAGCCCAGAGTGAAGACTTGTGGGGGGGGCTTTTTTGGCCTCCTGGCCCGCTGGCACCCCTGCCTGCCGTGTACTTGGCTGCTGCACTACATGTAAAATCTCAATAAAAGCCTCAGTACCCGTCTGCTGGATCATAGAACCTGCTCGGTGCCCATCCTGGCACTACAGGCAGGTTTATTAGAAAAAAAGGCATGGGAAAAGAAGACACTTGCTCAGATATAGAACTGCATTTAAAAGGGACAGGTTTGTTAAAAGAAAGGACTGCATAGACACAAGTCAGTCGTGGGTTGAGAGCTGCCCTTTGCCAGTGCAGAAATTGTACTGATGTAGTGTTCTTTTGGGGAGGGGTTCATTCCTTTGTGTAATTGTTATCATTAATCACTTCTAGGGTGTGCTTGGATTAATTTGTAATGACCAGTGATTCTCTAGAATGACCTTCAATCTCCATACTGCCACCTCTGTCCCTCCCTGTGGATTATTTCCTGTAGCAGGAATCAATTCCCAAGTGCCATCTCCTAGCCTCATGCAGGATTTTTCATTTCTGTAGCTGGTTTATTTATTTTTTAAGATTTATTTATGTATATAAGAACTGGGGTGTGGGCCAGAGGTGTGGGGGGTAAAAGGATTCACCAGAGACAGAGTGGGGAGCAGAACAGACAGATGTACTAAAACACACTGCTGAGGGGAGCAGCGGGTATGGCAGGAGAGGTCTGCTGCACTGTGTGGGTCAGCTCCCTGACGGATGATCTAACTCAAACTCATGCTGCAGTGGCTGGAGATAGCTTGATGGCGCTGTGTCTTTAACCCCTGCATCACCAGGGAGGCCCTTCTGTAGCTAGCTTGATGCCAATGTTAATTATTTCGACCCCCACCTCCTTTTTCTGGTCTCATGAAACCTCCACTCCAAATTTTCTACTCTAAGCCTCCAGCATTGTCAGTTTTGCATTTAAATTAGCTCTGACATTTTAGGCACATCAAATTTCTGATTTGGTCACTTTGTGGAAAATTTTGTTTCAAATGACAAGCAGGATCTTTCAAGATGTTTTTCTTTTGCAGTACTGTACTTTATAAGAAATATACATCACTCTTAATCCTGACCACAGTTCTACAAAACCCTGGGAATTTCCTGCTCAATTAGAGCAAGGGGAATATCATTTGTTAAGATATTTGGTCTCCAGGTCCTCAGTTCCTAAAATAGCTACAGATCCTTAAATGTGAAATGGGTGTCTTGTTATTCTTAACAAGCCCTATTCCACCACAGCTGGATTTATGTTAATGAGGCCACTTTTGGAAAGCATCTCAGAACTGTAACTGGTTGATGAGGAACCAACCCTGAATAGAGGGTTGTGATTTTCAGGCAAACAGGTGGACATGTGAGGAGAGGGGTGTGCAGGAGAGAGCATGGACGCTCCCTTTCCCTACACCTTGCCTATGACCTCTTCCTTCTGGTTGGTCCTGAGTTACATCTTTTTATAAAAAATCAGCAATCTATCAAATAAAATAATTCTCAGAGTTCTATAAGCCACTCTGGGAAATTAATAAAACCCTAGGAGGGAGTCATTGGCACCTCAAAGCTATAGCCTATTAGATAGAAGCACAGGTGAGAGCCTGGAATTACCCCTGGCATCTAAAGGGAGGAGGACACAGTTTTTCTTTAAAGATTTATTTTATTTATGCATACAAGTACTGGGGTACAGGCCAGAGGTGTGGGGGGTAAGAAGATTCACCAGAGACAGAGTGGGGAAGCAAAACAGCAGATCTACTGAAATACACTGCTGAGAGGAGCAGCGGGCGAGACAGGAGAGGTCTGCTGCACCATGTGGGTCACCTCCCTGTCCGGGGATCGAACTCGTGCTGCAGTGGCTTGCGGACAGCTTCATAGGTTGTGTCTTAACCCCTTGCGCCATCAGAGAGGTCCCAGGATGCAGGTTTTTTTTTTTAAGAGGCATGTATTTTATTCATTCATTCATTCATTTATTTGTTTGTTTATACAAGCAATAGATACAGTCAGAAGCGCGGGAGGGTGAGAGAATTCACCAGAGCCAGAGCGGGGAGCAGAGCAGGCAGAAGGACCGAAGTACACTGCTGAGGGGAGCAGCGGGCGGCAGGGGAAGTCTGCACGCTATGTGGGACCCTCCTCTGGTGGCTGGGGAGAACTGGGGATCGAACCGGCGCTGCAGAGGCCGCGCTTCGCAACCCAGTGCTCAACCGCTGCGCCACTGGGGAGGCCCCCCCAGGATGCAGTTTTGTAAGACTGCACCTTAATGTGTAGATTGTAACTATTACTGTGTAAGTAGTGGTAGAATTGGGTTTGGAGGAGGCAATTTCCCCTTTCCCTGTAGGCTCTTCTAAGCTGCCAAATAAATAAGCATCAGACAAATTGATAAAAGAAAAAGTCTAGGAGACATTTAATATTACCATGTGACCTGTTGTATAAATAGGAGGACCCAACAAAACTGAGTAACTTGCCATATGGCTTCAACTTCCATCTTAAATAGCTTGTTTTGATGTCCTATTTGTATACATGATTTTCAGAATGAAAGATGAGTTTTCATCATAATAAATCAATTAATCTTGCTTAAAATCTATTTTACATGTGAATATGGAATATTATCACAGTTACCAATGAGACATTAAAGCTTAGCATTCATTCAAGTTCTCAATTCTGAATTTATGTGAAATCTTTGTAGCCTGGATCCCAACTCATTTGAAATTTATTCATCTCTACAAATAAGTATTCACCCTTGTTTGTGCAATATGTTGGATAAACAGAAATAGAGAAATTGGGTAGAACTATGTTGTCATTTTTAAAAATGATTTATTTGTGTGTAAAAGAACTGGAGTGTAGGCAAGAGGTGCAGGGGGTAGTGGTGAGAGGATTCCCCAGAGACAGAGTGGGGAGCAGAACAGGAGGATCCACACTGCTAAGGGGAGCAGCAAGCAAGACAGAAGAGAGGTCCGCAGGGTCATATGTGGGTACTCCCTGGCCTGGGATCAAACTCAGGCCTTAGCCCTGATAGAGCTAAGATTTAACCCACAGGCCACCAGGGAGGCCCCTGTTGTCAGTTTTTCTTCAAATGATAACATATTGAGGAATACATTATTTGACTGAAGCAGATTTCCTGAGTGGTTCTGAGAAATCTTTTATCTATTAGTTGCCCCCACCTACTGGCATAAACTAATCTATCAAATTGAATTTTGAACATGGAACTTGGACTTAACAATGTTTTGTTGCCAACTCTACGTCTAAATACATTATATACTTGGACATACTGATGACTTTGGTGTGTGAAAAATGTAAAGCAATCTCTACCTGAGAAACAGAGACCTTTTAAGGTAGCAATTAATGAATTTCTCAGAGTCTGTGTAAAAAATCCTATTACAAGGCCACTCAAAACTTAACCGAAATGTCAACCTATATTCCAAAAGGCATAATTATGAGATAAATGCAAATTAAATTCAAATTCCAAATGTAATGGCAAACAAAAAATCTATTTAAAATTTTCTTGTATGAAAAGTAGGACTTTTTTGCTTGTTCTGTTTTGTTTTTTGTTTTGATATATGGTAACTTTGATAGCTGAATGAGTTTCGTCTGGATTATCTTATGGGTTTTCTTCCTGCTCTCTCCATATGCAAAACTTTCCAATTTTATTATCTGAGCTGCTTCTTCCCTTAATATTGAAGACATCTTTTATAAGAACCTCTCACAAGACTTTTCTGAGCAGAGATTATTGTTGAGCATAGTAAGGGAAGAGGCAGCTCGGATTTAAAAAAAATAGGACCCATATAATGTTATAAACCGAAGCTACTTCAATAAGAAATAAAAAATGATAACCTTTATCTAAGAAAAAAATAGAAAGAAAGAGAGCAAAACAAACGACTTAAAAAGATTTCTTTAGGAAACATTGCTGATGTGTTACATTCCTTTAAACCTGACATATTTTTTATCATATATCACATATCATACTCAGTCTTCTATCATATTTTTCCCAAATTTATCACAAAATTATAATTTCAAGTCTCAATTTGTTCTTCCCTAAAAAGGATAAGCTATTAACATTTTTAAATATAAAAATTCAAATTATATGCATTTACTTTAAACAGTGCATTTTTATTTAATACAAAAAGCTGCAACAATGGTGTAGTGGCCCATGTGATGTAAACAGACGAAAATATTAAATAGTGTAATCTTTTTCAAGTGCAACTCTGATATCCATTGCTAACTACCAGTTATATGTAGAGAATATTATCCTGTTCTGTGATTGTCTGTTGAATTGGGGGAGCAGAGGAGATATTAGGGAGAATCAATAGGTGCTACAGTGTGCTCTGCAGAGGAACTGACAACTTGGGCTTCATTTACTGAAGGGTGAAAAATTGACTGCAGGCTCAGAGGAGGATCTCAAGAGTAGTCTAAATTAGATACAAACCCCTTTTAATCCCTCAGATTATGATCAAACAGGTAGTATTGAGTAAATATTTATTGAGCACCTATTAGGGAAAGATCCCAGGTGGATACTTGGTTGACAAATTTGGTATCCAACCTTGAAAACCTAATAATGAATCTTATGATGGTGAAAGCTGTTCCATCATGCCAAGAGCTTGCATAGCTGAGCTCTAAAGACATATATCTGGCAGAGAAAGTAAATCAAGGCAAAAGGGACAAATATGTGTTAGAAAAAAGTCACTAAATTGGGGGGTGGGGAAGGATAAACTTGACTACTATATCACTCGTGGGTAGTTTTTCAAGGAAGTGAAATATTTCTAATTCTGATTTTCACTTTTCTTCTAAATCTCCGTCTTTGTGACACTTTGCTGCTAACCCAAGAGTCAGCTGTGGCCCCATCCCAGATCCACTCGATGAGACTCTGTGAAATGGACCTACCAGACTCCAATATTATCAGATGCTCGTGAGTGATTTTTTCTTTAAACAATTATTCCTTTGTTGTAAGATTTTTTATTTTATTTTGTGTAGAAGAATTGGGGTTTAGGCCAGAGGTGGGGGGCATTTTCAAGAATTCACCAGAGACAGTGGGAAGCAGAGCAGGCGAATCTACTGAAATACACTGCTGAGGGGAGCAGTGGGCGAGACAGGAGAGGTCTGCTGTGCCATGTGGGTTAGCTTCCTGGCTGGGGATCGAACTCAAGCAGCCATTTTGGTGGGCCATTGTGGTGGTAGTGCTGAGACTTAACCACTAAGCCACCAGGAATGCCCACCTATGAATGATTTTATTAGAAAGTTTGGAAGCATTGCTATAGCTGATGCCTATAATACCGTCATTAGAGTTTATCTCCTTGGTAGAACAGCAGATGGTCCAAGGCTGAAAAGCAAGAACAGAGTTAGCTGATGAACAACTACAGACACTCCCCAGTGTGTCAAGGAGAGCAACCTCCCTGGTCTAATTCCATAAAATAGAGATTAGTTCTGTTTTACCAAGATGGACTGTGATGTTTTTAGGAAATTTTCTAATATTGTGTGCATTATCTTTAAAATAGAGTTTGTGGAGTGTTTTTATTGGTTTTAGTGTACACCTGGAATTACTGAGCATTTGCGACTGCTAATCGAAAGTATATATCACTGGACCCTTTTCACAGTCTATATTCAGAAAAGTCAAAAGCACCTTTGGACTATCTTTGTTCCTGATCAAAACCAGTTGGTTTGTTAATTAGTGTAATGGAAAGAGTGATTTTAATTGCTGACCTGAGTGGTTTCGATATATGTGAATTGGCCTTTGCATGAATTTTTGCCTCTGCATGAGTTGGTATAAAAGATCCAGAGAAGCCTGGAACTTGTAGCTTTTAGACTGGTTCCCCGTCTATGATTATGTTTGGTTCTTGTGTCCCCTTCTGTGGAATTTTGAATACCATCATGTATGTTTTACATAGAAATTTGCAGCCAACTGTTTACTGAATTACCCCAAAGGACAAAATCAGCCTATATTGTCATAAATGTGGTATGTATAGCAGGATACTATGATTTTTACTGTACCATTTGGTATTGAAGTCTCAAGGGGAGGAGAGCTAGTGAACTTTTTCTAACTCTAACTGTTGGAAGTTACCAATATCTACGAAAACAATTTGATAATCAGGTATAAGCAAATGTCCTTTGCTCAGTTTATAGTTGCCTCAAGGAGATTGAGTTAAAAGCTAATTGTAAGAGGAATGAGACAATTAATTGGTGGCATATTCCTTTAATGAAGTTTTATTCAGCAATGTAAAAATATTGCTATCTGTATTATTAAATACAGACACAAGTTAAGCAGTAAAGACATTTTATTCAGTATAACTATTGCCAGGCTTGCAATATTACAAGAGGAGAGAATTCATTAAAGGAAAGGCACCAGGGACAAAAAGGGGGTAGGTGGTTCATGGCAATCTGAGTTTGCTAATTGGTGATTTTTTGGAGAAGGAACAAAGTTCTCATACCTTTACGAAAGGAGGAGTGGTGTAGGTTTTGGAGCAAAACATCCATTAAGTTAGGGCCTTACCATCCCATGGGGCCTGAGATCAAGAACAAGAGTTCCCGAATGTGTGTGTATTTCAAAGATATGGTTTTCATGTCTTTGAGTCAGTTTAAGGTGCTGAAAGATTTATATATCAAAGGGTCAGTGGAAGGATTTATAATTGCAAGCTTTCTAAAGTAACTACACTAAGAGGGGTTTTAAAGACCTATCTACCTGTCACCAGGTTTTAGCTGGAACAAACAGAAAATTCTCTCTTGCTTTCTCAGGCCGCCATTTTTAAGTCATCCCAGAGACATGGCCTTAAGCTCTCAGAAACCATCCTAGAGTTGGATGAAGTCTCTAAGCTCAGGGGATTGCATGCATTGCTATGTGCCGTGGTGGGGGGCCAGTTTGCAATCCTCCATGAGTGAATCTCAAAACCATGTTGATTTGTTCATTTCATATTATGGATTTTATTGTATATCTGGTTTTACTAGATTTAAAATAAGACTAGTCATGAGGAAAATTTCAATCACATTTTTTTAAGATTTATTTATGCATACAAGAGCTGGGGTACAGGCCAGAGGTGTGGGGGGGTGGTGAGAGGATTCACCAGAGACAGAGTGGGGAACACAACAGGCAGATTGACTGAAATACACTGCTGAGGGGAGCAGCAGGCGAGTCAGGAGAGGTCTGCTGCACTATGTGGATTGCTCCCTGGCCGGCGTGGGGGATTGAACTTGTCCTGCAGAGGCTGCGGACAGCTTCATAGGTTGCGTTTTAACCCCTTGTGCCACCAGGGAGGCCCCTCAATCACATTCTTGAATCAAGCTGCCACCTTCTCACTTTTCTGTTCCTGATTTCCCTTTGGAAGCCCCCAGGGACTTTATTTCCCCATCTGCATGGGAATATATTACTACAGGCAACATCATTCACATAGATTAGGAAATGAAGCACTGCCGCTGGATATTTGCAATGACAGATGGCATATCCTTATATAACCTCTCTGCAGCTGACTCAGAATAGAAAAGTGATTTGGCTAAAGTCACATATATAGCTAATCGTAGTGCATGGCTTGAAGCTATAACTCTAGTTGCTTACAATGTAATGTGGCATAAAATTTCCATACATATTTGGATATTGGGTCAATATCCCTTCAGTCTCTCATACCAACTCAGTTTATTTATGAGAAAAAAATAACTTATTACTCCCATTTTTCAAGTAAATGAAAATTCAGATAAGAAAATTCTTACACGTTTTACATGGTTTTATTTTTGCTTTCAATTCTGAAATACTCAATGTATGAAATCTTGATTTAATGTATATCTGTTCCATGCTTTTAACATGTTAGCTAACTTTTTAAGATTTAGCTTTTAGTTTTACTATAATTTTCCCTTATAATATACATTTATTTGAGCTTTAGAATTCTGAGATTCCCTCCTTCAATATCCCTCAGTATTTAAGATAGATTCCCATAGCCTCAGCCTGGATCAGAGTGAACTGAATATTGATGTTAATCACGTGAGCTTTCTGAGGCCTCAATCTGAAGGTCAGTTTGAGGTGCACACCACCTGGTCCAACATGGAATGTCCACAAGCGGTATATTTGGTGAGAGAAATCATAGTGAGATTATGCTTGAGAGAAAATGTGTCTTCTCTTGCTTTGATTTCCAGGTTCCCATAAATTCGCAAGTCATTCAGATATGATTCTTTTTGAAATGTGAAGTATATGAAATAGTATATAACATGTACACCATTCAAAACTTCTCTTGAATCTGTGCTTGTTTATACTGCTTTTTCTTAAGCAACCCAACATATTTGGATTCAATAATCACTTTTATGTTTTTAAAGATTTTTATTTATTATAGAAGACTGAGGTGCAGGCCAGAGGTGTGGGGTATGAGAGGATTCATCAGAGACAGAGTAGGGAGCAGAATAGGCAGAATGACTGAAATACATTGCTGAGGGGAGCAGGGGGCGAGACAGGAGAAGTCTGCCTCGCCATGTGGGTTTCTCCCTGGCCGGCCAGGGATGGAACTCATGCTGCAGAGGCTGCAGATTGCTTCATAGTGTGGTGCTTAACCCCTTGCACCACCAAGGAGGCCCTGAATCTTGAATTTATTTCAATGACTGCTCTCATCTTTGTTTTACAGTCTCCTTCCTTACAGGGAAGGAGTAGGTATCAGAGAAGGGAGATGGCACCAACTCCAAATCCCACATGTTCTTGCCTCAGTGAAAATACTTAACTGAGAAACCCAGAAATCCATTTTTAAATTACTTATTATTTATTTATTTTAAAGATTTATTTTCATTTATTTATGCATACAAGAACTGGGGTACAGGCCAGATGTGCAGGGGGACGTGAGCAGACCCACTGAACAGGGAGCAGAACAGGCAGATTAAGGAGCAGAACAGGCAGACCCACTGAAATACACTGCTGAGGGGAGCAGCGCACCAGACAGGGGAGGTTCTGTGCCATGTGGGTAGCTCCCTGGCAGATGATGTAACCCATGCCCAGTGGCCAGCAATAGCCTGATAACGCTAAAACGACAACTCCTGCGCCACCAGAGAACCCCAGAAATCCATTTTAAAGAAAGGAAGGGGTCAAGGAGCTGAGAGAATGAAATACTTTAATCCCAAGTGTGCAGTAGCCTCCAGCAGAACACCAAGCCCTTACATTGGCTACAGGCCCATGAATGGATTAGGTTCAAGAGCTTGGATGCTTTGCATAAAACACCTTTCAGGGAAGCACAAGAAATGAAGTCAATTTCCCTCCTTTCACCTAATTACCAGTGGGAAAATAGTTTTAGTGAAAACATGACAGCTATAGATTGTGTGGTTTATTGGACATGCAAACAATCATCAAGAGCCTTCCTTGAGAAAAATCCAAGAATATGTTGGGAAATATTAATTTAAATTAATTGTGATATATCTTTGCAAGAGACTGGGAAGCAACAACTGTATTGTACTATGAGAAGAAAATGTGTGATTTATATGTATGAATGTAAGTAGCTGAGCTCTTGAAGCAGGTCCCAATCTCCCTGTAGGAAACTGAAGATCCTTTAACAAATTTCAAAAAGAGTGGAACATCCACCTATATTCTATACAGTATTTGATCACAATAACTCTTGTGTGCTCAGCCATTTCAAACTAGATTCTAATTTGTCCCCCTATACATCACTTTGTGGTAGAATTACCGAATAGGAAAAGCTAACAATCCTTTCAAATATCTTTCAAGACTACATACACCCTGACACCTGTGGTCTTCAGCTAGTTGAGCATCACTCCATTATCAAGGATGGCATCATTAAGTGAGTGCATAGACTAGGGATGTAGAGCAAAGGTGCTGATCAGCTGACAAGCTACCGACTTTGGTGTCTTCAGCAGTCCACAGCAAGGGGAACTTGTGGACCTATTGAATTTCACTAGATTAAACAAATCAGGAGGATTTTTATCCATCTTGAAAAATAATTTTATATGATTTACCAGAAATGAGCAAAGATGTACCAAAAATATGAGTATACTGCTGGCAAAATTAACTTTGATGGAATTAGTTTCTCTTTTTTAAGTCTGTTTCTGTGGCAAAGCATGGTTTGTTTTTTGTTTGTTTGTTTTTTGGGTTTTTTTAAATATTTATTTATTTATTTATACAAGCACTGGGTATAGTCAGAAGCGCGGGAGGGTGAGAGAATTCATCAGAGCCAGAGCTGGGAACAGAACAGGCAGACTGACGAAATACACTGCTGAGGGGAGCAATGGGCGTGGCAGGAGAGGTCTGTCTTGCCATGTGGGACCCTCGCCGGTGGCCCGGGATCTAATCGGCACTGCAGAGGCTGCAGGCAGCTTCGCAGCCCAGCGCTCAACTGCTGCACCACTAGGGGAGGCTCATGTTTTTTGTTTTTGTTTTTGTTTTGTTTTTTAAGAGAAGAACTGGGGTGTAGGCCAGAGGTGTGGGGGCAGGGAAGGTGAGAGGATTCCCCAGAGACAGAGCAGAACAGGTAGATCCACTTAAATACACTACTGAGGGGAGCAGCAGGGGAGACTGGAGAGGTCTGCTGCACCATATGTGGGTTAGCTACCTGGCCGGGGATTGAACTCAGGCCTCAGCAGTGACAGCTCTGAGACTTAACCCCTAGGCCACCAGGGAGGCCCAACATAGTTTATTTGAAGTGAAAGGGTGCATATCCTAAAAGTTATGCTAAATAATTTATTGATTTCTCTATTTGATAAACAAGCATTTTTAGTGTATGAGTTCTTTGTTGATCTTGGATATTAGCCCTGGTAGAATATTTATGTTTATTTTTAATCTATGTCTTTCTATTTAAAGTTTGTTTTTAGGCAGCATGAAGTTAGGCCATACTGTTTTTATCTATTCTGATAATCCCTGCCTTGTATTTGGAGTGTCTAGACAAATTATTTAATGTAATAAATATTTAATGTTAATATTAATATCATGTTTTAAGCTTCCATCTTACTATTGTTCCATATTTAGTAATTTATTTCCTCTTTTTCTCCTTTATTTTGGATTTATAGAATTATTTTTATGATTTCATTTTATCTCCACTGTTACTTCATTAGCTATACTACTTCATTTTATTTTTATCAGCTGCCATGGGATTCAAAATTTATTTTTACTTATATTACAAACACTGTAATTTATTTTTATGATTTTTCCCCTATAATCATTCAATTATCTTTCATATAGAATCATAT
Source organism: Talpa europaea (assembly GCF_964194135.1). Lineage (NCBI taxonomy): Eukaryota > Metazoa > Chordata > Mammalia > Eulipotyphla > Talpidae > Talpa > Talpa europaea. Next base: position 22,608,453 of record NC_140081.1, read on the forward strand.
TCAAATAGAAAGCAATCTTTTATATATTCACATATTCCATTTCTGATATTCTCCTTGACTCTGTAGATTCAGACTACCATCTGTCATTATTGTTTTCCTTCTGAAGAACCACTTCTAGTAATTCTCATAGTAGTCTAGTGATAGTGAATGTTGGTATCATGATAATGAATTCTCTCAGCTTTACCTCGTGTAAAAATATTATTTTGTTTCTGTTTCAAAAGGCATTTTTAATGGATAAAGAATCCTATATTATCTTTTCAAAACTTCAGTATTATTGAGATTGTTTCCATGTCTTCTGACTTGCTTGTAGAGTTGGTGAAAAGTGTGGTCTCATTCTTAACTTTGTTCTCAATACATGAGGTGCTTTTCTCCTCTGCTCATAGATTTTTTTTTGTTTTCACTAACATAGCAATGTTATTATAATGTGTTTTCAATTGAGTGAGTGAGAGTATGTATGTGTGTTAGACTTACTGTGTTTGAAGTTGGTTTTCGTGGAAATGTGGGTATGTTGTTTTCATTAAATTTCAAAAATTTCTACATTATTTCTACAAATACCTGTCATCATCTGGGACACCAGTTTCTGGGGCATTGGTAATATGATTTATTTTTTAAGTCTTTTTTCCTCTCTATTTCATTCTGAAGTGTTGTAATTGCTATGCCTTAAAGCACTGCATTTCTACAATACCTAAAATGCAGTTAGACCCAGATTTTTCTTTTTTTGCTTTTCAGATATTGAAGTATTATCACTAAAAAGTTTATTTTTTTAAGATTTATGTATTTATTTATTTATACAAGCACTGGGTACAGTCAGAAGCACGGGAGGGTGAGAGAATTCACCAGAGCCAGAGCGGGGAGCAGAACAGGCAGAAGGACCGAAGTACACTGCTGAGGGGAGCAGCGGACAGCAGGAGAGGTCTGTGCGCCATGTGGGGCCCTCGCCAGTGGTCGAGGATCGAACCAGCGCTGTAGAGGCTGCGAGCAGCTTCGCAGCCCAGCACTCAACCGCTGCGCCACCGGGGAGGTCCACTAAAAAGTTCATTATGACTCATATGAATCTTCCATTTCTCCCAGGTCCAGTTTTTCTTATATTCTTGATTATATTGAACACAATTATAGTAGCAATTTTAGTGTCCTTGTTGGGCCATTCCAATACCTCCATCATTCCTGGGTCTGTTTCTATTGAATGATTATTTCTTCTGTTTGTGAGTCATATTTTCCTGCTTCTTTCCTGGAAAGTTTTGATTGGACATTAGTCTTTGTATAATTTTACATTCCCATATTCTGGATATTGATATCATTCTTTAAGGAACATTATACTGTGTTCTAATGTGCAGAAATTTGGGGTCAACTTTGTCTTTTCATGGCCTGATATTTAGCTTCATTAAGGCAAGTTCAGGAAAATTCTTTGTTTGAGGGTTATTTAGTGTTACAGTTAAAGTGATAATTTTCTGAAGGCTCCACCCAATGTTCCCTGTATTATAAGGTCTCTACAACTGCTGATGGGAATGGAAAATGTCTCTAGCCTTCTGTGAGCTCTGTGAGTTGTTGTTGTTGTTGTTATTGTTGTTGTTTTGGCTTACAACTTTCCAGTGGACCTTTCCTCTTGGCTGTGGAGATTCTTTTCCTGTATATACAGAGAGTACTCAGTAGAGATCCAAGGGGAACTCGCTACAAAGTTCCAAAGATGAGTTAACTATAACAGAGCAGAACTCCTTTCCCTGCTTCCTCTTCTTTAATGCTCTGTCACTGCAAGTCTAGCTTATCCAGCTTCTCTGAACTTAGATTTTTGTCTCCATAATTCCGTAAGATCATCAGGGCCTGTTTCTTCTCCTTTCTTGTATTTCTAACTACCTAGAAACTACCTAAAAGCTAGCTAGAACAGTCATAGACTTGAACTTACTTGTGTTCCCTTCTCTTGTGACTGAACACAATTGCTTGATGTGTTTTTAGCTTCCTAGTTGCTTGACCTGGCCTGGTAATTTCAATAGTAATTAACCCTTTTATCAGGTAATTTAAGTTGCAGTGTTTCCCGTATTATGTTATAATCTAAGATTATTTCATTCTCTTATTTGTTGTGTGACCTTGAAAAAATTGCTGAAATTGAACAATCCACTTGTGGGACTAGCAATGTGAGGAACAGGGAATTCATCCTTATCACATAGTATAGAAAGTACCTTAAGGAGTATTGGAATTTCAGTGTAGACACAGATAATACATAAAGATAAATATTTTACCATTAAGTATTATCAAGTGATGTACAGAATAATTCATCTAATTATATAAACCCATCTGACATATTTCTTTATGCATACTAGAACTGGGGTATAGGCACAGGTGGGAGGTGAGAGGATTCACCAGAAACAGAGTGGGGAGCAGAACAAGCAGACTGAAATACACTGCTGAGGGGAGCAGTTGGCAAGACAGGAGAGGTTTGCTGTGCCATGTATGTCACCTCCCTGGCTGGGGATCAAACTTGTGCTGCAGTGGCTGCCTATAGCTTCATAGTGCTGAGACTTAACCTCTTGCGCCACCAGGGACACCCCCATCTGCCATATTTCAATACAACCTAGAAGAATTTATTTACTTGCAAGATATGAAAACTTACATGTCATGCAATGATTGCTTCTATTCAAAAACAAAATTAATTTTAGTTCAGTAAGTATTCTGTGTCTGCCACATATAGGTAACTATGTTAAGTACTTTGGGCCATGGAAAGTTGAATAATATGATTCTTGGCCTACAGGGAAAAAAAATTATATGAGGCAGATCATGATTAGTTCCATAAGAGAAATATTACTCTCTGATGGACAATCCAAAGAGGCAGAAATGTTATCTAGTTTGATCATGAGAAAAGGCTCTATGAAAGAAGCATTTGATCTGTGCTTTGTTAAACACAGATGAACAGAGGAGCGGCCTACATGTGGATGAAGCAGCACAAAGACACACAGGCAGGATTTAAGGTCAATTAGACAGTGGCTTGGGCAAACACAAAGTAACATGAAAGGTAAGCAGCAAAAAGCATGATTGTATACAATATAAGGCCTTTAAGTATCATGATAAAGCACTGGGAATCAATTTTTTAAAAATGAGTGGACAAACTTTAAAGCTTTTTTTTTTTTTTAAAGATTTATTTATTTATTTGTACAAGCACTGGGTACAGTCAGAAGCGCGGGAGGGTGAGAGAATTCACCAGAGCCAGAGCGGGGAGCAGAGCAGGCAGGCTGACGAAGAAATACACTGCTGAGGGGAGCAGCAAGCCAGGCAGGAGAGGTCTGTTGCACCACGCGGGACCCTCGCTGGTGGCCGGGGATCAAACCTGTGCTGCAGAGGCTGTGGGGCAGCTTCGCAGCCCAGCGCTCAACCGCTGCACCACCGGGGAGGCCCAAACTTTAAAGCTTTGGATCAGGATTATGAAATGGCCAGAACTGTAATTTTACCATATTATCTTTTGCTTTTGTATATTATATCCTAGGACTTAATTTTACAACTGGAAGTCTGTACCTTTTGACATAATCTTTGAGTACTGAACATCATCTCAACAGTGTTGTGGATTGTTACTACTCAAGATGTTAATGAGTAAGTGAGAGGTGATGAGATTCTGAACCAGGTTTCTAATGATAGGAATGGAAAAGAGGGAATAATGTGACCTTTGAAGGTAGACTTACTAATATTGGGTCACTGATTAGATGGTGGCAAGGGGTTTATGTAACAACTTAATCCAAAACTTGGTAATTTAAAACAATAAATTTTTGTCTCTTACATTTCCTGAGGTTCAGGCATTTGAGAGTGATTTGGCTTGGGATACCTCATGAGGTTATGGACAGATAGGGACAGATATGGGCCAAGGGTGAAGTTATCTGAAGACTTCGATTGGACAACACACCCCCAAGGCCTACTTAACATAGCTGGCTATAAGCAATAGTCTTAAGGTTCTCTCCAGACAGATCTCTCCATAGGACTATTTGAGTATCCCCTTTGAGGAAAATGGTGTAGCTAGTGTTCTAAAGGGAATAATCAGAGTTCAAGGTAAAAAAATGCAACATTTTTTATAATCTAGCTGCAGAAGTCTCATGATATCACTTCTACAGAATCCTATTGATCTGATAGCTGAGTCCTGATTCAAAGTGGGAAGGTGGTATTCAAGGGTTTGGATACCAGGAGAAGAGGATCACTAGATCACTAGGGCACATTTTTTTTTAAGATTTATTTATTTTTATACAAGAGCTGGGGTACAAGCCAGAGGCACAGGAGGGTTAGAGGATTCAACAGAGACAGAGCGGGGAGCAGAACAGGCAGGCAACAGAAATACACTACTGAGGGGAGCAGTGGGCACTACAGGAGAGGTCTGCCACAACATGTGGGATTCTCGCCAGTCGGCAGGGATCAAACTAGCACTGCAGAGGCTGCAGATACCTTCACAGCGGGGCGCTCAACCCGCTGCGCCAGCAGGGAGGCCCAGGGCACATCTTGATGACTAACTTTCAAAGGGTAATTTTCTTTGTGGGGAAGGAATCCTCTTCCTTCCATGATCCAAGCCCAGTGCCTAACTCATGAATGTGACTTTGAACTTTTGAGTTTGTACAATTGAGAGAACTTTAGTTCCATATTTTATAGAAATTGGGATGAAGAAGCTAAAGAGGAAATTTATATAACTTTCATTTATTTTACATATTTTCTTTGCGGAGTGTAATAAAGAGAAGAATGAATTTATTATAACCCCTCAAATAATAAAGGTTAATTGAAAGAGACAAAATTCAACATATACTCTTCTACATTCAGTTCCTTCCAAATATATGAATTGAATTGTGAAAAAGAAGTGTCATGAGTCATCGCTTCCTTTAAGATGAAATCTTATACATTGCAGTAGATGGCTAAAATATTTAAGATAATTGGAAATTTTCAGAAGAACTTTTCAATAAGTATAGTCTTGTAGATATAAAGGAGTAAAGTAGATATGCTTTCACTTGCTGTCCTATATAAATGCTGGCAAATTCCAAAAGAAGTCGTAATAGATTTGCAGTTTATGTAGATACAGTTTTCTCTGTCATAAATCCAAATCCCTAATCTCTGACATCATTTTATAATAATAGTAGTAGTATGAGTCCTATGTTTAATCACATAGACCCCAATCCATTTGATAACACTCAGCCTCAGGGCTATCTTTGGTCCTGCTGAATCCCTATTGGTGTTGTTCTTATACTCTGGATTCAATGTTTAATGATTCCTTTGATTGCTTATTCAAACTGCACATGCCACCCAAATGGAGATTTTTAAATGCAAGTGTGAGTGTGCATGTGCAGTAGGATATATTACCTCTCCTTTGATTGAAAAGTCTCTTGCATTTGTGTGTAGCAGGATGTAAATAATCTGGTTATCATTACATTTTTGAGAATTGTAAGATAGTTTGCCCCAAACACCTGACCAACAACAATAAAATAAAACTGCCAGGGCCTCCCTAGTGGTGCAGGCGTTTAAGCGCAGCGCTGTGAAGCTGTCCGCAGCCTCTGCAGTGCTGGTTCGATCCCTGCTGGCCACAAAGCAACCCACATGGCGGGGCAGACCTCTCCTGTCTCACCCGCTGCTCCCCTCAGCAGTGTGTTGCGTCAGTCTGCCTGTTCTGTTCCCCGCTCTGTCTCTGGTGAATCCTCTCACCCTCCCCCACATCTGGCCTGTACCCTGGTTCTTGTATAAATAAATAAATCTTAAAAAAAATAAAACTGCCTTAGAATCTAATTTTCTACCACTCACCATCCTGGATTAAATGACATTAATGATTGATTTTACCATTTGTCTATGAAGGGAGTTTCTTTTGTATGTAATAAACCAAAATATATCTTTTAGAAGGTCTGATTTCCACATTTTACTGTAATTTGAATAGAAAAATATTTGTTGGGAGATTCATTTTTAGCACAGAATTTACTTCATTTATTTTTCCAATGATTAGAACAACAATGTTTGCTACCTGCCCAGTCTGTCACTGGCTGCTGAGGGAAACTTTAGGTGACACCAATGTGTCTTCTAAACACAGGGGAGCTGACCAAGGCTACAACTAATTGGTGAAGCATCCAGAAAAGGCCTAACACAAGGCCATTCCACATGAGAAGAGAAGATAAAAATGTTGCTACAAGTGTTAACCAGGGATTTGGGTTTTGTTTTATTTTTGGAACAAAAACAAAATTGTATTTAAATACCTGATTGTATTAAATACCTGATTTAAATATATATATATATATATATATATGTCTCTTTTAGAAGAACATTTTACTAAAACTCACTTTGGAACCATGGAATTGAGAAAGAAGGGTTCCTACTATCAGCATACAATAGATATTAGTGATAAGAAAAGATTCAAGGTATTAAAAAAAAAGAATTCTGGGCCTCTGTGGTGGTGCAAGGGGTTAAGTCTCAGCACTATGAAGCTATTGGCAGCCACTGCAGCACCAGTTCCATCCCCAGCCTGGGAGCTACCCACATGGCACAGCAGACCTCTCCTGTCTCGCCTGCTGCTCCCCTCAGCAGTGTATTTCAGTCAATCTGCCTGTTCTCCCTACTCTGTCTCTAGTGAATCCTCTCACCACCCCCTCCCCGCACCTCTAGCCTACACCCCAGCTGTTGTATGCATAAATCAATAAAATAAATATATTTAAAAAAAAGAACTCAAGGTGCATAAAAATTAGCCAGTCAAAACGTGGGACTTTCCATGTGTAATACTGTACTACTTCTAGAGATAGTCAGAGCCTGGATAGCATCATTTCCAATGTGCTTCTCAAGCAGTTGGGTTGCACTAAGGATTCCATCTGGGACTCCTGAGCTCCATTTGCATCTTTCCAAAATCTTTGTGGCTCAGAGAGGCAAGTGAGGGCCACAAGCTGGGAAAAGTGATCTAGCTCTCATCCTTTTGATTATTGCTATTATCATGACAGCTATGACATCAAAGGAGTCAGATTTAAAATCAGTTTCCTTGTAGATTGTGCTTCTTTTATCTTGATTATGAAACCCTTTCCTACTTGAAGTCTCAAATATATGTCCAATATTTCTTTAGATTTTTTAAATTCATGTTTTAATCCCCTTGGAACTGCTTAATGCTTTTTCATTGTAATGATTTGAATGGAATTACTTCATTTGGATCATTAATTTCATATTGATAAGTAAGTTCACTGATTAATGATTTTGTCATATGACAGATCCCATTTATTTCTGTGTATCTTTCTGTCTTTTGTATTCTTTTTTGTCTGCTTTTCTATCCCTTTACCAAAACCTTATTTTCTTAACCATATGAATATTTGTAATTTATGATAATGGAAATCACAAATCTCTGCCATTGCTCTTTTTCCTTCCAAAACTGTCTTCATGTTCATTGTTTGCTTTTTCAAACAATTTTACAAACATGCTTTTACATTTCATGGAAAAAGGAAACTAGAAAGACTTATTGGATTGTCTTAAAATTACAGATTGAGGAACAGCTGATATCTTCGTAATAATGGTATCCTCTCAGGCCTCCCCTGTGGTGCAGCGCTGTGAAACTGTACGCAGCCTCTGCAGTGTGGGTTCGATTCCTGGCCAGCCAGGCAGATTCCCACATGGCAAGGCAGACCTCTCCTGTCTCGCCCGCTGCTCCCCTCAGCAGTGTACTTTGGTCCTTCTACCTGTTCTGCTTCCCTGCTCTGTCTCTGGTGAATTCTCTCATCCTCCTCCACCTCTGGCCTGTACCCCAGTGCTTGTATAAATAAATAAATCTTAAAAATAAAACAATGGTAGGGCCTCCCCTGGTGGCGCAGCGGTTGAGCGCTGGGCTGCGAGGCTGCCCGCAGCCTCTGCAGTGCCGGTTTGTTTCCGGGCTGCCGGCGAGGGTCCCACAAAAATAAATAAATAAATAAATAAATAAATAAAATAATGGTATCTTCTCATTCTCTGTCTATATATATATATATATATATTTTAAGATTTATTTTTATATATTTATGCATTCAAAAACTGGGGTGTAGGCCATAGGTGCGGGGTCGGGGCTGTGAGAGGATTCACCAGAGAGAGTGGGGACCAGAACAGGCGGATCTACTGAAATACACTGCTGAGGGGAGCAGCAGGCAAGACAAGAGAGGTCTGCTGTGCCATGTGGGTTAGCTCCTTGGTCGGGGATCAAACTCATGCCTCAGTGGCCAGCAATACCGTGATAGAGCTGAGACTCTAACCCCTGCGCCACCAGGGAGGCCCCAGTATCTTCTCATTCTAAAATATGATATATAATTAAATGTATTAAACTCTTCTTGGGTCCTTAAAAATATTTGGTAATTTTATCCATTCATTTTTATGCACATTTCTTAGAGTTATATGTACCTTTTCTATTCTGATGTTGGGAGTTGAATCTGTCCTTCAGCCTTATCATTAATAACTTTTATTTGTTTTTCTCTCCTCTATGAGATTCCTTTGAATGTCACTAAAGTAGTTTATAACTTGTGGGAAGGGAGTAGGAGTGCTATTCATCAGCAACCCGATACTCAAATATCTTCTGTCATTGGATGGAAACCTTGAACTTGAAGAAAAGATTCATGTCTCTGACAGTCTGCTCAGGAGGCATCAGATTTCAGTGTTTTCATAGGTGCTGTGGGGTTTTTTTGCCCTTGGGTTTTTAATTGACTCAAACAAGACAAGCCTCAGTAGAAACAAGGGAACCTCACACTAATCTCACCCTGACCAACATCTGCTTAACTTTTAACCAAGCAGTCTCTGCTAAAACAAGGTTTAAATGACCAAAGAAGAACTCTGTTTAGCTCTAGTTAATGTCTATATCAAAACAAGCTGAGCTTTCCAAATGTTTCAACTTTCCAAGCATTTGTTCATAGAGGAGAGGTAAGGCAATGGAGAGAGGGGTGGGGGGAGAGAGGAGGTTTCCTGTTGGATATATATGCTGATATTTTTATGCAACAGCAGGAAGAGTCATGAAGGATAAAGGCTACCATTCAATAGTATGTGTGTTTCGTACTATGCATGGATAAGTAATGCTGTTTTAGAAGTACTGAATTTAGTCCTCCTTAATGTAATTTTTTTTCAATTTGAAAGCAGTTACTGATTATAAGCTGACCAGATTACAACAATCATGATAGATACCTTAGTTCATCCTTTTAATAAGCCTGTTGATCTGTTTTTCCTTGTTGCAGTATCTCCTCCACCTTCTACAAAATGGATGGTTTTCTTCATTCCACCTTGTGGAGAAGATAATTTGAAGGGCCATTGGAAACTATTTATCTCTTTGAAGTGTTTTCTAGCACTGTAGATTTCATGAATCAGATCCTCCCATATTTACCAAGAGATCTAGCAATCAGTGTATTACCTGTTAGGGCAATTAGCTGCTTGTTGATTTTGCCATGACCACACTTGTAGATCAATTCATTTACTGACTTAAGGCTTGGATCCCCCCATGCAATATATGGTTCTGCAATCCTCAGCATGATAATTGAAGCTTTATTGAACTTAACAAAGGTGCATTGAATATCTGGTTAAGGTGAAGAAGCTGTAACACCTTTGGGACCTTTGGGCTCATACCATTGATAGCTCTGACCTTGATGAGAAATGCCAATTAGGGACTCACACATTCATAGAAGTTCCCAGCTCTTCTTGCATCCTAATCATTCCAATCTCAGTTCTGTACATCTGTCTACATTCCTTGTAATAGTGCTTTCATAAATAAGCTTCCTCCTTCTCTTTCGTAGCATCTTTTGGGCAAATTGCTTGCTCAGGTGCTTGCTCTTCAGCTCTGGAAATTAATTCGCTTTTTGCTTATAGGTCTCTGGCATAGCAGGAACCTTCTTTTTCTTTTTGTCTGCACCCTCCATGTTTCTAGCTGGGAAAAGAAGAAGTTTACTCTAATTTGGGACTACATTCAGGGATAACTGTTGATTGTAGTAGATTGAGGTGAATTTTAGAAAATGCTAGAGAGCAAGATCTTGAAATAGGCTTTTGTAATTAGATACTTTTCTTGATATATTTAATCTTTAGTGTATGACTAAGGATAAGGCGATAATATGATGTAATGTACTGTCCCTTCCCTTCCATTTTATTCCCTTTCATTTCATTTTTAAATGCTGATTGGAACTCCAAAGTTGATTTCCCATCTCACTATAAACCCTGACCAGCAGTGTGAAAAATACTGGACTAGACGACTAGTAATAACAGATTTCTGATGTGGGTTTCCCAACTTATTCTTTAGGATTTATCTAGATTTCTGTTTCTTTTCAAATACTGGCACTACCAATTCTATGAACTCTACATAGAATTTCACTATACTACCTTTCAATCTCAGCTCAACTGAGTTTCTGCTTATAACTCAGAACTCAAGATGGGTCATAACTTTAAATAGAATAATACTGATTAAATATTTAGTAAGGTCATAAGTCTAAATTACATACAACTTTGAGAGGGGCAAGAGTGGAAATCTGGTTCCAGCTATGCAATTCGAGACTCCTGTCACATGAAAGGCATATTTGTTGATCTATGAAGTTATTACCATAAATGTAATTAAAGCAAAATCCTTATTTAAAAATCTTCAGAAAGCAGATTATGGTGGAATATTTTAAATAACAGACTAAATGTTCTGCCTGATATATATTTATAAGCTAAATTTCTAATTCTGTCATGCCTATTGTATCAATTATATGTGTGTGCTATATAACTAGCATTCATATAGATATATATTGATCACTGAAAAATAGTAATTAAATGATGGCTATGATTCATTAAGTATCATTTATGTAACATACCTACAAATATAAGAAATTCTAACAACAAGCTGTATAGTCTCCTTTCCATTCATACTTGATACAACAGTACATCAGAGATGTTAGAAATTCACAACTAGTGTCAGGAGTCAGGGTTTGCTTTGAGGTATATTTAATTTTGAAACCTAAAATCTTTCTATTCATGCTCTTTCTCTAGTATAGGAATGGGATGTTGAAGATCAATAAAAAATAAGTTGATCTCTTAAGGCATTATGGTAAACTACTTCCAAAATTCTATTTGCATTTATATATTTTCACAGTAAATATTATAAAACAGGTTTGCTGCATGTCAACTCTCTCCATCCATGCCTAACTTCAGATCCCTCTCTTTCAAAGTAAAAGTCATATTATCTGCCTTGTTCAGAATCCTATCCAGCTCCAATTTTATTAATAGAGAGTTACATTAAGAACTGAATCTAAGAGAGAGAGTTTCTGCAAAATCCACTGTTGTTCCCTTGTACAAATAGGTGACTCATAATAAGTGAAAATGGGAGGCTGAATAAATGTAGCTGAGCCTCGGTTATATTTTGGCCTCAAGTGAAAACATCATGATGAAGCAATGTAAAGGAAGAAATGATCTTGGAGGGACAGACTGCCATGGGCAGATTTCCTGTTCAACTACTGAAGCTCAAACTTCAGGGCCCCTAATTTGAGTAGGGCCAAGATATATTATTTTTCTTAAAGAGTACCCCCCAAACCCAATTATGTAAATTTCATGTTCTGTAACTCTCCTAGGAAATTTGGATGAGCTACAGCTATCCCTGGCTCAAATACATGTTCAACATCAAGAAAAAGAATAACAAGGGACTTAATGTAGAAACATAAAAGGAACAAGAAAGAGCAAAATAACAGAGTTTATAAGAAAAGGAAAGTTTTGGGGTAATCAGGACATTTCTTGGTACTATTAAGTGGAGCCAATGAACATGGGATTAGTGACTAAAGATATACTTGGCTTCTCTTTTCACTTGGGGTCATTCTTTGTCAATAAAACTCCCATATCAACCCTCAACACAACAGACTTCAAGTATATTTAGCTTCAATTTGTTACTAAAAAGTGTGCAAGAACCCTTAAACAAGAAACATGTCCCAAAGCCAAAACTCAGTGTGTGAATCCGGGACACAACATAAGTAAATAACAAAGCAGAACATATCAGGTAATGTTAGAAAATAGTCTTCATTGGAAAAATCCAGAACCTTGTGATCTCCAGTAAACAAAATGTTGACTCATCTTAGTCCTAAAATGCATTGGTTGTTTCCTTTTCTTCTTTTCCCTATGTACAAAATTGCAATAGGGCCTCCCCGGTGGCGCAGCGGTTGAGCACTGGGTTGCGAAGCTGCCTGCGGCCTCTGCAGTGCCTGTTCGATCCCCGGCTGCTCCCCGGCCACCAGAGGAGGGTCCCACATGGCGCACAAACTTCCCCTGCCGCCCGCTGCTCCCCTCAGCAGTGTACTTCGGTCCTTCTGCCTGATCTGCTCCCCGCTCTGGCTCTGGCGAATTCTCTCACCCTCCCATGCTTCTGACTGTACCCAGTGCTTGTATAGATAGATAGATAGATAGATAGATAGATAGATAGATAGATAGATAGATAGATAGATAGATAGATAGATAGATAGATAGATCTTTAAAAAAATAAAATTGCAATAACTGAAAATAAAGAATCATTAGAATGATTGCCTTTTGCCTAAGCCTATTCTATTATATTATTCTGGCTTATGGTAATATATTGGCTCTTTGTTATTTTTCTATGATCCTAGTTTATTTCCATGCACATGTTATCACTCTGCTGTAGCTGTATCTCTCTCCAGTTTCATCAAATCCTGCAAGTCTTTGAAAAAGTGACCAATAGAAATACATAAATCTGCAATTTATAATATTTAACTTACAAAAATAAAGGTCCTTTCTCAACTGAAAATTTTATGAGCACCTTGGATACTTAAATAATCACTATCAAAGCAGGAGAGAGAAAGACTAGATTCGGAGAGGAATTCAAATATTAGGAATAGATTTACCAGAATAGAAAAGAAAACAAGTCATAAGTTACCTTCTTATCTTTATGAAACATAAAGGATTTGCAAGAATGGAAGATTTTGAGCATATCAAAGTGAAATTTAATTTCACTCAAATTTGCAGCAAGTTCTTAGAACAAATGCATATGAATGGAGCGATTAGAGAGACCTTGAAGTATTTCTCTGAAAGGGGAGCATGTTTACTAAGTGTGGGGGAGCAGTGAAAAATATGTATGATGATCAGAAGCATAGGTTCTGGTAGAAAATGTCTAGATACTCACCACGCCTATTCCCACTTCTCAGGCATACTACTAAAACTAGATTCTTCAGCCTCTTTGATTCAGTCTGGAGCCAAATGACAAATTCTTGCCAATAGAAAGCAGGTTGCAATCGTATGCTATTTCTGACTGAGGCTTTTTAAAATGAATGTGATTCATGTCCATTCTCCACACTTTCCACTGACTGGATGATGGTGTAATGGAAATGTTGAAACCATTTGCTGAGGAGGTAGTTACACTCCATTAAAGGAGTTTGGAGACACTCATCCCGCCATCACCCTTGCAGAAGAGGCAAATAACCAGGCTTTGTATGAGTGAGAATTAAACTGTTATTGTGTTAAACCCCTCAGATTTGTTTGTGACAAAAAGTACTGTAAACTACGCAGACTATGTAAAATAATAATGTGGCACCCACAACATATTAAGTGTTCTTCCTTGGCTGGCTCTCAGTCCCTAACAAGCAAGCTGTCACAACTTATTTGGAGACTAGCAGAGGCACTTGCCTATTCATATATCCTGGACTTCCCCTTCAAAAAAAAAAAAAAAGTTTCTCTTGCTGGGAAGGTGAAACAAGTTCAGTAAGTTTGCTACTTCATAAACAGGAATTGATTGTTCCACACTAGCTGTTGTAGGAAACGAATGGCAAATGTTAAAGAAGAGGGGAGATTGAGGAAGAGACTGGAAATGTCACTAGAGTGGACATCCGCTCAAGGAAGTGTAAGTTCAGGTGTCAATTCACCTGATGCCTTAAATTCACTGCCCTCTATTAACTTTTCAACCTACTGAAACCGTGCTTTCTTTTGAGCATTTACTTAACTCTGTTCTTACTGCTGTAATCAGTGATTTCTAATTGGCAGGCCCTCATGGCACTTTGCAATCTTTATTCAATTTGTCCTCTCTGCTAAGAATTCCTTTCATCTCTCTTCTTTCCTTTATTTCATTTGTTCCAGGTTTTTGCTCATTTCTCAGAGCTCTCCTTCCAAAGATCAGTCAAATCATCATTTTTCTCTTCCAGCCTCTCAAATAGTTTACTCAAGGGACTTTTTAGTCCCCTTCTATGGGTACAGTCTCTTTTTTAAATTTTCCACCCATAAGCCAATAACACACAAGTGTTTCCCTCTAGTCAAGACTGCTAGCCTTATCCCCACTCCTTAACAAGGATTCCTTCATATAAATCTACACACCTCATTTTTCACTATACCCATTATACTGAACGGTAATTTCCTCCTCTTTTCATCTTTCTATAATATGCATTGAATATCTGATGCTAAATGGAATGATCAAGCTGGAACTCCTGAAAATGATCACAGTTGATGTTTGGACTCATTTCAATGGCAACAGAGTGCACTGAGGATTTTCGTTTGAAGCAGAACAGCAACAATAGCCACACTGAATTTATAATCATCTACATTTAGTTCTCACCAGAATAAGTGAGTCCTAGAATTCAATGCCATTAAATATCATGATCAGTCATTTAACTTTACTTTAACACTGGCAGAAAAAGTTTGACTTCTTAAAGATGAAACAAAAAATGTGTATGTACATGTTTGTGGACACACACAAATTTTACTACATGCTTAAGCAGTAGGCACTATAAGTAGCCCCAAAGGTTGGAAATGACTGGCACTCTGTGTAGCCAGCTAATTAATTTGTGGGGAATTAATGAGTGTCTACTCTCCCAGCTGAGAGGTGGGAAAACCAGGAAGTCATTATGATTAACCACTCCTATATTCCTATGTTTTTTTCTTGTTTGTTTGTTTGTTTGTTTGTTTTTTTGTGGGACCCTCGCATGTGGCTGGGGATCTAACTGGCGCTGCAGAGGCTGCAGGCAGCCTCGCAACCCAGTGCTCAACTGCTGCGCCACCAGGGGAGGCCCCACTCCTATACGGTTTTGGCAAAACATTCCTGCGTCTCTCAGATGAGAGGAAATTAGAATCAGGAAAGAAAAGAGTAGAAAGAAAGGAATGCAGAAGTAATCCATTGCAGTACTCATTTCTGCCTTGGTGATGTTCCTGGCTCATTTATTTTAGCCCCACAATTGCTGCTTTCCTGCTTGCTACATCCTCTCCTCATGAAGGCTGCTTACCTGCTATGGATGTTGATTGTATAGTAGAAATTCTGACTCACAGTCTCCAGAGCTGTCTTCAGATAATGACAAGAAGCAGCGGGGAGACTTATCAAGGTTAGAGTAGAGGGAATGAAAAAAGATGGGTTTGAGCACAAACCAGTGACAGGGAGAGAACAGTGCCTAGAAAGAACTTAGAATTTGAAAAATTGATGGATTTTGCAGATCACTGAATACTAACCTTATTTCCATCTGGGGAAACTGAGACACAAAGGTATTGGAAGGATTGCTGAAGGTCACCAGAATTTCCAGATTTATTTTCCTTACTTTAAGTTGCCAGTTAAACTGGTGGTGCACTATGGTGCTGATCCCAAGGTAGTTTCCATGTAGCCAATCATCCTGCCTCAGAAAAAGTATCACCATTAAGAATATTTTTTTTCCTGTGTGCATGCAAACATTCTTGTTTTCTCTCTCCAACTCTCAATGATCAATTTTGAGTGATTCCACTTAACACAGCTACCAGTCTAAACGGCTACTTTTGCTTAAGGCAACCAGAATGTTAAAAAAATAACTCATGACTTAACTTTTCTAGATTTGAGAAAAAGCCACTTGCAATAAATAATATAGTTGTGGTGATTTGGGGAGGGAGGTTATTTTGGGCTCTCAAAATAAGTCTTAAATTAATCCACTTCAAATTTCAGTCCTATTGCTGGGAAACCAGATCTGTGTTATTTTGTGCCAGGGTCTCACCTCTGTCATCTGCATTACCACAGATATTTTTCTGTTTCATCTGAACAGGGGTGAAAACCGAGACTGCCCAGGTAAACCCCATCATGCGTATCTTCCACATTAGATCTGGCTAGTTAGAGCGGGGAGTTAGACCTGTTTGTTTCCCTTATGTCAAGACCCTGGCCTCTGAACACTTAGAGCCTTCCAAATAATGACAAGCTAATCATCTTCCTATGCGCTCTGATTCTGGACTTCTAGTAATACATAAAAATTGTTTTGACTCTGGTTCTAACAGAGATTTTTTAAAAATCAGGCTTGATTTTTGACTGACACTGGTGTTCCCTGCAGTCTTTCATTTCCCTTAGGGGATAAAAATCTTTGTAAAAGTTAATAGGCTCTTTTTTACCAAGATCATTTAGCACCAACACATAGAAAAACTTCTTCCATTGTATTGATGATATAATTTTTCATTTCAAAATTTAGCCCCAACTATTCCCTACATAATTGGAAAATAGTAAGTTTCTATACTTGCACTATAATTCTAGAGACTACGTTCTTGACAGATTTGGGTTTAATTGAAATAATTGTTTCCTGCTCTTATAGTCAGAAATTATTCAAAGTGTTCTACAACCATATATTCCCTAGCTATAAAGGAAAAACAGAGAAACATACCTGAATTTTCAGGATAAAGTATGAGGGTCAAATCAAATAGCATTAAAATGTCCACTAATTTTTCTAATTTCATTTTTTATTTCCATGAATAATTGCTTTAACAGAATCTACTAATGAAAACTACTAGAACACAGGCATATTAAATTTTTCTTCTGACAAATGAGTTACCCAAAGTATAAATAATATCATTGTGTACACAGAATAACACCTACACTATATAATTACCATGTTTATAACTAAAACAAGAAGAGAATCACGATTTAATATATTTAATTTCTTTGAGGATAAGAGGAGAATATATTATGTGAAAACCTTTTTTGCATTCATAAGCTTGTTTTGCATGCAAAAAACTTTCCTTGCATTTTGATGAATAATTAATTGAGAGTTTTTAAAATGTTTAAATTGTTAGGTCATCTTCAAACGTGAAGCCAAAACTTTTAATTTTCTATGACAGATTTCAGTATCTCAATCTCACCACACCCCAAGAGAAAATTGCAGTGCCCATGACTCACTTTTGTAAAACATTCAGGAAATTTTGATGATGCTATGGAGAAGCATATGTTCATTCTCTAAAACACAATCATTATTCCTATTAAAGATAGCTAAATTTTGTAAAATAAATGGGCATTATGGAAGTCCACCTTTTAAGATCATTGACCAAAATACGATTGATATGGGAAGTGTAGGGTCCAGGAGTAACTGACCTATGAGGAAAGCACTCCAGTATCTGCCAAGTAGAGAAAAGTCTGTGGCAAGCAGAAGCTTATTTTTTATTCTGGACCACCATGTTTTCCTATTTTTATAACCCAACATTTTCCATAATGTTATCTTTGATAATTATATATTCATCCTATTACCTGTTCATTTAAAAATTATTAAAGCTTACAACAGTTCAGGTCCCATAATAGACAATATAAATATTTAATTGACTATGTCCTGGTCTATGTTTATGAGGAATTCATAATTTAAGGAAAAATGCAGCTACATGAACAAATTTACATTACGTGGTAAGTGCTGTGGGAAGGCTTCTGTGGCAAACACTACGGCTCCTATCCGACAGATATCTTTCTTTAGCTCTTTTTTGTAAATAACTCTGATCAGGTATTAGGTAGAGATGCCTTGATCTCAAATAAGGTCAAAATTAGGATCTAGGATGGCACATGCATTCGTTTCCTAACACAGCTGTAATAAATTACTACCAATTTAGTGTCTTAAAACACAGTTACCATTTTAATGTTTTGGAGATCAGAATTCTGCCATAGATGTCTTCAAGATACTGATTTCAATTCCTTTGGATGTGTATCCAGAAGTGGGATTGCTGGTTTATATGGTAGTTTTATATTTAATCATTTGAGGAAACTATGTTGTTTTCCATATTTGCTATATTAATTGATATTCTCATCAGCAGTTGGCTGGTTCCCTTTATTCCACATCCTCAACACTTAGCTTTTTGTCTTTTTGACAAGGCATTTCAAGAGATGTGAGGTGTATTGATTTGCATTCTCCTGATGATTGGTGAAATGAGCATTTTTCCATACATCTATTAGTATGTGAACAGGTAGAGAAATGTCTATTTAGGTCCTTTGCACATTTTTTAATGAAATTATTTATTTTCTTGCTAATCCATGAGCTGCCCAAGTTCCTTATATATTTTGAGCATTAATCTCTTATTAGATGTAGGGCTTGCAAATATTTTCAGCTTCTGCAAGTTTGACCTTTTGTTCTGTGGATTTTTTTCTTTAGTGCACAGAAGCTTTCTAATTTGATGCAATAACCATTTCTCTATTTTGCTTTTTTTTGTCTGTGCTTTTGGTGTCACATCCAAAATGATAATTTCCCAGACCAATGACAAGAAGTTTTTACCCTATGTTTCCTTGTAATAGTTTTTCAGTTTCAGGTCTACATTTAAATATTTGATTCATTTTGAGTTGATGTTTTATATAAGGTGTGAGATGGGGTTCAATTTTATTTTTCTGCATGTGGATATCCAAGTTTCCAAACACCATTTATTAGAGATTATCCAGTCCCCATTGTGTATTCTTAACATCCTTGTCAAAGATCAGTTGAACATAGGTGTGTGGATTTATTTCTGGTCACTGTGTTCTGTTCCTTTGGTCTGCATATATGTTTTTATGCCATGTAACGTACTATTTTGACTACTATAGCACTGAAATATAGTTGGAATATTTGGATACATATTGTATTAGGATACATATTGTATCCTAACAATCAAGTCAGTTTTTGGAAAGTACCAGGCACTCATTGAATAATTCTGAAAAATTAACCCACCTTATATAACTTCTAAGATTTCTTTTATGGGCCCAGGAACAAACACTAGGGAAATATGTTATGTGTTTAAATCTAAATTCCTCCATCACTAATGAAGATAAATACACTTTGAAGTTCTAATCCATTTGTTACATCTTTATCCTTTTACAATTACAAAAGTAAATATTTCCACAAGGAATTCCTTTTACAAACTCATCATCATTTTCATTTTCATGGTGTGAATGGATTTAGTTCACGCAAAAAAAAAAAAAAAAAAAAGCTCAGAAGTGGAATCATTTTGGTTAAAGAATGTTTTTCTAAAGCGAAAAAGAAAACTGCACACCCATATTTACAGCAGCACTATTTACAATAACAAAGACATGGGACAATTGAAGTGTCCTGTCATCAATGATGAGCAAACAAAATGTGGGAGATACACACACACACACACACACACACACACACACACACACACAGAGGAATGTTACTCATCCTTAAAAATGAAAGGAAATTCTGGAATGTACTGCTGCAACCAAGATGACCCTTGACAACATTATGCTACGTGAAAGAAACTGGTCAGAAAAAGACAAATACTGGGCTTAAATTTATTTGAGGTGTCCAGAGTACTAAACGTCCTATCAACAGAAAATAGAATTGCAATTGCCAGGGAGTACAGGAAAGAGAAATGGGGTATTGTTGTTTAAAGTATACTGAGTTGCAGTTTTGCAAGATAACAGTGTTCTGGAGACTGGTTGGATAACAATGCAAATATGCTTAACAGTACTGAACTGTCTACTTAGAAATGGTTAGGATGATAAATTTTACATTATGTTTTTTAACCCAACTGAAACTAAAAAGTTTTCTGAAAGATTAAACTGAATATAGTTTAAGGAAGAGATGATACTCCCATGTGGGTCTAGGTTGTATAAATCAACAAACAGCCATAAGACCTCCAAGAACTAGCCAAAGTTTTGAGGCATCCCCACCCATCATCTGCTTGAGATGGTTTTAGGACAGTCTTGTGAGAATTGGGAATGTGGACTGGGGGCTGCCAGAAATGTGCTATCATTTTAGAAGCATACAAAGCCCTTGTAAGATAAGAATGAGGCTAGGAGCAAAAATGAAATAAATAGCCCACCTTTCCTTTCTCTGATCTTTTGTTGGTTCCCCCAGTGGTCAAAATTAACACATGGTTTGAGTTGGTAACATACATCTGAACAGGTATTAACCTATACCCCCAATCATATGCAGTTTTGGAAAACAATATTATACCAATAAAAATGGCATTAAAAATATACTACTGTAGGACAAGGGAGCTCCTTAGATACTATCCATACATATCAGGCTCCCAAGTTACAGAACAGGACTAAAAGGTAGAAAAATTAGAGACTGCATTTTTTAGCCAACTTTTATTTCCTTTACACTATTCACACTAGTACCCTAAGAGTACAATAAGTATTTGTTAATTGGTTAAAATCCATCAGCTCCTTTTCCATTCTCATTTCTGTTTTTCTAGTTCAAGCTCTTGTTACTTCTTGGAACAAACAATTTATTACCTCATTTACTGTCCCTGGGACAATTATCATTGTCCCACCCATTTGATAGGACTGTCATCATTGTCCACTGTTCAATGACCCAATTTTGGTAGAACTCCTACACCCTGTATATTATATTCTTATATCTAGACTCTGGGGGTTATATTTCTCTAACTATAGTTATCGATGCATATTGCGATCTTATCATCAGTGCCATATTTTCTGTGGAAGGGTGGCTTCTCTTAGAGAATATTCCAATAGACCTTAGCAGTATAAAATTGCATGGACCACTTGTCCTCTCTAGTTTGGCTCTGGTTCAGAAAGAACTACAATCTCGTTGAGCCATTCACTCATTTGTTTGTTTACCAAATGAATCCTTACTAAATTAATGAACAAATGAGTGAGTTAATATTCCTTGAAATTACCAAACCATTAGGAGACCATAGACAATTCCTTGGATGTGAATCCACAGCATTTTGCTCTGCACTTGTCACATTGTAGTCTGATCACTCATCATTTCTGGCTATCTCACTGAATTATAAGCTTCACTGGGACCAGATCTTATCTTACACATTGTTTTCAACCTCAATATATGTTTGCTGAAGGTAAATATTTCTTTATATTTAAGGATTCTTGGAGAAACCACTGAGAAAAATGACGATATTTAAAAACAGTCTATATGGGAGAAGCCATTAAAGTCAATATCAGAAACAAATGAAAAACTGTAGAAAATATCTGCTCCGTTTATGAAAGATGGTCAGACATTTTGCTATAAAAAGATAGATGCTTTGGAATTAATGTTTCTGTGTCCTTTGAGTAAATACCTAGGAGTGGAATTGCTGGATCATATCTTTAGTAGGTTGCTCTATCTTTAGTAGGTTGAGGAATCTCCACACAGCTCTCCATAGTGGTTGGACCAGTTTGCACTCCCACCAGCGGTACAAGAGATCTCCTTTCTCTCCACATCCTCGCCAACATTTGTTGTTGCTAGTTTTTTTTAATATGTGCCATTCTCACTGGTGTGAGATGGTATCTCATTGTAGTTTTGATTTGCATTTCCCTGATTGCAAGTGATGTTGAACATTTTTTCATATGTCTGGTGGCCATTTGTATTTCCTCTTTGGAGAAGTTTCTTTTTAGCTAAGCTTTGGAAACAACCCAAAAGCCCAAAAAATAGATGACTGGATCAAGAAGATGTGGTACATATACACAATGGAATATTACTCAGCATTCAAAAAAGATAAGCACATGCAATTTGCAGCAACATGGTTGGAGCTGTAAGGGATCATGCTCAGCAAAATAAGCCAGAAAGAAAAAGAAAAATACCGGATGGTCTCACTCATTACAGGAATCTAGAAAACCTAAATAAGGGACCAGGAAAAAGAAAACTATAAGAAAGAAAAAAAATCAAAATCAACAAACAACTATGAACCAGAGACACACTTTGGGGGGGGGGCGAAGAGGGATTGGGGTCAAAATCAGGGGGTTGCAATTGTATGGGGAATATAAAAATAAATAAATAAATAAATAAATAAATAAATAAATCAGAAATAAAAGAATTAAAAAAAGATGCTTATACTTTTTAAAAAAATAAAACCTACACAATCATGAGAAGATGCTCAGATAATGGAAGAAAATAAAAATGAAATGCACACTTCTCTTTTCATGTGGATAAAAGTAATTTATGTTGAATAAAATCTGTTTTTAATTTGAGATATATAACACAGTATCTGTATATGTGTGTTTGTGTGTGTCTTTGTATGTATGAGTACATTTTAGAGAATTTTAGGGAAATTATTTTTTCTTGGACAAACTGTGGAAAGAAGTGAGGAGACTGATGCTGCTCAAGTACAGATTTCACAGTTTAGATACTTAAAAAATCCATCCTCCATTGTATGAAATCCTATCCTAGAAGTGTTGGACTATAAAAACTTCAAAATACTCTTAGAGGGGTCTAAATTGCTGCTGATCAGGTCAGAGAAGGGACAGAACACTGTTATATTTCTATTGAAACGCGAGAGAATTTTCTTGCCCCTTCTGAAACCAGAATCGATTTCTACCAACAATAAAATGCGTGTAAAAAGAATTCACATTTATAAAGAGGAAGAAGGGAAAATGCTTTAGCACTGTGTTCTTTCAAAAGGCAGAAAAGGTATTTGATTAGACGATTGCTTCTCCTCAGTCACATAAAATGTTCTCATAAAGAAAAAAGGAGACTCATACTATGTTTCTAATAGTGAGATGGCTGATTCTCATTTCCTGCCTAATAAATAATTTACATAGTCCACTGAGGGCTGCTTGTACTCTGTCTACTCTTAGGCAGTGCTCCAGAAGATGGCGCAAGCAGTTATAAGAGAATCTGGTCTGAATTCAGTTTAGTCTCTTCATTTACTCTGTGAAATTGTTGGTGTGATGCCCTGCAGAGATGAAGGACGATTCATGTTACCACACATCTGCTCTTCAGTGATCACAGAGCTTTGGATGAAGTGAGTTTTTGCAAGGATGCCATTATTAGTTCCAAGGAAATGTATAATTCAGGGCCAAACAATGAAGAATCAGTGGAACTCTAAGGCTTGGTCCTAACATTTATTCAGGATCCTTCAGGTTCTGTTCCATTTCCAGACTCTCCCCCATCCCACCTCCCTAAGCAGTTCCTCTAGGCACTAGCCTTCCCTGCCCTGGTGGATGTTCAGGGCAAATTGGAGGAGGAAGCAGACTAAAGTGGGCATGGTGCTTCAAATATTCTGAGAAACCTTTTCAGTGATATGTTGGTTATTATTTTTTGGTCTCCTTCCCAAAAGCATCCATTTATAAGACCTAGCTCAGTTATATACAGAATCGTGGGTTTTCCCTTCACAGAAAAACCCTTTTCTTAAACCACCTGGTTAGTAGGAAGAAACTCATTTTGAAAGCCTTGTAGGCTCCTCTGCCCTTCATGATAGAGACTGGGAGCCTCATGATAACAGTAATAGTGACAGGCCGGTCCCCAACCAGAGGTCCCAGTAGAACAAGGGAAATGGAGATCAGCTGCCTCTCAAAATGTGCAAAGTGCATTGCTGATTTCATGTTGCTGGCAGTGTATTAATTTCTCCATTTAATGCATCAGCAGAAAAATGTAATTTTAGCTACTTAAGCAACTGCTTGTGGACAACTTTCCTAGAGCAATATATTATTTCCAGTAATTAATTTAATATAGGTGTGAAATAACATATTTATAAAGAGTAAAGTGTGATGGTGATTGACAGAACAGTAGATTAGGAAGATATAGATACACAGTGGAATAATACTCAGCACTGAAAAGGAAGAAATCTTTCCATTTGTGACAACATGGATGGAACCAGAGGGGATTATGCCAAGTGAAGGAGAAAGGCAGAGATCAGATGATTTCACACATATGTGGAATATAGAGAAAACAAACAACAACAAGCCCTCAAAGGAACTGACTAAAATAAACCAAAATAAATCCTAGAAATATGGCTGCAGAATTGAAGCTACTAGAGCGGGAGAACAAAGTAGCTTGGGGGTGGGAACAAAGAAGAAAGAAGCTTGGGGGTGGGAACAAAGTAGGGGTGCTTGGATGGTGAGGGTGAGGTGGTCAAATATATCTCAGGTGTGAATCCATTCACTAAATTATATGCAGTGCTGTAAACCAGTGTTACCTCAATAAAGGGAAAAATAATAATAATAGAATAATAGAAATGTGGCAGCAACATGGCTACTTAGCTAGATTAACATAATGAATTATAGTTTGTTATAATTTGCTGAAAACCAAGCCCTCCTTAGAGATAGTGTTGGGCACATATTAATGGTAGTTATCTCTTGGGAATTTTATTATCAAATTCAACATTTCATAGTTCAGAATAACTAAGTTATGAATCCTGTGGCTTCATAGCACTAAATATTTTCTAGATGCTGATGATTCTAGTTCTGAGATTGTATCTATACATTTTTGCTTTTCTCATCAATAGTAAGTTGAATACTTTTGAAAATCTCATTTTCAGGCTTCCTGAAATTTATAACTTTATCATTAAGTTTTTTAAAATACTTATTCATATATATATAATGCATAAATGTAGTTGGAAAATAATTATAAGTAGAAAATATAATGAACCCCTTCTAAGTAAGAAAATAAACTACCACATATCAGAAGCATGTACTGAGCACATCCCCTCCTCTTTCACTAGGGAATTGTTGTGCTTAAATTCTCTTCTGGCTTTTCCTTTTTTTTTTTTTTTTAAGATTTATTTATTTATTTATACAAGCACTGGGTACAGTAAGAAGCATGGGAGGGTGAGAAAATTCACCAGAGCCAGAGTGGGGAGCAGAGCAGGCCGAAGGACCGAAGTACACTGCTGAGGGGAGCAGCGGGCGGCAGGAGAGGTCTGCGCGCCATGTGGGACCCTCCTCTGGTGGCCAGGTAGCAGCCGGGGATTGAACTGGTGCTGCAGAGGCTGCAGGCAGCTTCGCAACCCAGCACTCAACCGCTGTGCCACCGGGGGAGGCCCTCCTTTTGGTTTTAACCATGTATCTATATATATGGTTATATATAAAAATATATATAAAATATATATTAAAATATATTAAATGTATGCATATATATATATATATATATAAAAGTATGTGTGGGTATGTTACAGGGCAGGGAGAGGGGCACCTCAGAACCCCCAAACCTGTCCATTCTAAATAGGTTCTTGCCTTCTACACCATTAAGGCAAAACATGCTCTAGTGCGTAAGACCTTTAATGGAAAGGAATTTTAATACAATTAGTGTGCAACAAAGAAAAGACAAAGGGTATAGTTTCCAAATCAAGCACCCAAAGTTACCCATTCCCTCATGGGTAAATGTCCAGCCAAACAAGGTTGGCCCAAAGCAGGGCCACTGAGGCCCAAAAGGCTGCCACAAGTCTAAGGCAACCTTCTGGCTGGGAACCATAATAAAGGGTCAGAAACAGCCAGAAAAGTCTGGAAGAAAAAGAGCAAAATCAAAATCAACATAAACGCTGCCATTGTTAACCTCCCCATGGGTCGCTCACCCATTTCTCTTTCAAACAATCCAGGACCAAGAAGCAAGCACAGTTTGTTCACGTGTATCTCGGCTCCATGTGCCTCCTCCAGGCCTCCTTATGTCTCTCCCTCCTGCTTCCTTCCTTTCCAGTCTCTTCTGCAGCTTCTTCTCCTCCCTGCTCAGCTCCACCGTCCCTTGGGTGGGGCAGGCAACCTGGAATCTCCCCTTTTCCTGGGGACCACCCTGTTACGTACGTGTGTGTGTGTGTGTGTGTGTATAAAACTATAAAGAATATACTCGGTGTGAATTTTATTTAAGTGGAATAGGACACTGAATATGTCCTTTTGTGTCTTGCTTCTTACCTTAAAAACTGAATTGAATAGTTTCTAATTGTGTGGTATATGTACATTAAGATAAAATTTAAAAATTGCATGAAACATGCTTACATATAAAATTCCTTACAACTTCAATCTACTTACATTTAGCATACCTTCTAGACTGGTCACTGCCCACTTACTTCATTCTTTGGTCCACTGGAGAATCGTTACTGTGAACATACACTCACTGTACAATGGTATACTGAACATGTGCTGGTATAAAGTTAACATGTCCTGGATTTTTGTTTTCACATTTGTTTCAAGCATGACATAACTTGCTCTTCCATCCTTCAGAATTGTATTCTACTTACTGATCAATACATTTTTTTTTTCATTTTTGTCCACTGACAGAACAGAACATTTTTTTATCCCCATCTTTAACACTACACATGATGATATTTCACTTTTTCCCATGCTAGAAGAGTATATAGTTATATCATTGGGAAATAATCAAATTCTTAAAGCAATGTAAAACCATTTCAAAAGAAACTCATGTCAAGTACCATAATATCCACTTCAAGTCAGAATTTCTCTCTTGTTCATAGGTTACGTTGTTCCTTTTAAGAAAATCCTTGACACTTAAAGTGATGAATTTTTTCATCAATTATTTCTTTAACACGTTCAACAAGTTCCTTTAAGCAATGGAGTACTACTTCAATAATGCTGCTGTTCTTTCATTTTGGAAAATCCTATTGCAAAAGAGCTATTGAAAGTTATGAATAAGAAATAAGTAGACTTCATTCAGTGGATAATTTAAAAAGTCAAGAAGAATGTTTGGGTCTTTTCTTCACAATTAAAATATGAATTCAATGTTTCAGAAGAACTGAAGCCATTCAGCTATGTTTGTTAAAGAAGTCACTGGGTTTTGAATGAGAGAATCGAAGAATATTAGATGCTAATAAAATCACATAAATATATTAAGTTCAAACCATATAAATGCTGAAATATGAGAAAAAACTTTTGTCAGTTCCTCCAATGTCAGTAGATCATTGGATGCTATTTGAATACAATTATGCAGAATATGAGTACAGTCAACATTTTCCATAGAATCATTCATGTTCTTCTTTGGGTTTTAATAAACTTTGCATCTTCTACAAATACCCACTATAATCTGTATTTGTATTATCTCTACAAAAATCAGTCTATTTTTCATGATTCACTCCTAACTCAAAAAGAGTCTCTGCAAAAATCATGTTTCTGAAGTTTCATCTGGAAGGGATTTTACGGCAATAGCAAGCCTTTTTATAAGAAAATTATTGCACAAGCAAAGGAAAAAAGTTATCCTGCATTGTTGTTACTTACATCTGTGGCCAAGCTATAAAA
Source organism: Talpa europaea (assembly GCF_964194135.1). Taxonomy (NCBI): domain Eukaryota; kingdom Metazoa; phylum Chordata; class Mammalia; order Eulipotyphla; family Talpidae; genus Talpa; species Talpa europaea. The sequence continues at coordinate 22,635,484 of NC_140081.1, forward strand.
GGATTTAGATATTTTAGCGTGGATGATTTAATATCTAACATTTTGATCTATGATGATCTCTCTAATAGTAAATGAAGTTATTTCATTTTTTTTTATGATTGTAATAGATTTCACCCTGGCGTTGCAAAGTGTGCTGGCAATTTTGGAATCAAAATACATTCAGTCATTTGAGCTGAGAGACGAATGTCTTTCATAGAGAGTGTAGAAGGCCATTACAATTTTCGCTGTGACTTTCATCTTTTACATAAGAATTTCTCTTAATGAAAAAGTGTTACTTTTCTCTATGTCTTCGGAACCAGTGAGAAAATCATACATTTGTCATACTCAGCTGTTAGTATATGTCAGTTTGTATCTGACTTTCACCATCTTCTATATTGAATGAACAATTTCATGATACAAAAAGCTGTGAAAGGACTTGTTCCTCCTTTAATACATGTCTGTTCACAAAATACATCACATTCACACTTGTGCTGGGTATTTTGAGGTTCGAGTATGCATCGCAAGAATTGGAGAGATTGAATTGGAAAAGGTCAAGGTCATGACAGTCAGTATGTCTGCCACAAGTTCTAATGTTGGTACTTAGGAGTTAAATGGTTGAAAGGGTTGTGAATTTGGTGAACTTGGAGTAAATTGAATGCAATATATGATGCAAGAAAGGAAACTTCCCATTTGCCCGAGGAAATTATTATACTTGCTTAGTACAGTCTTTGTAAACAAAGCCAAAGCTCATGCTATAGAAGGTTTTGGTTAGCTGAGCAGATTCAAGGATTGGCCCACATTCAGTATCTGGAGTGTTTTGGGACTGACAGACTTTCTGTTGTATTTCTGTGGGAGTAAGGTTGCTGTGGACCTGCTGAATTTCAGAAGCATCGCCACCGCTCAGAAGAACTTGCTGCTTGTTAGCTCACTAAGTAAGTAAGTAGGGCCTCCCTGGTGGGGCAGGGGTTAACTCCCAGCACTATCAAGCTATCACCAGTCTCAGTGTCTTGAGTAGATTCCCAGCCAGGTTACTGACCCACATGGCTCAGCAGACCTCTCCTGTCTCACCCACTGCTCCCTTCAGCAGTGTATTTCAGTGGATCCACCTGTTCTACTCCCCCACTCTGTCTCCTATGAATCCTCTCAATGCCCCCCAGTCCCACCCTACTGCCACCGCACCTCTGGCCTACACCACAGTACTTGTATGCATAAATAAATAAATAAATAAATAAATAAATAAATAAATAAATAAATAAAGTAGGTAAATAAATAAATATGTAAGTAGGTAAATTGTGGTAACTGTTTACAGCACTGCATTATTTTTTTATTTTATTTTTTTTATGTGTTGGACACTGTGCTGATATCGCTAACCTTATTTAATTAAATATGTTCTTCATAGATTAAAAAAATTAAAGAAATAGATTGGAAGGAAATTACAAACATTTTAATAGTGCTTATCTTTGGCGGCATGTGTTTTTTATATACATTTTCACAGTAAAGCTTTATATAGTAAACTTGTTTACTACAATAAACTTATATAGTATATTCCCCACACCCAGTTTACTAACCCATTGCTATCTTTCTATTCTCTTATAACAAACAGAAAATACCTTTTATTTTTTTGAGTAAATTTTATTTTTATATTCCCCATACAATTGCAATCCCCTTATTTTGACCCCAATCCCTCCCCTCCCTGCACCCCACCCCCCCATAAACTGTCTCTGGTTCAGTTCATAGTTGTTTGTTGATTTTGATTTTCACTTTCTTATAGTTATTCTTTTTCCTGGTCCCTTATTTAAGTTTTCTAGATTCCTGCTATGAGTGAGACCATCCGGTATTTTTCTTTTCTTTCTGGCCTATTTCACTGAGTATGATCCCTTCCAGCGCCATCCATGTTGCTGCAAACTGCATGTGTTTATCTTTTTTGAATGCTGAGTAATAGTCCATGGTGTATATGTACCACATCTTCTTGATCCAGTCATCTATTTTTGGGCATTTGGATTGTTTCCAAAGCTTAGCTATTGTAAACAAAGCACTGTATTATTTAGAGACATAGGTTGACACCTAATTTTTTTTTTTCTTTTCTGAACAGTACTGTATGTGTGAAGTCTGAAAACTCTTGGCCTCATTTTAGATCCTGAACACTTTCTCCTTTTTTCCCCAGTATTTTATAGTTTAATATTTCACATTTAAGTCCACAATCTATTTTGAGTTAATTTTTGTATATAATATTAGGTTTACGTCAGGGTTATTTTTTTTTGTCTATTAATCTTCAGTTCCTCCAGTACCATTTGTGGAAAAAGTTTTTGCACTTTAACAAAATTAGTTGGGCACGTTGATGCAGGTCTGTTTCTTGGTTCTCTATTTTCTTTCATTGATCTGTGTGTCTGTCTCTCTGCCAATACCACATAACCATGATTATTGTGGTTATATAAATATGAAAATTTAATATATTTATTTTTCCCACATATTTTTTGAACTATTTTAGCTATTCTACTTCCTTTACCTTTTCAACTTTTAGAATAATCTTGCTTGGATTTTTTTAGAAGTTAACAGAAAATCTGTGTATCATTTAGGGGAGAATTGACGTATTTATCATTTTATGTCTTCCAATTCCTAAACACTCTATATTTTTCCATTTATTTAGACCTTCCTTGATCTCTTTCACAGTTTCAGCAGCAGTGTTTTAAGCATGTCAGACATGTTTTGTTAAAGTTACGTCTAAGTATCTCATTTTTAAAAGTGATTGCAAGTGACATTGTTTTAAATATCGGTGTCCACATGTTTATTTCTGTTGTAAACATAGTACTAATTTCTGTTTTTTATTGTACAGATGCAGTTGCTTTATGTGTGTTTTTCTTGTGTCCTGTAACCTTGCTGAACTCACTTATTAGTTCAAGGGAGTAGAGTCTCTAGGACTTTGTACAGAGACAATCATGTCAGCTATAAACAGGGATGGCTTTATTTCTCCTTTCTGACCTGTATGCTTATTTATTGCCTTTTCTTTCCTATTTCATGACTTCCTGCACTATGTAGAACAAGAATGTTATGTTGAACAAGAGTGTTTTGAGCCGGATGCCCCTGCCTTGTTCTCAATGTTATGGGCAAGCATTCAGCCCTTCATCATTAAGCATGTTAGCTGTAGATTTTTTTGTCGCTGCTCTGTGTCAACTTGAAGAAATTGTACTCTCTTCCTACTTTTATGACAGTTTTTATCATGATGGGCATTGCAATTTGTCAAATATTTTTATTGCATCATCTGATTTGTCTTCTCTAACCTGTCAATACGGTGTTTTATATCAATTGATTTCAAATAATTAATAAGCCATGTATTTCTGCTACCTTGCTTTTATGGTCTTTCAACTGATTGGATCAGGCCCACCTAGATTATCCAAGATAACTTCCCTTAAAATCAGCTGATTAAGGGCTTAAATACATCTATAAAATTCTGTATTAATAAGTGTTCTCTAGATAAGCAGAACTAACTGGATGTCCATTCTATTCTGTATAAATATTCTCTGTGTGTGTGTATATATATATATATATATATATATATATATATACATACATACATACATACATACCTATCTAGAGATCTAGATAATATGTTATTTGGACATCTACAAGACCTGGGAACCTTCCTTTTGCTCACCTGAGATCACGTCCTTAGACCAGGCCTCCACAACCCCAAGGCCTATAGATAATATCGTAGAGCAACTTGGGGTGCCACTTCTGCAAAGCCTTCAGAGGCTGACAGCAGGGCTCTTTGTCTTTTCTGGGGTAGGTTATCCCCTCAATGCTTACTTGGAGTCCCCGCCTGGACCCCTTGCAGGCCTAGGACTCTCTTCTTAACTTGAACTCCTCTCTGAGAGCAAGGTGCTCATTTCCCAGAGACCCACCTCTCCAAAAGAAACAAAGTGACAGTTTTTCTGGAGCTTCCTAGGACAGGTAGTAGGGTTAGGGCTCTGCATGGCAGGGGGTGCTCCTTCAAGTGTGGCTGGTTCCCTTAGTACCTATTTAGAACCTGTACCCGGACTCCTAACAGGACCATGGGCTTCTCCCTCTCCTGACTAGAAAGGTAGGTGCATCACTTCTGGCCACTCCTACCAGAGGCCTCCTACCAGGGGTGGGGCTCTGTGTGAAACCTCACCCCCATCCTTCTGTTGTCACTCCAGGCCCTCACCTGGACACTTACAGGGACTGGAAATCCTCTTTCTGCTTATCTGAGGCCACACGCTTCTGACTAAGGCACTTACTTACCTTGCTGAAACCCCCTCAGAGAAAGTTGGAGACTGCAAAAGTCCTAGAGCTTCCCTGAACTGACATCTGGTATGTGGCTCTGTGAGGTTCCCTCTCTTCTTGGATGAGTACTGGCCATCTTCAAAGCCCATTGAGGATCGTTCCCTTGGCTAATATTTTTTATAATTGTTTAGTAAGTGATGCCATCTCATTGCCAGTGTGCACATCTGCCAAACTGCAACTCTCAATAGAGGCTGAGTCTGACTCCCAGGTTATGTTATAGTTGGAGAAGCCACAATACAATGCATGTGTCCAGAACAGCTGTTGTACTGTCAGGGAACAAACAACACACGCACACCCTACTTTCCCATCAGAAGTTTCTTTTCCAGGCAGACTTAAACTCTTGGGAAAATTCTGTTCCAAATATTTAGTTTCTATAGCATAGAGACTCATGAAGACAAATTATTTTAAAGATTGTTTTACCTCTACCCCTTGGAAACACTGATCAATTTCTATAATTATGAAGTAGAGCTGGAAATGCCAACACGGGCCCACTGGATGGGCATATGTTCTTACTGATTTCTGATTTTTAAAAATTTGATAATTTAATGAAATAGTTAAGTGGGAAAGATCCTTAGAAATTGTCATTTTATGGATGGGGAGATTGTGATGTATTTGTGGAAGAACACACAATTTGTGCCAGAAGGAGGGTTCATATTGACACTAGCTGTTTCTATCTTTATATTCACAGTGCCTGTGGCACCAGAGTGAGGAGCATTTTGCAAATGATTTGTTATTTTTCACTTACAATATTGAAGTGGTGCTTTAGGAGTAGTTTTTCACTGTAAGAATTCCAAACAGGGGCCTCCCTGGTGGTGCAAGTGGTTAAGCACCGGACTATGAAGCAGTTCACAGCCTCTGCAGCATGAGTTTGATCTCTGCAGCATGAGTTCGATCCCTGGCCGGCCAGGGAGCAACCCACATGGCGCAACAGACCTCTCCTATCTCGGCCACTGCTCCTCTCAACAGTGTATTTCAGTCAGTCTGCCTGTTCTGTTCCCCACTTTGTCTCTGGTGGGTCCTCTCACCCCCCGTATCTCTGGCCTATGCCCCAGCTCTTCTATGCATAAATAAATAAATCTTTAAAAAAAGAAAAAAATTCCAAACAGGTAGTCATAACAGAATTCTCTCTTAGCTTCAATCCCTTCCCTCATCCCCACTATCATATAATCTTATTACAAGGGATAGAAATGTGTTTTGACTGCTGCATAAATGTAATAATAATGTATATATTGTTTTCCAATTTTATCTCCCACCCCAAAGTAATAATGTATGTGGAATCCTGTTCTATATCAATCTACTGAATGACTCTAAAATCTAGAAACTCAGATAACATTATTTTATTTATTTTACAAATTGAGTATGTCTTTTATGATATTTCATATATTTCACTAGATTTCCAGACTCTACAGGTACTCTCTATACAGATTTAGCATCTTCAATTAAAAAAACAAATAATGAAACCTCTAATTAAAACTCTAATACTTGTCTAAAAATACTGTGTCAGAATGCTGAAAATATTGAGACATATAATCGGTGGTCTAAGCGTTGCTCGTAAGAATTAGTAGCCCATTCTTTCCCAGGGGCATGAGAATTATGAGAAACAATTAAATAAAATAGTTGAATATTATATACTTTACCTCTCTCTTATAGACTTACCTCTGCATTTCTCATTTTCTATCTGGAAGGTCAGCTCACAGAGTGATGTTGATCAGTGATTAAATGCCAAGTAGCAAATTGCAAAACACAGGCAAAAGTTTAAAAAATCAAGCACAAAGTCCAGTGAGGGATTTTTCATTTGCTGTTTCAGAGATAACGCTGTAAAGAAGTTTCAGCACCTACTCCATCTTGCCTTGGAATCATTTTATAGCTCTTTAGATTTATTTTGTTTGCTTGCATTCCTTTTTTGAGACTGGTATATGAGAGTACGACAGAATCAAGTTTTATGTCTTCACTTGATTCTTTCTGTCAACTCTCATGTGCTATATTATTAACATAAACTGTTTTGTGTTCTTCTGTTTCCTACATGTTTGAGAGTCTTTTTGAGAGAGATTATTTATTATGTAGAATTAATGTCATCCAGAATTTTGAAGCTTCCATCCTCATCTCAGTCAGTATTTGCATCTACATCATGCCTCATTTTAAAGTAAAAGTACTTTAAAAGGGGTAAAATTTGGAATTACACTAACATGGATTTTTAATAACAGTGCACATAATGGTCAATGACCATAATATCCAATGTCAGAAAGTTGAAATAGAAACATTTTTTCTATAAATGTGACAAGTGGACTTCCAATAGTAGCTCCTTATATAGTCTTTTATTTTTTGAATAAATTTTATTTTATGAATTCTGGATGTATAATAAAGTTGTGATGACAGTAAAAATTTCATATATATATATATATATATATATGTGCTACACCTTGTTTCCCTTATCATTGACATCTTCCATTAGTATAGTACATTTGTCACAATTAATGAGCTAATATTGATGTATTGTGTGTTGTTATCTAAAGTCTGTCCTGTTTTCTATTTCCTTAGTTTTTATCTATTGTTCTTTATATATCCCTGGATCCCATTAAGGATACTATGTTAGATTTAGTCATCATATCTCCAGCTCTTTCTTGGTTGTGAGAGTTTCTCAGGTTTTCCTGGTATTAGAAACTTCAATTTCTTCTAATGTCCTTATTTTGGTTTCCTATAGGAACAAAGACTTCCTGGATCAGGCTGCACATTATGACTTTGTCCCTTTCCCTGGTTCTGTCCAGCTGTCCCAGTATTTCTGGGTGAGGAGGAGAATTTCAAGCATGTAGGAACAAAGAGACTCCCCATAAGTTGCTGCTTGCGGTAATAAGGTTCCTCTTCCCTCTTGGTGATCCAATTCCAGTGTTTTCAGATGGGGAAGAGAGTCTCAGACCCTCCAGGATAATGAATCTTCTAGACCAGGACCCTTTTACATCTGGTTGTGCCCACCCACTTCAGCTTTCTCTTTGGAAAGGGGGTCTTCTAGTCTCAGAGGGAAGAGAATTTACCTTCCCTGGTTGTTTATTTCTGGCGAGATTCCCAATTGATCCTCAGTGCTGTCAGGCTCACCTGAGGTTGTCTGAAGAACTTTTTTTTTTTTTAATCACATGTTGTTGTTGTTGTTGTTTTTAAATTTCAGATCAGTACACAACACTTCCTATAAGTCAGAGGATCTGGGGCAGGACTGAACCTCTCTGGTCTATTGCTATTTCGGGAGCCAGAAAACACGGGGCCTGAGAGGCCTTTCTCCTTTGGGTGGGGCCACACAAGACACCCTGCTGCTGTGTTGTTCCTTTAGTCCTGGAGCCCCAAACCATCTTGCCTTCTTACCATCCCAAATTCTCTTTTGGTCATCTCTTGTAGCTCCAGGATTGGTAGATGTTTTTAGTTAGGAGGGACAGTAAAAAATGGGCCTATAGCATGTGGTTCAGACTAGAATTCTTAATTTACTTCAAAAATAATAATGGAGGGCCTCCCTGGTGGCACAGAACTTAAAGTCTCAGCACTGTCAAGCTATCACCAGCCACGCAGCCTGAGTTCAATCCCCCACCAGGGAGCTGACCCACATGGCGCAGCAGACCTCTCCTGTCTTGCCTGCTACTCCCCTCAGCAGTGTATTTCAGTAGATCCACCTGTTCTGTTCCCCACTCTGTCTCTGGTGTCCCAACCCCACCGCACCTCTGGCCTATACCCCAGTTATTGCATGCATAAATAAATAAATCTTTTTTTAAAAATGGACTTTCTTTTTCAGAGCTGTGTTTCACCGAACAATTAGTTCCCATATAGCCTCAGCATCCCTCCCTAGCAACATCCCCCACAGAGGGATACATTTCTTACTATCAATGGATCTATATTGACACATCATTATCATGGAAAGTCCATAGTTCACGCTTGGTGTCATACATTTTATGGATTTGGACAAAGATATGATGGCATGACTAAAATAAACATCCAAATAAACTTCAAGTCTGTGCATCACAACACATTTATATTAACAGAAGCTAGACATGCGTGGTCACGAACAGAATTTTCTTAAATAATAGGGAATTGGTTAGTGATTACCTCATATTCATTTTGAGGAAGTTTATGGTTGGCTTATTTTCAGAAACATAAGTGACCGAAATCAAGTGTCTCCCTTATCTTGCAAATTAAGCTAAATTAAGCTGTGTAAGACTAAGTTGCTTTCACCTGTTCCTAAAGCATTTTCAAGGCTGGTCTCCGTTTTTTTTTTAAATATTTATTTATTTATGCATACAAGAACTGGGGTGTAAGGCAGAGGTGCAGGGGGTGAGAGGATTCACCAGAGAGAGTGGGGAGCAGAATAGGCAGATCCACTGAAACAGCCGCCTTTCTATAGTCTGGCCAACTCACCTGAAGCCTGCTTCTCCTACTAGGTTTACCTTAGGGAGCCCTGTCTTCCAAAGCCCCCCCAAACTCCCCTGAATTTGTGCCTTGCCTCACAGCCTGGTCATAATGCCATTTACTTTAGTGTCTCTTCAACCTGTCTCCTGGTGCATCTCTTTCCATTTTGCTGGGCAATGTGGTGAGACCTTCTCCTCCACCACCTTAGGTCTTTAGTCCAGAACCATGGCCACCACATCCATTTTTGGTCCAGAACTTCTCTTATTCTTTCCATGTTTTTGTTTTTCTTTTCTTTTCTTTTCTTTTTTGAGTATCAACTCTATTGATAACCCTCCTACAGTTAGTCAAGCCTTGCTGCCTGAGCTTGAGGCCCAGAACCCTGCCTCTCCAGGAAAGCAGGCCAAAAGAGAGTGAACAACACCCCTTCCCACACTCAGGTGCTGTAGCTTCATTTGCTCAAGAGAGATAGAAAAATCAAACTCCAAAGGCCAAATGTTTGAAGTAAGGCAAGTATTCTGTATCTGGAAAGGCACCAACCTGGAGGGTGGGTGGCAATCATCAAATCCACCACCAACTGAGGGGGTTTTGGCTTTTTTTTTCTTGAAGAGATTGGTTTGTGAAAAGGAAGGGAGGCTATGGCAGCCATTTGGGGAGGGGCCTGGGTTTGTTTTCTGTGTGGATTTGCTGGGTTCCTGAAAGGAACAGATTAGACCTTTTCTTGCAGCTGTACATCCTTTGCTCTGCAACTAGAGAGATAAATTAGTGTATGGCAGAGGGCTGGTAGTGACCTGAGTTTTAGTTTAGTTGTATAGATTTTTGTGCTGGTTTCCAGTTGGGCCAGGTTTCAATATGACCCTCTCTAAGCAGTCTCTAAGCTCCAAAGTTGGAATGGACTTTCACTTTTGGAAGTCCTTCCACCACATTGAATAGGCTGCCTGCCTGGTGGTGGTTATCTGTGAGATTTCCAAGAGTTCTGCAAGTCACTAATCAACATTATGAACAATAATAAAGCCTCCCCTCCCCCTGGTTCTAAAGCATTTAATCTATTCTTGACCCTTAATTCCAGTCTCCCTGACTCCTTGAAAGGGCCTCCCTTTACTCCTGAGCTGAAATTTTCCTTTCCAAGTTGCCTTTTATACAAATGATTTTGTGATAGAAAATTAAAATGTTGATTTCATTAATATTGTTGTTTTGTGGTCTCCAAAATTATGATGTCATATTTGGAGAAAGTAGCATGCCAATGGACTCGTTAGAAGGGACAGAAAATAACCGTTTATTTGCTTTATTTAAAATGGCATTATGAGCATGAAATTCTCATTTAGACATTCCATCTCTCTTAGCATAGGTGATTTACAACTTGGAGATGAGCAGCAATCTTTAACACAAGTGGACAAAGTTTAGCCAGTTTTATTCATCTTTCTTTTGTTGATTGTGCTTTGGATGTCATAACTAAAGAAAACTAGCCAAATCTGAGGTATGGTATATTTTTTCCCAAGGTTTAAAAAATGTTATTGTATTAAGAACACTTAAAGCGAAATATACCTTCTTAACAGACTTTAAAATGTAAAATATAGTATTGTTATCTATAAGCACAAAGTTGTATAGCAGATCTTTAGTCTTATTCACCTTACGCTGCTGAAATTTTATACCTGTTGAAAAGCAACTCCCATTTTGCTGTTCCCCCAGTTCCTGAAAACTGCTATTCTATTCTTTTTTTTAAAATTTGACTATTTTAGATGCCTCCTATATGTTGAAGCATGTAGATTTGTCCTTCTGTGACTGGCTTATTTCATTTAGTATAATGTACTCAAAGTTCATCCATGTTTTTGCATATCGTAGGATTTCCTTTTTAAAGGTTAAGTAATATTACATGTTATGTTTTTTTTTTAAAGATTTACTTATTTATTCAAGCACTGGGTACAGTCAGAAGCATGGGAGGTTGAGAGGATTCACTAGAGCCAGAGTGGGGAGCAGAACAGGCAGACTGACGAAATACACTGCTGAGGCCAGCAGCGGGTGGCAGGAGAGGTCTGCGCGCCATGTGGGACCCTCAATGGCAGCCGGGGATCGAACCGGCACTGCAGACGGCTTCACAGCCCAGTGCTCAACTGCTGCTCCTCCAGGGGAAGCCCCCGTGTTATGTTTATATCACATTTTAAAATCCATTATCCATCAATGGGCATATAAGTTATTTTCACATCTTTGATATTGTGAATAGTGTTCTAATGAACATGGGAGTATTAATATCTCTTAGATGCTCATTTCAATTCCTTTGAACTAATTTCTGAAAGTATTATTGCTGGATCATTTGTAGTTCTATTTTCATGTTTCTGAGGAAACATCATACAGTTTTCCATTGAGGCTACCCTACTTTGCATTCCCATCAGCAATCTACAAGGCCTCAAATAGTGTGTACAAGGAAGGAAGGATCTCCCACATATTCAACAGCACTTATCCTTTTTTTTTTTTTATAAATAGCCATCCTGACAGGTTATAGGATAATATCTCACAGTGATTTTGACTTGCATTTTTCTGATGATTAGTGACACTGAGCACTGCCACCCCAAAATATTTCTTTTTGGCAGAAAGTTTTTTTTCATAGGCGGGGCCCTTCAAAAGAGACTTCTAAAATCAGTCTCCATAAAGGCATCTCCCTTACTGTATCAGGAAGACATAATTTCCTTAGCTCTTTTTAGTGGAGAATATGGAACTTAAACCTGCATGACAGATTTGTTTACTGTGTATTCCCTGTAACCTCCCATAATAGACCTACCCCTTCTTATGCCCCTCAACTTCCTCTGTCTTCTCTGAATTATTTAAGAAAGGATCTGAAGTTGTGTGGGTGAATTACTCAGTCTTATTGGGCCTGTCCCATGTATACAGGATGTTTACATGCTACTATTCAACTTCTTTTTGCCTTTTCCTCATCAATCTATCAGATATTTGTTTTACTATTTACCAGCCTAGGAGATCCCCGAGCAGTCAGGGTGATTGATGTCCTTTGCTCTCTGACAGCTTTTTTCATAAAGCTGTTAGCCATTTGTATGTCATCTTTGGAGAAATGTCTATTCAAGTCCTTGGCCCATTTGAAGGGTCAGAAATTCAATATATTTTCAGGATATTGTAGGACCATGCGCTTTATATAATTATTTACATAGGCATGACAATCAGGACAGAACCTCTTTAGTTTCAGATAATTTATAATCTAATATACTAATACCATGTGGAGGCAGGAAAACTTGACAAACAGTCAAAATCAGAGGTCATGGCATTTATGAATTATAGGCACTTAAGACATACACAGGCACAGAGAAATTAAGTTCATAGCTTTTGTTCTTCTATTTCAGGCATGGGTCAAGAGTGAACACAAATAACAAACCTCCCTGGTACAGATGTCAAATAGCTGTTCTCCCAGACGATATGAAATTCTTCATTGATTTGAACTCAAAAATAGACAAGCAAAAAGACTTACAAATCAGGTTCTCTGTTGTCTCAACCAATGAGGGTGGGGTCGAGGTCTCTACAAACCATCAATCTATTTAGACATATCTCCAAATGGTCAGACCATAAATACAAATCCTTACCACAATGCCAAGCAGTTGCACTTTTTTTTAAAGATTTATTTATTTATGCATACAACAACTGGGGTGTAGACCAGAGGTGCAGGGGGTGAGAGGATTCACCAGAGAGAGTGGGGAGCAGAGCAAGCAGATTTACAGAAATATGCTGCTGAGAGTAGCAGAGGGCAAGAAAGGAGGGGTCTGCTGCACCATATGGGTTGCTCCCTGGTGGCAAAGGATTGAACTTGTGCTGCAGTGGCTGGCAACAGCTTCATAGTGCTGTGTCTTTAACCCCTGCACCACTAGGGAGGCCCCAGTTGCACTTTTAGATATATACACAAGACAATTGAAGCCATATGTTAATACAAAAATTCATGCACAAATGTTTATAGCACCATTATTTATAATAGCCAAAAAGTAGCAACAAAAGCCTATCATTTGATCAATAGATTAAAAAAATGTGCTATATACATGGAATACGTTATTTTTCAGCCATGAAAATGAAGTACTGATACATGGCATCATGTCAGTGAACCTTGAAAATATGCTAAGTACAAGAAGCCACATACAAAACACTTAATGTTCCATTTCTTTTATATATTGATAAAATGTCTAGAATAGGCAAACCCATAGAGACAGAAAATAGATAATTTGCCAGGGTCTAGTAGGGAGGGAGGAATAATTAGTGACTGCTTAATGGGTATGGAGCTTCTTTTGTGGATGATAAAACTGCTCTGGAATTTGAAGTGGTAGTTTTACAACATTGTAAGTATATTAAAAAATACAGAGTTGTATGCTTAAGAATGGTCAAAATGTTGAATTTTATGTTATGTGTACTTTACCTTAATAATAAAAGAACAATACCAAAAATCAGATTCCCAACCATAATCTATAATAACCAAGTCATTGGACCAACCTTTGTGCCCTATGACAGATGACTTGATAAAGAAATTGTGAAATATACATTCAATGGAATACTACTCAGCTGTGAAATATGATGAAATACTGTCTTTTGGGACAAAATAGATGGACCTAGAGGTGGTGATGCTAAGTGAAATAATTCAGAAAGTGAGTGATACTGGATGGTTTTGCTTCTTTGTGGAATACAGGTAACTAAAGAACACATATTGTCGAAGCACAGCAAAAGTAATCCATAGACTATGAAAAATAGACTGGTTACCAGAGGGAATAGGGGGAAGATTAGGAGAAGAAAGAGGATAGATCACGGGCACAAGTGTATTGGTGGAGGGTGAGTGAAACGTGCACTTATGAGATGTGAAAATGTGTCTCTAGAAAACTATATAAATATGTAAATGACAAATTAAAAATACACTTCCTAAAGGAAAAAAGGCATTACCCAACCATGAATATCAATAGTGGAGAATAACTCGTTGACTATAAATGACTGAAAAACAAAACAGACACTAAATGAGCAGAGAGGAAACTGAAAATTACAGGGTCAACACTGTTCTGTTGGTGCACTGAATTTGCTTTGGAGAGCCAAAAGAAAGGCATCCTGGGCTTTAAAAACACATGTGCTACCTTTCTCTGTTACTGAAATTTACTGGGCTCTGGTAGGTGAATTACTTGGACATATGGGTATGTCTCCCCAAAACTGATCAAAGAGTGTAAATTCACAGTTGTATAGATGTGACCACATGGTAAAATGCTTTAACAACATCAGGAAATTGGCATGTTTCTAATTTACAAGAGAATTCAAAGAAAAGCAAAAGGAATATGGATCAGAAATAGGAAGATGAATATGTAAATAGGAGCAACATTGGTTTGAGTACTATGTGAGAGGGGGACAATTGAGTCTCTACTGGTGGGTGTGCATGTCTGTTGGTGACCTACAACTTACAAAAGGATATGAGAGTTCAAAGACAATGTAAGCTAGAATCACATAACCTGGAGTATTAACCTGCAGACAAGGAAAAGTCTGTTGACACATTTTTGCTAGACTGTTAAAGTAGGTTAGTGTCCCCTTAAAAGGTGGGTCCAGTTGTCAAGGCGACTGGGTTCCAGTCACAGACATTTCCTGACCAATCCTGATTAGGTGCCTGTTGTCACCAGTGACATCACAAAGACTGAGTGTTTTTTCAGAGGTAGCCAGCTACCTGATCAGTTAATCCTGCAGCATGGGTTTAGGAATAAGCACCAGTGCCCTAAGAAGTCTAAAGGGAAAAGTGAGACCAACCGATGGGGAGATCGGAGACAAAACCCAGCAAACATCAAGCCCAGGAGAAGGCACTGGTGCTCTCAATGCAGAGTTGCAGCTTCCCTACCAGCGGTATGGACCACGTCCTTTGAGAAGGTCTCTACGCCTCCTTCCTGAACGTGACCACATCTGTTTTCTTCCCTGGTGCACTGGAGTACCTGGTGTGCAAATCTTTGATTCTGTTGCGCAAATACAGACCAGAGAAGAAGAGGATATGCATGACACCAGCATGCTTGGGGAAGACAGTGAACAGCGAGTGCAGTACGGCCGCCACTTCGAAGATGAGACCCACTCTCAGACTGAGATACCCCAACGTGGGAAGAAGCGAATGTCTGAGCCCCAAAACCTGGCTGGGACCTCATCAGCAGCCTCATCTGGTGCCCCAGTTGCCCGTAGATGAGGATGGCCTGGTCTTCTAACATTAGCATGTGCTATTAAAGTGTTTAAAATCCATGAGCTGGCTTCTGACTCCCGTTTCATCGTTTTCGGTCGGCAGTGTCTGTGAGACATCTGGGGCGAGCTATCTGGAGGGGGGAGCGGTAGAAGGTGTGGTCATGTGGGATGGTTGACCCAATCGGTGATTTTGGGGGGCATTTCTAAGGGTGGCTAGGGGAGTGGCCCTGGTGGGAGTAGCTGGCTGAGGTTGGGGGAGAGGAAGACGTTCTCACTGGCTCCGAGCAAGGCAAGGCCTTGAGGTTGGCAGGGGGGATGTCCCTGGCTTGTTGGATTGCCAGAAAGATGGTAGCTGGGTGGGGTGAAGACCAGGACTGAGGTGCTGAAGGATTTATTCATGCTAGGGAAAGCCTCAGTAGGAGGGGGAGGGGTTAGTAGGGGAGGGGGTAGGAGGGGGCATGTGGTTTCCGTGAACTGGGCCTCGTGACGATTTGGGCTTCACTTGAAGACTGAGGAGTGGGGGGAAGAAGCCATAAAGGAGTGATGGCCGTGTGGATTTCCTTTTCCATGTCGTGCCTCAGTCCAAACCAGGAAGTCACACAGCTAATGTTAGTGCTGTGATGCTTTCTGCATAATGTCGCCTTCTGTCCCCTTGTGAGCATTGATAAATTAAATGGTCTTACTACATAAAAATTACTCTGGCCTAAGACAGGCAATCCAAGGAGTTTTAAAGAAACAGCAGCCCCTGTCTCCCTCCATGCAGCTCAGACGCTTAGGCGCGCTTCCCATGGTGCCGCTGGGCCTGGCTCTCATTGCTGGCAGCTTGGGCCACTGGTGTGAAAACCACAGCCTGCTAGGCCTCATGGAGGGACGGGAGGAAGAGGCCAGGGGGGCATCTCTGAACCGGACAGACCTCGCCCTGGCTTCCTCTCTGGTCCCCTGTGCCTGGTGACGCCGCCTCCCTGCCTCCTGCCATCTGGTAAGGCTGGTGGAGCCAAATTTGCCCTTGGTGCTTCCCAGTGATGTACCTGGACCAGAATGTGTACATGGCAACTAGAAAGCGCCCCACGCCCTTGGCACAGTGGGCAACTACACTGGAGTATGAGTGCGGGAAATAGGGTGATCCCTGATCTATATGTGCACGGGTGGGACTGGAGATGCGATATGAGCAGGGCAGAGAGAAGGAGGCCTAGCTCAAGAGTTCAGGGTGTTACACAGCAACCCCGATATAAAACAGGTTACGTCACTGTGGGTCCTCACCTGTGCTCTTAAAGGGGACTTATTAATGCTAAACTGCAGACACACACAAAATGTTAATCAAAGGTTGATTTACAAGGGAAGGGGAAGGGGGAAATGAATAACTCAGGGAGAAAAGAGGGAGATAAATTCGTAAATGCATCCTACCCATTCTGCTGACCTGGAATCCCAATGACCCGCCAGGCTGGTGAAAAAGCTGAGCGTGCTGCCTTACCAGGAGAAAACCCCAACCCCCCCACCCCCCACCCCCCACCCCCCACCCCCCATCCCCCATCCTCCCACCCCCACCCCGCCACTTGGCCGGTTACATACTCAAACCGAGAACATAGGTGCTTAACTCTGCTATCAGGTCCTCGCAACCTTCCCTTTGGTGATCATGGGATTTGTAGTTCCCAGTGTCTTGACGGAGTTGGGGTGGAGTCCATAAAGCCTGTATGGAGTTTGCTCAGGACATCCTTTTCCTCTAACTAGGGGTCTGCAGGAGATGTGAACAGACAAAACCAGGGAATCCTTACACCATTTATACTGAAGTGTAGCTGGGCATAATACACAAACAGGTCAAATTAAGCAGCCCTGAATCATGTGTTGAGTGATGTATCTTGATGGGGTTATGTGAATGGGGCCAAGAGAAGGAAGGTAGCACCATCAGCACAGTGATTACATTGCAGGAGATGTGAGTGGGACAAAAAAGAGCACAGCAGGATGAGTAATTGGACTCATCTTGTGAATGCATCTGGGGCCATTACTAAGAGCTCCACACAGGAGTGCGGTCGAGGAACTGGGAAGACATGAGCCGGGCACTGCTCTGACTGGCCCTGCATTGTATACTATTTGGAGGAAGCCTGGGGTAACTCTGATGCAGGAGGTTCAATCCCCACCCATGTCAGTAAGAATTATAGCGCTGCTCTACAATGCCCCAGGAGAATTACAAGTTTGCCTTCAAGATAACATGATTTATAGTCTCACTGTCATAAAACATTTCATCTGCAATAAACTGATCTGCTTTCCAGAGCTTGAGGTGACCTTCCAAATACTTCTGAGATAGTTAACAGAAAGCCAATTCTCTTGCTCAGACCCTCTCATGTATTTTATAATATGTATATCACTGAACACTCTGAAAGCAGGGGTACTAAATCTTTAGACATTCTAATTGTCCTAGATATATACCCTGATATAAATATGCACAATGGTTACACTCTGGAATATTAGGTAACTAATTTGGAGACCAAGTCAATGACCCAAGTCCAGCCCAGGTTATACTGACTAAAACTCATCATGGAATATCTGGCAGCCTTGACAAATTGAGTTTCAGCAGAAAAGAAAATGGATCACAAAGAAACCCCTGCCATAGTTGGTGCCTTATTGACATTTCTGCAGCCATGGCCAAGAATCAATGGGCTGTGAACACTAAATTATCCTCTTGCCCCTCAAGTGATCCCTGCAGGCCAAGCCGCAGGATGTTAGCAGAATGACTTGCAGGAAAACTCACCATTCCTGGCTACTCCCTCTCCTGTTCTGGGAATGGAGGGGCCACCTTGGGTTCAAGGTTGTGGACCTGACATTTGCCAAGAAGCACTGTGTTCACAACAGGGTCATTTACTTAGCCAGCTGTCTCTCACTACATAGCTGGACTATGTTAAATGTGCTGAATTTAAAAACAAATTGAAAAAGATTAGTCAAATCAGTTTTAATGGGTAGGAATGCTAAACTTTGACAGTGTTTACTAGGTAAGTGTGTGGTGCTCAAGGAAGAAAGGAGAGGAAATCAGTTTGGGGGACAGAGTGGGAAAATAAGTTTAAGGAATGCAACCAGGGATTGAAAAAACTACAATTTTCCAGGTAAATTTCATTCATTTATACATTTGTCCTACAAATACTTATTTAGCATTTTCTGTGCACCAGGTACTGTGGGAAGTATCAGTAATTGACAGACTTCATCCTCTTTGAGAAGTTTAGATTTTAGATAGGGCGTTAGACATTAATAAGGTTCTCGACACTTCATTCATAATGCATGTCTTAAATTACAAATAAAATTAAAACCTCAACAAAATGAGGTGTGTGACTTTTCATTCTCTTATCAGTGACTTTTAAAAAACAGATTTACTGAGGTGTAATTGATATATGAGAAACTGTATATAATTAATTTGTGCAGTTTAATAGTTTGGATCTATGTAGGCACCCATGATACAATCACCACAATCAAGGTAATAGGCATGCCTAATTCCTCCCAGAGTTTCCTTGTGTCATTTTATTTCTTATGAACAGTCAACATGAGATCTACCTCTTAAAAATTTTTGAAGTACTCAGTACTGTATTTTAACTATGGGCACTATGTTGTAGATGTGGTAGATGAGTAAATTCTAGAGAATTGCTGTACATTTCAGCAGTGTCTTTTGCAGAGCAGAAGTTAAAAGATTTTTTTGCACTTAAATCCTTTATTTTCAAACTAGACTTGAATGGGAAATGAGGGATAACCAAAATGTTAATGTAAGAAAAAATGTGTAGGAAATAGAAAATTAAGAGAAAATATTTTTAGTTCAAATTACCTTGTAGTATCTCATTTTTCCTGATTGTCCTTTAATCTTTGGTGATTGTCAGACTGACCTATCAAAAGTAACAGGGTAATTTTTGAAATGTAGAGGGGAAGGATTTTTTTTTCAATGTGGTAAGATATATGTAACATGAAATTTACCTTTTTAAGCATTATTATGTATATAGAGTACAATGACATTGAGTACATTAAGTTGCTGTGCTGTCATAGACAATTCTAATATTAATGAAGTTTGCCTTATCATGGACCATGCTTTTGGTATCTAAAAAGTGATTACCAAACTCAATGTCATCTAGATTTTCTTCTATATTATCTTCTAGGAGTTTTATAGCTTTATATTTTATATTTAGCTCTATGATCTCTTTCCAGTTAATTATTGTGAAAAGTGTAAGGTATGTGTGTGGGTTTGTTGCATTGGGCGACTCCACACTGCTAAAGAAACAGGAGTGGTGGTGCAGGCTACATAATACAGGATGCTGCTAAAGAGCAAGATCCTGGCCTTTTTATTGATACACAGCATAAGGGGAAGGAGAAAAAGGAAAGGGGAAGGAAATTAAAGAAAGGGGAAGAATATAGAAAATCAGGGATTGTGAGTCTGCCCTCCAGGCACTTCTTATCTGCTTGATGACTGGTATTGTTCCCCAGCCATGGTTTTAATCTTATCAACAAGGTGTTCCACTGATCAGCTTCTGGGGTCCTTTGTTATACATAGGTCCTTGGCCCTCCAGGCATTCCAGGTCATCCCTTGCCTATGCATAGCCTTTCCAGTATGATCCAGCTTTGTGCTCTTGTTTGATTGGAAGGCACCTTGCAGGTTTGGGCTCCTGTACCTAACTGAATGGGTCATTTTGACCTTGATTTGGATTTAGAGCTGTAGGTAACAAAATGGTGGCTGAACAGGCTGCTTAGGAGTAGCAGACCCATATGGGTTGATATTTTTGCATGAGGATCGCCTGGTATGCCAGCACTAGTTTTTGAAAAGGCTATTTTTACCACTGACTTGCCTTTGACTCTTGGTCAAAGGTCAGTTGACTGTATCCATATGGATCTACTTCTCCTCCCTAGTACTCCATTGATCTGTCTATTCTTTTGCCAATGCCATATTATCTTGATACTATAACTTTCTAGTAATTTTTAAAATTGGTAATATTAGTTTACCAACTTTGTTCTCCTTTAATGTATTAGCTATTCTGGATCTTTTAATTTTCCATTTAAATTTTAGATCAGTTTCTCAAAATCCATGAAATTAATTTGTTATATATGAACAGTCAACATGAGATCTACCTTCTTAAAACATTTTTAAGTACTCAATACTGTATTTTAACTATAGGCACTGTGTTGTAGATATGGTAAATACTTCAGAAATATCAAAACTGTGAAAGCAACCTGAATATGCATCAATGGATGAATGATTTTTTAAAAAATTGTATATCCTATGCAGCCTTAAAAAGAAAGGAGATTGTCTTACCATATGCTACAATAAGGAAGAACATTTAGGGCATTATGCTAAGGGAAATAAACCAGTCAAAAAAAGGACATGCTATGATTCCACTTCTATGAGTACCCAACGTAGTCAAATTCATAGATAAAGTAAATAGGAATGATGGTTCCTACGGGATAGGGGAGGGGGTAGAGTGGGGTAATTGTTTGATAGATATAAAGTTTTAATTCTTCAGATGAAAAGATTCCGCAGACCTTATTCACAATGGAAATATACTTAAAACTATGAATTATACACATAAAAAGGGTTAAGATGGTAAATTTTATGATAACTTTTTTTTTACCACAATTAGAATAAATGTGCTGGGATTTCAAATGCAATAGTGTTGAAACTACAGATGAAATTGGAAAGACCCAATGTCTTGACAATATTGAATCTTCCTGTTCATGCACACAGAATATCTTTCCATTTCCTTAGATTTTTTATTTCTTTCATCAGAGATTTTTTTGTTTCCCTTATAAAGAACTTATACACATTTTATTAAATTTATACCTAAGCAGTTATCTTTATTGGGTGCTAATATAAGTGGCATTTGTGTTTATAATTTCATATTTCTGTTGTTCATTGCTGGTATTTAGAAAAAACAGTTTTTCACGTATCCTATAACCTCATTATAATCACTTCATGTTTCCAGGAGTTTTTATTGTTCATTCTTTGGGATTTTTATATGGAAAATCATGTCACTTGCAAACAAAGGCATATTTATTTCTTCCATTTACTGTTATTTTCCTTTCATGCCTTACTCTAGTATTAGCTATGACTTCCAATAGATGAATAGGATAGATACAGACATCCTTGCCTGTTCTTGATTTTATTGGGAAAGCCTATAGTTTCTCATCATTAAGTGTTCTGTTAGTTGTAGGGTTTTTTTTTAATGGTATGTTTAAAGCGAGACAGTTTCCTTCTAGTAATTTCAGAGAGTTTCTATCATCACTGGATGATGGATTTTGTCAAATGCTTTTTAGGCATCTATTGATTTGATCATATGATTTTTTTCTTCTTAACCTGTTGATGTGATGGACTATTATTAATTTTATAGCTATAGTTTTACACAGAGATGAGACTTCCCTGTTTTCTCTCCTACCTTCATAATCTGTCTGGTTTGCTACCCTTTCCTTTTTATTAATTTACAGATGTGTTTTACTTATCAGTAACTGATCCAAATTTGTACTGTGTACCCTGCAGGGCAGCAGTGCAATGCGAATCAGGACAAATGCCAGTAATTCATCCCCCCTTTTGTGGTGTATATGCCCTATTGGGCTGTGTTTGCCACCCTTTACATCTTACCTACCCATCCACTAACATAGTCCTCTAGCCTGTCTCCCAGCTGTCATATCAGCCCAAAGAACAGATACATACTATATTCTAGTAAAGTTGAAGTCCCCTTTCTCACATGGTTCTCTAAAACTTCAAGTCAATTACATTGGGGCATGAAATAAATATTTCTGACCCAGAAGAAACAGCAATTACATTGATCCCAAGAATATGAGTAAGCAATTCTTGCTGGTGTGTGTCTGTAAGACAAAGTTGTCAATTGTTTTTCTGAAGTTTGCTATTGAAGCAATGTTAGAATTGGGGTGGGAGTGTCAACCTCCTATGCTATTCATTGATCTGCATAATGAGTAACTGTCAAAAGTAGGTACTTTACATTGTTTTGGGTAATTAAATAGACCATTTTGCTCAATCAGCTTTCTTGAGGGTTTTGAACAGAGCTCTGATTTAGTTTTAGAATTGTCCAGGCTGTTCATGTTGATTTCATCAGGAATTATATTTCCCCTTTACTAACTCTGGCCTAATCCTAGTTTGTACTTGAATTATTTCTTATCTCAGACCTAAAAGACCCATTTTTACATTTCAAGGGTGAATACTTACATGATTCAGATTTTGAATAGACTTTGAATGATTCTACTCTCAGCCCACTTTGCAGTGCTGCAATGCAATGACAAAAGAATTTTTTTTTTCAAAAGAATGTTTTTGAACACAGACATTCACAAGTGCTGAAAACAGAATGCATTCTTTGTGAGATCCCTGGTTAATGCAGAGTTTGAAAGCCCAAACTGACTTTAAAGCACATTCTGTGGCCTTGTCAATCCAGCTAAATACAGTCCTCATTTCTAAAGCACAACTTCACATACAACCTCCACAGAACTTTGAAATCACTTAAGCACTGCAGTGTGGGTCAAACTCTAATCCACTTTAGGGGATGTCAACAAAAAGGGGCATTTGACACCCTTCCCTGGACCTTTGCAATCACAGCAGAGAAGCTGGTTATTGTGTCCATGTTTAAGCAGAAAAGCCATGGAGAACTGCAAATCAGGGGGAGGAAAATCCACCAAGTCACTGACAGGAGCCTTCGTCCCTGTGTTCACAACCGGTCAGGACAGTGGAAGTGATTCACACAAACCACACACACAGACAGAAACTTCTAGCAAGCCAATTCTCATTTGAGATGTTCCCTGGATTTCATAGTTTCACGGTTTACTGTCAGTCCAAAGGTGTGGCTTAATTCAAAGACAGGCAGATTTAAAGTTTTAACAATTATGGATTGTTTTAACAATTATGAATCAAAGCAAGAGACATTAAGTCACCCCAAAGAGACTGACAGGCAAAGTTCATAGAAATGGATTTATGGTCTCAAGCACTTACGGTCATAGCTCTTTCGGGATTTCTCTTCAATTCAGTTAGTAGCACTAAGGTCTCTCCTGCGTACAACAAACCAGACGCCATCATTGTCACTTTGTCACTACTTGACAAGTTCCCTTTAACCACAACACCCATCCCAGTGACACTTTCTAATACTTTCCCATTAAAGCCACCTGACATCTATGTCTTTGCTTTGAGATTTGACTATGGGGTATCTTTAGAACTGTGCAGCATTTGCTCTCAGCCTGGTTAGTGCCCACTGTCAAGCAAAGTAAGGTCCCTGCTGTCTGCAAACCCTGATGATAAAGGAGGGGGAGGGGGCAACTTGAAGTACCTGAGAGGAGAGATAGCAAGTTATCTTTCAGGTAAAGAAAAGCTGGGTGCCTGCCCCCCCAAAGGCCTGTAGTGGTTAATGCTGTCTCTGAGCTTCCCAAAACAAATGTACAGCATGTAATCAAGTGTGATTTCTCCTGATTACTTCTGAAGTAATTAGGGAGTACCTCCTCACCCAAGACCTCTACCTAATTAGAAGTTTTTGGCAAGAAGGCATTTGCATATCTTCAAGTCATATTATGTCACAAGGACATTTGAACTGATGAAAACTGACATTTACTGTAACATCAAAACGTACCTCATTGAAACCAGGAGTCATGAGAAACTCACAGTTGAGGATTCGGGAGCCTATTTTAATTGATAAGACACAGTGACTCTGCCTCATGCAGTAAATCAGAGCATGAAGCAGGAGGAATGTAAATATGCAGAGGTCAGAATATCACAGCCAGAGGCAGAGCTGCAGACACTGTGATTGGCGCAGACCCCCTGACTGCGGTCTGGAGCTCTCCTCTTCCCTTGGGATTTATACACCAGCATGTCAGGACAGAGCGTCTCTCTTTCTCCCTCTCTCCCTCTCCTGCTTTGTTTCACCTTTGCTGTGTCATTTCTGCTTATTAGAGAGTTACCGTGAAGTGCCATGTTTGGACAACAGAGAAGCCGAGAGAAAGAAGCAATTTTGCAGCTGATTTCAGGAGCATGCCATTATTTCATGGGACTGTATTTGCCTTTCAGTTCTTACAAAGAGTAGCTATTATTAAAATCACAGCAGTAACTACTGCGTACTATATGCCAAGCATTGTAATATGTCTTCTACATGAATTAATTCATTTAATCCTTACAAAAATCCTCTGAAGTAGGTCCTCGTATTATCCACATATTAATGGTTAGACATCTGGGCCTAAGAGTATTGGAAAAAATTATTCATAATCACCCAGTTTGAAAATCAAATTCAGAATTTGAAACTAATTAAACTCGAGAGTCTAAGCTCTGTGCCATGTACTTTTGTTGCTACTTGTCATTTCTTATGCATTTACGCATATACATGCACACACATGCTCACACACAGAAGTGCATTTTTAGTTTACATTATTTTTGTTTTTAAATTTTATTTTTTAAAGTGACCATTTTTTCTACAATTTTAAAATATTTAACATATATTGTGCTATGCTCAATCATTCCCCCTTTAGTTTTATCTTTAAATTGGCATATAACAATGTGCTAGTTTAATGTATAGATATATGTATATGATATATGTATTGTGGGGTCATTCTCCCCCAAAATAGTCTAATAAAGTTCTACCTCATCTTTATTGGTCACGTTTAAACTTTTTTAAAGTTTTTCCATTTAGTGATCCTCCTGTCTCTTTTTCTTCAAAAAAAAAAAAAGATTGTTTCCCTGTCCTGGGGACGAACCACTTCTTTCTTTGGGTAGTCAGAAGTCTCTGCCATGGCTGCCTGTCAAACCACAAGTGTCTTTAGGGGACTGAGGCCCTTCTCTGAACTCTTTTGCCCTAGCTCTGTACAACCAGGACATATGAGGCCCTTTTGGACTGGGCTGAGGCTCAGGGTATGTTTGGTTTTCAAGATGAGGTGGAGCTTCATTTCTGGGCCTTCTTTCTTACGCCTTTTCATCTCTTAACTATGCTCCACTTCCTCACCCCAACTCCTTTTTCCCTGAAGGACTTCATTGTGGTTGTGTAAAGGCAAACTCAAAAGTAATGCGACTACTATGATTTAAAACAATAACAAAATGCCCCTTCTCCTAACATCTTATCACACTCCCAGATTCCCAGCACACCACTAAAACTACCCTAAACAACAAGGCCACTCTTCGGGGAGCCGTTGAATGAGATGCTTTGAGCTGTGGGACCACCTGGGTGGAAAGCCCACTAGAAGTACCCAGAACCCATAGGACAAGACCTTGAGGACTCCCCCACATTTTGGAGGTCAGACCTTACAGTGGTCAAACCTGTGCCCAGGGGAGATATGGGCCTTGTTCAAGACCACAGAACCAGGCCTGGATCCCACATCTACCAGCTCTTGGTCAGTACCCTCTATCCGGAACATCATGGGCCCATATCAGTAGTGGTTAGGATTTGTTAACAAAATCCAGCTCCAGATTAAATATGGGATACCTGAATCTTGGTGAATACAATCCCCCATATGCAATTTTGATAGAGTCCCCTCCCTAGTACCCCCTAGATGCAAGAGCACCAAACACAGCCATCCACATCACACACAGATGCTCCATTCCACGTTCTACTTTTGCAGTGTGCTAAATGGTCTCAGGAAGTAGAGTGTGCATGTGTGTTTGTCTCTTTGAGAGAGGGCACCAACCCCTCCTGCAGATCAGTCCCACCACTGAAGGCAGACAGGCTATGAGAGGCCAGCGCATCCTCACAGGTTATGGGTTACAGCTTGTCTTTGCTCTTCTTACTTGATATCCATTTTCCCTTCCTCAACATCCCACCCTGTGGAATTCAGAACCCCATACCAGACACATCAACAACAGCCTCACATAGAATGTATGACCAGCACCCACAGATGTGCAGGATTAAATCCCTATAATCAGTTTCTTATTATACATATTTTTAAAAAGTTTTTTTTCAGCTTTCTCGTTGAACTCTAGCCATCTATACTTCACATAGTATCCAGAATGCATGTGTGAAAGTTGTGCATGCCTGGAGTATTACTTACAGGTACACAGACTATCTGGGGGGGAAGAACAGGCAGCTGGTTAAGCACCTACCATTTGCTGCTTCCTCTGGGTCTTCAGATAATCTTCCCAGAAGTTCCCTATCTTCCTCTATTATATTTGCACACACAAGTGTAAGTTTTCTTCGGATAGCTCAAGCTAATTTGCATTGTGACTTTTCCTAACTCTCTTCTGTATAATAGTTAACTGAAGCAAAGGGATTCTACAAGAATCCTTCCCATGTATGAAATTTCTGTTTGCAGAATATACTTTGATTAAGATGCCTGGCACAAGGAAGAACATTAATAAATCCTGGACGAATATGTTAGAACCTAGTGACATACTTGGGTCAAGTTTTTGCTAGTTTTAAAAATATTTAATCTAATCTCAAAAGATGAAAGTCCAATTTTCTTAATAATCTTCTATAACTGTGGATATATGAATTTAAAACTTTATCTTTTTAAAAGTATATGTACTTTGCCTTTCTAGATCATTTTTAGGTTCCAAATAAAATTGAGTGGAAGGTACAGTTTTCCCATATATCTAGACTTCCTTATATGCAGAACCCCCCATTACTAACTGCCTGCTGCAGGGTGGTGCATTTGTTACAATTGATAGACCCAAATTGACACATCATCACCGGATTTCTCTGTTTAAACTAAGTGTACACAAACTGGACTAAGTTACACAAATGGATGCTTTGGTGTTACACATTCTGTAGGTTTGACAAATGTATAATGGCATGAATCCATCATTACAGAGTAGTTTCAGTGTCCTAAAAAATTCTCAGTGTTATACTTGTTCAAACTTTCCTCCCACGCACTCCCCAAACCTGACTACTGCTTATCTTTTTGCTGTCTCCTAGTTGTGTCTTTTCCAGAATTTCACATAGCTGGAATCATCTAGTACGTAGCCTTTTCAGATTGCTTTCTTTCACTTAGTAATGTGTCTAAATTTCCCCCATGTCTTTCTAACTCGAAGACTCATTTCTTTTTAGGGCTAAATCATAGTATATTGCCTATGTGCACCACAGTTTGTCCATTCACTTCCCAAAGAAAATCTTGATTGTTTCCAACTTTTGGCAATTATGAATTAGCTATGATAATCATCCATGTGGCAGTTTTTATGTAGACAAAATTTTCAACTCCTTTGTTTAGATACTAAGGCAGTGCAATTGCTGGTTGATATGGTAAGGGTATGATTAGTTTCTTAAGAAGCCATCAATCAGAGTCCTGCAGGATGGTCACAGAGTGAAGATGTCAGGCTCAGCTCCTCCAGACATGAATGACAAAGCTGAAGCAAAAAAGCCCACATATGGAGGAGTCAAAGTGTAACCAAAATTAAAATTAAAAAGAAAGAAAAAATGAAGTCAAAACCCTTGAGGGAAAAACCGGTTATTAACATACACAATAGGAGCTTCAGCCCAATGCAAAGGGGTAGGAAAAACCCTAAGTGAACTTTGTTATAGTAGAGAAGGGGCAGTCCAACACCAAACAGGGAGGAATGGCTGGAACAAAACCCTCAGTAGATATTGACTTGAGACACGCTGACATCGGGGCTCCTAAGACCTGGCACTGCACTGGATGTGGGGGGTGCATGAGTAGGCACCCAGGATGGAGGGTGCGTTGTGGGAGAGCTACGGGGGTGTGGGCACAGAGCAGAGACTACTGGTATGAATCTGGCTCATAACACAGAACATAGCCCGACTCACATCAGAGCCTCTGACTTCCTTGTAGAAGAGACTGAAGTCCAGGCTGAGATATTTCAAACACCGGCCACCCTCCATTCCCCAGCTGAGACATCCAAAACAGTTGCCACCCCCTATTCCAGGCTGAGCTAGCTAAAGCATGTGCCAGCCTCCACAAGGAAAGGCTTTACAACAGGAATTTCAAAATCCTGAGTCTCCTGGAGGTGCTCATTTGATGCCTATGCCCCTGTCCTCTTTTAAAGTTACTCTCGGGCCTCCCTGCTGGCACAATGGGTTAGGTCTCAGAACTATGAGGCTCTCCGCAGACACTGCAGCATGAGTTCGATCCCCGGCCAGGGAACTAACCCACATGTCACAGTCGACCTCTCCTGTCTCGCCTGCTGCTCTCCTCAGCAGTGTATTTCAGTCAGTCTGCCTGTTCTGTTCCCCACTCTGTCTCTGGTGAATCCTTTCACCCCTGTACCTCTGGCATGTACCCCAGCTCTTATATGCGTAAATAAAATAATTAAAAAAAAAAACCCTACTCTCCCTCACTGGTACTAGCCCCCTGACTACTCCAACAACTACAGAAACAGCATTCCAATTTTGTTTTAATTTGCATTTCTCAGATGACACATGATGGAGAGCATCTTCTCATATTTCATTTGCCATCTATATTTCTTTTTGCAAGATGTCTGTTGAAGTTTTTGGCTTCATTTTCAACTGGATCATTTGTTTTTTAATGGTGAGATTTGAGAGTTCTTTAAATATTTTGGGTTATGTTACTTTATTAGATGTGTCTTCTGCAAAAGACAGTTTATGACTTGTCTTTTGATTTTCTTCACAGTGTCCTTTACAGAGTAATATTTTTTTTTGGTTTTGTTTTAGCTTTTCTTTTTTTATATTTAATATATTTTATATAATTCTTACATCATTTTTCATTTTTGCACAATGTACAGAGTAATATTTAAAAAATTAATGAAGTCCAGCTTATCAATACTTCCTTTCATAGATTATGCCCTTGGTATTGTGAATAAAAAATCATCACCATACCGAAGGTCGCTAGATGTTTTTCCTGTTATCTTCTAGTTTTATAATTTTGCATTTTACATGTATGTCTATGATTCATTTTGAGTTAATTTGCATGAAGCCTGTGCACTCTGTGTCTAGATTAATTTGTTTGCATGTGAATGTCAGATTGTCCCAGAACCATTTGTTCAAAAGACTATGTTTTTGTTGTATTGCCTTTTATTCCTTTGTCAAATTTCAATTGGCTCTATTTATGACGATCTATTTCTGGGTTCTCTATTTTGTTTCAATTATCTATTGTCTATTCTTTCACCATTACCAGACTGTCCTGATTAAGACTTTGTTCACACTTTCAATATTGGGTCTTTTTTTACTCATATATGCTTTAGAATCAGTTTGCCATATTCACCAAAAAACTAACTGTGCTCTTGATTGTGTTTCATTAAATAAATACATCAAGTTGGGAAGAATCATTTTTTGAAACTTCTCTTCCATAAATGTGAAGTGTCTCTCCATTTATTTAGTTCTCTTGATTTCACTTATCAGGCTTTTTAAAATTTCTGCATATAAGTCATATAAGTATTTCATTTTGGTGGGTGCTAATACAGCTCTTAATTTCAAATATTACTTATTCATTGCTGCTATATAGGAAAGCATTTGACTTATACATGTTAGCCTTGTATTCTGCATCTTTACTATAATCACTTATTGGTTCCAGGTTTATTTTTTGTTAATCTATTCTTTTGGTATTTTCTATGTAGACATTATATCACATGTAAACAAAGACAGTTGTATTTTTTTTCTTTTCTAATCTATATACATTTATTTCCACTTCTGTCTTAACAAAGTAGGTAGGACTTTCAGTGCAGTGTTGGAAAAGCAGTGATGAGAGGTGACTTTCTTGCTTGTTCCTTATTTTAGTGGGAGAGCTTCAACTTTTCACCATTAGTATGATGTCGGCCTTAGGTAGTTTATATTTTTATATAGGTATATTTTGTGGGCATAGTTATTTATGACATTCCTATATTGTCCTTTTTTAAAAGATTTATTTATTTTTATACAAGAACTGGGGTATACAGGTCAAAGGTATGGGAGGGTAAGAGGATTCACCAGAGACAGAGCGGGGAGCAGAACAGGCAGACAATGGAAATACAATGTAAATGGGAGCAGCGGCCAAGACAGAAGAGGTCTGCCGTGCCATGTGGGAATCTCCCTGGCCAACCCAGAATCCAACCACCTTGCAGAGGCTGGGGACAGCTTCACAGAGCTGCACTCAACCCGCTGTGCCACCAGGGAGGCCTTATTGTCCTTTTAATGTCCATGGAATAGTAACGAGATTCTGCTTTCATTTCTGATACTAATTTTCATCCTCCATTTTTTTTTTCCAGTTAGTCTAGCTAGACAATTACTGGTTTTATTGATCATTGCAAGCAACTAGATTATGGTTTATTGGTTATCTCTGTTGATATCATATTTTGAACTTCATTGATTTCTACTATACCTTTTATTATTCCTTTTCTACTAAATAATTTAGATTTTAATTTGTTCATTTCTGTCTAGTTCCCTAAAGTGAAAACTTACTGATTTTTCTAATATGTGTATTCAACTCTATAAATTTTCCTTTTTTAAATTTTTAAAAATATTTATTTATTTATGCATACAAGAGCTGGGGTGCAGGCCAG
Organism: Talpa europaea; assembly: GCF_964194135.1. NCBI lineage: Eukaryota > Metazoa > Chordata > Mammalia > Eulipotyphla > Talpidae > Talpa > Talpa europaea. Next base: position 22,665,695 of record NC_140081.1, read on the forward strand.
AGGTGGGCATGGGGTAAGAAGATTCACCAGAGACAAGAGTGGGGAGCAGAACACACAGACTGACTGAAATACACTGCTGAGGGGAGCAGCGGGCGAGTCAGGAGAGGTCTGCTGCGCCATGTGGATTAGCTCCCCAGTCAGGGATCGAACTCGTGCTGCAGTGGCTGCTTATAGCTTCATAGTGCTGAGAACTTAACCCCTTGCGCCACCAGGGAGGTCTTCTATAAATTTTCCGCTAAGTACAGCTATCATTGTATCACCCAAATTTTGATAAATTTTGCTTTCATTTTCATTTAGTTCAAAATATTTTCAATTTCTCTTGAGATTTCTTTTTTGACCTATATATTATTTAGAAGTGTATTGTTTAGGGGCCTCCCCAGTGGTGCAGCGGGTTGAGTGCTGCGTTGTGTTGTGAAGTTGTCCTCAGCCTCTGCAGCATGAGCTCGATCCCCGGCTGCCCAGGGAGAAATCCACATGGCATGGCAGACCTCTCCTGCCTTGCCCACTGCTCCCTTCAGCAGTGTCTTTGGTCCGTCTGCCTGTTCTGCTCCCTGCTCTCTCTGGTAAATTCTCTCACCCTACCGTGCCTCTGACCTGTACCTCAGTTCTTGTATAAATAAATCCTTAAAAAAAAGTGTATTGTTTAATCTCCATGTACTGGGATTTTTCCACTGTTTTTCTCTTATTAGTTCTAGTTTAATTCCATTGTGGGCTAAGAGCAGACATTGCATGATGTATACAAATATATAAATATATAACAAATATATATTTATATTTGTTAAGTTGTGTTTTATGGCCCAGAATATGCCCTATCTTAGTGACTATAAACTTTTACTTGATATGAATTCAGATTCTGCTATTGTGGGAAGATTAGTCTAAAGATGCCCTTTATGTCCAGTTGATTGATGGTGGTGTTGAGTTTAACTATGTCCTGACTGATTTTCTGCCTGCTAGTTTGTCTATTTCTGATGAAGAGGTGTTGAAGTCTCCAACTATAACCATAGATTCACCTATTTCTCATTGAATTTCTACCAGTTTTTGTCTCATGTATTTTGATGCTCTATTGGTAGGTACATATATTTTAAGGATTGCTATTTCTTCTTGGAGAACAGAGCCCTATGTCATTAGCAAGGATCCTCTTTATCCCTGATAACTTAATTTGATCTAGGTTTGCTTTCTCTGAAATATATAGCTGTTTCACTTTGTTTTCAGTAGTATTAGCATGGAATATCTTTCTCCATCTCTCTCCCCTCCACCCTAACCTTATTATGATGTGATTGATAAGTAAACATCTTACAATCGTATATATTTAAGGGGCATACAATGAGATCAGCAGGTGGTGAAACTGGATGCATTCCACTTATTTGTATATTCTAGACACTGTATCTGGAAGTAAAGTGTGAACCTGACATAACCAGATCTACACAGTGATGACAAAGATAAGCTTTAGTATAGAAAAGATTCAAATCAAACATCGTTCAGAGATGATGGAGGGCCATAGTCTTTATTATATTATTTTTTCAGAGAACTTAGGAAGGAAGTTCTGTTTTGAAAACTTAGGGAGGGGCCTCCCTGGTGGCTCAGCGAGTTGAGTGCAGCACTGTGGAGCTGTCCGCAGCCTCTGCAGCATGGGTTCGATCCCCACTGGCCAGGGAGATTCCCACATGGTGTGGCAGACCTCTCCTGCTTCCCTGCTACTCCCCTCAGCAGTATATTTCAGTCTGCCTGTTCTGTTCCCCACTCTGTCTTTGGTGAATCCTCTCACCCTCCCGCACTTCTGGCCTGCACCCCAGTTCTTGTATGACTAAATAAATCTTTAAAAAAAAAAAACTTAGGGAATTTTTCTCTAAGATTCCCTTTAGTTTATTTGCCAGAGAATTTTAGATTTAAGGTAACAAACAAAGCAAAGAGAAAATTATAGCCTTAGGATCTGCTTGACTAAATAGCTCTTTCAGAGAAGACTGGTGGTTTCTTTTCGATAAAGTTAAGTGCCAAGACTACAATTATCCATTGACTTTCCTTTGTCATTGTTCACATAGGATATTTACCCCAATTTGATGCAATTTTCATTTAGTCAAAGAAAAATTTCCCACAGATTCATATTAACCACATTTCTTCTAAAACACAGTATAAAATCTTTCCCTGTCACTCTTTGTTTGACATCAGCCATTTTCTCATACAGAACTCAGTTGTCAAATGATTGAAGACCTGTGTAATTCAGTGCTGATGGTTTGTATGAGGCAAGGTGTTTTAAACTGCTCTACTTTGAAATGCCTTTCCTCAAATAGCTCATGTATCTCAATGTTGTACACACTTCAAGTAGGAAAGATCAAATTATATTGTCATGAGTCACTATCTTGAGAGATTTTTATTTACAGGTTTTTTGGGGGGTTGCTTAATTTGAGCTAAGATGTAAATCACGGGTCAGCTGGGGTACTCATTGTGAACAACCGGTTGTTAGGTAATTTGAACAACAATTTAGGCTGCAATTTTTCCTCAAATATAACAGTTTTGACCTACTCCACATCAGTTTCCTTTTAAGTTTTTTAAATTTTATTTTTATTTAAAGATTGCATGTTTTCCTTAAGAAATAGCACTGTAATTTGGCTATAACACTATTTACAAATGGATACAGTTTAATGCATAGTTTATTGTGGTTTTATCATCCCAAAGACCTGATTATCTTATACAAATATTAATTCATACCTTTTGAATAAACAAATAAAACTTTCTCTACTGCTACTTAAGGTTTTGTGCACTATCCTTAATAGTAGACGCTCTCGTGTTTTCCACAATGCCTTCCCATTGTCAGATCAGACTGTGTTAGTCTAATAATCCTGGATTATTAGGATGATGTATTGCATGTGCTGTGGGGCCATTTGAAATCTTTATAAGACATAAAATTCTTGTTGTAGGTGTGAAAACATTATCATAATATGTTTATTTAAAAAGTTTTTAGAGATACAAGCTGAAGAATATGTAGATTATTAAGAGAAAGTGTATGGAGTGTAGATGGAGCAGATTTGACCACCAAGTTGTAGGTGTTAGGGTTGTAGGGTTAGGTATCTCAGTTAGTCTGTCTCTATTTGTGTATGTTCAAGTTTTTTCTTAATAAACAATCAATTAGTTCTTGACATGGGAGAAAGAGAGCTATAAATCAATGGACACCACGAAGGCTTTTATTTGTATAACAGATTTCCCGGGGATGAGGCTCTTATACACATAGTAATGGTCACAGAGGTCACACAAGATAAAGATTTAGTTGTGTTTAATGTGAATTTCACAGAATTCATTTGGAATCAGGCCTCTTCATTAACCTCTTCAAATCCTAAGTTCATCCCCATAATTAACTCATAGGTTTGCTTGATCTTGATTGTTGACTATCCAAAAATACATTTTCCCCCTGCCTTTCAACAACCTCTCCTTCATGTGATGATGTATTTGTGCTCCTGGAATATTTTTTGCCAATATGAAATCTCTTTATTCCCTCTGAGGATATGTCCATTGTAGAATATAGTAGAAATATTTTTCTTACCTTTTGTTATTTGATCTTAGTTTTCTATGCTTTAACTCTCTTCAGAATAAAAATTCATTAAAAGGATATTGAAGTTTATACAGTATGACAAAGTTGACCAAAAACACAGCTGAGACAATTATTTTAGTTATAGAGTCTCAGTTGTCAAACAATCAAATAGAAGATAACATAATTGATCCCAATTGCTTGTTAAAATGAAAGCATCAGCTAGAAAATGACACCTTGATTCAGATCAGTCATTTTAATGACTGAATCAGAGCTCTGCACATTTCAAATTTGAGCAATTAACTGCTACTGAGCTGCAAAGAAGTGCATCGTTACTGATAGATAAACTCTTTATATATGACATATGCCAGATATCATGGTGGGAGGGAGTTAAAACAAATAACATTAATATTGCTAGGCCACACACTGATGTTTACAAAGCACTTATACCTGTGGCCCAATTCAGTCTTCACAAAATGATATTAAATATTATCCTTATTTCATGTTTGTCAAATAATTCATTTTAAGTGACTTACCCAAAGTCATACATCTGATTAGTGCTAGAATTCCAACTCAAGCTGAGATCTGAATCCAGTGGTTTTTCCATTGTTCCTTAGTTAACACCCACAGACCAAGTTATCAGTTTTCCAAAGTAATATTATTTTTCTCTTTTCAAGTGGCCCTGAGTCCACTTCAGGGCTGTGTGTGCATTTTCCTGGTCCCATCATGCCGAATGTAGACCTGCCTCAGGTGTGTAAACCCCCTAGGCCCAAGAGGTAACCAAACAGTAGATATTAGTGGGGAGATGTGAATAAAGTTGTAACCTCTATATGGGGGTGTCCATATGAATGCAAGGTCCCTCACTCTGTGGGAAGATGCCAACAGGGAGAAGGGGAAAGAACCACTAGGGTTCATAGGTGGGATTTTTTTCTGTGCTATTAACCTCAAATGTAGAACTCCAGAGTCTGAGAATTCAGAATTTGAATCATTTCCGAGTGAACAGGAAGTTATCTTGTTAAGGTAGGAACAAAGAACACATTTACTTAATTTATTAGTGTTTTTTTTTAAATGTTTAAAATACAAAGATTTATGATGTGTGGGCCTTTATTTGTTCTTTTGTTACAGGCTCCACAAATATTGTATGTGGTCTGAGCAAGGGTGATATTCTTGAATAGGGAATTTGCACTTGCTTTGACAGCTTATGCTAATAATATGTTGACTATGACATAATAATGCCAGAAAATATGTCATGAGGAATAGCAGGGCCTTGATTATTACTCCCTAAGTTTAAGTAACTTCTCAGTTTTCTTCTTGTATATACCCCATAAGTGAGATACCATATTGGGAAGGCCTTATTCAAAGTTATAAACCAAATATTAAGAGTTCAAACTCTCCTGAAGTATTTAAGTGACAATTCAGAGCAATTCCATCTAAAATTATTCATCCATTCAATAAATGTATCTCAGCCATACCATTTTTAAAGTATCTGTTAGGGATTAAAAAAAGTAGATGAAGGCCTCCCCGATGGCGCAGCGGTTGAGCACTGGGTTGCGAAGTTGCCTGCAGCCTCTGCAGCGCCGGTTTGAGGCCCTGGCCACCGGGCGAGGGTCCCACATGGCGCGCAGACCTCTCCTGCCTCCCGCTGCTCCCCTCGGCAGTGTGTTTCGTCAGTCTGCTTGTTCTGCTCTTCACTCTGACTCTGGTGAATTCTCTCACCCTCCCGCGCTATTGACTGTACCCAGTGCTTGTATAAATAAATAAATAAATCTTTAAAAAAAGAAAAAGTAGATGAATTAGGTCTCAATTTCTTTGTATGGTAATGAAGACTAGATAAAACATGTCAATGAGTATTATATATACTTATATATACATATACTGTATATACACATATAAATATATATATACATACACATACATATACATATATATAGTAACAAGTACTATGTCCACGAGAGAGATAGTTCCATGGGAATTCGCAGGCAGACAAACCATGAGAATTATGTGCACTGTTATGCCTTCTACAATAGAGTTCCTAAAGCTTGCTCTGTATGCTCATTCTGTTTATGATGTTGCTCATTTTTTTTCTACCTAACTTCTAGTTAACTTTTGAAATTCAACCCATATTGCTGTGTGGATATTATAGCCTCCCCAAGGTGCATTTCCCAGTACTCTTTCCTTTACCTGGGGTAGTTGTATATCCTTTGAGCTCCTGGAGTACCATGTACCCACATTTTCCTACAGTCTAAGAGTCTTGTATATCTGTCTATCCATCAGAATTGGTCAACTAAACGACACAATGGTATCTTCTATTTCTGTAGGTTGTCTTTAAACATATAATATCTGGAACATGTTGATGACTGAGGACTGGATGAGTACAATAACTATGTTATCCATGCAGAGGGATCTTGAAGATAAAGGAAAAGGGGGGAACTATATTAGGTAGAAGAAATATTATGAGCAAAACTCAGGCAGGACACTGAAACAAAGAGATAAGCAAATAGTGAAGTTGAAGTTTGTTAAGGTTTTCTGGAGCCAGGATTTAGGACAGATCTAGGAATTCCTGCAGATGGAAAAGATTTGGCTGAAGATGCATTGGAGGAGAGACTAGAGGGAACAGATAATGAACTAAGAAACTCTTCACTCAATAGTGATTTATTGAAACTTATTAGTTATCAAGTCCTAGGACCTGGAGACAGAGGCACATATATTGGTCTGTCTTTGAAATTTCACAGTCTGGGGCCTCCCCGGTGGCGCAGCAGTTGAGCGCTGGGTTGCGAAGCTGCCCACAGCCTCTGCAGCGCCGGTTCGATCCCTGGCTGCCGGCGAGGGTCCCACATGGCGCGCAGACCTCTCCTGCCGCCCGCTGATCCCCTCAGCAGTGTACTTCGTCAGTCTGCCTGTTGTACTTTGTCAGTCTGCCTGTTCTGCTCTCCGCTCTGGCTCTGGTGAATTCTCTCACCCTCCTGTGCTTCTGACTGTACTCAGTGCTTGAATAAACAAACAAATAAATAAATAAATCTTTTTAAAAAAAAAAAAAAAAAGAAATTTCACAGTCTGGTAGGAGAGATTGACCTGTAAGGAAGGAATAATGATCCTGGAAGATGGTGTGGAGGTTCTGTGAAAGGAGTTTTATATGCAAAGGAACAGAAGATTAAAATTTGGCAGTGGTTAGTAATTAACATTTACCAGGAGGGGAGAAATTTCCACTAACCAATTCAGAGACTGCAAAAAGATGGGTTGGTTAAGGAGGAAATATAATGATTTAATCATATTGAGTATTGTTTGGGGGGATTCCAGGCCAAAATAACAGCACAACTTTATTGAACAAATTATGTTTCAGAAATCTCTCAATTTATTTCTACAATTACATTCCCTAATGTAGCATATAGAATCACCAGTGTTAAACTAGACGACAGTCTCTATTTGGGAACACCAGGTATATAAATTTAGGAAAAGAAAAAGAGACACTCTAACTGTGAAGGAGGTAATGTAAAAAATTAACACTAAACACACAGAACCAGAAATCAATTTAGACCACATATTGACAAACAAATATCTGTGTGACTGTTGAGAATGAATCTACTTTAGAAATTTGTTCTAAGATGGTCCTACTTCCAGCCCGTGAACCTTGCTGTGTTGTGTTTCCAGAAAGCTACTGGAAGAAGGGTTCTGATATTTCCTTAAACAAAATAATTTTCTATCCCTCATGAGTATATTTTCAGTTGGAGGAAGAATTTCAGATGGTAAAAAGCAGTGGGCAGGAATCCTCTCTCTTTTAAAGCAGATGAATGCATCTGTTAAACCTTTCTGCTCACAAAGGCAAGGAATCAAGCAGAATCATTAAACTCCTGTACTTCTAGTTTTGGCCCCTATATCCAGCTGCAAACAAGTCTGCCAATCAGTGTCAGTTTTGTCAGGAAATTTTGTTACATGAATGCCTGGAATGTGGCCAGTGATTACATTCTTGCAGACTATTGAGGACCTGTCAGAAATAACACTATAGGAGTTTTTGTGGAGACTTGCAGTCTGTTTGCTATCCACGGCAGTGATCTAGAGAGGGAAGATTAGAATCTCTCCATATCCTATTACAGATTGGCCAAGTCAATGTGTGTGATAATTAAACCTATTATACTTGAAGGCAGGCAAAAGAATAAGCAACGGAACTCAAGAAATCCATAGCCCTGATTAGATTGCCAATACAACCTCCCTTATCTTGAATGTCAGTTTCATTAATACACCTTTTGCCCATGGAAGTTGACTGAATTAGTCAAGGTAGGCTAGCTGTGCTCTAGAAAGAAACAGTCCCCAAATCTCAGTGTCTTGAAATAATGGTTCACTTGTAGATTCTGCTAAGGAACAATAGATACTCCAATTTTGAGTAAAATAGATACACTGAATTTGGTATGAAGGCAATTATCATGGAGATGGACATAAGAACATGGACTTGGAAAAGGGGAGCTGTTTCTCCATGCTCACCTCAGAACTTCTCTCTTGCCTTTCTTTTCTTTTTCCCCTCTCTTACAGGGATTTCCCATCCCTCAGATTTTATTAATTTGCCATTCATTTACAGCATTTTGGGGAGACATATTTTCACACAAACATTTGTGCACATGCTTTGCTTACCCTCCAACAAAACTGCCATACAAATGCCTATCCCCTCCCTTCACAGACCCCATTTCATTAGTGCTTTTGTTGAACATTCCAAAAGATCTCAATGTTAGGGACCTAAGTAATTCTTGACATTATTGCATTCTGTTTGTTGAAATCAGATTTTCCTTTTCCACAAATGAGTTTAGCATAAGGAAAGAAAAGTCTCTAGTTTAAATTACAGAAGAACCTATGTTATTAAACAAAGATTTTTATATTAGATACCTGACATTTAGAATTAAAATTATAGTGGTTTTCTGAGGCTGGGCATAAATAGTAATTTAAATATGTATTTATTTAGGAAACTTGGTCTAGTTTTGTGACTTTTCTAACTACATTAAATTTTGAAAATACCATAAGATGGCCTGGAAAAAATGTTATGCTTTTAAATATTAAATCATTGGTATTTAAACTCATTTCTAATATAAGTTAAAAGGAGGAAGGATATAATTAAGCGAACCCATTATCTTTGAGAACTCTTGTAATCTAATATTCCCCAAGCCCATCTAGTTATTGGATTTTATCACATGTTAGAGGGATAAATTAACTGTAGATGCAGCATTAGAGATCACAGAAGTCCCTGAAGAAGGCAGGAATGAGATGTGCACAGCAAATTACAATCTACTTGACTGTAAGTGCAGAACTTCAGGAACTGGATTTCCACTAGTGATAGCCTTAATCATTTCCCTCTTACCTTCTGGCAATCAATTTCCTAGCACATATCTAAGAGGATTTGTTCTCCTTTCATAAGAAGCATGGATAGAAACAAAGATTCAGGAACCTATGAGGGGTTGAAAAGAGAGAATGGTGTTTGGGGGCCACTGGCTAGAGAATAAGAGAAAACAAACAGAAGGGCTCTGTAGGAAGGCCACAGGACAGTGCTATGGGTATTTTCATTCTATCACATTCCTTAGGTCTTGCTCAGAACTAAGCTGTCAATGAAAACCTCTATAGTATAAGATACAAAGAAGAAATATATATATATATATGCATTAAAAACAAAAAAAAACAGTAATAACATATAGATACCTAACCATAAAGCCCCAAAATACATGAAGCTAACCTGACAAGATTGAAGGCAATAATAGGAAGTTCTACAAAGAAGGAAGGTAGCTCAAGAGACTATGGTGGAGGACTATGGGTGATTTGGTGATGGGTGTACTATGGTAGCAATACCTGATGGAGATATCCTGATATTGCCTCAATTAACATATATATATAATATTATATATATATATAAATACAAACAGAGAAAGTTCTATAATACAGTTGGAGACTTTGGTACTGCACTTTCAGTGACTGTATAGAACAACTAGATTAATAAAGGGAAAAACATTTTAACAGCACTGTGAACCAACTAGACCTAACAGATATGTATAATGTAACAGCAGCACTGTACACATCTATGAAGTGTGTGTAGTACACTACCTGAGATATATGTTGTGCAACAAAACAAGTCTTACTTGATAAGTCTAAAATGTTGCAGTCATACAAGGTAGTTTCTCCTAGTACATTGGGATGATACTGGATATCAACAATAGAATAAAAACTGAGAAAAGATCATGGACATGTGAAAACTCAATAATCGCTTCTTAAATAAGCAATGTATCAGTTTAGAAGCAATCACAAGTGAAATTAGAAAATAACTTGAGGTAAAGATGAATCAAAATAAAATACCTTTTCAGATCTGCCATATGCAATGGAACCTCCACCAAGATGCAGATTTTCATGGAAACCTTTAGGGGGAAGACTGTCATTCTCAAAGTTGAACCCTCAGATAAAATAGAAAATGTAAGGGCCAAGATTCAGGATAAGGAAGGAATTCCTCCTGGTCAGCAAAGACTAATCTTTGCTGGCAAGCAACTGGAAGATGGAAGTCCTTTTCTCTGACTACAACATTCAAAAGGAGTCCTCACTCTTCATTTTGTCTTGAGGCTGTTGGTGTTAAGAAAAGCAGTTTATTTTCTACTGCTTCAAAAGAAAATAAACATAAGAGGAAGAAGGTTAAGCTGGCTGCCCTGAAATATTATAAGGTGGATGAGAGTGGCAAAATTAGTTGCCTTCATCCTGAGTGCCCATCAGCTGAATGTGGTACTGAAGTTTTGATGGTCAGCCACTTTGATAGACATTATTATGGCAAATGTTGTCTGACCTATTGTTTCAGTAAACCAGAAGACAATTGTGCATGGATTAATAAAAGACATTATCTAACAACAATGAAAACATATCAAAACCTGTTGGATGCAACAAAAGCAATGCTCATGTGGAAGTAGATAGTGGTAAAGACTAACATCAAAAAGGAAAGAAAGTGTCCAACTTTATATATAAAGAGATTGGAAAGGAAGAGCAACTAAAACCCAAAGCCAGGGGCTTCCCTGGTGGTGCAGGGGTTAAAGACAGCACTATCAAGCTATGGCCAGCCACTGCAGCACTAGTTCGATCCCCGGCTGCCTGGAAGCAACCCACATAGTGCAGCAGACCTCTCCTTTCTCGCCCACTGCTCCCATTAGCAGTGTATTTCAGAAGATCTGCCTGTTCTGCTCCCCTATTTCTCTGGTGAATCCTCTCACCCCCAACACCTCTGGCTTACACCCCAGTTCTTGTATGCATAAATAAATAAATCTTAAAACATAGCAGAAGGAAGGAAATGCTAAAGGTTAGAATGAGGATAAATGAAAAAGTTGTACAGTAAACAAAACTAAATGTTACTCCTTTAAATATCAACAAAATTGTGAAATCTTTAGCTAGAGTGACTAAAAAAAAGAGATAACATTTAAATTATTAAAATCAGAAATGAGGGCCTCCCCAGTGGCACAGCGGTTGAGCGCTGAGCGGCAAAGCTGCCCGCAGCCTCTGCAGCACTGGTTCAATGCCCAGCCGGTGAGGGTCTCACATGGCATGACAGACCGCTCCTGCAGTGCCCGCTGCTCCCCTCAGCAGTGTATTTTGTCAGTCTGACTGTTCTGTTCCCCGCTCTGGCTCTGGTGAATTCTCTCATCCCCCCGCACTTCTGACTGGCAGTGCTTGTATAAATAAACAAATAAATCTTTAAAATCAGAAATGAGATAGAATAAGTAATTCAGACCTTCCAGTAAAGAAAAGCAAAGACCGTGTGGCTCCACTGGTGAGTTATACCAAACAGCTTTATATTGTATACTACTGTTTCCTGAACATATTTTTTAAAAAATACAAGAGGAAGGAACACTAACTAGTTTGTACCATAACACTGTCTTTATCTTGGTATCAGAACCAATTAAAGTTATCATTAGACAGAAAACTACAAAATTATATATCATATAAATATAGATAGAAAATCTTCAACAATGTAATGGCAGTACTAACAGCATATTAAAAGGATTATACAACATGACTAAGTGGAACTTACCCATTAAATCAAGAGCAATTTAAGACATACAATCAATTTATCATATTAATAGAATTAAGGTGAAAAAACACACAATCATCTCAATTGATGCAGACAAAATCCAATAATATCCTTTCATGATAAAAAACACTCAACAGTCTAGGAAACCCACAGCTAATATTATTGCTGATAGTGAACTACCAAAAGATTTCTTCCTAAGAGCAGGGAAAAAATAAAGATGCCTACTTTTGCCACTTCTGTTTAACATGGTATTGGTAGTTCTAGCTAGCTAGAGGAAATAGGTAATAAAATAATAAAAAGGCATTGAAATTGGAAAGGAGAAAGTAAAACTGTTTCTACTTGCTATTGACCTGATTATATATAGAGAAAAATCTGCAAAGATTCCCCCAAAGAACTATTTCAATCATTAAATGAAATCAGGAAAAAAGCAAGATATAAAATGAACACTCAAAATGGTTTTACTGCTATACATGTACAATGAATAGTCAAGAATAAATTAAGAAAGCAGCTTCATTTATAATAGCATAATGAAAAATAAAATACTTGGGCCTTCCTGGTGGCGCAAGGACTTAAGACGCAACCTATGAAGCTGTCCGCAGCCTCTGCAGCATGAGTTCAATCCCCCGGCCACCAGGGAGCAACCCACATGGCGCAGCAGACCTCTCCTGACTTGCCTGCTCCTCCCCTCAGTAGTGTACTTAGGTCAATCTGCCTGTTCTGTTCCCCACTCTGTCTCTGGTGAATCCTCTCACCCCCGACACCTCTGAGCTGTATCCCAGCTCTTGTATGCATAAATAAATAAATCTTTAAAGAAAAAGAAAATGCTTAAGAATAATTTTTTTAAAGAATAAATTTTTAACCAAGGTAGTAAAAGATTTACACACTGAAAACTACAACACTTTGCTGAAAGACATTTTAAAGACATCCATGTTTTTGGGTCAGTTTCCTAAGTCTTTAAGTTAAGAGAGGAAGTCAGCGTTGTAATCACCATCTATTAAGCTTAATAAATTATTCTTGTGACTATGAATAGTGCTGTTAGTCAATGAATCAAGACCAAAGACCATTCTTTTAAAGATTTATTTCTATTTATGCATACAAGAACCGGGGTCTAGGCCAGAGGGGCTGGTGGAAGAGGGGTGAGAGGATTCACCAGACAGAGTGGGATGCAGAACAGGCAGATCTACTGAAATATACTGCTGAGGGGAGCAGCGGGAGACAGGAGAGGTCTGCTGTGCCATGTGGGTCAGCTCCCTGGTCGGGGATTGAATTTATGCCACAGTGGCTGGCAATATCTTGATAGCACAGAGACTTTAACCCCTGCGCCACCAGGGAGTCCCAAGACCAAAGAACATTCAGTATTAGAAAGTAGAGATACTTCCTTTGAAGCACTCTAGATATCTAATCATAATCAAGTAGCTGGTTCATACTGGAACTAACACAGGTTTCTCTTGTTAAAATATCCATATTCTTTTATAATAAGAGATTATTCCTTTTTTAAAATGTATGTATCAAATTATTAAAAATAACTATAGCTGGTTTGGTGTTTATTTTGAGGAGAAAACTGTGTTAGTCACCTCCATTTTATAGATGAGGAAAGAGATTTTAAGGGGCTCAAGTATTTAAATGATCAAGATCTAGCTGTTTGGTCTGATGTCAGAGTTGAATTACATCTGTGTGGTTCAAAGCCCTTGTACATTTCATGATACCTGTGTCTCTCAAGAATTTTATATTGTATACTACCATCACAGTGTTTTCATCTCTGCATGCAATATACACTATTATATATTGAATATTTTTAAATGAACTATGAAGCTTCTTGCTTTGGATAGGTTTAGACTATGTATCATGGAAGTCCCAAAAGTGAAATCACCAGTTTGATGGACTAGTTCTATTATTGCTAATACACAGTCAAATACACAAATAACTTTAAAAAAGAAAATTTAAAAGACATCCATGTTCATGTAGGAAAACACTTGATATCATTAAGATGACAATACTTCCCCAAGTGATTTACACTTTCAGTGCAATGCCCACAAAATTCTGAGGTTTTCTGAAGTGGAAGACTGATTCTAAAATGAATGAAGAGTTTCAGGGGCCACAGATAGCCAAACAATCTTGAAAAAGAAGCTTCAGCAATAATGTGGAACAAAAAGACTGAGAATAACTCTGAAAAGGGTAGGAGAATCAGTTCGGTTTTGCCTGCATTATCCTATCCTCTGGGCCAGCCCTGATCAGTGCAAATAGGGAACTTCCCCAGCCTTTTAGGGCACTGCATGAAAAACTTGTTGTGTTTCACCCCAACCAGAGACTGGCAAATTCGAGAGGCCTGGAAATGGCTTGGGACAAGGAAGAAGGGCAAAGTCTACCAGTAACAGCCATACAGAGGGGGTGACTGTGGTTTTCAGTGGTCTGCTTTGTAGAAGACCTGGTAGCCTCTACCACCAAGGACCTCAACAGACATTGCAGATGCTGCAGACCCTTCCTAGCTTTCATCTTGGAGTATGTCATTCTGAACCCTAGCAAACTGTCCTGTGCAGCACCCAAACAGCTTTTGCCTCTAAGGAAACCAATGGCCAAAATAGCCATGGCGGACCCCCTGCATATTTCACATTTCACCATTGAGATTTCACCCCTTGCTCTTCCCAGCTTCTGCAGCTGCTCCCTTCCTGCAAGATGCCAATGTGGACTTCACTTGACTACCCCCAGTCATCAGCTTCTGCTGCCATATACACACCTATCGCTAACTCCTGTAGCTACATGATTACACACCAAAGATTAAGACTCATTGGCCGCTATGGGCCTAGATTCTGCCCTGACTCCTATAACATGCCAAAAGGTCGTCAGTGCAGCTGTGCAGCTGCACACCAGCAACCAACCCCTGTTGTCAGCCTTCACTGCTGAGGGCTGACATTTGGCTGGCCACTGCAGGTACATGGGTACCCTTGCAGGGTGACAGCTGAGGCCCCCACAGATGCTCATGGGCCTGGATACAGCCATGATATATGTCACTGGCCTGTATGACTGCATGTATGACTGCATGAGAGTAGAACCTTAATGTTCTCACCATAACAACAAAATGGTAATTGTGTGAGGTCAAGAATGTATAGACTAGCCTTGTTAACATTGTGCAATAGCTACACATATCAAATCATCATATGTATGCCTTAAGCTTACACAATGTTATATGTTAATTATATCTCAGTAAAGCTGGAAAAAAATAATTTTGAGGACCAGTGATCTAGCTCAGTGCTTCTAATGTACTGACAGTACCACCTTGGGAATCTTGTTAAAATGCAGATGTGCAGATTCTGACTCAGTAGATCTGGAGTGAAGACTGAGATTCTGCATCCCCAAGCTCTCAGGAAGTGCCGATGCTATTGGTCCTAGACCACACTTGACATGGCAGGATGCCAGCCAGCCTCCCTGTCACAGGGGTTGGATCAGAATTGTGAATGCTCTGATCTGGAAAATTGAAAATAGAAAAATAATCACTTATCCCTGTGTTGTGCAGGCAAGGAGGTGAGGAGTAAGAATCTAGGTCAAGTGTTGGGTAGTTTATGAGCCCTGGTTAAAATTGAAAAGTGGTGAAGAAGGGACAGGAGAATTCCAAAGGAGTCTAATTAGAGACATAAGACACAGGAGGCAGAGAGAAGAATGGACTGGAGAGTCAGAATAATGGGGGGAAGAACACTGACAACACCAGTACACCTGGCATTTCTGGTCTGAGTTTCATTGGGTGCACACATTGCCAAATGCTAGTTTTGCTGTATTCCTAAGCAGTTAAGTCCTCATTTTTTTTTTTTTTGAAGACATGGCTTCTACCTGTGCACAACCTACCAACTCTTGCCTGTTTTCTCCACACTGACTCCCTTATTTAGGAACTTTTCTTTTGAAGAGCGTCCAAACTGAGAGTAAAAATATTGCAGAGGTTCGAAAAACTAGAATTCAAACAAAAATGCCACCCTACATAATGATATATTTAATTATCTTTAGTTTACTGGAGCTAGTGTAATTTCCAGTGTTTTCCTTGTCAAAGACTTTTCACCTGTTATTTTGTTTGTTTAGTTAATACAGAAGTTTTGGGGAGGGTTAGAGAGTTGGTCATTTCTAGTGGTATTTTGGGGGTAAATTTGTTTTTTTTATTTTTATGATTTTTTAAAATTTCATATATCTTACATCATTTTTCATTTTTGCACAATGTATACATTTTCATCTTGGTTATAGTCCCCATACAATTCCCACCCCCCTTGTTTTGATCCTACTCCCTCCTCCCCCATCAAATATTTGGGGTAAATTTGAAGCATCCGTTAGCAGATGTTTCCACTGCTGGACTTCAGTGTCCAGGAGGCAATGACCATGTTCTGTTAAGATCTCTTACAAATAACAGAGCATCTCAAATAACAGATTATACTTTACTCCCTACTTCTAAATAAATATGTTGAGACAAACTTTTAAGTGAAGTATTTTGCAGCTACCACAATCATTAGGTGCTAATGGATCTGTGTGTATGGTTCAATGATATGACCAAAAAAAAAAAAAAACAAACAAAAACTGAAAACAAATGAAAAATAGTATATTTTAGCCTACTGACTGGTTGAGAGGAAAAAATACTTTCATTTATAAATTTTAAAATATATTACAATGGTTCCATTTATACAAAACCGCAGGTTGTTTTCACAAGGAACTTACCCTCTTATAAGATGAGAAATAAATTTTGTCGGCTACCCCACCTATATGGTTGCTACAAAATGAAAGTCTTTACAAAAGTGTCAAGCCAAGACTATCATTTACTGTCTAAAATCTGTGTTCTCTTTACTTTAAGCAATAATTTTCCCAATAGTATTTTTTTTATTCGGTGTCATCCCTGTTATTTCTGTCTCTACGTTGGGGATCAGATTTCTAGTGGTTTCATGATAGTAAAAAAATAAATGAATTATGAAGATTATTTAAATGAATGTTAAACCTTATTAAAGTAGTTGAGTTATTTGTATTTTCCTCCCACTGGAGCAATAAAAATATCATTTAGTCAAATTATTTTCACTTTTCTATCAGTTTCTGGATTTCTTATACCTGAAAAATCTTTAGAGCATTATTACCCTCTAAGGTTTTTAGAAACCAAGTGTTTGACCTTAGGTGGGAAAGATGGATTTATCATTGTCTTATGCAGTCACATGAATCCTCTTCTACACACACAAGAGGTTTTGAAGGAAAAAAGTGAACGATAGGATAATCAATAGAATAACCATTCCCATTAAAGTAATTAAATCTTTGAACTTCCTTTTTTTTTTTTCATTTCTGATTATAGGCTTTTCTCCCTCTACATGTCTGTACTTCCCCTGATGTGCGTTCTTGTCACAAAATGCTCACTTTTACCCATTAACTGAAAAAATTATCAAAGATTTCTTTCTTAGCATTTCAATCATACTGATTTGAGGACTACCTTAGAAGTTCCCAATTAATGCTGGTTCTTTTGAACCTTGTTCTCACTCGATATTACCCTTCAAGTGGAAGTTTTCTGTCCTTGTTGAGGCTACCCAGGATATTTTTCATAATCTGTGGCCCTGCAGGTTCTCTAATGTTGTTAAATGCTATTTACATCACAGAAATGGTGTTAATTTCTTCCCTGACACTTCACTCTAGTCTGTGAAAATCAAGTACTCCTAATGCTTCCCTTAATGTTTTCCTTGACAGATGGCTCGGATCTTTGAATGACTGAGAATTAACAATTTTCTTCATACGAACTCCCTGACTTACAATAAATAGCTTCCCATTTTATAGGAAACATAACCTTTTCTTTTTGAATATATTAAGAGCAGCTGCAATAATATAAACTCACAGGGAAGGGTTTTTGAATAATTTTACATATGATTCTTTTAGTATTTATAGTCACACCAAAATAATTCAAAAACAAAAAGTCGTTTTCTGTCCAGTTTTAGGAGAAATGGCCAATATTGGCATTGGGAAATATTTATGAGATTTAAAAAAGGATTCACATTCTGGTATAGAATTCTAAATTAAATCCACTAACATATTTTAAAGTGTATGTAGGTTTATATTTTTGGTTTTGGACAGAAGATAGGTGGGTGGAGATATGTAGGAGCTGAATGGCACAGGGAACATGCTTATTATTCATTTTGGTTCTGTGGAGAAAGATTACTGAAGGACTTGGGCTATAGCCAGAAGGATTAGCAGCAATTTTTTGTGATGAGGATGCAGTGATTCATGGGAACTCATGTTCTTAGGGCTATACTGTGAAAGAGAATGCAATTTCAACAATATTAGAGAAGATCACCACTTAGCATGGGTTTGTGTTGAAGTGGCACCTTTCTTAGAAGGAACCTATTGATCTTTATTGATGAATAAATGACTAATTTAAATACCCACTGCATTTTGTCTGATTATAGCTACATCCATTCTTGTCTATCCCAGAGAAACAATTCTCTTTTTAAAACAACTTTATTGAGATATAAATGAGATACCAGAACTGCACACATTTAATATGTACAATTTTGGTTATTCTTAAATAGCTAGTCCCTTCTTGTCCTCACACGCAGGCTGTTATACATGGCTGTGTGGTGTGGCATTCCCCACTCTGTACCAGGATTAGGACCCAGAGTGGAGAGTCCCTTAGGAATGCAGTCAGATAGGGAAGCAACTCCCATCATGCAATGTATGTTCATGGGGTATCTGGTGCTAAACCATTCATAGATAACTTGCTTCTCTTCTCGGTTTGGTTTTTGAATCTAGCATAGCAGCTCCCTCACCATGGTACATATACTGATCCATTGTCACATATGTTTTCAATATGTACAATTCTGCCGTTAAAAAGGAGTGCAGTACTGAAATGTACATATATAGGCAGATCTCTGAAATATTATCCTGAATGAAAGAAGTCAGACAGAAAAGATCACATACTGTATAATTCCATATGTATGAAATATCTAAAAACAGAAAGCCTACTGGCAGTTGCCTAATGAGGCTAATAAGAAAAATATTGGAATAACTTCTGCATGAAATAATAAGCGGTGGTCTTGAAAATTGTCGTTTTCTATAGGAAAGTAGTACTATTTTTCTTATACCACTGAGAAGTAAGATTAAAAGCCTAAAGTGCTACATAGGTGGGATAAGAAATAACTATAAATTGGCTTCATAAGGCTGATGTTTCACAGCCTAAGATTTGGAAAATACTTAGGACAATATCGGACTTGCAAGACTGCCGCCTAGTGTCATAATTCAATTTAGAAAATGAATGAATATCACCTAGTTCTTTATACACTTACCTCTCAGACAATTGGATGCCTCGGCAAAATCAAGTTCATCATAGTTTACAGAGGAAGACATATAGTAACTAACCTGTTAGATCAGGGAGAACTGATAGATGAAGACATTGTGATAATAGCATCAATCTGTGATAGCAAAACAACATAGCACTAGTATTTTGGACATTGTATCTTGACATGTATCTTGACGTCATATCTAGTGTATCATACATGATCTGAGTGTTGGGGGTGGGGGTTCTCTGATTGTTTTCATTGCTCAAAGAACATTTGACTGTTAACATTGAGCAAGACAGCACTATCCAGAAGATCTTCATCCCTGGAGACTTGCTTTATTTACCTTTCGGGGTTAAAGAACAAAGCAGATGGAGATAGTATATGTTTTATATGCAGGTATTTGAAATTAATAAAAGTTCCTAGTCTGTGGTCATCTTAATGACTATTTCCATTTTTCCAATCAACAGTCTGATTTGCTTGCTGTGCAATTCTCTATTATAATTATTCTAGAATTATGAAAGAAATACCAGATATAAGATGTGAGCATTTCCCTAATCAGAGTAGAAAACTGAAATTTTAATAAGCCTATTTAAAATGCTCTAGGGTCTTTAATAAAAACGCTGATATAACACAGAATATAGTATTAAACATATGTACACACTAAATGTCCCCTAATGTTGTATAAATACTAGATCTTAACAGAGCCTAGTTTATATTCTGTATTATTAAAATCCCATTTTTCCCACTCCATAAATTATTTTACAGGCAATTTTTACCAGCAAATGATAGTAAAGTGCTATTATCTTTCTCCTCTTTAAATACATTTCAAAATTTAACACAGTGGGAAATTTCTGCTCTGTAGGAAATTATATATAGCTGTGCTAGGCAAATGAATTTGAGTTGTCTTTCAAATAGAACATGTTAATTTGTTTCCAGTTTTATTGATGTATAATTGGCAAATAAAAATTATATATAAGGTATACAGATAGTTTTTGAAATAATCACCATAATCAAACAAACAAGGTGATTAATTAACATATAATCACCTTGCATAGTTACCATTTGTGTGTGTGTGTGTGTGTGTGTGTGTGTAAGAGCAATGATGATTTACCACTTAGAGGAATTCAGGTATGCAATACAACCACCATTCTACATTGTTTCTATACTTCATTGTTTTTCAGTCCACATAAAAGTGAGATCATACAGTATTTGTTTTTCTGTGTTTGGCTTACTACAATTAGTATAATGTTCTCCAATTTAATTCATGTTGTTGCAAATGGCAGAAATTCCTTGTTTTTTTTTTTTAATTTTCAATGGAAAGCAACTTTAATAGAATTAATGTGCAGTAGAAAGAAGAGAACATAATAGTTTACAATCAAACACCCAAAGTTACCTATCCCCTCATGGCTAAATGCCCAGCCAATCAGGCTTGGCCTAAAGCAGGGCCGCCGAGGCCCAAAAGCTTGCCACAAGATTTAATGCACCTTCTGGTGGTGAACTATAAGAAAGGGGCAAAAGGCAAGTTTGGATGGAAAGGAGCAAAATTAAAATGCAAATCAAGATAAAGGCTGCCATTGTCAGCCTCCCCACAGGTCTCTCACCCACGTCTCTGTCTCTTTCAAGTGTCTTCCATGTCCCCCAAGTCCCTGTACAAGCCCCAAATCCAGGAAACAAGTGTTGCTCCTTCTTCACATGTCTCTGTTCTATGTTCCTCCTCAAGTCTTCTCCCAGCCTTCTCAAGTCCTTTTTAGCTTCCCCTCTCTACTCAGCTACTCAGCTCCACCCTTCCTGAGGTAGGTTAGGGAACCCGGAACCTCCCCTTTCTATGGGGATTACACTGTTACAATCCCCCCTTTTTATTTTCTTCCAGCCATTTCTATAGTGGTGAAGATCTAGAGATAGTCTTTTGCAGGGTTCCAGAGCATTCTAGAAGAACAACAGTCACCAGGCATTGTCCATGGATGTCCAGTGTGGCAAAGTCCTTCCTCCACTTCTGAAAAATAATTCATCAGTCCAAGCCAAAAGGAAAAAAAAATCTAGAGGCTTTGTTCAAACAAAGCAGCAAACAGAATATCAGAAAATTCCCAGCAAGAAAAATCTTAAAACTGGGCCAACTTGTTTAAAATCAATTTCTCTCCACCTTGATCCCAATTCTAATAGTAGAGCAAAATAATTTTACAAACTAAGTCCACTTCCAATCAGTTTGTTCTATTTTTGCGTAAACTCACAAGGCAGAATAAGCAAGCAACAATTTAGTAGTCTTTGTTGGAATAGTCCATATGGGTTTGGAGTGGGCTGTTAACATCTAGTCTGTACAGGCTTCAGGATTAAGTCCATAGCCTTAGCAGACTCCTCTCTTTCTTCTTCTCCATATTCCAGGGCTTACAGTCTCAGGGTTTTCCAGTCCTGCCACTGGAGGCAAGCTCCCCCACCTTCATTGGAGGTCTCTGGAACCCTACAAGCAAAGTGGCAGGTTTTCTTCTTCTTGGCTCAGCTCAAATTCAACTCCTGGAATAATTTTAATCAAAGCCACAAAATGAAACATGTTTCCAATTCTTTAGTTTGAGGAGATGAAATTCCATATTGAAATTATGTAAAAGTAAGCCCATTGCCATGAGTGATAAGAATTATTACCATTTTTTTCATATTATGGTGAAATCAAGGAGAGAGAAAACACAAACGCAAGTTAGTTCTGCTTACAAGAATGTAACATGCTGCAAATTCTGGTCAGTCAAAATAAATTTTTTCTTGAGTCAAAACAAAACAATATAGTGGAAAAATAGCATTATTTCAAACAAAACTTATGAAAAACCATGTTCTCCAATAATCTCTTGAGTTCTATGTAGAAATTTGCATTCTTAAGTTCCATCCATTAGCGTGACTTGAGGTCTTTTTCCCATTAATTTTTTCAGAAACAAGTTCTGCAGACCTCAAGCCACTGAAATAACCAACAATATTGTAGGACCACAATAATCAAAACTGACAATTTACATATCAGCACTTAAAGTTTTCGTATATATTTGCGACCGCCAGTGTGCCATAGTGCCCATAATCAAAAATGCTGTATTTATGCTTTTAAAAATATAAGAGAGTAAATTTTATGTTAAATTGTTCTTACCACACACAAAATAAAAGAGAGATAAAGAAACTTGAGATGGATATGTCTAGTACATTGAGGGTGGTGGTGCTTGCATATATTCAAATTAATTAAATAGAGTACATTAAAATATATGCAGTTTTTGCATATTAATTATACTTCAGTAAAGCTATTTTTTCAATTTAGCTTGGTGAAATTCTAAACTCTTCTACCTTTCTGTTTATGTGGGAAATGTACAAATTTCTGTCCGAAGTTAGAGTTAGCAAAGGAGATGTGAGAAAATATTTGAGTGACAACATAGAGGTTGCAAATAATTCTGCTTACTGTTCTCTTTTTATTTTTTTCTTCTATATTTTTCCATAGGAAAAATGAGAGAAGTAGGCTATCTCTGCAGGAAAAGCATGACATTGTCACCATATGTTCAGCAATAAAAAGGTATGTCTTATTTCAAAAAAATATTTGAAACATGGAAAAATGTTGGGTGTGCCAGGCTAAGGCTCCGCTGTCATTTTGCTCATACTCAAAATAAGTAGCCAGGCTTTTGTTCAGAAATCCTCTACCCTAATGCTATTGGATATGCTTTAGAAGTAGATGAAATTCATGAGGTGAATTACCATTGCAAACTCTGAATTTTTCACCCCTGTCTCTGCTTAAATTCTGCCCAGATTCCACTGTGCTAAAAACCTGGGCTTGCTGAAATTACATGCTAAAGGACAAGAAAGCTCTATTGGAGAAATCAAGTATGTAACAATCACAAGCAGTGTGGCACAAGTGTGACAATAAGGGCACCCTGTGTGTAGAGTAATCATATCCATTAAGGAGGGAAAATAAGGAAAGCTCTTCATTTATGAGCCAAACCTATTTCCCGAGGAGCAAATATGTTGACTAATATTAGGATTTTAAAATGAAAGCAACTTGGCTCCTTTTTATTTTGTGCTAGTAGAAAATTAATAGGGAGGGGAAGGAGTTTCTGGAAGTTTTTGAAAGATCGTTGTCTATGCTGGGGAGTGTTTGTGCTTGACATTTTATGTTTCCAAGTAATCCGTCATTTTGCAGTGGGATCTCATTCCCGTCCTCATCCTCACGGTTGTGTGTTCATGTTGATGCCACAGTGTGGCCAGGCCAAACCTTGTCTCTTGGATTTACTGCCATTTTATTCCAGCTATTTGGAAATATGTTCCTGTTGCTGCAGTGATGTCAAGATGAGTTGGGAATGTTGATTTTTTTTTCAGTGTGTATTCTTTCAAATTGGCCTTTTCTTTGGCAGTCTATTTCAGTTAGTGCAGCAAGAACGAATTGTATTATCCAAACAGAGGGAAATAAAATCACAGCTGGGTGTTATCTCAGCAGCAGGCGTCTAGTAGTGAGCACCCCCATATCATCTGGCTGATTGTTCCCTAAATTGCCCCAATGCCGAGAAACTTCTGTCACCAGATATCACCATGAATTGGAATGAGAAGACTTCTGTGATCTTAGAGATACTTCGTCTCCACACGGCCCTTGGAGGCTCCTTCCTGGACTTAAGTTGCTCAGAGTTCCAGTTGGTGACAAGCTTTCCTTTGTTCCCCTCTCTGAGGAAATAGTGACGTGCTCCTTCCTCCCTCGCCGCAGTGAGAAACAGGTGCGCTGTGTGTTCTTGGCTCTCACCAGCCAGGCGCCTGTGCAGCGTCGTAGCTGCAGGCAGGTCGTGCTGTGTGTGCTGAAAACAGTCGGTGATAGAACATCTTGGGTCTGACTTCGGAGCCAGCTCGGCAGTGCAGTGGAAAGCCCAGCGAAAATCTGGGAGTAGGCATGGCAGAAAGAAGGGCAATCCCATCTTGCTGGGGTGGCAAGCCCGCTGGAATAACTGCTATTTTCTATTTTCGTAATGTCACCCACCCTCTCAGTGGCATATCTTGCTCTACCACTTGTGCTTCTGTTCAGCATGTGTGATGCTCTTGGTCTGCTCCTGCAAGAGAAAGTGTTTGCCATTTTGTCAGGCTCACATTGCTCATGAGTTGGATTTATGGAAGGGAAAATATGATTTTAGCACTGCGACTTTATGCAGCTGTCTTACCACATTTCACTCATTAGCGTAAGATGAAAGATGTTTATTGGCATAAAGAGAATCTCTCTGTGCCTCTCTCAAAATAATACAGGTTTTCAGTTTTGTTATAAAGTCATTCTCTGTAGAAGTCTCTGTCCACAGAGAGTAGTAGATGGTGGGGATTTAGAAGAGGAAGCCAGGGATTTCTCAAAGATGTAGAGCTAAAGGGCTTCTTTGCATTGCTTCTATTTACCCACATAATTTCCAAACTCCAATCCTGACCCACAGTCCACTTATGCCCCAGGGCCCATAATGAAGAATAGATTATGTGAAAAAGTACTTGTTTCCTATATGTTTGGATTAAGAGACCATGAGGCTGTATTATTGAAAATTCATTGTTTCCTCTCTGACCTCCCAGCTCTAGATCCATCCCATCAAGAGGGAAGTCCACCACAGCAGAGGTCTCCCCTGCTCCACCCACCACTGAAAGTGGCTGCCAATCACCCACTGGGCCCAGCATTCCCAGACTCTTTGAACTCTCCAAACCCTAACAGCCTTCACTTGCTCCTCTTTCTCCTCTCTTTTTCTCTCTCTCTCTTACCCTCTCCTTCAGTCTGACATCCTGTCAAGTATTCAACGTTTCATTCATCATTGGTTGATTCCACATTTTTTTTCATGACATTTAGCTCACTTGGAACTATTGTCTTTTGCCGGTTGCATATAATTCCCTGTGTAAACCTCTTTTCTTAGCCAGATTTCCTACAAATGCCAAGGTACAGCTCAAGATTGACATTTTATTTCTTTGAATGCTTTAATGCCTACATGACTAATCTAGTTTCCATGAAGGATTGTTTCTGTGAGTTCTGTACCACACTATTTAGTACTTTGTGATTGAATAGCATAATCTTCTAGTATTGCCTAAACATTTCATAGACACACATACACAGCAACACATAGACTTAATCTTATCCCCTAATCTGATATCCTACACTTCATATTTCAATAAATATCTATTACTCTTTTGCCATGGGTCAAATACTGTGCTAAGAATTATAGATGATAATAAAACATAAAATATATGGTCTCTGCTTTCAAGGAGACCACAATGCTGTCAGTAAACTTTAGGTACATGAATAAATAACAGGAGGAAGATAATTCTGTATCGTGATGATTACATTAAAAAGCATATAGACATGGGTCTTAAAAACTTAAAAACTCAAAGACAAATAACAGAGAATATGTCCCTAACACAAAATGAAAATACAAAGAATTCCAACTAGATGAATAGTCTCAGCAAAAGTAGTTTATTTTATTTTTTAATTTTATATATTTTTTACATAATTTTTCATTTTTGCACAATGTATGCATTTTCATCTTGGTTATAGTTCCCATACAATTCTCACCACTCTTGTTTTGATCCTAAATTAAAGAGCTTCTGTACAGCAAAAGAGACAGTAACCAAAACAAAGAAACACCCCACGGATTGGGAGAAAATTTTTGCACACAACACTAATGATAAAGGACTGATCACAAAAATCTACAAAGAGCTAATGAGATTCAACAAAAACAAAGTAAACAACCCAGTCAAAGAGCTAAAAAGACACTTCTCCAAAGAGGAAATGCAAATGGCCAGCAGGCATATGAAAAAATGTACATCACTTGTAATCAGGGAAATGCAAATCAAAACTGCACTGAGATACCATCTTACACCAGTGAGAATGGCACATATCAGCAAAAGTAGTTGTTTGTTTTTTTTTAAAGATATATTTATTTATTTGTTTGTTTGTTTGTTTGTTTGTTTGTTTATTTATTTATTTATACAAGAACCAGAGTACAGGCCAGATGCAAGGGAGGATGAGAGGATTCATCAAAGACAGAGCGGAGAACAGAACAGGCAGACTGACGAAATACACTGCTGAGGGGAGCAGCGGGCGCGACAGGAGAGGTCTGCAGCACCATGTGGGACCCTTGCCGGCCGGCCAGGATCAAACTGGTGCTGCAGAAGCTGTGGACAGATTCACAGTGTGGCGCTCCACTGCCTGTGCCTCCAGGGGAGGCCCAAGCAGCAAAAGTAGTTTTGACAAATTCTTCTGCAATATAAAAATGTTGACATTAATTAGATTTGATGTTGATAAGATCTTATACTATTTTTCAGTTCTAAGCTTTGAACGTGTGGAAATATATCCCCATATGCTGGCCCCTCTAATCATCACAATTGTACTCTTAAAACTGAAACTGTGGAAAGATAGACAATTACTAGAAATTCTCCAGTGCTCAAAATACCATGAAATGTAAGGGCCGCTGGCTTGAAATTGAGAGGGCTGAATTTTGGCAGATTTACTACATTCTCCATATAAAAACAGTAACAGCAAGAAACATTTATTAAGCACTGATTAGGGGCTAAACATTGTGTCACATGGGGAGATGTAGCAGTCAGTTTGATGACATGAAGTAGATGCTCCATTCAGAAATGACAAATTGAGATTTAGTGAAAGGTAGACTTAAGGGGAACTGACAAGGCGTGGTAAAGTATCCTGGGGCTAGTAACTAGGGAGCTCAAAGAGCAGTTAGGCCTGAAGAGATAAGGCAAGTCAGCTACCTGAAACCTAAGGGAACTGATAGCTGGAGGTGAGGGCCATCGAAAAGGAAATGAAGGCCTTGGGGTGAAATGTCACTGTAAAATCCTGGCCCAAGAGACAGTAGACCCACAGACCCTGATCTCTGATGTCTAGCTTTGCCTAAAACCAACCAGGAAAGAGCCTAGTTGATACAGTAGAGAGAGGTCAGCCTCCTGAGGCACAGATCATGGTGCAATAATGTGTTTTGGTCAATGTCACTTTCATTTAGATATTTGGTTTTGTTTTGTTTTTTTTCAGCTTCCTGCACTTCCAAGTTTCAGTTCTTTCCTTAGGTTTGAGAGGCTCTTGTCGCATTCTTTTCTTCCACCGGGGTCATTTGCACACTTGTATCTTCTATTTCTGAAATTCTCTCTTAAACTTGCTTAACTTTCTTTAATGTGCTTTCCATATTTTTCATTTCATTTAGTAGCTCTTTGTGTGTGTATGTGTTTGTGTGTGTGTGTGAGAGTGTGTGTGTAAATATGTATTCTCAATCTCTTTAATGAGGAACTATTTTTTTTTCCTGAATCTATTTCCCAGGATCCTGTACCTGCCTTTCTGTGGTTCCTTGTCCTTACAGAATTTCATTGAGCTTTCATATACTTGTTATTCTGAAACCTTTGTCTGTTGGGTCCTCAAATTCTGTGTCCTATATGTAGGTTTTCTGGGCTTGTATTCTTTTTTTTTTTAGAGGCATGTTTATTTATTTATTTATTTGTTTGTTTGTTTGTTTATACATGCACTGGGTACAGTCAGAAGCACGGGAGGGTGAGAGAATTCACCAGAGCCAGAGCAGGCAGCAGAGCAGGCAGAAGGACCGAGGTACACTGCTGAGGGGAGCAGCGGGCGGCGGGAGAGGTCTGCGCGCCATGTGGGACTCTCCTCCGGTGGCCGGGGAGCAGCTGGGGATCAAACTGGCACTGCAGAGGCTGCGGGCAGCTTCGCAACCCAGCGCTCAACCGCTGCGCCACCGGGGAGGCCCTGGGCTTGTATTCTTTCAGGTTTTCCATCATGTGGTCTGATGCTAGATAAGTATAGTGCCTTTTTTTTTTTTTTTTTTTTGCATTTGGAACCCAGTGCCTTTGCTTTTGTTTGTTTATCTTCTTTGTTTAACATGGTGGCTGCAGAGGGAGGGAGGGAATGTGGATACAAAGATTTGGATCGGTCTGGTCTGGAGGAAGGGTTAATTCAGTAGATCTGTTTATAGCCCTTCTTCCCTTATTCTGTAAGACAAATGCTGTTCACTGCTTCATGGAACCCAAACACCCAGGCCCCTCCTTGCCACTCCTGTTCTGGTGGTGGGATGCGTAGGCCTCCGCTCAGGCGAAAAAGTCATTGCTGAGAACCATTTCAATCTAAGAAATAAAACAGATATTCCAATCCAAGAGGCCCAAACAGATCCAAATATAAAAGCTTTTACATGGCAAATGAGAATAAAACTAGATCAAAAAGACATCCTACTGATGGGGAGAATATATTCACACATTATACACAGCAGCATATCCAGGATAAATACAAAATTAATACAATTCAACAATTCAAAAAACAACCCAATTAATAAATGGGCAGTAGAACTGAATGGACAGTTCATAAAAGAGGCTATCCAGGAGCCAATAGATACATGGAAAAATGGTTACCATCACTTATAATAAGGGAGATGCAAGACACAACCACAATGAAATAGCGTCTCAAACCTGTGAGAATGGCATGTGTTAAAAAGACCCCTGACAACAGGTGCTAGAGAGGATGTAGAGAAAGCAGGACTGTATTACACTGTTGGTGGGAATTTAAACTGTTGTGGAAAGCAATCTGGATTTACCTTAAACAACTACATTTAGAAATACTGTATGACCCAGCAATCCACTGTTGATCATCCACCCAAAAAACATGAAGCCATCCACTCAAAAAATTTGATACTCTTCAATGTTTAGTATAGCATTTTATTTAAATAATAGCTAGAACATGGAAACCACCTAAGTACCTACTGATAGGAAGACTAATTCAAGAAGGTGTGGTATATCTGTTCAGTGGAATACTCTTCAGCCATAAGGAAAGATAAAATGTTGCCATTTATAGCAAAGTGGAAGGCATTCAGGGGAATCATGTGTAGTAAAGCAAGTTAGAATGACAAAGACAAGTACTGGACACTTACATAGCAGAAAATTTGACAACACAAAATACTTATGCAAATTATTGTATACTAATAAGTGAAATGAGGTTTTTGAAGAGAAATGGGGAGAGAGGAAGAGTGAAAGGGGTATAAGACGTGTTGGTGGAGAAAAATTTAGATATTAAGAAATGACACTACGGAGCACTTTTAAGAGAGAGGACATATTTTACAGGGAATAATCTCCAAAGCTTCTAGTTGTTTCCACATGTCTTTTGTCTCTGTCAAAGAAACTATTGCATTTATGATCTAAAATTTCTAAGCGTGGGCCTTAAATACCATAAATACCTAATGACCATATCAAGTCCCAATTATCTATTATGCATGTTAAAAATATATTAACAATTATTTTATTGTGATTTAGATTTTTTTCAAAAAAAGAATGAAAGCATTACCGAAGGTCAGTAAATAAAATGCCTGAGTAATTGCCAAGAGAAAATAAAAAGAAAAGAGGGGCTGACTATGCATTCTCCCTATTTTACACATTGTCTTGCTAGTGTCTGAGACTATAAGAGCTCATGTTCCTTGGAATTTTCTTTACTCGAGTGAAAAAAAATCAAAGAATCCTGTTACCAGTCCTTTTGTCATTACATTACTTGCTCAAGGGGACACTTAGAATGAATTCAGAGAAGTGGTTTCTGATCAGTAGTCTAAGACTCTCCCCTCTTGTAAACTGGACATTGTTTCTATAAATGCAGCCAATGATGGAGGCAAATGGGCTGTGGCATTAAGTATTGCCAGATGTTCATGGAGAGACTCCACTGTAGCTTACACATTTCTAAGTGAAAGTGAATTTATAAATAGCTGAGTTGCCGTTCTAATAATTCACAGTTCTCTCGTGTCCTTAGAACTCTGTTTTTATCAAAAAATCACTGCCAATCATGGCAAGTGACTGCCTGATCTATTTTTTTAAAGATTTATTTATTTATGCATACAAGAACTGGGGTACAGGCCAGAGGTGTGTGGTGGTGGTGATAGGATTCACCAGAGACAGAGTGGGTAATAGAACAGGCAGCTTGACCGAAATACACTGCTGAGGGGAGCAGCGGGTGAGTCAGGAGAGGTCTGCTGCGCCATGTGGGTAGCTCCCTGGCCAGGGATCGAACTCATGCTGCAGTGGCTGGAGATAGCTTCATAGGTTGTGTCTTAACCCCTTGCACCACCAGGGAGGCCCCGCCTGATCTATTTTTTGGTGAGGGAGGTCTGGGGAAATACCTTTGCTTTCTCTCATATTAAATAGTGATTATTTCTTACCTCATAACTTCTAAAACTTTCCCTATTTCCCCTTATACACAGGACCTCAGTGGAATTCTTTCTTTCAATGAGCCAATGTGTTTCTTTTTATATCTATTATCTCTTTAGTCCTCTAAAAGCTGCCAGAAAGGACTCTTGGGAAGGATGCCCTTGGGGAAAAAAATAGAGTTAATCATTCCTTTAGCTCTGTTGAAAGTGAAAATTCATGTTGAAAATTTCCTGATGTTACAAAATGCAAATGACTTAAATGTAGACACTGGGAGACTGAGTCAGAGAGGGCAGTATTTTTCCCTAGAAATATAGTCACGCTGCAGTGAACTGTAATGTCATGGGCCTTGTCACGTCCTTGCCAGGGAGTCTATATTTAAACCCAGTAGAGGAAATGAAGGGGCGGGGGAAAGAGTTGGGTGGCAGCAGCAAATATAAGGGCATTTCCACAGTGAGTATGTGTGCTTCTTAGAGGATACATAACTGTCATCATTTAGTTATTTATCACTTTGCTGACCTAGAAAATACCATTTTGATACTAGTGTTAAAGAAAACAGCTGTTTAGTGCTCATAGAGTTTTCTCCAGAAGCGTGCATGACCTTTACTATTTCATGCCTGGGAAGGAAATATTATTTATAGGAACAATAGGACTACTAAATTATTAAGCATATGAAAAGGGTTTAGAAGATGGGACTTTAATTCTAGTCTGCTTGCCAACACACTGTGTGGAAGAATTCCAATATCTAAATAACTCAAGGCCTTTATACATAGGATGGGAACATCAAAGTTTGTTTTTTATGGCTCCTATGTTTTCTCATTACAAATTAAATGTAAGCTGAAACATATATGTGATTGTATAAAGAGTGTGCTACTTTATGAGGATTAATATTATAATGCATTCAGTTAAAAAGCGGAAAAAGTTATTTTCAGGGTCTCCCTGGTGGCGCAAGGGGAGAACCTATAAAGCTATCCCCAGCCACTGCAGCACGAGTTTGATCCCCAGCCAGGGAGCAGCCTACATGGTGCAGCAGACTTTCCCGCTGCTCCCCTCAGCAGTGTATTTCAGTCAATCTGCTTGTTCTGCTCTCCACTCTGTCTCTGGTGAATCCTCTCACTGACCACACCTCTGGCCTCTACCCCAGTTTTTGTATGCATAAATAAATAAATCTTAAAAAAAGTTGTTTTCAAGCAGAATAAAACAAAATAATCATTATTATGTTGTTCACATAAGCTAAACTATAGATAAAATCATTTTTATCATGAACAAAATGGACATGTAATATGGTACCATCTCTTAATTTGTATCATCTACACACATTGTTATTTAAGGAATTTTATTTTGTATGGTGTGCTTGCATTATTATTTAAGAATATATAGTTGCATATCATATAAATATAATATATAAATACAATATATGTATAAATAAGTAAAAGTGAGTGTTTTATAAATATTTGGTAGGAAAAATTCAAAATCTAAAATTCAATAGTTCATTAATATATAAGGACACAAAATCCATTTTGTCACAATAAACCTAACAAATTAGCGATCTCTGTATGTATAATTAAATAATTGATCTTCCCTTGACAAATAATGGTTATTTTGTAAAATTCTCTCCAGGATTATGTGAAGCATTATAAAAATTTCAAGACATAATACTTCTATAATAAGAATATGGGGTAGAGACTTAAGTATCATCTTTTTCAATAATAACTGTAATAGACTGTGTAATTTCAGTAAGCCAACTTAAATTCTACATTTTATGTCTCAACCATTAATCTGACAATTTCAAAGTGATGTAGGAAAATGAATTACTAAAAATACTGATGGAAAGTATGTTTTATTTTCTCTCAACTACTTTCCACTCTTTTTACTCAATAGCAGGATGGGGATTGTCTTAGCACTGCCAACAGAATTTGGAGTGTAGATGTTAGGTGATTCTTATAATATCGTAAAATAGTGTAGGTAAAATGTTTGGACATACTATATTATTTTTTTAAATTATATATACACTCAGCACCAAATATGAAACACACTTTCTTTCAACTTCAATTAAATAATCGATTAAAAGTTACCCCCTCTTGTCTTTTTCCCATGTCTATCAGTTCAAATTCTCCAGTGTCATCATCAGTCTCCAAAAATCTTTACAAAATCATTCATACAAACTGTATTCTAAAAGTTTTAAAATATTGTAAGTTCTGTATTACCATTTTATTTTTTAATTTTTAAAAAATATTTATGGATTTATGCATACAAGAGCTGGGGTACAGACCAGAAGCATGGGAGGGTGAGAGAATTCACCAGAGACAGAGCCAGGAGCAGAACAGGCAGACAGACCAAAAACACTGCAGCGGGCAAGACAGGAGAGGTCTGCTGTGCCATGTGGGCAGCTCCCTGGCCAGAGTTAGAACTCTGCAGAGTTAGAACTCTGCAGAGGCTAAGGATAGATTCATGGTGCTGTGCTTAACCCTTTGCGCCACCAGGGAGGCCCTGTTCTACCATTTTGTAATATTTTCTGCTCAATGATGAAGCGGTTCATTTTCTTCTTCTTGATCTGCTGTTTTCATTCTAGAAATTGCCTGATTTTGCAGGTTGTGACAGAAGGAAGGAGTAAAGGGGAAAAGAAGTCTTGAAAAAGAAGCAGAGTATAGTCAGTACCAGGAATGGGGCAGGATGATATTTAGGAAAAATTGTAAAAATTACCCTCTTATTGGCTCTCTCTTTCTTCCCTTTGACTATCACCTCTTCAGTCAAAGAGCCACAGTGCATGACTCAAAAGAAATTGAGAAAGGGGAACCTATAAATAATCAAATTTTGTCTTTTGAATTTTAAGCATCTAGGGTGAAAGGAGATAATTAGAAATAGAAATAATTAGTATTCAAAGATAATACATTTATAAGAGGTTATGATAAAGTAGAAAGAGAATTCCCTAATTTGAGAAAATAAGTGATGGCAGAAGTGTGAAAACTAAGAAAAACCAGTGACAAAATAAAATTTAGCATGAAAGGGTGTGACATCAGCAAGATGGTCAAATTAGAAATCCCTGTTCACATTACTCCCTCAACAATGGTCAAATTAGAAATCCCTGTTCACATTACTCCCTCAACAATATTTTAGCATGCATCCACAGACAAATGTGTCTGTAGGAAATAGGGGTTCCCAGTAGGAGGTAACAAAACCCCGGTGCAGTCCAAAAATGAGGCAGCTGACTCGGTGATCAGGGTCCTGGCTAGAAACCTGGAAACATTCCAGAAAACAGAGGAGAAGAGACAGAGATTTGGAAAGTAGTTGGAAATTAACAATACACTTCTGAACAATGAGTGGGTCAAATAAGAAATTAAGAGAAAAATAAAAATATCTTGAAACAAATGAAAATTAAAATAAATTCCTGACCTCCCCAGTGGTGCAGCGGGTTAATCACAGCACTATGAAGCTGTCCGCAGCCTCTGCAGCGTGGGTTCAATTCCCGGCTGGCCAGGAAGATACCCACATGGCGCGGCAGACCTCTCCTGTCTCTCCCGCTGCTCTCCTCAGCAGTGTTTTCAGTCCATCTGCCTGTTCTGCTCCCAGCTCTGTCTCTGAATTCTCTCATCCTCCCGTACCTCTGGCCTGTACCCCAGTTCTTGTATAAATAAATAAATCTATAAAATAAAATAAAATAAAATAAAATAAAATAAATGCCAAAACATAATGGATGCAGCAAAGCTATCCTAAGAGGGATGTTTGTGGCAATAAATACTTACATTTACAAAAAGAAAAATCCCAAATAACCTCCATATAATATATTGATTATATTTTACAATATATTCTATACATATTTATATCTTATATATGTATAAGAACATATATACAAAATGGAATATTTTTCAGTCATGAGAAAAAAAGGAACATTTGCAACATGGATTTACCTATGCTAAGTGAGATAAGTCTAACAGAGAATGGCAAATATTGCATGATCTCACATGTGGAATCTAAAAATGTCATACTCGTAGAAGAGGGTAATAGAACTGTGGTTGCCAGGGGCTCAGGGGCTTGGGAATCAGGGAGATATTGGTCAAAGTATACAAAGTTCCAGTTATAAGATAATACGTATCAGGGTTTTAATATACAACATGGTGACTTTAATCAATAAGACTGTATTATGTACTGAAAATTGCCAAGAGAGCAACTCTTAAATGTCCACAAAACAGAAATGGTAATTATGTAAGGTGATGGAGGTATTAATTAACCCTATTGTAGTAATCATTTTATGATATATAGGTGTATTGGATGATCATTGTATACTCTAAACTGTACAATGTTATTTGTCAACTGTCAATTATATCTCGATAAATCTATATTAAAAAAAAGGATTTAGAGCGCCTCCCCGGTGGCGCAGTGATTGAGCGCTGGGTTGTGAAGCTGCCCGCAGCCTCTGCGGCACCGGTTCAATCCCCGGCTGCTCCCCGGCCACCAGAGGAGGGTCCCACATGGCGCGCAGACCTCTCCTGCCGCCCGCTGCTCCCCTCAGCAGTGTACTTCAGTCCTTCTGCCTGCTCTGCTTCCTGCTCTGGCTCTGGTGAATTCTCTTACCCTCCCGCGCTTCTGACTGTACCCAGTGCTTGTATAAATCAATCAATCAATCAATCTTAAAAAAAAAATTTAGAATGAAAGAACCCATCCTGGAATGAATAATAGAGAGGAGCAGTGACTAGAGTTCATCACTAAAGGGGCAATTTAGTAGTCTTAGAGTTGGTAAGTGGTGAATGTTAAAGAAAAAACGCCCCTTGGATAACAGTTTATGTTTGATTGCATATTCAGTAGGTATGTTGTCAGGCTGGGCTCAATTCCCATTCAGTTTTGTCAATTTGCTCAATTCCCATTCAGTTTTGTCAGTATATACCTCATTTTCGTTGCGTCAAAACAGTCTTAAACCTTGAGAAATGGGGTGGGATCTCAACCTCTTGAGAAGGTTACATGAAAGGAAAAGTATCTTGCATATGTGCATAGGTGTAACTAAACAGGTTCAACTCAGTAACAAGGTTTTTTGAAGTCACTGCCATCCTGTGAACCTGAGTTTGTATTGCAGAGTGCTCCTGTACAAGAGTTGAACTTGTTTCTCTACTCTTTGAGCCTAATTCAAGTAAGTGAGTAGTTTGTGCATAGAGCTACCCAGGTATAACACAAGCAACTTTGTGATCTACATTTTCCTTGTGCAAATTTGCAGTTCAGAGCTAGATATATCAGTAGGATATTAGTTCACATATGATTTTGTATAAAATTCATAGTGAAAGCATATGTGTATAAAATAAACTAAAAACCATAGAGGAAAATTGAGCCCTTTGTTAGTGTGGGTTCTGCAAAAAACAACATGTGTCAAGAAGCTTAGGTGTTATTACATTAAGGAGCACAACTCTAAGAAGAAGAAGTGGTGGAAGGCAACATGGTGAGGTTAAGATGGAAAGAAAATCAATACAAATTTATACAAGATGGTACTTCAGACTGGTCAGATTATCGGTGTCAAGCACTACTGGCTGGTATCAAGCCATCTCTGGTATCAGTTTTAAAAATGCCATATGAAAAACTGCATCTCAGGGGAAGCCCTTCCATTGGTACCACTGGTTCCAGTTTCCCATTGTCCAAACTTCTCACCTCTGCAAGATTTGCTCTGCTGCTCTTGGATGGTATTTGCATCAGAACTAACCAGGTACTACAGCATTTCATGTCTTGGAATCAATGAAGGATGCCCTAGAGAAGTATGATGCGCAGAAAGTTGCTATTGGTCTGTATTTTTGTGAAGTTGGTCAGAATATATCCCAAGATGGCAGTCACAAAAGTGGCTGGACCACAAGTACCCAAAAGACTGTGACATACTGGATCAAGATTATTATTATTTGAAGTGATATTTGAGATGCATTTATATAATCTTTCCCATCCCCACCATTAGCCAAGGGTAGCCCCACTTAGAGTATGAAGTCCCTTCTAATTAGCCTAAAGAATAGATAAGATCTACACAGCTATGGAGAAAATAGCCCTCCGGTTCCTACATGAAACAGTTATTAACAGATGAGCTATTTTTTAGAATTTTGGCATGGATGAAGCAGAGGATTGAGATATGGATGGGTAGTCAGAATCTGATTCTGAAAAATGCTCCAGAATAGATTGATGACACTTCTGAGAGACTAAGCATGGAGGTTAGTAGCACTCTCAGGACAAAACATTGATTACTAGCAGAATGTCTAAATTAAGTTGAGCCAAGTAGAGATGGAAGGAGTAACAATTTCTATAACACTCTAGATGGCTACAGAAAATAGTAACTATATTTGTGCTGAGTTTATACAGAATTTGTAGCATTCTGTGTTTACTGAGACAGTTCTAAGTGATCCTCTCATTCTAAGCTTAATTGGGTTAAATTAGAAGAAATACAAGAAGAAAGTGAAAGTAACATGTCTCTTAGAAACCAGAAGTTAAAAAAAATTAAGGATGCAAACAATCCAATACAAGCCTTAAATTAATATATCTGTTATACATGTACCTAGAACAAGGAAAATAAAATTTGTTTTTCAAGCACTCATATAATATTGCAAAAACTTAAATTTCAAAATTTCCAAAAATGTCAAATTTCCTAAAACTACCACACAAGTAATCGCAAAACAAAATATGGTGAAATAAAGTTGGAACAATCATGACAAAAACACTAATACAGTTATCTCATAAATTAGGTGTGCATTTGAATAATTTGTAGGTAAACAAATTGGAGTTCAAAGTGGAAGTAGCCAAATTTTTTAAAGAAAATTAATAAACCACTATATTTCAAACCTAGCAATAGTATAGTAATACAGTATAATAACTATATTTACTCAAACTAGAAAGTTTGAAAAAAATGAATTAATATTTCAACTCAAACAAAAATATACAAAGGAAAAAACACACAAAATAGAAGACAGTGACAATTAAGATCATTTGCAATATAGAAATTATAAAAAAACAGAATCCAATCAATATTTGACAAGAAAAATGAAACATAGGACATTCTGTCAACTATTATTTCGTTTGTTAAGTGGTTGGAAATAATGACAGTAATGAAAAATTGAAATATAGCTTAAAATTATTTTATACTATACATTTTAATGTTTTATGTGAGCACTTTTTAAGTTTTAAAGTCTAGTTCTATATATTGCACTACATTTGATAATTCTTTTTATTCCAGTTTTGAGTCACAATTGACACATAACTTTGTATGGGTTGAAGGTATGCTGCATAATGATTTGCTATGTGTATATATTGCAAATGATTCCCAAAGTGAATTTAGTTAACATCCAATACCTCACATAGTTACATTTTTTTTCTTGTGATGAGACTTTTTAATATATACTCTCTTAGCAGCTTGCAAATCCAATATTGTATTTTTTTTTAAGATTTATTTATTTATACAAGCACTGGGTACAGTCAGAAGCACGGGAGGGTGAGAGAATTTACCAGAGCCAGAGCAGGGAGCAGAACAGGCAGACTGATGAAATACACTGCTGCGGGGAGCAGCGGGTGGCAGGATATGTCTGCGTGCCATGTGGGACCCTCGCCTGCGGCCGGGGATCAAACTGGCACTGCAGAGGCTGCGGGCAGCTTCGCAGCCCAGCACTCAACTGCTGTGCCACCAAGGGAGGCCCTTGCAAAAACAATATTGCTAACTGTAATCACCATTCTGTATAACACATCCCCTGAACTTGGAAGTTTGTACTTGTGACCACCTTCACACAGATCCCCACCTTACACCCCCATCTTTGGCACCATCAATCAATCTATTCTGTATGAGTTTGTTTTTTTTTTTAGATTCCATATATAAGTGAGATCATACAGTATTTGTCTTTCTCTGACTTATTTCACTTAAGACACGCTATGTGTATTGTGTTCTGTTTTAGGTTGATAGTTCATTGACTTTGAACAGATTCCAGAACTTTACATTTTTAATCCCCCCCATTTTATGTTTTTGATGTTTCATGTTATCTTTATAGTATAAACGCCTTATTATTATAGTTTGATTTTATTTATTTTTTTCTTCTACTCTTCATGCTTGCTTTATAAGTGATTGAACTCCTACTTTTATTGTATAATTATCTTTTCAGTGAGATTTTTTTTCTTTCAGGTGTTTCTTGCTGTTAGTGCCATTTCTTTTCAGTTTAAGGAAGTTCCTTTAACATTTCTTGCAGGGCTGGTTTACTGATGAACTCCTTCAGCTTTTGCTTATTGGGGAAGTTCTTAATCTCTCTTCAAATCCTAAATGATAACCTTTCTGAGTAAAGAATTCTTGGTTGTCACTGTGGAGAGCTGTGTGGAGATTTCTGGACCTACTAAACATAGAGCTTCCATATGATCCAGCAATTCCACTCCTAGGTATTTACCCAAAGGACACAGAAACATCAATTCCAAAGAGCACCTGCACCCCTATGTTTATAGCAGCACTGTTTACAATAGCTAAGCTTTGGAAACAACCCAAATGCCCAAAAATAGATGACTGGATCAAGAAGATGTGGTACATATATACCATGGAATATTACTCAGCATTCAAAAAAGATAAACACATGCAATTTGCTGCAACATGGATGGCGCTGGAAGGGATCATGCTCAGCGAAATAAGCCAAAAAGAAAAAGAAAAATACCGGATGGTCTCACTCATAGCAGGAATCTAGAAAACTTAAATAAGGGACCAGGAAAATGAATAACTATAAGAAAGTGAAAATCAAAATCAACAAAAAACTATGAACCAGAGACACTTTTAGGGGGGCGGGGGCGGGAGGGGAGGGATTGGGGTCAGAATGGGGGGCTGCAATTGTATGGGGAATATAACAATAAAATTTATTATAAAAAAAATCAACATAGAGAACATACTCTGAGAATAAAAAAAAAAAAGAACTCTTGGTTGTAAGTTTTTTTTTTTGTTGTTTTTTTTTTTTTTTTCTTTTCAGCACTATGAGAATGTCCTACCACTCTCTTCTGGCCTCTAAAGTTTTTGTTGAAAAATCTTTTGATAGTTTTATAGGATTTCTCTTGTATGTAACTTGCTGCTTTTAAGACCTTCCTTATCTTTAACTTTTAATTATAATTTTAATTAAAATGTGTCTTCACTTGGATCTGTTTTAAGTTCTTATTTAGAACTCTGGTACTTCTGATTTGGAACTACCTGGATGTTTATTTTCTACCGCACATTGGGGCAGTTTTTGGCTATTATTTCCTTAAATGACTTTTCCAGCACTTTTTCCTTCTTCCCCTTCAAGGACCCCTATAATGCAAATATTATCCCCCTTGAAGTTGTACCATGTGCCTCTTAAGGAGTCTTCACTTTTCATCATTCTTTTCTCATTTTGCTTTTCTGTCTGCATGAGTTCTATTACTTTGTCTTCCAGATGACTTACCCAGTCAGTCCTGCTTCATTCAGTTTACTGTTGGACCCCGCTGTTGTATTTTTTGACTTTATCATTGTATTCTTCAGTTCTATAATTTCTGTTCAAAGGTTCCACAATTTTTCTAGATCAGCCCCTCTTCTCCTGAATTCAATGAACATCTTTACAACCATACTATGAACTATTCATCAGGTAGTGTTCTTATGTCTATTTCTTTAGTCTTCTTCAAGGGCTTTGTCTTGCTCTTTCCTTTGGAACATGTTCCTCTCTTTCCCCATTTTTCCTGACTCAATGATTGCTTCTGTATGTTGGTCAGCGCTGCTACCTCTCCTGGCTTTGTAGGCCAGAATGCCCTTCTTTTTTTTTAAAAAAAAAAAAAGATTTATGTATGTATGTATGTATTTATTTATTTATTTATTTATTTGTTTGTTTGTTTGTTTGTTTATTTATTTATTTATACAAGCACTGGGTACAGTCAGAAGTGTGGCAGCCTCGCAGCCCAGCACTCAACCGCTGCACCACCAGGGGAGGCCCCAGAATGCCCTTCTGCAGGTGCTGTCCTGTGAAGTCCAGAAGCACAAACCCCATGGCCATACCCAGCAAGGTGCTCAGGTCATCTCCTGTGTGAGCAGCACCCACCCTCCTGCTATGTCAGTGTGACACAAATATGTGGGACTGTTAGCCCTGCCTGACTGCCACACAGTGGGTGGGCACAGTTAAGGCATGTAAATATGTTGTCCTCAGTGGGCAGTACCATAACCCATGCCATCTTTGATATGCTGTGCTGTACAGTGGGGAGGGGGTGGAGCTGCCAGCCCACCCTAGCCTCATGTGATCAACTTTAGGGTATGGCATGAACCCACCGCAGTTCTTGGTACTGGCAAGTGACTGCAGTTCCATCACAGGAGTGAGTGAGGCTCTCAGGGTGCACCCAAAGTATTTAGTGGACAGCGGGGAGGATTATAATATGATGCCTATGGACACTAGAATTAGCAAAGTTGTGTGAAGTTGCCAAGTTGGCTTCCGCCAATATTTCTAACATGGGCATTTCTCAAAAGTTTCATCCCTCTCAGGAGGATGCTATGAGAGTGGTAAATGGGTTTTCCTCACTTGTGATTTGGATTCTCTTCAGATGAGTGTTATTAGGCTGCGTCCCAGGTGTGAGTGTGTGCAGGTCCTTTAAGACTGGGTTCTCTACTCCCTGTAGTTCTTAGATTCTTCTGGCTGTTTTTCCTGCCAGCCCTCAATACCAGGATCTAGAGGCTTGTCTCTGCCTTGCAGAATCAAGTGGTTTGGGTGCCTGACTTAGAGCACCACACTCCCCAATCCCCAGGGGAAGTTGAACACCTATAGAATCCCTTCCAACTGCCAATCTTCACACCCAAGATGGAGTGGAGTATCTTCTCTGTGAAGTTATTTCTGTTTTGTTTTGTTTTGTGTTCAACCCATCGAAGTGCTGTCCTCTTAGTTTATGTTATGGGATCTCTACTTGACTGGTTTTCAGGTTTCCTTCCTTATAAATTATTCCACATGTAGTTGTAGACTTGTGTCCATGGGAGAAGGTAAGTTCATTACACCGCCTTCTTGAACTAATTCATAATTTAAGAGTTTAAAAATAAGCCTAAGATCAATATAATAGTATGAGCAAGCAGATAGGGATTAAATATGAAAAGTAGTTGGCTTGGAAAATTTTCTAAGGAAGGGATAAATTAGCAAGATCGTCAACAAGGAAAAGAAAACTATACATGTACAGTAAATGAAAGAAAAGTGAATTCCCATTAGAGGAATATAAATAAACTTAAGAAAGTGCAATTTAAAGTCCTGACATGTTCCTTGTTTTTGTTTTTAATATATTCCTCCCAGAAAGTCAGTTGAAAATCTCTGAGAACAGTTAGCTTCCTTAGTGGAACAAAATGTCCTGCATAATCAAAATAATGTGGTTGAGTGTCTTATTCAAAGGAATATTGTTTAGTTAAGGAATGATAAGTAGAGATGAAATTATGTTCAATGCAAAACAAAGCTAGCATTATTAGAGGTGTTACTTCAAGAATAATATATAACCTTTATTACTCTGTTGATGCATAGTTACGACAATAAATAGACCTTGTTTGTGTTGATAACAGCATTCTATCAGTTCTGGAATATGCAAATTGCATCATGTAGTTTAT
This sequence comes from Talpa europaea, assembly GCF_964194135.1. Taxonomy (NCBI): domain Eukaryota; kingdom Metazoa; phylum Chordata; class Mammalia; order Eulipotyphla; family Talpidae; genus Talpa; species Talpa europaea. The sequence goes on from NC_140081.1 coordinate 22,707,214, forward strand.
TGTTTAATATACACATGAATAGAGATCAAAGGAAAACTCATTTTTCATATTGAAATGTAAAGGGATGAAGAAACAAAGATAGCTACATATACTTTGCTCAACCCTACTGCAGTGTATTGTACCACATTAAAAACATCTTTATTAGATCTTAAACCTGTTGATTGATGGACTATTTAATATTCTTTCTCTTGGAGATGCACCAGGTATGCACACACATAATGCAATTCATTTCTCATATATACAGAACCACTTAAAGTTGAATAAAAACAAACAGCCTTTTAATCTCATGACATTTGGAAAACAGCATGTGGAAAAGAAATTAGAGCATGGATTTGGCAGTAAAATAAAATGACAGAATTGGATTCTCTCATCTCTTCTTTTCCAGCTTGAGGGGGTCTAAATTAAGGAGATGGTAAAGAGGTAAAATGAGCCAATCAGAAATAAAATCATCTATTTGCAGAGCAATTCATTTTTAAATGTGCCAGTGATTTATTTATCTACATATGACTCCAACATTTTTCTTTAGTTTGTAAATGTTTAGAGTTTGTCTTGTGGGCAGTTACTGACAATGAGCTCAATCTCTTTCACTTTAGAAAAAACAAGTCTACTCAGATTGGTCTGTAGGTATAACTATGGATTTTGAAAGCTAGTAAGCCATTATAAGGAATGCAACCCTGCCTCTACCCTAATAAATTTAGAAGCTTCCAATGTAGCAGTGCTAATAATAAGATTTTGAAAGCAATTTTAACCCACAAAGTCAGGCAGTGACCTGTAAGATTGATTCTACTTCCCCGAAGATATATTAATATGTCATTTCTTTGGATTTCAGAAATAACAGTTATTTCACTATAAATACAAAAGCTCTGAAGGCAGCTGTAATATTGAATTATTAGAGTTATTTTGTGTCTACAAATATTACAAAATATTATTTAGAATTAGATACTTAGGAACTACTAAAATGTGTCAGATTAATTTTCAGTAGCACCTAACAGTATAGCTCCTATTAGCCAAGTGCTTTGTTTTAATTTATTGTACAAAAAATGTTCATTTTGGTAAGGTTTATAGGTAAGTTTCATTTTCGAGGCTGACATTAAAGCATTTATTTAGCATTCTGGTAATAACAGATCGATCATGTTTTTCCCACATGTAAGGAAAATAAGAAATCATTTCTATATGTAGAAATATTAACTTCAAAAGACAAATAAAAAGCACATTGTTAGTTGTTGGTGCCATCTAGTGCTGAATAGGTGGCAGAGGATGGGTGAAACACAATAACAGAGGAAGCAAAGAGTACAAAGTAATTATTTCAGCACTTCAATGTGTGCTGGTAAGATGGGTGAAATGTGTTTAGATGTTGCACAAAGCTAAAACATTTTCAAGTTTTAGATAATATTCAATTCTATTTCATCTTATGGATCCTGACACTCTAAAGCAAAAATCAGCAAGCTATCACCTAGGGGCTAATTTCAGCCTGTTTTTGATACCTGTTTTTGTACAGCGCATGAGCTAACAATGGCTTTTACATGATTACATAGTTGAAAAAACTGAAAGGGAGAATACTAGTTAGTTACATAAGAAAAGTATGTGAAACTCTAGTTTCACTGTCCATAAGCAAAACGTAATTGGAACAAAAGCCCTTTTGTTTATGTGTTGTCTGTGGTTGCTTTTGAGCTACAGTGTAAGAGTGGAGTAAGTGTAATATATGGTCCACAAAGCCTAAAATATTTTACTTATCTGGCCTTTATAGAAAGTTTGTTGATGCCTGGTCTAAAACATGTCAGATTTTGAAAAACATCCCACGAAAGAACACACGCATATTTTATAGTTAGTACATGTAATTTATGTGTTTCGATATGTGTATCTGTAGCTCGCTCTCTAGCTTTATACATATATTTGTCATATTATTTATCCAGTTCCAATTAAATGCCACTTTCCTTAAATACAGGAAAGTGTATTTTTTATATGCACTTTTATATAGCTTCATTCTTGGGAAATGTAGGGTACAAGGCTTAAAGGTTAAGCTCCATTATTTTTGTCCCGTATTCATGGCTGGTTTGAGCCTAGTCCTGAGTGTACAAAGTCTGTAGAATTAGTTTATCATAATCTTTGGGTAAATGCCTTGAAGTAGGATTAACATCTTTATAAAAAGAGGAGACCCCAGAACATCCTCTCTCCTCCCTGTGAGAACACAAAAACAAGGCAGCCATATGGAAGCTAGGAAGAGTGCTATCAATAAACAGAATCTGGGGCCTCCCCGGTGGCGCAATGGTTGAGCGCTGGGTTGCAAAGCTGCCCCCAGCCTCTGCAGCACCGGTTCAATCCCCGGCTGCTCCCTGGCCACTGGAGGAGGGTCCCACATGGCGCGCAGACCTCTCCTGCTGCCCGCTGCTACCCTCAGCAGTGTACTTAGGTCCTTCTGCCTGCTCAGCTCCCCGCTCTGGCTCTGGTGAATTCTCTCACCCTCCCGCGCTTCTGACTGTACCCAGTGCTTGTATAAATAAATAAAAAAAAACTTAAAAATAAAATAAAATTTAATTAAAAAAAAAATAAAAAAAATAAACAGAATCTGCAGGCATCTTGATCTTGGACTCCCCAACTTCTAGAACTATGAGAAATAAGCCTCCAGTCTGTGGTATTTGTTATAGAAGTCTAAGCTAACTAAGACAGAATTACACAGTATTTGCATACTATAATTTACTAAATAATTTTCTTTTTTAAAAAAGATTTATTTATGCATACAAGAACTCAGCTGTAGGCCAGAGGTGCGGGAGGTAAGAGGATTCACCAGAGACAAAGTGGGGAGCAGAACAGGCAGATCTACTGAAACACACTGCAGTGGGCGGGAGCAGTGGGTGAGACGGGAGAGGTCTGCTGTGCCATGTGGGTTAGCCCCCTGGCTGGCTAGGGATCGAACTCATGCTGCAGTGGCTGTCGATAGCTTGATAGCGCTGAGACTTTAACCCCTGTGCCACCAGAGAGGCCCATAAATAATTCTTAACTATTTGCTTGTTAACACCCTTTTAGGTTTCCCCCCCAATACCTTGCTGTTACAAAAAGGCTGGAGCACATATCCATTCTATGCATCTGTGTAAATGTTTGAGTATTTCAGTAGGAAAGATTAATAAAAATGGAATTGCTTGATCATAACATTTGAAGGAAATGTGCAAGTTACCTATGTCCCCTCATATACCCCCAAATTGGAGATTTCCCAAACCCTGTTTTCCTTAGAGTGGTAACATACTTATCCTTCCCTTCCCCCATCTAAGGATGAACCTATGGAAAGATATGATTTAAAATTAACATTGCATAATACTTTTGAATTTTGAATTTTGCCCTCTATATCAAGTTTATCCCTATACAAATGCCAGAAGCTGGCTCTTATTAGTCTTAATTTTTGCTAAATGGAGTGAGGCATTTTAATAAATGAGAAAGTTATGAAAAAGAAGTATAATCAAATATTCTGATGCTAATTTCTTATATTATTGTATTCAGTGATTCTGGTTCCCCCGATACAAGGTCTGTGTAATGCATATATCAAGAGGAATGCAAGAACTTTCCACTGGAGCATTTCTAGAATGTATTTCACCACCCAAAGGCAACTTCATTATGTAGCTTCATCACATTTTCCAAAACTGATTTTCATGGCAGTAGGTGTGCAATCAGGCCTCATAGTGACCCTGAAGTCAACTGAAATTGCAATTTCTTGTTCAGTTGTTTGCTGCTGCTACTGTTACTGTTGTAATATTAAACAAAAGACCACTTATCTAGATATTCCCAAACTGTTCATATATGCGATGGATTCCTTTCTAATCTTCAGCAAAGAAATTCCATATATATCTTTACAGGATATGAATATGTTGCCTTGCTATTTTTATCTCCTTTATCCATTTGTCCAGATCTTCTTGACACTTGGTTCTTCCATCTGTCATATTAGCTGACTCTTCCATTTCTGCATCATGCATGCATTTAACAAACACATTTTTTGTGGATTAATTCAGCTCATTAAAATGTTAAGTGGGATATATCCAAATGCAGCACATGTCTGTGCCACTAGCGTCTTGTCTGAACGTAGACACCATTCTATGTATAAAAAAGCCTGTCTCATCTTTCATCAGAAGAGCTGTGACCCTGAATTGAAATGAGTCTGATGTCACTAGCTGAGGCACGAGGTATATGAGATGACTGTGGCCGAAAGAAATGTTAATGGAAAGTATGAAGCTGCTACTTTCCACACAGATCTATATTTAAACTTGCCTCACAGGAAAGATAGTAGAGGAAAGCATATAAATTGTATTAAATTCTCATAAAATGAGATGCCTTTAATTTATTTTTTCCTGAGTATCTGTGTAATGAATAATTTTAAATGCCCTTCTCTTCTTAGATTTGTAGAACGTAGTGAACTTTTCATACTCACTTGGCAGGTTTATTGGCTAATCTTTTTCCTTTTTTTCCAAAGGGGTCATCTGTCTGCTGAATAGTATTTTTGTCATCTTAGCAATTATGTATTTTTAATTGAGATAAAATTCACATAACTTCAAATTCACTTTAACCATTTAAAAATGCTCAAATCAACGTTTTTATTATATTCACAATCTTGTACAAACATCACTACTAAGTAATTCAAGAACATTTTCCTCACCCCGAAAGAAATCCCTGTTACCCATTAAGCAGTCACTCGATAACATGCTCCCTGGCAACCCTTAATTTATTTTCTCTCTCTATGGATTTGCCTATTATGGATATTTTACATTGCAGTTTAACATTACCAGTGGAGCCGAATCAAGGGACAATGAAGAGCACAGGGCTGAGAACCACCAACAGGTGATTGACTCAGAGATGAGGTTGAACGTGGCACTTGCCTTTCCCTGGCTGGTTCAGAGACCCCGCTGTTGGACTGTCTCCTGTGAGCTATATCACGTGGAAGAGCTGGGTTCAGTGGAGGTTCAGGAAGACCAGTCCTGTCAAAGCTCCTGATTATCCCCTTCTCGATACATCCCCTCCTCCCTTGAGAATCAGGGGTCTCAGTCTCCCAGCTACACTGAGGCTAAACTAAAAGATCCTGCCTCTCCACTCCAACTGCAGCATCCCTGCCTCTGTCCACTTCTCTCCTTCACGTAAAGTCAGTTCTACTCCAGATTTGAATGGTTGCTAATCTGTGACCCCATGTGGCTAACATGTCTGCATGCCAGTAGGGACTTTCAGGTGTTCTTCCTTATGGCAGTTGATAATGTGGGACTTATAGAGGAGGAGGGGAGGGGTTTTGGAGGGTGGAACTGGGGTTGGGGACGGCAGTTCACATTGAAGGTATTTGGGAAGAGGCACATCTGTTCCAGAATCATCCAGATAATACCCCACCAGCCACAGCTTCCTACTCTGCCTAGAGTGGATCAAATATCTTAGCAGCCGACTGTAACCTGATCGCTAAGGACTTGAGCAGAACTTATCCACCTTCCCACCCACCCCCATTTTCACTGACTAGTAATTTATGGATGTGCACACCCCAGACTCCCCCACAAGGTCTGAAATCATTGCTTTTCCAGGCAGACACACTCTTCAGTGTGGGGTGAGGAATTGAACAGGAGACCTGATTCTCTCCCATGATTTCGTGACATGTCCCCTGTTGTATTCACATGGTCCTTGCTATACAGCCTCTCCAAATGAACGTTCGTAAGCTGTGCATTTCTGTTGATTCCCTGCCTTCAGTGTGAGCAGCTGTGCTGCTCTTCACAGCTTCATGTTCTTTGGGAAACCATGTGACCATGTAAAAGTCAATTGTGTCCTCATCTCTGATGACAGGTAAAACCACTTGTCGTATCATACCGTGCAACTCCCTTGGGAGGGCTTGCACATGGAAGCCACCAATATCATTTGTTAAATTTTAAAAACACAGGCTTAAAGACACAGTGCATTTCCATGCTTGTTGAAATGCATTATGTTATAAAACAAATCATATTTCATAAATGAATTGAATGAAATTTAAGAGCACAAATCCTAACACCTGAAGTCTGAAGGCTACATTCTTTTCCCACTTAATGTTTACTCTCAAGTCTATTTGATGTTAGTCCTAAATGGGTTTAATGTGGTATTTCAGACATACTATACCTTCTACATCTTTATCAGAACTTGGGAGAGCTGGGTTTGTCAATAGACTATTCAGATAGTAACAAAATAAATAGGAAATCAGAGCAAGAACTTTCACAAGGGCCTCCCCGGTGGTGCAGCAGTTGAGCGCTGGGTTGTGAGACTGCCTGCAGCCTCTGCAGCACCAGTTCGATCCCCGGCTGCTCCCCGGCCACTGGAGGAGGGTCCCACATGGCGCGCAGACCTCTCCTGCCACCCGCTGCTCCCCTCAGCAGTGTACTTCGGTCCTTCTGCCTGCTCTGCTCCCCGCTCTGGCTCTGGTGAATTCTCTCACCCTCCCACGCTTCTGACTGTACCCAGTGCTTGCATAAATAAATAAATAAATGAAAAATATAAATAAAATAAAACTTTAAAAAAAAAAGAACTTTCACAAGTTAGATACAAAACATCTTCCATCATTTTCCATGGCTGCTGAAGCAGCTCAGTGAGGTTGGATACAAACAAAACCTGTGAGATCTTATAACATGTAGTTTGCTCTATTATCACTAGATTATGTTTTGTATATACTTTGCAAGAAAAAAATAAGTCATTACTCAGGACACAACTGCACTTAACAAAAAATAAAATAATGTATTGATTTTTATGAAGACTAAAATCAGGAATTTCAACTCCTTATGCTTTCATTTGTAATGTTTAATAGAATAATTCTAGCTATAAAGTTCCAAAGACTTAAATGTCTCCCTTGTTATAAGTTCATCCATCAATGCTAAACATGTGTTATGCAAGTTATAAAATTTCTAATATCTATTTTAAGAGGACTACAAAGCTATATAACTGATATAATTTTTTCAAGAAAATATAATCGTTTCTAAACCAGAATTTATAAAGTTCAAGCAATCACCAAATGAAAGGCAGTGTTTTTTAGTTACTTTAGAGAAACTGGCTGATTTGCAAAATGGGTGCTATCCCAGTGGATTTACTGAAGGGCATTTGTGAATAGAGATGGAAATAAAGGCTGTTTAAGTGAGTAACCAAATGGCCACTACAGTCCATTAAAAACAACCAAGCCATGATTTTGGGTCTCTGGAAAATATGTTTCATCTGCCCCAGACCCAGTGAAAGCCATTCTCTGCTCCTGTCTGAGTCCCGGGAGGCTGAGCCTTGCTGTATGTGTGATCCGGGCTCCTCTGCACTCTGGCTGCTCTTGGGTTTGGCCACTGGAAGGTGTCAGCAGAAGCTTGGGGGGCAGGAGGAGAGCCAGTTCGTGGACTAACTCTCACCTCTGTCTGACTTGGGCAGTTATGGTGGTGACTGTACCCCTCCATGGAGACTGTTCCTGCCAGAGACCCCTCCTGGGAGGCTCCCCCTTTCAGACAGCTGCCAAAATGCCTTTCCCCTTCAGCTGTGGGAAGTTTCTGTTGTTTTGGGTCCCAGAGTGTCTCAGCAACCCCCCTAGTCTTCTTTAACCCAGCCACACCTCTTTAAATCATCAAATACTAAAAAAATCACCTAAAGGATCATCTTGTCAGTAAGTCTCCCAACTTTCTGACAGATGACATTAATCAAGTGTCCTATAACTATTGCAAAATTAGGGTTAGAAGTTAATTCCCTGGACTCCCAGCCTAGGCATTACCCACGCAGTCCTCTGCCACCCACCCATATGAAAGGACCGGGGGCAGGGGTGATGATAGTGGAAGGTAAGGCCGTGGCACGTGGACAAGGAGAGGGGTGGAAGGGCATGGGGAGAGAGGCGTGGTCTGTGCACCTGTGTTGGTGTCAACAGCATGTGCCGGGGGCCACACCCCTTAGAGGTCAGAGATGCAGAAAAATTTCAAATTGAGAAAAGTACTCGTGCAGATTTCATGCCTCCTCCCTCAAGCGTCAACTCAAATCTCACCTTCTTTTTCAAGCCTTCCTGGAACTGAAACCACCTAACAAAATTAAATTCTCATAGAATTTATTGCTGGTAAGGTTGTTGTGAAGATCAAATGAGATCGTGCATATTGGAATGGCAGAGTTACAGAATTATTACTGAGCACCATCAGTTAAGGAAGAGAACCCTGGCTCCTAGATATGGGGTCCGTGGGACATGAATGGGAATGTGCAAAAGATGCTGCTATGTCAACCTGTAATGAATAATTCTGAACTATCTAGGGCTTAATGAAGGTGCTCGATAAAAAACGAGTAAACAACTTGATTTGACTTAGATTGTCATCAGAATGTTTGCTTCAATGCCTGTTTTCATCTTTACTTGTACGTCTTGACTACAGGCTGTTAGTAACCAGGTTTCCTTTCTATAACAAGGGATGAGCTGGACTCAACAGACCCCGAGGGTGTCTGTCTATAGAGGGGGGCAGGACACGATCTCCCTGGGTGTTGAATTCCCAGAACATAGCAGAGTTGGCCAGTGTTGGGGCGATTACATGATTCCCAGTAGGTTTTCCACTAACCTTGAATATAACAGCTCCCACAAAAAATGAAGATTTACTAAATATTTTTCAGAGGTATCATTTGACTCAGAACTGGCAGTGTCAGTTCTAAGTGAGAAGGAAACAAGGCATCTTTCCCTGACCTCTGCTTAACATAAATGTGGCCAGAGAACTCTCTGAAACTCCACTTTGCTAGGAGAACATGGCTTCCAATGCCTGATAGAGATGCCAGGCTCTGAAACCCATAAAACCCTGACCATCGCAGCATCAGACATCCGCGCTCCCACCTGAGCTGAGGATACAGAACCAACTAGAGAAACAGACTAAACAGTGAAGAATGAAGCCGTTCTGCAGAGAGGATTCTGGACTCTGGTAGGCACTTCACAGAGGGTGCAGGAGTTAGTGCCCACACAGATGAGGCTGCTACAGACTCAGCTGCTACAGATGACAACTGGACCAACAGACACAGCACCATGATCCATGTGGACAAGTTGCTTGTTTTCATGAGTGTGAATCTGCAACAATGTCAGCATGTTCGGAAGAAAGCAGATAAGCGTGTGAAGGTACTTGTGGCTTAGAAGAGCCAAAAAAAAAATTACCTTTATTTAAAAGACCTCAGATATGCAACCCTGATTCTGACTTAAGACAGTGGAACAGTGTGTTTCAGAGGTGGATTCCTAGGGGAGTCCGTCTTCGTTTAACCTCTGTTGCTGGTGTGTTTGAATGCTGCTCGCAAGCCCTTGAAGTTGGGCAGCGGGTCCCTGAATTCGTTGGAATACAGCCCTTAGGTTATAAGTCAAGAAAACATTTACTTCTGGAACAACAAAAATCAAGTGAATTTTCCAGGCTGTGAGAGGAAGCCTCACAGAGAACCATTTGGCCATTCGCCTAGGGACCATATGGTGACCTTTTGTCATTTTCACAAGGGCTAGGTCAGGCACCTTAGCAGCTCACCACCTGGACTAACCCTTCCCAGGAGCTCGACCCCAGGGGAATATCTCTGATCTCAGGGCCTAAGCTGACATCAGAGATCTCAGGAAGCACTTCCTAAAGAGCTCACCCCGCAGGCTTTCAAATCAAATGCTGTTTGCCCACACCCTTGTATGGCACTGCTGGGCTTCTCACTGGCAACAAACCTCTGGAAGGGCTGCACAGACTCGGGCTACATCTCTGCTCAGCTTGTCTTGTGGATGAGTGCCCTCCTGTGCACATGTCTGTTATTGCACTGGAAAGAAACACCATAACTCTATTTATGGATACTGGCTCTAATGCTAGAAAGAATTGTAGAAGACTGTGCCAGGCATGACACCTTAGTTGCTGCATAGGTCATAGGTAGTGAGGGGGACTGTCTAAGGCAATGGCAAAGAGAGGTTTGGGAACTCAAGGAAGTAACTAATAACCAGCTGGTACTCAGACACCTCCATGTATCGATATAGTTTTCCCATCTCTCAGGAACCAGATTTTTATCCAGGAGCCTGGAGGCACAGTTTAGATGACAGCTGCATGTTGGTCCAGGCGAGGAGTACAGCATGGCATTGGAACACACAGTACCAGCCAAGCCACTTGCTGGTTGCGCCTGTGGCATGTTCCTTTTCTCTCCAGCAGTGAAATGGGGTGACCACACCTATCTCACAAAGGTGTTGTGAAGTCACTTAAAAGGGAAAATGCTCAGCATAGCAACTAGCACAGTAATCGCTGGAATATAATGTCACACTGGAAGGGTGTACATAAGATCTCAGCCAATTCCCTCGTTCTGTAAATGAGAAACATTAGGTCCAGGGATGCTTGTAACTTCCTCACAGTTACCCAGTATATAGCCACAAACTCAGAAGACGAACGTGGTCTCCTGTTTCTCAGCCAAATCTTAACTGTACATTGTACCATAGCCCTTATTTTTATTTTTTATTTTTATTTTATATATTTCTTACATCATTTTTCATTTTTGCACAATGTATGCATTTTTATCTTGGTTATAGTCCCCATACAATTCCCAACCCCCTTATTTTGACCGTAATCCCTCCTTTTCTCTTTGTACAAATAATTTTCTGTAACTTTGTCTCTATGGTGTGTTACTAAGATACATTCATGTTAATTTTTGCTGTAGGACATATAGTAGGGCAGGGGGAATCTAGACATAGACCGAGGTTTTATGCATAAAGGATGCAACCTATAGAGATGCTTTGCAGTGCAGGCTGGGGAGTCCAATGTCGATATCACACATATATATAAGCTACGAGCCCGTTCCTTCAAGTATTTCCCAGTTATTCTCCAACTTGATCTCCAGAAGCTCAGCATGGGGAATAGATTCTGAAGGAACATGGCCAACCTTGCCTTGGGAACTGTGCCCCCAAGTCTTCCGTGAACCCGCATTTCTAAACTGCATTGCTGGCTTCACGATGTCTACAAACAGCAGTCGGTCAGTGAATGGCCACAGCATGAAGAGACTGTCACCAGAGTAGTCTACTCCTGACTGCTAGGGACTGCAAACACATTTAAAGAAAAATGCCAGGTGTGTCACCCTGGTCTTTGGTTTTCATTTATTTATTAGCCTAAATCAATACACATATTTGTGTGTGGAGAAAGCAAAGAAAAACCAGCATCAGGCCTGGATTTTAGCAACCCTCCATTCCCTACCTTCTCCCCAACTTGTAGATCTGTGGGTGAGCAGCTCCAGAGAGGGCAGTTGAGATCAGGAGTGTGTGTGTGTCTACATTTTTTCATGTGCATAAACTCTCAGTAGTCACTAAGGCAGCCGGGCATGTTCTACCTTTCAGGAAGCAGAAAAAAACAGTCATAATCTGTCAGAAAACAACTGTTTGCCAAGGAACTCTTCCAGAAGCACTAACCTTTGTTGAATATGTTACAGATTTTCTAAACTGTGTGCTTTATAATAGCATTAACCTATATAATACCAGTCATTACATCAATTAATACCTAATTCATTAACACAAGTGTGTTTGCCATATGTATTTAAGTGGAAAAATTGTGTGTGAGAGACTTGTAATAAGATATTTCCAAGTGAACATTAGTTAACTCTTCTTAAATGACTGATAGGACTTTTGCTGTTCATCCCAGACTCTTCTTGTCCTTTCTTCCTAGAGGAAGCAAGCCTGCTCTTTGCACATCTGTCTGAAGCCCCTCTGGGCTTATCAAGATAATCTACAATTAGGCATTAGAAAGCAATGTGTGGGGGTAAAAAAAAAATCACAACTGATGGAAAGATCTATTTGTGTGGGTATGTGCATATGCACAGGTGCTGAACTTGGATATAGGCTAAAGAATTTTAAACTATACTTGGGGAAGGTAAGATTCATGTTTTTTCTTTTACAGGGAGTTTATTAGTCGGCTAGGCATGCCATAACAAATTACCAAGACAGGGTGACTTAAAAACAAAGGGTCAGGGGACCTTCCTGGTGGCTCAACAGGTTAAGTCTCAGCAATATGAAACTATCAGCAGCCACTGTGGCATGAGTTCAAGTCCTGGCCAAGGAGATACCCACTTGGCGCAGCAGACCTCTCCTGTCTCGCCCGCTGCTCCCCTCAGCAGTGTATTTCGGTCAGTCTGCCTGTTCTGCTCCCCACTCTGTCTCTGGTGAATCCTCTCACCCCCCTCCCACCCCACTGCATCTTTGGCATACACCCAGCTCTTCTATGCACAAATAAATAAAATAAATCTTTTTTAAAAAGATAAAGCCAAAGCAATAACAGATAAAGCCAAACCAATAACAAACCCTAGATATTTCACTGTATAATTAAGGCTATCAGAGTGCCAGGGGGAGTAAACATGGGGAGCGGTATAGTGGACTATGGTGGGGGACTAGGGGTGTCTTGGTGGTGGGTGTGGTTTGGTAACATCTGAAGGGGGTGATCCTATACCTGTAAATCATATAAAAAGCTATAAGCCAAGGTTACTTCAATTCAAAAAATCATAGATTTTCTTACAGTCTAGGGAAAAGGATCCCTGTGGATCCCCCACCACACAACTCTGGTACCCACAGCACTATGGGAAGCTTGGACACTTGATGCTCACTGGAGGCAACCTTCAGTACCCAGCTGTCCTACTTCCTTCCTACATAGCACCTCTTACCAGCACCTGTGCCCCAGCCATTTGAATGGGTGCAAAGGCATCCGCCTATGAAATAATAAACACCAAAAATCGTGGATAAAAAAACCAAGCATTATACTCAGCTTCTTGTCAGAGGAGTAAAAGGTCCATTTACCAAGATAAAAGAAATAACCTCCCTATTACAACTCACAAAAACTAAAACTGATGAGATGGAACAACTTATCACAAATCCTAGAATAAACAAGCCCCAAGAGAAGTCTCAATTCAGCCAAACTGTTAAATGTATCACATGAGAAGTTGACGGTAACAGTTTTAATAACCATGTTGGCTGAATTCAGAAAAGCAGTGGGTTTATTCCAAATCTCTCCCCTTTCTTCTCTAAGACACACACCACGTGGGCCACTCAGGTCACGGGGGCCACTCTTGTGGGTGTGACCCTATGCACCATGTATACCCTTGCTGCATGCCCCCTACCCAGGGGGGAGCCTGTGAGCCTGTGCTCCCTGCAGGGCAAGGCACTGCTCTTTGAGAATGTGGGTCAGTCTGCAGCACAGTGCTAAGGACACCACCTGATGAATGAGATACAGCAGGACTTAGGGCCCAGGGCCTGGTGTGCTCAGCTTCCCATGCAGCCAGTTCAGGCATCAGGAAAAACACCAAGAATGAAGAGATCCTGAATTTTCTCAGGAACATCCTACCCAGAAACCAAGTTGACTCCTGGTCTCTGGTGCCATGATGACATGTCCTGGAACACCGAGTAGTTCCTCTGCATAATGTGGCCGCACTCTCTTACCCCTGACACGGAGCTGACATCCCCACCCTGCTGTCCCAAATAACCATTTGTCTTATGCATCTGTCCTTCCCTTCTCCTCACCCATAAAATACCTGCAATTGTGAAGAGAAGAGACTTTACCAGTTCAGGATCTGGCCCAATCATTTTTCCTTTTAGTTTCTGTTGCTTCTAGTTCAAGTTATCGTTAACTCTTAGCCCTAAGTGATCATCTGTTTACCAGCTTCTCTCTGTTCTATATGTTAGCTTGGATCCTCCTCTCACACCCTGCACCTCTGGCCTGTACCCCAGTTCTTGTATGCATAAATAAATAAATCTTTGAAAAATAAATAAATAGGGCCTCCCTGGTGGCGCAGCGGTTGAGCGCTGGGTTGCGAAGCTGCCCGCAGCCTCTGCAGTGCCGGTTCGATCCCTGGCCGCCGGGCGAGGGCCCCACAGGGCGCACAGACCTCTCCTGCCACCCGCTGCTCCCCTCAGCAGTGTACTTCGTCAGTCTGCCTGCTCTGCTCCCCACTCTGGCTCTGGTGAATTCTCTCACCCTCCTGCACCTCTGACTGTACCCAGTGCTTGTAAAAATAAATAAATAAATCTTTTTTAAAAAATAAAAATTAAAAATAAATAAATAAAATTGGCTAAACAAGCTGACTCCTTTAAAAAAAAAAAAAGGAATAGGAGAGCTCCTTGTGGAGACAGTGTTTAATTAAATGATAGAACAGCTCCTTGCACAGAGAAAGGTCCTGAAACAGGGTTACTACCTGTGAGTTCAAGTCTAGGGGTACTTATAGTGCCTTGTGAGGGTATGAAAATCTTTTAGACATTCTTTTTTTTGCCTATGCATTGTTTTTACATACATTGTTTTTGCAGTAGAGTTGAATTTTGCAAAGCTATTTCTCACATGCTCCCAGCTTCCCTCATTTCCCATGGATTTGCACAAGCTGGATTTTTTCTACCCATTTTATTTTGTAGCTGCTTTTCCTTCTATTAGTCTATAGATTTATACTTGCCCAGCCTGGGGCTCCTCTAACTTGGGTATTTTTCTGCCCAGTTTATCTTTGTAACTCTTCTTCTTCCTATCATTCTATAGATTTTTACTTGTCTAGCCCGGGGCCCCTCTCGCGTGCTCTCATCTCTTTTAAAAGAGTAATGTTTGGTTGCTTTCTGGAGCTTCTCCTGTGTCTGCTGTTTTGTAAAATAGCCAGCACAAGATAAACCTTATGCTAAAGGGTCGCATTTTCAGGTGACATATTCTGCTCCCTTCACCTCACATCTGGGACTGTAGTTTAAGGTGGGTATTTTCCTGTAATATATTGGGATCTGGGATCTGGCAGTATATATGGTCTTGAAAAACTGCTATGGGATGTTTTAAGTTTGAATTATCATAGTAGTTCAGAGCACCTGAATTTTTAATATCTCTAAGTTAAAATGGGTTAGGATGGGCTGAGGAATCATCTTCTCTGATATTCTCAATAAGAGGAAACACACGAATCGGCCCCTCGGGCTCTGATTCATGTTTAACATGTGGCAAAAAAGGAGAGGGTGTTCTACCGATGGGGCATGGAGAAGGCAGAATGACCTAGAGTATTTACAACTCTCCTCCTGCCAAACTCTTTGCCTGCTGATTCTGGGGCCTTTGGTTGGACAGGCTTGGTGAAATAGCAAGATTAAGGATGTTAGGGCATGGATAGAGCTAGGCTACATTGGAATCCGTGCTTCTGATCTAACCAGGTCACATCCTTCACTGCTCAGAAAGCCAGACTCTGAACCATGTGATTATTTTTACAAAGGAAGCCCTTTTAATGAACCTTGTGGTACCGGGTCAGGAGAATGGCAGTTAGTGCTCTAAAAAAAAATGTCAACCCAAGTGATGAGGAAATAATGCAAAGACTTGCTGGCATGAGAAGGGTTTCTTCATTCCCATGTTCAGGAGAGCACCGGGCAATCGAGCAGTTAGTGAGAGATTATCAATGACTTCCCGGAATAGCTGCCCCCTCCTGTAAAAATGTGTAAAAATGTAAAATGACCCCCAAGTGTAAAAATGACCCCCAGGTGTTCATCAGGCACTGACATTATCAGCATCCTCAGAAGGAGCAAAAACTATCTCCTTAAGCATTAAGCAACCGTTTGCCATGTAGGTGAGGAATGCCATACACTGTGTTTAACTAAATTGTTAGGTTACAGTTTAAGGCAGGGGTCATGTTGCATTCGCCAGGAGGTTGTTGTAGATGAGCTCCCAAATACATGACACGACATGGTATGATGAACCCGGAGCCATGGCTGGTGGAACAAAGACTTGAAACACCACAGGCAAACAGCAGTAAGCATGTTACAGGGCAGGGAGAGGGGCAGCCCAAACCCCGCAAACCTGCCTATTCTAAATGGGTTCTGCCATCCGCCTCATCAACACAAAACATATGAGACTTTAATGGGAAGGAGCTTTAATACAATTAGGAAACAATACAGGAAAGGCAAAGAATCTAATTTCTAAATCAAGCACCCAAAGTTACCCATCCCCTCGTGGGTAAAACTCCATCCAAATGGGATTGGCCCAGAGCAAGGCCCCAAAGCCTGCCATAAGTCCAAAGCATCTTCCAGTGGGGACCCACAGAAAAGGGTCAGAACCAGACAAGCCCGGAAGGAAAAGAGCAAAATCAAAATCAAGATAAAAACTGCCATTGTCACCTCTCCACGGGTCTCACCCACATCTGTGTCACCCAGTCCACGACCAAAAGAGAAGTGCAGTTTCTTCACGTGTCTCTAGGCTCCATGTGCCTCCTCCAGGTCTCCTTCTGGCTCCATCCTGTTTCCTTCCTCACTCTCCTCTGCAGCTTCTTCTCTTCCTGCTCAGCTCCACCCTCCCTTGGGTGGGGCAGGAAACCTGGAACCTCCCTCTTTCCTGGGGACCACCCTGTTACAAGCAGACCAAAGGAAGTTGGCTCAAAGACACAGGCCAGCTCTTCAATGCAAAGCCGCAAGGGTTAAAGAAACAGGCTAAAGGCTGCAGCAAGCTAGCCTGAGATTTATGCAAAGACAGATAAAAAGCAAAAACAGCTCCCGCTGGCAGGGTCCCGAATGGGTTGCTCCTGGTGAAAACAACTACGGGGTTTTTATAGTTAGGCTCATGTTTTGGGTCTAGGAGGTGAACCTTGGTGATGGTGATTGTGATCATGCAGTTTCTTGATGGGTCAACCTTGGCCAGTGTCCTAACAGATTAACAGATGATAGCTTTTTTTTTTTGTTACTGACTTTTCTCTCTTGTTATGTGTCCACTGGATCCCCGTTTCTTGTCAAGGTCTAGCCCCTCAATGTCATTGTCCTCAGTCTAGGCCTCACCACAGCAGCAAAGAGAGACTATGAATTGGACTGTATTTGGGGAAAAAAGAGCTTATGGACTAGAGACTAGATTTGAGGAACTGGATCGTTTCATTTAAGCGAAGGGAAAGACAGATTCCGTTGCCATGCGATATTGTAAGTGAAAAGGACAAAGAGTTTTAAGTTGTATAGACTGTTAAAGAGAATTAACATCCATAGCCATCTCTTTAAAGACTAAAGTAAAAATATTGCTCTTGTGAGGTGTGTCTCCCCAGCTGGGTCAGATAGGCCTTTCTCCATATGCCCAGAAGGCCTCTTCCAATAAATGTCACTTTGATATAAACTAAAGGTCAATTGAGGCTATATGAGCTTCAGGAAGTCTATTACCATTACTTAAAGAAAGAAGATTATTTTTAGTAAAGAGTAGCAAAGGCCTAGGAGATTTTTAGCCTTTGCCTTTTTTCCTGATCAGAAGCTATCACTGTGTTAACCTGAAAATGAGGCACACCTTGAGACCCCCAAACTGCACGGTCTAAATGGGTCCGGCCATTAGCTCTATAAGGACAAAGCAGACTCTTAGTGTGAAAGAAATTTAATAGGATAGTGCGCATAGAGAGAAGGAAAGAAAGGATAATAGTTTCCCAATAAAACACCTAAAGTAACCCATCCCTGCGTGGGTAGATGCCCAGCCAAACAGGGTTGGCCCAAAGCCGGGCCACTGCGGCTCAAAATTTTGCCACAAGTCTAAGGCACCTTCTGGTGGAGAACAATAGGAAAGGGGCAGAAGGGACCATACAATTCTGGAAGGAAAAGAGCAAAATCAAAACCCAAGTCAAGCCTCCCCGTCTCTTCCAAGTTATTCTTCTGTGTCTCCCCAAGTCCCTGGTGCAAGTCCAAAGCCAAGAAACAAGAGTGACTCCTTCTTCATGTCTTTTTCATCCATGTGCTTCCTCCTAGTCTTCTTTCCAAATTTTGTTCTCTGCCTTCTTCTGCTTCTCTCCACTCAGCTCTGCCTTTTCTTAGGTGACTCCTGGGAACATGGAACCTCCCCTTTTTATGGAGATTACACTGTTACAGCTTCTCCCCCTTTTATGACCTTGAAGAATGTCATTTGAGGGAAGATCTGCTTCCCATGATATAGATTTATCACTAAGCATGTTCTCTTCTCTATCTGAAAATTTCATCCTTATTGTCATAGTGAAGATGAGGTTACCCCTTCTTAACTATCACGTGAAGTCTCCCCCTGTCTTTCCATAATTCCCCATATTAAGCAATTAAATTTTGACCTTTTCCCCTACTAAACTGTGTGGTGATAATTTGTCCATCAGGCCTTAGAAGAAACCAAGTGAGGTGACTTGTCAATTGTTTTTCCATCTGAGATCCAGCTACTTGGTGTTTCAGTTTTCCATTGGTTTAAACCATGTTGGAATTGAAATGCTTAAATGAGGATTCTTTACCTCTTTCACTTCCAGCTGAGGACAGAAAAGTACAGCTTTAACTTTAGCATCTATATTATTATATCTAGAGGGTAGATAGATATAGCTGTAGGTAATAAGATGGCTATCATTTACTGAGACTCTATAATGAGTTGTGATATTTTGTATACAATATCTAATCCTGACAAAGTAATGACTGGTGTGCCCATCATACAAGTAAAATAACTGTGGTTCAGAAATGTTAATTGATTTATTCAAAACCACACAGCTACTAAGTTGGGCTGCTGGAGATCTGTATCAATGCAAAATCTATTAACTTTGTGACTCTTTCGTGCTGCTGTTCCCTGCCTTCTTCTTGCGTGGAGGAAGTATAAGCATTGGAGAAAAGGACTATTAAACTTTCCCTTTTATCGCTGTGCTGTCAAACATAAATATTCCAGAAATTTATTTTAATCAAAACTGGAGTTTGGGGAAATAGGAAGGCACTGGCCAAAGGATAAAAATTTCCAGTTATGAGATGAACAAGTTTTGGTGATCTAATGCACCATTTGGTGTCTGTAGCTAATAATATTGCCTTCTATACTTGAAAGTTGCTGGGAGAATAGAAATGTTCTCACCACAAAAAAGAAACACAATTTTATGACAGGATGGAGGTGCTTGCTAATGCTATGGTAGTAATTATTTTGCAACAAAATTCTCAAAGCAACATACTGTACACTTTAAACCTGTACAATGTGATATGTTAATCAGATCTCAATAAAGCTGGAAAAAATTAAAACTAGAAAATTAATCTTTTTTAAAGATTTATTTATTTATTTATACAAGCACTGGGTACAGTCAGAAGTGTGGGAGGGTGAGAGAATTCACCAGAGCCAGAGCGGGGAACAGAACAGGCAGACTGACGAAGTACACTGCTGAGGGGAGAAGCAGGTGCGACAGGAGAGGTCTGCGCACCTTGTGGGACCCTCACTGGAGGCCAGGGATCGAATCGAACCGGCACTGCAGAGGCTGCAGGCAGCTTCTCAGCCCAGAACTCAACCCCTGTGCCACCAGAGGAGGTCCTGAAAAACTAATCTTTATTACATAATAGCATATAATTTAAAGGAACAGACAACTATCTGGTTCATTGAATTTCATTTGATTTATTTCTTCAAATAGGCACCACTTTTATTGTGGGTGACAGAACACACATAGAAAGAGGGAGTCATCAGTTTGTGATACCATTACGTGATAGGTGTGCTCCGTCCCTTCACACAGATCAAAAGCCAATATGTGTTCTCAAAGACTGAAAGAGTTGCAGCTATGAGAAAAACAGAAACCAGTACTAAAGTCTCCGTTTTCCAAAGAAAAGAGGAATAACACAGAAATATGAAGTCGTGTGGCTTCACTGATCATTTTTTCTTCCTGGGATATTTTTGTGGGTAATGGCTCACTTGTATGCTCAGTGCTCAGCAGATATCAAACACGGGATGCCAAGTGTTTGAAACAGGAAAAGAGTTTAATATCTGGGTGCTGCAGATCAGGGTGGTGGGAGGCAATCCCCAATTCCAACTCACTCTTTAAGGGGGTACAGGCTCTTTCACAGGGAAATTTATGAGCAGAAAGATGGGAAGTTATGGGAGCCATTTGGGGAAGAGGTTGGGTTGGGCAAGAGATGTATATTGTCAGCTGTGAACTTGAGGGTACCATGGTCAGAAGTTAGGAGTGTCGGCTGTTTGTCATTTCTGCTGGTTCAGTGGGTTCCTGCAAAACATATTAGTCCTCATCTTGCATCTGTTGAGTTCCTCAGCCTATAAACAGAGAGATAGTCAAGTTGTGTTGCGATGATTTCTATCTGGCTGAGACTTACCATATATCTACCGGGCCAGTGTTGGGCCTGACTTTAATACTTGAATGCTTGTCTAGTACAACATATATAATATGTCATATGTTGCTGACCTCTGACAAAAAGCAACTGATAATTTCACCAACAAAATGGGTTTATTTGGAAACAGCAACACACAGGCAACTTGAAAAGTGCAGTCTCGTGAAAAGACACATGCATTTTTCTAGAACAAAAGCCAGCACCCTCTTGTACAGCTTTTGGAGGGGGATGCCAGTGGGCAAAGAGGCACCTCCTTCCTTCCTCTGGTGCAGGGAAGCATCTTCCTGTCGGAGATGCAAGGCATGTTGGGTCTTGTAGTTTGCTGACTGCAAATGTGTAGGAACTTTCTTCCAGCCTCCTGACCTTATTTATTTCTTTTCTCTTTTTTACAATTTCTTGGTTGATTTTGGGATTATATTTTCACACGTCCATATGTGCATATGCTTCACTCACCCGTCTCCAAAACTCCAATGTAGTTCCTCTGTCCCCTCACCCCTCCCCTTTATTTCCTCTGGTAACCAGTGTATTTGTCAGTGGGCAAAGGTTATTTTTACTGTGCTTTGTCCGTTTGCTTTCTTTGGTTATTTATATTCCATAGAAGAGTAGCCATAACTATCTTCCACCTTCTGACTTATTTCACTTAGCATGATCACCGCAAGATCCATTCATTTTATCTCAAAGGGCCCTCTTTCATCTTTGTTAACAGCTGAGTAGTATTCCATTGAGTATATATTCCACAATTTCTTTATCCAGTCAACTGTCCTTGGGCATTTAGATTGGTTCCATGACTTGGCCATTGTATATAATGCTGCTGTGAACATAGGAGTGCCTAGATCCTTTTGTATTAGCATTTTCACATACTTTGGACAAATACCTAGCCATCATATTGCTGGATCATACAGTGTTAACATTTTTATTCTTTTAAGGAATCTCCATACTTTTTTCCATAGAGGCTGCACCAGATTACATTCCAACAGTAGATGAATATGCCTTCTCCACATTCTTGCCAACATTTGTTGTACCCAGTCTGTTGGATATAGGCAATTCTCACAGAGGTGAGGTGATTATAGAAAAATCAATATATTTTTTAAATATTTAACAAATATTTAACAAATATTTTTTAAATATTTGTTAAAATTCACCAGTGTACCCTGGTGCTTTATGTCTTAGAAATTTACTAATTATTGATTCAATTTCTTTAGTAGATAAAGATATAGTCAGATTTCCTATTCCATTCAATTTAAGTAGAAAAGACCTCAGATATATATACAAGATTTACCATTGCTTTTTTTTTTCCCACATAAGGTTTACCATTGCTTTTCCCACATTTAATTTCACAATTTTTTAAAGTTGTCTCACCTTCATGGAATCATACAAAAGTATCCACCTTAGTTTTCATTAAGTTACTATATCTTAAATTGTTTCCATTGCTTTCAAAAATTAAATTATGAACTTATCAGAACATGTACAAGTACTGTAAACAAATATCATAACAAGCACATATCGTTCTTGTTAGACATTCATCTCCAGGGGGATTGGGCTTACAATAGAGCGGTTTACTAGCCCTGAGTCTTGAATGTACCCTGGTCATTAGTTGGCTTGCTTTACAGAGACAGTGCAGAGCACTGGTTAATTTCGTGAATTGGTTGAGTAGACTTAGGTTTGTTAAATGAACGCATGATATATTAAATGACATATAAAGTATTGCAGTATGAAAGAAGTATGAAATGAGGCCTCCTTGCTGCCCTAGGGGTTAAGTCTCAGCGCTATCACCTCTACCGCCTGAGTTCAATCCCCGGCCAAGCAGCTGACCCACATATGGCACAGCAGACCTCTCCTATTTTCCCTGCTGCTCCCCTTAGCAGTATATTTCAGTAAAGTTGCCTGCTCTGCTCTCTGCTCTGTTTCTGGTGAATATTCTCACTCCCTGCAGCTGTGGCCTGTACCCCAGTTCTTCTACACACACACACACACACACACACACACACACACACAAAGAAATATGAAATGGAAAGCACCAGTGGCCCAAAATGTTTTATGTCTGACTTAATCTTCTTGGACTTCAATCTCTCCTAGTGCAGTGGTGATAACAACGGTGCCCACAGAAGGAGTGCTCTGGAACAGGGAATCCCTTGTATTCCTTGGACAGGCGTTAGAGGAAATCATATTTATAGTGCACTTAATAAAGAGCTTTGCATATCTTTTATCTTTAGACCATACGAGTCTAAGCTCCTTAGTTAACAAAAGGCCACTTCTATAAAATAAGATTATTTTGACACATAGCAGATGGCCAAGAATAATGTCATTTCTAAATTGATTATAATAAAAAAATTTTCAAAAAATCACACGCCAGATGTCTTCATTCATCCCTGGTTAATATACATTTTTTTTGTTTAATTATTGAGATCATGCTTTGCACAATGTCAGCTTGATGTGAGTTTTTTTCTAACTATTGCTAAATCTGAAAGATTAAATTTCAAGGTGGGGAGAAAGACAATTATTAATGGCAAGGGAAAGGTAAGGTTGAGTAAGGTGTATGCGTTTTCAAAAATTTTGAGTCACTGCTTTCTTTTTGAAAATGAGTTTGTGTGTAGATTATGTGAGAGACTAAATATGACAACAGAAAAAGCAGTAACATGAGTGATGTTTCTAAAATGATAAAAAGTAAGTCGTGCACAGTTGACCTTTGAGCAATGCAGGGGTGGGAGATCAGGGGCATCAACACCCCCCTCACCCAGCAGCCAAACATCCCAATATAACTTTTGATTCTCCCAAAACTTAACTACTAATAAATAGCCTGCTATTGACCAGAAGACTTACTCATAACATCAACAATTATCAGTTTACTGTGGACAGTTTACTGTTCATCAAGTAGAAGTTGATCATCATTTAGAACTTCCAGTTCTTGTATGCATAAATAAATAAAAAATAAATCTTTTTTAGAAAGAAAAGATCTTCATGTTCCATGTTTTCATTTTGAATACGGTGAGGAAGAGGAAGAAAGGTTGTTCTTACTGTCTCAGAAGTGGAAGAAATGGGCCTCCCCTAGTGGCGCAGGGGTTGAGCGCTGGGCTGCGCGAAGCTGCCCGCAGCCTCTGCAGCGCCGGTTCCATCCCTGGCCGCTGGGGAGGGTCCCACACGGCGCACAGACCTCTCCTGCCGCCCACTGCTCCCCTCAGCAGTGTACCTCGGTCCTTCTGCCTGTTTTGCTCCCCGCTCTGGCTCTGGTGAATTCTCTCACCCTCGCGCACTTCTGACTGTACCCAGTGCTTGGATAAACAAATAAATAAATCTTAAAAAAAAGAAGTGGAAGAAATGGAGAAGATGAAGGGGAAGAATGTTTGCTTTATTATTGCCTTAAAAAATGTTTCTGTATGGTACTAATTCTTCCACTATTTGCCTTAGTTTCAGTGCCCATATCACAAAAGGGCCCATGTCCTAAAAGAAGTCAAAAGTGGTCTTGAATACAGGAATCCTTCTGCTAGATTGTCCAATGTCAGTTTGTTTTCTGGAGCTGCTTCTTCTATGTCTTCGGCATCGTCTGGCACTGGTTTGGGAACACTGATCTCCGTTAAGTAGTCATTTGTTAATCCCTCTGTTGTGCTGTTTGTTCACCTGTAAGTGGACCCGTGCAGTTCAACCCCATGTTGTTCATTAGCCAACTCTACTTTGTTAAGAAATGCCGTCTTTATTTTATATTTTTTATCTCTCTTACTCTCCTCCCTCTCTCCCTACCTCCTGCTTTCGTGTAGGAGCTTAGGAGTAACCACTGAAAAATGAAAATAGGAAAATACCAATAATTTGAAATATCCTAAATGCATGTATAAGGGTTGAGTAACTGAAGGTATTTTGTAGCAAATTATCAACAACTAAAACATGCCCTTTTAAATCATTGCTATTTTAATTTATATTAATAGATTCAATAGATTGTTTTAATAGGTTAAAGCATAGCTTTAATTTTCTTTTTCATTTAAATAGAATGGTTATGAAAATTGACAGTGATTTTGTTCATATGGAGGCAAAATTGTATAAGAATAATCAATGATTTTGGGGGGGAAATCTCAAGAAGTGTGTATGTACAATATCATACATCAAAAGAGAATATGGTATTTAAAACAGGCTTGTATTGAGCCAGCAATAGTTAGTAAGTCCATGGAACAGATACTAGACAGAGTCCAGAAACAGAATAGTGCAACTTTAATTTTTAAATTTTCTCATCTTATTTTACAATAAAATCAGAAACTTGGGCAACAAAAGGAAACCAGACTTGCCTTTTCTATGTGAGCATCTTGCTTTCTTAAAATGAAACTTGTCTCTAATATAAGAAAATTTCACAAGGCATACTAGGACAATCATGAGCATCAGCAGTGCATATCAACTCAATTTATAGAAAACATATGCCCCTCCCCCCACTGAGACACAAAAAAATATTAAAACATAAGAGTAAAAGAGTGTTTAAAGAATGAAATGAAAGTTACAATGAATTGGCAAAAACATTTAAGCCACTAAAAAATCATTTCAGTAGGTCCTGAAGAGAAGAATATATTGAGGGAACTATACATCTCTGAATGTATGATTCTGCTTTATCTTTCTTGTTTTATCAAAATTTGTGATATCTTGCTAAGTAATAATGAAGTGTTACAAATCACAGCTTCACTTATTTCACTCCAAAGTGATAGCCAACATAGAAATCCGGTGTGAATCACCCTTCTACTATGCTAGTTATGAAAAAAATGATTCTTGCAAGGGTTACCACTTGACTTTCTGTCTTGTCAACTAATACTCATTAACTTTTTTTGGTTTTTATACAAAATTGCAACTATTAGTATAAGTTGAGCTTTTATAATTTTTTTAAAAGATTTATTTATTTTATGCAAGAACCAGGGTACAGGCCAGATGTGTGGGAGGGTGAGAGGATTCACCAGAGACAGAGCCGGGAACAGAACAGGCAGACTGACGAAGTACACTGCTGAGGGGAGCAGCGGGTGGCAGTAGAGGTCTACCCCGCCATGTGGGACCCTCGCCCGCAGGTCGGGATCGAACTGGCGCTGCAGAAGCTGCAGACCGCTTTACAGCGCGGCGCTCAACCGCCTGCCCAACCAGGGGAGGCCCTATAATTTTTCTTTAAACTTATCTTTCACTTTCCCTCCATTTTCCATTTATCTGGTCTTCACGCATGATAGCTTTTGCCCCCAGTTTATTAGGGAGATGGGAGATGCCCTCAAATGCTGAACTCACTGGCGTAGCTGTTAAGCAAGGCAAAACTGTGGAATCCTGGGTATTGTTTCTATCTTGAATGCCATGGCCTGCCACCATTCTTACTTGGTGCAGTAGATGTAGTTAACTCTCACGATCGGTTTAATGATAATATATATGCATATTTATGTATGTATATATGAATATTTTTCATCCTTAAAAAGGTATGGAAATCTGATTCAGCTGCAAAATGAATGAACCTTGAAAGCATTATGCTAAGTGAAGCATAATGCTAAGTGAAGCATAAGTGAAGCAAGCCGAACACAGAAGAACAATTATATGATTCCACTTAGGAGAGAGGGAAAGTGGCTCCCTGCTCAGGGATTGAGCGAAGGCACCTTCTAGGAATTGTCCCGTCCGGTCGGGAAGGGGGAATGAGAAAGCCACTCCTGTCAGCACGGAGCAGTGGCCAGGCTGTAGCAGCGGATCTGGAGTCTGATGCCCCAGGGTGCTTCCACACCCGCGGGTCCCTTCCAGCTTTGCGCGCTGCTGCCTCCCGCTGCCCGGGGAGGGGCCGGGGCGGAGCGCGCTGGCAAAGTGTGCACAGCTGGAGCTGAGCGCCCCACCGGGGCTGGCGGCAAAGGTCCACTGCTCCTCCCGCCTTCGGCTGCAGACCATCGGTGCCGGCGGGAGGCGCATGCAGCCCCGAGGAGCTGCACCCAAGGAGCAAGTCTCCGCGTCCCCGTGCGCCAGGTCGGCCGCCTCCCTCCCGAGGAGGTCGGGTTCCCGGCTCTCCGGACCCGCCCGGCTTCCTGCTCTCGGCGGGGCGGGCCGGGCCGACTGCGGCGCCCGGGGCATGGCTTCGGCGGGCAGCGGCATGGAGGAGGTGCGCGTGTCGGTGCTGACCCCGCTGAAGCTGGTCGGGCTGGTGTGCATCTTCCTGGCGCTGTGTCTGGACCTGGGGGCCGTGCTGAGCCCGGCGTGGGTCACGGCCGACCACCAGTACTACCTGTCCCTGTGGGAGTCCTGCCGCAAGCCCGCCAGCCTGGACATCTGGCACTGCGAGTCCACGCTCAGCAGCGGTGAGGGCCCCCGCGCGCGCCCCCTGCCCCGCCGGCGCGCCCGCGCCCCGCGCCCCGGCCGCCTCCCGGGTCCCCGCCCCGCCCCGTCCCGCCCGGTCCCCGAGCCCACGGCGACGTCCCGCGCCCTCTCCCGCCGCCCCTGGACAAAACTCGGGCTCTGGAGTAACACGTCGGCTATTTTCGGGAATTGTTATCCTTTAAGGCGAGAGCCATGTGGCTGTGTTTGAAATGCAAGGCTTTGCTCACCCCAGTCAAAAATCAAGCCAAATGTGCGGGAGTTTACCTCGGAGCGCACACGTTTCTTTCTGCCTGTCTTAGTGCAGTTTATCTGGTTTCCCCCCAATGAGTTTCGGTTTGGATGTTCTTCTATTTTTGAGAATCATGGAGAGTTCAGAGTGGGTAGGCTTAATTTCCTTTTTGGTAACAACCTATGTTGGTCCTGAGTTGGCCTTCTACCCCACTCCCAATACCGCCTGCATTTTCTAAACCTTTCTTTCTCATCATGAGATACTCACAGATGCCTGGAAAGTTGTGGCTTATTTAGCCAGGTTTAGAAGCTGCAAATGGATCCCCACGTGAGGGCTCCCAAGACACAGTTGATGCCTGAATTAGAAGTTGGAGAGGAAACAAAAAAAAATGCTATAAAGGACATTATTAGAATGACTGTGCAATTCAGATAGGGATATTAGATCATTTCATATAATTAGAAAATATTCTATCAATGTAAAAATCCTGATTTTTTAAACAGATATAGCAATCTATTTTTTTTTATTTTTTAAAGATTTATTTATTTATGCATACAAAAACTGGGGTACAGGCCAGAGGTGCAGGGGGTGAGAGAATCCACCAAAGACAGAGCAGGGAACAGAACAGGCAGACTGAGTGAAATACACTGCTGAGGGGAGCAGCAGGCAAGACAGGAGAGGTCTGTTGCGCCATGTGCGTAGCTCCCTGGCTGGCTGGGGATCGAACTTGCGCTGCAGAGGCTGCCAATAGCTTCCCAATGCTGTGCTTAATCCTGTGGGATACCATGACACCTTAATGGAAGAATTAGTGCAATTGAAGGAAATAAAACATATTTGGGTGACCTATGTAGTCACTCCATTATCACTTTTGCCAGGGTGATCTTCTCAAAGAGATGTTTACTCTGTCATATCCACTCTAGGAACCCCATGTTGCCACTCAGACTCAACAAATTTTAACATTTGCTTATTTTAATAAACTAAAAGTTTTCAGGTAAAGTTGAAGACTCCCTTTATTTTAATCCCTGTTCAATCCCATTCATCATCATTAGAGGCAGCACTATGAATTCTATACTATAGCTTTTTGGTATACTTTTACCATCAATATGCACGCAAGGTACTAGGACCCCAGACCACCCACCCACCCGCCCTCCCCTCGCCCACATTGTTTGTAAGGGGAAAGTTAACTTTGTGGTTTCCAGGGTCTCTTCTCCCTGCACCCCTAGAGACCCAGAGCTGCATGAGGATGGGGCTTGGGTAGGTGGAAAGTTTCCTGGGTACCTGTTTTAAAATATAAAAGCTGAGAGTTTTGCAGATACACATAAAACAGAGAACTTTATTTAAGAACCAATAACTTTACTGGGAAACTGGTAAAACTGAAAGAAGGGAAGAAAAAAGAAAACGACGAAACTGAAATGAACTTTCTGAAGGGCAATATTGCAAAATGCATGCACCAGATGGTGAGCCGGGGGAAGGCATCAGGCTCCCCGTCCTATGGGCCAGACAGTCCAGTCTCAGTGCTTGTCGGTGTCACTCAGGGAGAGCTTGTCAAAGAAGTACTCTGCCATGAGGGATTCCGAAGCCCCCATCTTCCGCAGGTTGGTCAGATGGTCCGCGGCCTCTTTGACGGCTACGACTTGCTCATGCAGGTGGCGGCGGTCCAGGAAGTCACACAGGTGGGCGTCTCGCATCTGGGTGGCCAGCTGGTGCAGATTCAGCAGGTTTTGGTTAACGCTCTTCTTCAGGTGCAGGGCGCACTCCATGGCCTTCAAGCCGCTGTTCCAGGTCTCGCGTTCCGGCTTCTGGAAATCATGGAGAAGGATGCGGCCCCCTCGCAGATTTTGGTACTCCATCAGCTTCTCGGCGTGCTCCCTCTCCTTCTGGAACTGCTGCAGAAAGTACTGGGCGAAGTGTTTCAAGGCCACATCATCTCGATCGAAGAAGGAAGCCATGGAAAAGTAGATGTAGGCGGCGTAGAGCTCCAGGTTGACCTGGAAGTTGATGGCGGCCTCGCAGTCGGGGTGGTAGTTCTGGAGCACTTGTGAGTCACTCATCGCGGCTGGCAGCATGGTGGATAGAACACCCGCGGATGGCGGCTGAGGCGGCTGGGTCCTCAGAGAGTTTCTAGGAATAGATGACTAGAGAGGCCAGAGGCAGTCTGGCAGCGGGGCTAGGTGACAGTTGGATGGCGGATGTCCCCCACGATGGAACCGGAAGTTGAAGTGCTGAAAGTGGAATGCATTACTCAGTATTGAGGGGCGTGGTGAAGGGAGGCGGGGCTGAACTGAATCTAACGGGATTGGTTGAGAGCAAGCAGAGGGCGGGTCCTTTACATTGGTTGGTTGAGAGCGAGCAGAGGGCGGATCCTTTACATTGAGTGGGAGGGGCTGAAGGGCTGATCCCTGTGTTCCAAGTTACCTCAGCACGTGGGTGAGACGGGGGCTGCTCTGAGCATCTCTCATCTAATGATTTTTTAATTTGGCAATAATATTGCTAATGTAGAAGAACTTTATCCTGTTCTCTAATATTTCCCTTCTCTAACAGCCAGTTCTTATTTTATAAATCCATTTCTTTCCTCAAAGTTCTGAGAATGTGTATTTCAATTTTTGACAGATCCTCTTCTGTTTCCTGATTTTGTTTTCTTTTTCCAGAAACAGTTGTTTATTCATCTTGAACGTCTCTTTCACTTTTTTCAAATACTTGGCAAACCTGTGTTCAGTTATATTTATGTATCAATGACTCATTTGATTAGCCCAGGTGATTAACATTGATCTGATATAGTGTGATATCCATTTCACACTTCTTGAAATGTGCAATGTGTGTCAATTATTCACTGGTCTTCTCCTCTGTAGGTACTTGACATGGGGTTTTAGAGACCCACCCTGTTGTCAAAACAAGCATTTCTGACCTTGGAAGACATATTACTCCTTTCTAGAGTATGTATTTTTCCTGTCTTTGCAGATCTGCTGTTGTCTTAAATTCATTCACTGTCTTTGGCTGGAAGTGTTGGGGGATTAAAGAGGTTAATGCCACACTTATTCATTGCTCAAAGTAGTGGTGGGGGAAGATAAGAGCAGGACGGAGCAAACAGATGCGCTGTTCACATTGTAACTCTTTATCTTACAAGGGACTAAGGAGCCTGGAAGGTACTGCAGTTTCACTTACTGTCCTTAAAGTTTCTCTGAATTTTGATCTGATTTCCTACTGGAGATGTTTAAAGTTCTCTGAACTAAGCAACATAATAGTATCTGCTTTTCTTCCAAGAGTTCCTCACATTTCTGATGTAATGGCACCCTTTGGGTGTGTGTATAGTATAGATAAATGTGTTAAGTTCACCCCTATGATTCAATTTGTTTTCTATTTAAAAATTAAAATGCCTACTTTTGTTTTTTTTTAAGATTTATTTATTTATGCACACAAGAGCTGGGGTACAGGCCAGAGATGCGGGGGTGAGAGGATTCACCAGAGACAGAGCGGGGAGCAGAACAGGCAGACTGACTGAAATACACGGCTGAGGGGGGCAGCGGGCGAGTCAGTAGAGGTCTGCTGCGCCATGAGTTTTTCTCTCTGGCCGGCTGGAGATCGAACTCATGCTGCAGAGGCTGCGGATTGCTTTGTAGTGTGGTGCTTAACCCCTTGTGCCACCAGGGAAGCCCAGAATGCCTACTTTTGAATAGGCAATACCTTTCATTAAATTTTATTAATTTAAAATACTAAAATTTGGAGGAGTACAGCTCCACACCTCTACCTGTGCATAAGCCTCACATCACCCACCACCAAAGTTCTAGTGCCATTATCAGATTGACACCCTTTACCTTCCCCATCCCTTTCTCAAGCCTATCTGGTAACCACCATATAATTCACAGCATCTAAGTGATTTTTGTTGGGATTTGTTAGTTCCTTTTATTTGGTTATTCATAAGCCTCATGTGACAGAAAACACTCATTAATTTTCTTTCATTTTCTGACTTATTTGGCTCACCATAATCACCTCAAATTCCAATGTGTAGTTGAATCACATTCTATTGAGTATATATGGCATGATTTCTTTCTGCAGTCATCCTTCCATAGGCATTTGAACGTCTATTTTACTTGTTTCCATATCTTGACATTGTGAATAATGCCACTACGAACTTAAAATGTTATATATCTTTTTTAATTCATGTTTTCATATTCCTTTGATAAATACCTAGAAGTGGTATTTCTGGATTATTTATTTCTCTTTTTAGTTCTCAATGAGACCTTCAGACCATTTTCCCTAGAAGCAATATCAATGTACATTCCAGTGAACAGTGTGTAAGAGTGCCTTTTTCTTCACACCCTTGCCAATACTTGTTTCTAGTCTTTTTGATATAAGCCATTTTCACAAGGGTGAGGTGATACTTCATGGTGGATTTAATTTGCATTTCCATATTAGTAAGTGAAGTTAATAATTTTTTTCATGTTCCTGTTAGCCATCTCTATGTCTTCTTTGAAGACGTGTCTATTCAGGTCTTCTGTTCCTTTTTGACTGGATTATTTTGTTGTTTGGGGCTGTATGAGTTCTTTATATAGTTTAGCTATGAGCCTTTTATCAGACCTATGATGTACAAATATCTTCCCCCATCGGCAGTTTTGGGGATTAAAGGAGGTTAATGCCACAGTTACTTATTGCTCAAAGTAGTGGTGGGGGAAGGTAAGAGCAGGGCGGGACAAACGGATGTCCCTAGTCCCAGGAAGAAACCTGGGCCCTTGAGTACCTCAAAACTAAGATTAGAATGATGAACTCGAGGTGCTGGTAAAGGAAAGATTTATTGAAAAGAGACAGAGCAAGAAAGAGAGCCTCGGGGAGCCCTCCTTAAACAAAGAGGCTCTCCAAGAGGCCAGGGCTAGGGTACTTTGTAGGTTTTTAGGGTACTTTGTAGGGCTGGCGGTTGGGGACAAAGGAATTAAACTTTATTGGCTGAGAAGGGGTCACCTCGCAGGGTAGCGGCAGTGGTGTGGGATGAGGGAAAAGATTACTCGAAGTCCTTGTGGAACACTGAGAAGCCTAGAGGGCCTATACCAGGAAGTAATGTGCAGCCGCCATCCTCAGGCAGTCTTGTATTTATTAGCATCAAGTACAAAGGTGGGGCAAGTAAGGAGTGTACATGCGTTGGGGAAGCAGTTATTGGGGATGTAAGCTAGGGTGGTGAGACCAGGGGCTATTCCATGGGACCTCCATTGTTCCTGCTGGTCAAAAAAACATATTGTCTGGTCTCACTCATAGCAGGAATTTAGAAAACCTAAATAAGGGACCAGGAAAAAGACTAATTAATACAAAGTAAAAATCAAAATCAACAAGCAACTATAAACCAGAGACACACTACCGTGGGGTGGAGGAAAGGGGATTGGAAGGACTAGGGTCAAAATAAGGGAGGGGGTGCAATTGTATGGGGAATATAACTAAAATGATAATGCATACATTGTGCAAAAATGAAAAATGATGTAAGAATTATATAAAATAAAATATTAATTTTAAAAAAGCACAAAAAAATGAAAGCTAAGAACATGGTAAAAAATAAATAAATAAATAAATAAATATTTTCTTGTGAAAAATGAAAAAAAAAAAACCAACATATTGTCTGGGGCCTCCCCAGGGTGCAGTGGTTGAGCGCTGGGCTGCAAAGCTGCCTGCAGCCTCTGCAGCGCTGGTTCAATCCCCGGCCACCAGCGAGGGTCCCACATGGTGCGCAGACCTCTCCTGCCGCCCGCTGATCCCCTCAGCAGTGTACTTCCTCAGTCTGCCTGTTCTGTTCCCCACTCTGGCTCTAGTGAATTCCCTCACCCCCCCCGTGCTTCTGACTGTACCCAGTGCTTGTATAAATAAATAAATAAATCTTTAAAAAAAAAATAAAACATATTGGGTGTCTTCTAATATCTGCCTACTGTTTTCAGCAGACACTGGTTTCCCAGTATGTGCCTGATACCGGGACTTTTGTCCTTGGTTAGAGGCCTCCTACCTGACTGTATGCCTAGCTGATCAGCAAGAACTCTGGGTTCCAAGATAGTAGCCCCAAGAACAAGGAGGGCCTGGGATCCCACCAGAAGGCAAGGAGCGTGGACTTGACTGAAACCCATATGTCCTTCTGAGTGTTGCCAGTATGAGCATCAGTCAGCTGCTGCTCGGTGGTCACGCAGGGCTCATGAACGTCTCATATTTGAATATCTCATGGCGACCGTGCCTGGGGCTCCATTCTGACCCAGTTTAGGCTCAAGGTCTGTAGCTTCTTCAACAAACTAACTTGAGAAGTTGCAAAGAGATAGCTCAGCAATGCTGGGAAATTTTAAAAAACAGAAACCATTATGGACCAAGGACATTGATGGCAGCATTTATGGTCTAGTGTCAGATATACTTGGCCTCCTCTTACCAGTCTGAGAAAAACAATGGGAATGTTGCAGGGCAGCCCAAATGTGAAGTGGGTTGGCCTGAGTGTGAGTCCTCACCTGCGCGCTAAAAGAGAAAACAATTTATGAGACCCAACTGCAGGCCCACACAAAAAGGTTAATAAAAGGTTTATTTGCAAAAATGGGGAAATGAAGAGAGGAATAACCCAGGGAGAAAGAGAGAGAGAGAAATTGGTGAGTGCATCCTACCAGTTCTGCTGAGCTGGGACCCCAAGAACATGTTGCAGGCCGGAGAAAAATCAACCACCCGAGGCCTACAGGTCTCTGGTTATATACCAAGCCTGGGTGCTTATCTCCACCTTTAGTTTCCAACAATCTTCCCTTCGGTGGTGATAACATAATGGGATTTGAAGTCCTTGGTGACTTGGATCTCTTTGGCCTGTGGTGGGGGTAGAGTCCATAAAACCTGAGTGTGTGGAGTTCGTTCAGGACATCCTCTCCCCTCAACAGGAACAACAAAGTTCTTTACTTGAGTCCTGTCCCTCTGTCTGTCCTGGGACCTTTCCTGTCTCATAAATAACTGGTTGAAGTGAAATAAAAACATTTTATTTGTTTTTTTTTTGTTTTTTAAGGACTGCAGCCCAGGGAACATGCTTGAAGTGCTTGAGTCGTGTGCCAGAGTTGCCCATGGTGGGAAATGCTTATACGTACAAAATAGGCGAGTTCACACTCATTCCACCTTATGCAAGTCAGTGGTTTTCAGTCAGTGCAGTTTTGATTGTTGGAAAGTTTGTCAGGTGATGATTGGTCAAGTTGCAGACCTTGGTGGTCTGTGAAGGGCAGGCTTTACTTCAGCTTTGTCCTAAGGATGATGCCTGGATATTTCTGGACCTGCCTGGGGCCTGCCACTCAAGAGCCTCCCAACTCTATCAACAGTTACCCAGGCCCAAATGACTCCAAAATGTTCCATAATTCTTGTAGAGAATCTTGAATGAAAATTATACAGAAATTCTTTAGTCAAAGCAAATAATTTCATCTCAGCAATATTGTAAGAATTATGGTCATTCTCACAGGCTCACTCAGTCTCATATAATCAGTTTTTGCTCTGTTTAAAACAAGTTATCCAGGGGCCTCCCTGGTGGCACAAGGGGTTAAACACCACACTATGGAGCTATCTGCAGCCTCTGTAGCATGAGTTCGATCCCCGGACGGCCAGGGAGCAACCCACATGGCACGGCAGACCTTTCCTGACTCGCCTGCTGCTCCCCTCAGCAGTGTATTTCAGTCAGTCTGCATGTTCTGTTCCCTGGCTCTGTCACTGGTGAATCCTCTCACCCTCCACATCTCTGGCCTGTACCCCAGTTCTTGTATGCATAAATAAATAAATCTTAAAAAAATTAAAAAAAAACAACTTATCCATAAGTTCTGGGAATTCTACCAGTTCATTTTATTAATTTTAATGTTATCAGAAATCTATATCCTAGAACATTTGAACATTTTTCGTGTGGACTGAGCTGGGGAAAGCAAGACGACTCCTCCGCATGTCTGGGCCGACTTTAGTGGGGCCAGAGGTAGGAGCTGGGTGCCCCTGCTCAGCCTGGGTCCTGGTCAGGAGGTTACAGCCCACCCTCTCGAGGCCTAATCCAAAAGCCTGGGGGGGTGCCAAGGGGAAGTCTCTCTCTGACCTGACCCCCATTCATATCAGTGCCAGTCACCTGCAATTCAGGCATCCCCGCTGCAGACCTCCAGGAGATGAGAGGGACAAATCAAAGTCCTGGACACAGTCATCGTCTGGGGTGGACCCTAACAGGGCATGGTCGGGGCCACGAGAGATAAGACCGTGAGATGAGCTAGTGAGGCGACCTCCCATATGAGCTCCATCCCAATGTCTCCAGGAGCTGGGGAACCAAACTCCTGGAGTTTTTCCATTAGTGAGGCTTCATCCTTTCCAACTGGGGGAGGAAAATATCAGAGATGTGACTGGGGGACACAGGACAGGAGTGGAAACCACAAAAGCATTTTTCCTCTGTCACATCTCTTGCACCCCTTTAGATTTTCCCCTCCCACCCTCCCTTGTCATCTCAAAAGCCTCACTTCATTTATTCGTATCTGCTAGTGGGTTTTTTTAAGATTTATTTTATTTATTTATGCAAAAAAGAGCTGGGGTGTAGGCCAGAGGTGCAGGGTTAGTGAGAGGATTCACCAGAGACAGAGTGGGGAGCAGAACATGCAGAATGACTGAAACACACTGCTGAGGGGAGCAGCGGGTGAAACAGGAGAGGTCTGCTGCGCCATGTGGGTTTCTCTCTGGCTGGGGGAGGCCTCTGGGGCCCTACAAATAAAATAGCAGGTTCCCCTCTTCTTGGTTTAGTACAAGTCCCAGGCCAAGAAGCAAGCGTGGCTGCTTCCTCACATGTCTTTCTGCCCCAAGTGTCTCCTCCAGTTGTCTCTTTCCAATTCTTCTGCAGCCTCCTCCCCACAGGCCCTTTTTAGTTTCTCCTCACAGCTCAGCTCCACCCTTCCTTAGGTGGGGCAGGGAATTTGGAACCTCCCCCTTTTAGATTACACTGTTATGGTAACATATATACATCAGATTGTCTGTCAATAAAGAGTGTTTTCTTCTTCCTTTCTACTCTGGAAGCCCTTTCCTCTTTGACCTGTTTTGTTTAGCTGGCTGCTGTTTCCTGAAATTGATTAGATGTGGTGACAGCATAGATACTCTCCTTATTTCTGGTCTTAGAGGGAAAATGGTCAATATTTCACCACTGACTAGAACGCTAGCTACAGTAGTACTTCTCTACGGGGTTTGTGATGTTGCCTTCTGTTATGTTTGTTGAAAGTTTCTATCATAAATATTCATTAAATTCTGAAAAATGCTGTTCATGCATCCATTGAGATAATTACAACTTCTGTCCTTTATTCTGTTATTATCCTGAATTAAATTGACTCATTTTTGAATTGTTACAGGGCAGATTGAGGGACACCCCAGAACCCCCAAACTTGCCTGTTCTAAATGGTTCTGCCACCTGCCACATAATGACAAAACATACTCTGGCACATAAGCCCTTCAGTGGAAAGGAACTTTAATACAATTAGTGTGTGATAGAGAGAAGAGGAGAGAAAGAATATAGTTTTAAAGTTCCCCCATGAAACAACCAAAGTTACCCATTCCCCTCTGACGTGACCTGATAAACCAAACCAGGAACTGCAGCCGGTGTAATAAAGAATTGAAACACCTCTCGCAAACAGCAGTAAGCAAGCCAAAGAAGTTTTTTTAAAGATTTATTTATTTATACATACCAGAATTGGGGTACAGACCAGAGGTGCCGGGGGTGAGAGGATTCACCAGAGACAGAGTAGGGAGCAGAACAGGCAGATGTGCTGAAACACACTGCTGAGGGGAGCAGCGGGTGAGACAGAAGAGGTCTGCCGCGCCATGTGGGTAGCTCCCTGGCCAGATTCCTACTGCAGAGGCTGCAGATAGCTTCAGTGCTATGCTTAACCTCTTGCGCTTTAAGACACAGGCCAGGTCCTGGGAGCAAAGTTATAAGGGTTAAAGAAACAGGCTAGCTCCTGGCAGCAGCAAGCAGGCTTGAGGAAATTTATGCAAGGACAGATAAGAAGCTCCTGTGCGTGTAGGAGGGGTCCCAAATGGGTTGCCACTGGTGATGACAGCTTTGGGGCTTTTATAATTGTGCTCACGTTTTGGGTCTAGGAGATGAGCCGAGGTCTCCATGCAGTTTCTTAATGGGTCAACCTTGGCCGATGTCCTGACATAGACTAACCGCTGGGTGATGTGTCATGGGCTTTTTTCTTGTTACTCAATTTTCTCTCTTTTTAAATTGCTCAGGGGGTCCCATGTCTCCTGGGGCCCCAGTCCCTGTCCCTCCTGTTATGTCTCCCAGGGCCCCAGTCCCTATCTTTTTGTCAAGGTCTAGCCCCTCACCTGCATGGGTAAATGTCCAGCCAAACAGCTTTGGCACAATGGGCGGCCACTGAGGCCCAAAAGCCTGCCACAAGTCTAAGGCACCTTC
This sequence comes from Talpa europaea, assembly GCF_964194135.1. NCBI lineage: Eukaryota > Metazoa > Chordata > Mammalia > Eulipotyphla > Talpidae > Talpa > Talpa europaea. The sequence goes on from NC_140081.1 coordinate 22,744,108, forward strand.
TGGTGGGGACCCATAGGAGAGGGGCAGAAGGGGCCAGGCAAGTCTGGAAGGAAAAGAGTAAAATCAAAAGCCACACCTAGATAAAGACGGCCATGGTCAGCCTCCCCACAGGTCTTTCACCCACGTCTGTCTCTTTCAAGTTCTCCTTCCATGTCCCCCAAGTCCCTGGAACACATCCAAGGCCGAGAAGCAAATGCAGCTTCTTCACATGTGCCTCCATGTGCCTCCTCCAGGTCTCCTTGTGGCTCTTTCCTCCCTTCTCCCTGTGTTCTCTAGCGCCCCCTGGCTGCTCAGCTCCTCCCTTCCATGCGTAGGGCAGGGACCCTGGAACCTCCCCTTTCCTTGGTTCTCATACTGTTGCAGAATGTTAAATCTACATTGTATTCCTGGGTGAAGCCCTCATAATTCATGATGTGTTATACTTTGTTCTATATCGTGATAGATTTGTTTCCCAGTGTTAGTGTTTTTCCCATGCATGTCCACAAGGATTATTTGTATTATTGTTTGTATGAAATCATTTGTATGCATTTGGTAGATTTTAGTATCAGGGTAGTACTAGACTAATAAACTGAATATAGAAATAAATTCTACCTTTTACCCAGGCAGAGGAAGAACAAGCAGTACTTCAGGAATAGTGAGATCAGGAGAAACTTTATTTCTCATGCATGAGGTCCCAGACCTGGGTAGCCCAGTAAGGTCTGAGCACCTGTTTAAGACAAAGAATTTCTTTTAAACATAACTATCCTTACATTGATAACATCATTTGCTGCAAAGTTCTTAAACAAGGTGCTGGGAAAAAGCAAAAAGGCGCAGACATCAGGGGTAGCCTGGACGAGATAGAACAACTTGGCGGGCTACCTGACCTTGTAACTTTGTTAGCCTTCTGAGGAAAGATTTGTTAACTGAGCAAACTTGTTAATTACAATTGCGTTGGATTATTAAGGGCACCAGGCCTAAGACCCTTTAGCAGGGAGCTGGAAAGATTTATTTGCTTAGCGGTTGCCCTTCAAACTGAATTAGGATGTATTCTTTTATTTTCTGAAAATGTTTTATAGGGTTATTATTACTTCTTAATTTAAATGTGCAATAGTGCTCACGAGTGAAGAAAATACCCTGGCATTTTATTTATGGGACAAGTTTTAATAACAAATTTAATTATTTTCATCAGTTTAGAGCTGTTCAGATTTTACACTTCTTCTTGCATAATTTGTGTATTTCAAGGAATTTGCCCATTTAACCTACATTTATAAAATGTATTGATATAAAGTTGTTTGCAATATTCTTTAATTATACTTTTAAAGATTGTGTCATGTATCATTGAAGCCAGTGTGTGCTGTTAATTTAGCCCTTGAGCCACCACAGGTTCCTGTCCTAAGAAGCCATAAAAAGGAATTTGCAGACTTTTCAGATAAGTAAGCAGGGAGATGCAAACCGCATTCAAGAAAGTAAAGAACGGTTTATTTAAAGGAAAAAGGCAAGGACTCCCAGCAACGCTATACTTGGGAGGGGCAAAGAAACCATTGTGGGTCCGTGTCTAGGGGCATTTAAACCTTTTTTCTCAATACTAAAATCTCATCATCCTATTTGTGACTGGCTCATTCTCCTAGTCCCAGCTCTTCTCATAGAGTTTACCAACCCTCTCCAGGGTCTTAGTCTCTCAAGTTTTACTGTCTTGTTTTAGTCCTCCTGGACTTTCTGACCTCATCTCTGGAGTATGGTTTTGGTTAGCACCCCTTAGAATTTACTGTCCTTATCTCAGAAGCTTCTTTAACTCTCCTGATGTCCCTGCCTGTATTGTCCCTGAAGCTGCTTAATGAACCTTAACTTACCCTGGGACTCACCCACTCTCAGATGGACCCCCAAACTGCTATTAGGACAAAAGGCATCAGGCTGATCAGTAACTGCTTCCTGCTGAAAAAGGGTGTTGTTGTGGGATGCAGTCAGGGCTTGACTTCTGGGCAAAGATCTAAGGGACCTCAGAAAAAGCACAGTGGAGGCTTTGTGTTGGACTCCATCTCAAAGACCACTTGTAGTTTAACCATCTTTAATCTAGAAGAAATAAATTTGACAATTAGGTTGAGAATGTATGGGCTCTTTGGAGCTCTGGTTTATTGACCTTGATTTGATTTGTCACCACACTCTAGACGTCGGCCTTACCGACTCCCTGTTCTTGTTTCCTGACTTTGGTCACCTTTGAGAGGAAAGAACAGCCACCCCCACACCCTTTTTTTTTATCCCAGCCAGGTAAAACACAGTTTGGACTAGAATTTGAGATGGTATAGCAAAGAGGCATCAGATCAGCAGTCTCCACAGTAACCTGAAGTGTTATTGTACGTAGCATTAATTGAGTAATTAGCAATGCAAGACAATTCTAGGAATGAAAGACAAAAGTCAACAGCAGAAACAGTGGTAAGTCTTTTTTCTTTTGGCAATACACAGGTTAAGTTCCCATCAGAAAACAAGATTGTGGCTGGCAGCAGTGGCTTGCTTCCCAGGCTGGGGGCGTTTTGTCCAAACTGGGCAGGGCTGGCAGCTAAACACTGCCCTGCCATCCAGTCCCGGGTTAAGTCCACAGCCTGTTCTTGTAGCTGGATGGGGGCGGCAGCGTCTTCACAGGGGTCAGCTCTACTGGGCCAGTGGCCAGGGTCGGCGTGGGAGCCACAGCTTGCAGTTTTTGCTTCAACCCAAGGATGGTTGTCTGCTGGCATATATCAATGGAAAGAAAGCATGAACCAGTTCATGTGTCCAACATGTGGCTCAGACGATCCTACAAGCATAACAAGCCTTTCTTAAACAATCTCGTGCCCACACTTATCTCCTTCATATGTCTGCTCATCATCCTCTTACCCTCATAGCACTTGCTTTTTCATTCTTGTAAAACCTTTCTTGGGGCCTCCTCTGGTGGCGCAGCAGTTGAGCGCTGGGCTGTGAAGCTGCCCACAGCCTCTGCAGCGCAGGTTCGATCCCTGGCTGCCGGTAAGGGTCCCACATGGCGTGACAGACCTCTCCTGCCACGCCCGCTGCTCCCCTCAGCAGTGTATTTCATCAGTCTGCCTGTTCTGTTCCCCACCCTGGCTCTGGTGAATCCTCTCACCCTCCTGCGTTTCTGACTGTACCAAGTGCTTGTATAAATAAGTAAATAAATCTTAAAAAATAAATAAATAAAACCTTTCTTGGACCTCAAGGGTCCTGTTTTTCTATCTCTTCCCAAGAAGAGAATAACTTTTTTCCCCATCTTTTTGAAAACCTTCCTTTTTCTTTGTTGCTCCATGAATCTCCCCTCTCTGACCCTCTTTTCACTTACTTTCCCCAGGTCTGGGGCATGATCCAAGAGTTGCTCGTTGGCGTGGGCTCTGGCTGTCTCCAGAGTTGCCTTTTGTTTAGAGCTAGTGAGCTCTGGTTAAGCAGAAGGACCACATTCTTTCATGCTGAACCAAAAACCTGGGAGACTGTGAAATGTCTCAATGCAGAAGGGGATGTGAACCCACTGAATGCCCTGAAGTACACTCACTACTGATACTAAACTTAAATGTTTTTATCTCACTCAGAGCTTTAACAGTTTTTACTTTAAACAGTGTAAGCTTTTTAAGACTAGGAAGACACAGGGAAAAAAATTCTCTACCCATAGAAAGGACCAGAACAGTGTCTCAAGGTGGACCAGTCCCCAGCATTTTCTGAGCTGGAGAAAAGTATTACAGCTGAGGATGCTGTTTATAGGCCAGATGTTTCTACTGGGACCAGGCAGCAGTTAAATAAATATTAGATATTAGGTGATTTTTTTCTTTAGGGTCTGAGTTGAATTTGCTTCAGCTTTTTAAGAATGTAGCTTAAGAGCAAGCCCTGTGGAGCTGAGACGATAGAATCTGTTTTAAAAAAGATTTATTTATTTATGCATACAATAACTGGAGTGTAGGCCAGAGGTGTGGGGGGTGTGAGGATTCATCAGAAACAGAGTAGGGAGCAGAACAGGCAGACTGACTGAAATACACTGCTGAGGGGAGCAGCAGGTGAGACAGGAGAGGTCTGCTACACCTGGAGAAGGCACATGGAGCCGAGAGACATGTGAAGAAACTGTGCTTGCCTTTTGGTCCTGGACTGGTTGAAACAGATGTGGGTGAGAGACCCATGGGGAGGTTCACAGTGGCAGCTTTTATCTTGGTTTTGATTTTGCTCTTTTCCTCCTAGACTCATCTGACTCTTTCTGACCCTTTTTTATGGGTCCCCACCAAAAGGTGCTTTAGACTTGTGGCAGGCTTTCGGGTCTCGCTTTGGGCCAATCCTGTTTGGCTGGACATTTATCCATGAGGGGATGGGTAACATTGGGTGCTTGATTTAGAAACTATATTTTTTGTTGTTTTTTTTTCTGTATTGTTCACTAATTGTATTAAAGTTCTTTTCCATCAAAGGTCTTATATGTTTTGTTGATGCAGTGGATGGCAGAACCTATTTAGAGTGGGCAGTTTGGGGGTTCTAGGGTGCCCCTCTCCCTGCCCTGTAACAAAGGTAAGGGTCTTCTTCTAGATAGTTCTAGATAGTCAGGCTTCTGTGACTCTTGTCTAGGTGCCAACCTAACAGAATGCCTTGTCTGTGCCGTTGGATCTCCTGAATGTACAGGGCTCCAAGGGCCACAGCTTGATTGTCCTGAGCGCCCTCAAGAGTCCACAGATGATAGAGAAAAGCAAAGAATTAGTGACAGGGGAATCCCGACATTCCCTCTCAGTAAGTGGGGGATCAGGAACCCTGCCAACTGAGAGACTCTTTCACCTGAGACTCAAAGAATGGTGATCTCATGCTAGCCATTTTCACCGGGCTGACAGGTACCCCTTAATTTTGTAACAAAATAAAGGACAGAGAACGTTTGTGAAGTATCTATAGCCTATCTGAAGCAACAAGGATCAGAGGACAAAAATCCAAACCCAACAGATAATAAAGAAGTAAATCAGGGCCTCCCCGGTGGCGCAGCGGTTGAGCGCTGGGTTGGGAAGCTGCCTGCAGCCTCTGCAGCGCTGGTTCGATCCCCGGCTGCTCCCCGGCCACCCGAGGAGGGTCCCACATGGCATGCAGACCTCTCCTGCCGCCCGCTGCTCCCCGCAGCAGTGTACTTAGGTCCTTCTGCCTGCTCTGCGCCCCGCTCTGGCTCTCTGGTGAATTCTCTCACCCTCCCGCGCTTCTGACTGTACCCAGTGCTTGTATAAATGAATGAATGAATGAATGAATGAATGAATGAATGAATACATAGATAAATAGATGAATATATAGATAAATAAATAAATAAATAAAATCTTAAAAAAGAAGTAAATCATAGCAATGGAGGAGAGATTGAGAGGAGGATGGGGGGATGGGGGGGAGCGAGCTAGGAAAGACAAGGGGAGCCATTCAAATAACTCTGACAGGGATCTGCGGCTAGGTGGCGTTCTGTGTCTGATTGTATGTAGTGTTTAGTGAGGAATCACTTTCCCAATTGTCACATGGGGACCATTCATCTTCTACTTAGTCTTGGCAGGGGAGGAGGGACCGAGCTGCTGGGAGATCAGCTCCTTCTGTGCAGCTCTGGGATGGGCCTCTAGATCATGTATGTGCCTAGCTCTTCAGAAGCCAGACTTCCAACTGGCAGATGGGCTAGTCCTCTTACCTGGTCTGGTTAGCAGTTTATCCTTCCACAGGAGTCTTTAAGGTAGCTTCCCTTTGGCATTTACCGACTGTCCTGTGCCCTTTTGATGGCTTTGTTTTTTTTTTTTTTTTTTTTTTTGATGGCTCTGAAAGAAAGGAAACATTTAGCAGAAGGAACATAGGACAGAATACAGAATGAGAGCAGAGCAAAATTTGTGTTTCTCAGCCCACTTACCTTAAATCTTGCAGGATCCCAGACAATTGAGCCCTCAGTATGAAGCCAAATTGCACTGTTAATTTAGCCCTTGAAGCACCACAGGTTCTTGTCCCACGAAGCTGTAAAAAATAAGCAGAGTGAAGCATACTTTATTCAAGAAAATAAAGAACGGTTTATGTAAAGGAAGAAAGCAAGAACTCCCAGGTGCGCTGTACCTGGGAAGGTCAAAGAAGATGTTGTGGACCCTCTGTCCAGTGGTATTTAAACTTTGTTTTCTCTATTCTAAAAATCTCATCACCCTACTTTGTGATGGGCCCTGTCTCCCAGTGGCCATGCTCCTCCTGCAGACATGTCCATTTTCCCAGCTTTTATCTTAGAGTTTGTCCTTTTACCTCCCCTGTCCAAGGTCTTATTCTCTCAAGTTTTACTGTCTTTGTTTATTTGGTCCTCCTGGACCTCCTGACCTCACCTCTGGAGTATGTTTTGGTTAGCACCTCTTAGAATTTACTATCCTTATCTCAGAAGCCTCTTGAACTCTCCTACAGTGCCTGCCTGGACTGTCCCGGAAGCTATATACTTAACCCTAACTTGCCCTGGAACTCATACTGACAATACTGGTGATTTGTTTCCCTCTTTTTTCTTATCAACCTTATCCTGAAATGTATCAGTTTGTTTTATTACTTTTCTGTATTCATATCTATAAATTTCATTCTAACTACTGCTTTATGTATGTCCCACACATTTCTATACATGGCTTTTTATATTTCTCTATTCCTTGTCATTCATTTCATTTTCTAATTTCCCTGCAAGTTTTCTCTGAACTATGTTATTTATTTATAATTCTTCTATTTAATTTGCTGTTTTCAAGTGGCTGCATATAGCTCTCTGTTATGGGGAAGAATCGGGGTGTAGGCCAGAGGCACCAGGGTGAAAGAAAGCACCAGAAACTGAATGCAGAACAGAAAAGGGGAATTTATTGAAACACACTGCTGAGAGAAGCAGCAGGAAAGACAGGAGAGGTCATCTGTGCTGAGAGGGTCTTGAGGCTCTATTTATCCCCAGGCATCAGAGAATGGCTAGGATATTTAGCCTTGGGCCTGTCTTGACTCATGATGTGAATTATCAGCTTAATGGCCCATTGCCATGGCAGTCCAGCCCACTCCCCTTTATACATCCAAGCCTTCCAAACTCGCCTACTGGGCAAGCAGTGGGGGCCTAGTTTGCAATCTTAGTAATGATGCCACAACATTGCCCTTCTACCAAGAGGACAAAAGGAAAGTCCAGCCCCCAACCCCCACAACTGGAAGGCAGCAGAGACATGCCAGTGATCTCTGTACTGGAGCAAAGGTCCAGGGGCTGCTTGCTAACAGCAAAGGCAGTTGCAACGGCGTTCCTCACTTGAGTCTCCGGCACGCTCATTGTTGATTTCACTTTAATTCCATTCTAGTCAGAGCACATAGCCTCTTGATTTAATGTTTTTCTAAATTAATTATTTTTCATACATCAGTATATACTCATTTTAGTGAATATTTCATGTGCTCTTTAAAAGAGTATATATTCTGCTATTGAGTGAAGTAGCCTGTAAGTGTCAATTAGGTTTAATTTGTTGTTAGTTTTGTTCAAGTCTCCTATATATACTTATTTTCTGCCTTCTTGTCTTGTTAATTAATAAAGAAGAACGGTTATAGTCTCCCATTATAATTTGCATTTGTTGATTTTTTTTTCCCTTTTTAGGTCAATTGACTTTGTGTCATATTATTATAGGGCAGGAGGAGGGGTACCCCAGGACCTCAAACCTGCCTCCTATAAGTGGGTACTGCCCTTAACCATATCAAGACAAAACATACTAAATGTGTAAGACCTTCAATAGAAAATAACTTTAGTAAAATTAGTGTGCAATAAAGAGAAAGAATATAGTTACCAAATCAAGCACCCAAAGTTACCCATCCCCTCATGGGTAAATACCCAGCTTAACAGGATTAGTCCTAAGCAGGGCCACTGAGGCCCAAAAGTTTGCCTCAAACCTAAGGTACCTTCTGGTGGGGGACTCATAAAAAAGGGACAGAAGTCTGGAAAGAAAGGGAAGTCTGGAAAGAACGAAGCAATATCAAAACCCAAGTCAAGGGCCTCCCCGGTGGTGCAGCGGTTGAGCGCTGGGTTGTGAAGCTGACCGCAGCCTCTGCGGCGCCGGTTCGATCCCCGGCTGCTCCCCGGCCACCCGAGGAGGGTCCCACATGGCGCGCAGACCTCTCCTGCCGCCGGCTGCTCCCCTCAGCAGTGTACTTTGGTCCTTCTGCCTGCTCTGCTCCCCGCTCTGGCTCTGGTGAATTCTCTCACCCTCCCGCGCTTCTGACTGTACCCAGTGCTTGTATAAACAAAAAACAAACAAACAAATAAATAAAACATGCCTCTATATAAAAAAAAAAAAAATACTATGATTCCACTTCTGTCAGGTCCCCGAAGCAGTCCATGTCCTAGAGACAGAGTAGAATGGTGATGGCCAGGGGCTGAGGGAGGGGGAGTTGGTGCTTCATGGGGACAGAGTCTCAGTGTAGGAAGATGGGGACGTTCTGGAGAGGGAGGCTGGTGATGGTTGCACAACACTGTGAATGAACTTAATGCCACTGAACTACAACTTAAAAATGATTAAAATGATCAAATACTACCCCAAAATTAACAGAGGTAAGAAAACCAATAATTAAAAATGATTAAAATGATAAATTTTGTGTTACATATTTATTACAATAAAAACTAATTTCTTAAAGTAGGTTAGGCCAATTGGTCATTGCCAGGCGCTGGGAGGCGGTGGGCGTAGGGAATCACTGCCTAATGAGTATAGGAAGTATCCGGACTTTCAGATGATGAAAATATTTGGAAACTAGAAAGAGAGGATGGTGATACAACGTGCTAAATGCCACCGAATCTTTCGCTTTAACTGGTTAGTTTTATGTTGTATGAATTTCACCTCAATTTCTTTTTTCAAATGGATTAGGAGGAGATTGAAAAGGAATGTGGAAAAATAAAAACTGTTGAATACATTAAGATGATGGAATTTCTTGTGGGTCCATTTTGGTTTCTGAGAAAGTTGTTAAAACCGTTTGTGCAGGGCCTCCCCCGGTGACGCAGCAGTCGAGCACTGGGCTGCGAAGCTGCCCGCAGCCTCTGCAGCGCCGGTTCGATCCCTGGCCACCTGCGAGGGTCCCACATGGCGTGCAGACCTCTCCTGCCGCCCACTGCTCCCCGCAGCAGTGTACTTCGTCAGTCTGCATGTTCTGCTCTCCACTCTGGCCCTGGTGAATTCTCTCACCCTCCCACGCTCCTGACTGTACCCAGTGCATGTATAAATAAATAAAAATAAATCTTAAAAAAAATAGTCTTAATAAAAATAAATAAATAAAAATTAAAAAAACAAACAAACAAAAAACCCAAGTCAAGGTAAAGGCTGCCATTGTAAGACTCCCCCACAGGTCTCCCTAACACTTCAGTCTCTTTCAAGTTCTCTTTTCATGTCCCCCCAAGTCCCTGGATCAAGTTCAAGGCCAAGAAGCAAGTGCAGCTTCTTCACGTGTCTCTGCTCCAGTCTTCTCTATCTCCTTCTTCCTTCTCCCTGTCTCTCTCCAGCTTCTCCTGGCTGGTCAGCTCCACCCTTCCTTAGGGTGGGGCAGGGTACCTAGAACCTCCCCTTTCCCTAGGGATTACCCTGTTGCAATATATTTTGAAATTCTGTTATTAGATGCAAACAAATATAAGATTGCTATGGCTTCTTTCTTGTTCCTTCACCTGTGCCTTTGATAAACCACTTATTTGTTTTCTGCCTTTATGGTTTTGCTTTTTCTGGATGTCTTCTCTAAATGGAATGTTAAAATATGTGAATTTTTGTGTCTGACTTCTTTCACTTACCTTTCGGTATTCAAGATTCATCCAGGTTGCAGTATGTACAAGTACTGCATTCCATTTTATGGCTGAATAGTAGTTCATTGTACAGGTAATGCTATATTGTGGCTATTCACTCTCTGTTGATAGACATTTGGGTTGTTTCTACCTTTTGATTATTATAAATAGTGTGGCTATAAACATTAACGTACAAGTTCTTGTTTGACTACCTATTTCAGTTCTTTTGTATATAGATCTAGGAATGGAATTTCAGGGGCATGTGATAATTCTATATTTAACTGATTGAGGAACACCCAAGGTGTTTTCCAAAGTGGTTGCAACCCTTTACATTCCCACTAGCAATGTATGAGGATGACAATTTTTTTCACATCCTCATAAGCACTTTTTTTTTTTTCACTGTAGTCATGTAGTCATCCCAGTGTGTGTGGAGTGGTATCTGATTGTGACTTTGAGTTGCATTTCCCTAATGACTAATGATTCTGCATATATTTTCATGGGTTTTTTGGTCCTTTGCTTATCTTCTTTAAAGAAGTGTCTGTTTACGTCTTTTGTCCATTTCTTAATTAGGTTGCTTATCTTCTTGTTATTGAATTGTAAGACTTCTTTATATGCTTTGGATACCAGAGCTTTATAGGCTTATTATATGCAAATAATTTTGTTGGGTTTTCATTCCCTTAATACTGTCCTTCAGGGTCTCCCTGGTGGTGCAAGGTGTTAAGTCTCAGCACTATAAAGCTATTGGCAGCCACTGCAGCATGAGTTCGATCCCCAGCCAGGGTGCTGACCCACATGGCACAGCAGACTTCTCCTGTCTTGCCCGCTGCTCCCCTCAGCAGTGTATTTCAGTGGATCTGCCTGTTCTGCTCCACACTCTGTCTCTTATGAATCCTCTCATACACACACACACACACACACACACACACACACACATTCCAGCACCCGGCAGCATCTCTAGTCTACACCCCAACTCTGTCTGCATAAATAAATAAAATAAATCTTAAAAAATACTGTCCTTCAGTGCACAAAAATTTTTAATTTTAATGTTAATCTATTGTTTGATGTTAATCTATTGTTTCTTTTGTTACTTGTGTTTTGGTGTCATCTCTAGGAAACCATTACCAAATCAAGGTCATAAATTTTTACTCCTATGTTTGATTCTCAGAGTTACATAGTTTTAGTTCTTATATTTATATCTTTGATCCATTTTCAGGAATTTTTTTATATGTGATACGTAAGATCAAACTTCATTCTTTTAAATGTGAATGTCCAATTATCCCAGATAAGGAAAGTGAATTTTCTTTCCTTATTGAATGGTTTTAGCATCCTTGTCAAAACTCAATTAACTTGAGATATATAAGATATATTCACTTATGCCACCAGCACCATTTTTTTCATTATTGCAGCTGTAGTAAGTTTTGAATTCAGAAAGTATAAGTCTTCCAGCTTTTTTCTTCTTCAAGACTTTTTGTCTATTCATGTTCCCTTAAAATTCCTTATGTCCCTAAGATCAGCTTTTCTATTTCTGCAAAAAGGGCTATTGAAATCTTGAGAGGGATTACATTGAATCTGTAAATTCCTTTGGGGAATATTACAATATTTACAATAATAAATATTCCAGTAAATGAAATGAGATGTCTTTGCATTATGTAGGTCTAGCTTGATTTATTTCAGCAATGTTTTGTGATTTTCAGTGTAAATGTCTTACATCTCCTTGGTTGTGTTTATTCTTAACTATGTTATTCTTTCTTGTGCTATTGTGAGTGGAATTGTTTTCTTTTTTAAGATTTATTTATTTTTATATAAGAACTGGGGTTCAGGCTAGAGGCACGGGAGGGTGAGAGGATTCACCAGAGACAGAGTGAGGAGCAGAACAGGCAGACGGACCGAAGTACACTGCTGAGAGGAGCAGCGGGCGAGACAGGAGAGGTCTGCCCCGCCATGCGGGTATCTCTCTGGCTGGATGGGAATCGAACCAGTGCTGCAGAGGCTGCAGACAGCTTCACAACGCTGCTCTCAACCCACTGTGCCACCAGGGAGGCCCAGAATTATTTTCTTAATTTTCTTTTCAGATTACTCACTCATTGCTCAGGCATATAATACACCTGGACTGCTTAATGTGTTGATGTTGTGTTCTACAACTTTGCTTAATTTATTAATTCTTTGTTGTTGATTATTTAGGATTATTTATGTTAGATCATGTCATCTATGAATAGAGAGTGTTCTAGTCCTTACATTCCAATTAGGATGTTGTTAATGTCTTCTTCTTGCCTAAGTGCTGTGACTAGAAATTCCAATAAAATGAACTGAATGGAAATGGCAAAAAACAGGCATTCTTTTATTTTTCCTGACTGAAACAGTACCTTACATATAGCATGTCTTACACGGAGTATTCAAAAAGAAAGAAAAAAGGTGGATTTAACATTGAGTGACAACTACTTTCTCCTTGTAATTGGCTTATAAAGGTTAAGTTAGCCACAAGTAGTAACAAAATATCAACATAAACACATAGACACACACACACCCCTACCCCTAAGATCTGAGACAAATAGGAGAGGAGAGGTTCTCCTAGCAGGTGGAGAAGGAACAATAGTGAAAAGAGTAACTTTGTCTAACAAAAGTTAATGGTCAATAGCATTTCCTGGAAACATCTAAAAGAATCATAATCCTCATTTTTATTTTTTAAAGATTTATTTATTTATGCATATAAGAACCGGGGTACAGGCTAGAGGTGTGGGGGGTGAGAGGATTCACCAGAGACAGAGTGGGGAACAGAACAGGCAGATTGTCTGAAACACACTGCTGAGGGGAGCAGCGGGCAAGACAGGAGAGGTCTGCTACGCCATGTGGGTCACCTCCCTGGCCAGACATTGAACTCGTGCTGCAGTGTCTGTAGATAGCTTCATAGTACTGCTTCTTAATCCCTTGCGCCACCAGGGGGGCCCATAATCCTCATTTTTAAAGAAGGATTTGAAGCCCAGTCAGTCATGTGGGAAATGTGGGGTGTAATTCTGCTCACCTAAACTTGTTTATATTTTTTGAAATGCTTCAAGACCATCTGACTTTAAAAAAAAATCTACTTTTTGTGTTTGAATATAAGGTATTAAGGCTGTATTTTTAATTTTTGTCTTTGTAACACCACACTTAGCAAAGAAGAATAGAATGTTTTGAGTGTTTTTCTCAGATATAGATGGCACTAGGTATTACATGGGTGAAAATTTTATTGGATTAAAATAGCAACGGACTGAAAAGGAGGCAGAATTTTGAAAGGGGAACATAAAGAGAAAAACATACAAATACATGTCTGTCATTTCCTTTGGGAATCTCTTTTTACTAGGAAATAGTTTCTTCCTACACATACCTATGAAGATAAGAAGGAAGATAAATCTCTGCTTCTTGAAAGGAGAAACCAGGGGACACATGAGTTCAGGAACAGGTTGATGTGGGGGTGGAAAACACACGTAAGTGTGCATTGTGTGGAATAAGGGTCAAGGTTCAGCATCAACTCTCTGGCTATTTAAGTATCTTAACCTATTGTCTAAATATTATCTGTCCCAAACTGGGGGATGGCTGTCCACAACCTCTCTGTAATCTCTTGTCATCTTATCCAGTCATAGTAGCTCCCTTATGCTGACATCCCACCTGAGCTTCAGAATCATTTTTATTCCCAGCTACCTGCATGACAGTTTTATTTTGATGTCTAATAGGCAACTCGGATTTTGCATGGCATCTTTCCCATCCCTCCACCCCCAACCATGTATGCCTGGCCAAAGCTCCTGAATTAATAAATAGTGCTACTGACAACCCAAGTGTTCAAGCCCAGACACCAGAATGTGGATGATTTTTCTCATTTCTCACTCTTTACTTCTGGCCCACAAGCAATATCCACTCCATCTGGATTCTCTTACCGCCACAGTTCAAGCTACCATTATCCTTCGCTGGACCCACTACAATATCCCCCCTCTGGTCTGCCAGCTTCAACTATCCCTTACCCTCTGCATTCTTTTTTTTTTTTTTTTAATGGGAAGGAACTTTAATAAAAACTAGGAAACAATGCAGGTAAGGCAAAGAGTCTAGTTTCTTTTTTTTTTTTTCCTTTTTAAATTTTAATCTTTTTTTTATATATAATAAATTTTATTGTTATATTCCCCATACAATTGCAGCCCCCCCATTCTGACCCCAATCCCTCCCCTCCCGCCCCCGCCCCCCTAAAAGTGTCTCTGGTTCATAGTTTTTTGTTGATTTTGATTTTCACTTTCTTATAGTTATTCATTTTCCTGGTCCCTTATTTAAGTTTTCTAGATTCCTGCTATGAGTGAGACCATCCGGTATTTTTCTTTTTCTTTTTGGCTTATTTCGCTGAGCATGATCCCTTCCAGCGCCATCCATGTTGCTGCAAATTGCATTCTTAAAGCAACCAGAGTAACTAATAATCAGGGGGGCATCTTTCTACTTTATATTATATATCACAAATTTCAGCATAGGCCTTATATTTTTTTTAACTTTTTTTTTTTTAAGATTTGTTTATACAAGAACTGGCATACAGGCCAGTCGTGCGCGAGGGTGAGAAGATTCACCAGAGACAGAGCGGGGAGCAAACCAGGTGGATCGACTGAAATACACTGCTGAGGGGAGCAGCGGGTGAGACAGAAGAGGTCTGCCGCGCCTTGTGGGATTCTTGCTGGCCGGCCAGGATCAAACTGGCGCTGCAGAGGCTGCAGGCAGCTCCAAAACGCTGCACTCAACTGCCTGCGCCACTAGGGAGGCCCCTAGGCCTTATATTTTTTAACCCTTTTCTTTGGGTAATTTGTTTTTTGGGTACCATGTTAGCTTAATGGAAGAATTAGAAAAAAAAAAAATTTAGGATGTGTTATAAGGTGCAACAAGCATGCGTGGCAAGGTGACCTAAGGAAGTCACCCCCGTGTCGGTGGGGGAGGCAGCCTAAGGCTCATTTACCATTACTACTGTTGGCCAGGGCGAGTTTGTCATGGAGGTGCTCCGTCAAGCAGGCTTCTGAGGTCTCCTTGCTACCGAGAATCAATAAATATTAACTAGTCTGCATCTGTTAGTAAACTGAAACTTTTCAGGTATGCTTTAAGAGTCCTTTATGTTAATTCCTGCCCAATCCCATTCACCCATTCATTCCCTTTACCTTTTCTCCAGAGGCAACTGCAACTCCGATTTGCAGGTCATGCTTTTATATTTTTAGTATTCACTAGGGCCCCAGATCATCCACCCCCACCACACACATGTTTATAAGGGGAAAATGGATTTTGTGATCCAGGGTCCCATGGGATACCTTCTCCCTCCATCCCTGGAGACCCTGAGCTGCAAGAGGATGGGCCATGGGCGGGTGGAGAGACTTCCGGATACCTGTTTAAAACTTAGGAAGTGAGGGTTTTGTGCACACAATAAACCAGGCTTTCATTTTTTTAGCAACCAATAACTTTACTGAAACAAATGGTAAAACTGGAAGAAAAAAACTGAAACAAGGTATTGCAAAGGCAATACTGCCATCTGAATGCAAACTGGGTAAGGAGGGGAAGGCACCGCGCCCCCCCTGCCATGGGCAAGACAGTTCAGTCTAAGTCCATGGAGCTTTCACCCAGGGTGAGCTTGTCAAAGTTGTAATCAGCCATCATGGCATCCTGCAAGTCGAGCAGGTTGGTGAGATGCTCCCCCAACTCCTTCATGGCTCTGACTTGGTAGTCAAGGTGGTAGGTCTCCAGGAAGTAGCACAAATGAGGGTCATTGATATTAGTGGCCAAGTTGTGCAGATCGAGCAGGTGCTGGTTGATGGTCTTCTTCAGGTACAGGGCGCACTTCAGGGCCTTCAGGCCGCTCTGCCAGTTGTCGCGATCTGGCTTCTTGATGTCGCGGAGACGGAGGAGGCCGCCTCTCAGGACCTGGAACTCCATCATCATCTCAGCGTTTTCGCTCTCTTTTTCTGACAGCATCAGGAAGTACTCGGCGAAGTGCTTCAAAGCCGTTTCTTCGCGATCGAAGTAAAAGGAGATGGACAGGTACATGTAGGAGGCGTAAAGCTCCAGGTTGGTCAGGTTGTTGATGGAGTTCTCGCAGTCGGGGTGGTAGTTTTGACGCACCTGCGAATGTTGCGCGAACACCATCACTGGAGGCATCACCACCGGAGGCACAGGCGCCGCCGGAGTCAAGGCGAAGGGATAGGCGGAGCGAACGCGCGGCTCACGGGGCGGGCAGCGGCGTCGTGCGTGAAGGCGGCGGCGGCCAGGGCCTCTTAAGAGGCCCATGATGGTCGAGAGAGTGGCCGAAGATGACCAGCGATGGAAGCAGTGGTGGTGGCGGGAGCCTCTAAGAGATCCCAGGCAGGAGAGGCAAGCTGTGAGCCCACACAGGCTCTGGCTGGCAGCTGGCGGCAGGCTTTGGAATGAGGAACCAGGCCGCGTTGCCTAGGAGATGGGATTTCGCTCGCGATTTGCACGTTGGTGGGTTCAGGGTCATAGGAGCAAGGGTAAAGGTTCAGAGTAGGGGTGGGGCCTGTTTGAGCTTTCATCGAACCCCAGTGGGACTGGGCAACGCAGCGCCAAGTTTCTGGTCTATCTAATATGTTAACTTATTCATGGACATAAGTGCAACTATTCTGGATCAATCACTGGCATGATTTCTTCGAGCATCATATTTAGATATTGTCCTGAAGTGACTGTTTCTTTAAATACAGTGCTTTTGTGGTGTCTTTGGTTATACTTAATATCACAAACTTTACTTAAATGTCATTTGTCCTAGGTGACTTCAACACCCTTCCTAATGAGACTTCTGATAGCCTCCTCACTCAGTCCCCAGACCTTATTTACTTCACTGATCACCTTCTATTTGCTCCAACCCACGATGGAGTTCACACATCTCTGGCAGCAGTGCACCACCTCCAAAGCCACAGTGACTTTCCACCTGTCCATCTGTCACTCTTTCTGAACTTGTTTCTCATCCCCTTTATTCTATCTCATTGCTCAGTCTTTCAGTACAGTCCTAGAAACACAGCCCTTTTGTCCTGTTTGGACCTCAGTATTGTAGACTTTCAAAGTTTCTTGGGAGATTCCATTGTAGATTTCACTGAAAAAAATCTATTTAAATAGAAGAGGTCTTAATTTTTGCAGAACACGTTCTCATTATATTTCCGAGATGATTTAATAATTAATTTATCCTGGCAATTTTATTCCTCCATATTTAAAATAATATTATTATTCAATGCTTATATGTATACTAAAGGGTGATAGTGGTGTTTCTCCCTCATCATTCCATCCCTCATCATTACCTCTAAGTGAAAACTGACACTTCAAAATGAACATTTTTTAAAGATTTATTTGTGCATACAAGAGCTGGGGTGTAGGCCAGTGGTGCAGGGGGTGAGAGGATTCACCAGACACAGAGTGGGGAGCAAACCAGGTGGATCTATTGAAATACACTGCGGAGGGGAGCAGGGGGTGAGACAGGAGAGGTCTATCACACCATGTGAGTCGCCTCCCTGGCCGGTGATGGAACTCGTGCTGCAGTAGCTGCAGATGGCTTCATAGAGCTAACACTTAACTCCTTGCACCACCAGGGAGGCCCCTCAAAACCAACATTTTTAAGGGAAAATAACAAAGAGGCATGGGCTGTGACCTCCAGTTACCGTGATGGAAATGTACATAAGTATAAACAAAAGCATCCCATCCAATTTTTCTTTAATGAGAAATATAAAAGTAAATGCAAATGTAGAATGAAAAGGCTTCAGAACAGATCAAGTTTTTGAAAAATAAGACTTGTTTGTTGTCAGTATTTTTATTAGTTAGGGGTCTCCAGGAAACCAATAACTATATATATATATATATATATATATATATATATATATATATATACACTATATATATATGAAATTTGAAAGTTGTTAACTTGTTAATTTCATATTATATATGAAAATATCATATATATGAAATTTGCTCATGCTACTATGGAGGCTGACAAGTCCCAAGAGCTGTAGTCAGCAAACTGGAGACCTAGGAGAGCCAGTGGTGTAGGTCCAGTCATAGGACAGCAGGCTTGAAAACTGGGAGGAGCTGATATTTTAGTTCAAGCTCAAAGGCAAGAAAAAAATCCTATATCCCAGATGGAAGGTAGTCAGACAGGAGGAGTTCCCTCTTACTCAAGGGGGCGGGGGCAGTCTTTTTGTTTTATTCAGGCTTCAACTGAATGGATAAGATTTGCCCACATTAAGAAGGGAGATCTGCTTTATTTCTTCTACTGATTCATATTTTTTAGGGCGAGGATCCCCCCTCCGCCCAGTTTTATTGAGGTATAAGTGGCATGTAGCATTGTATTAGTCCAAGGTATACAGCATAATGATTTGATATATGTACATACTGTGAAATGATTACCACAGTAAGTTTAGTTAACATTAATCACCACTCATATAATCACATTTTTTTTCTCTTGTTATGAGAACTTTTGAAATTTACTCTTAACAACTTTCAAATATACAATATAGACTATAGTCACCATGCTATACTTTACATTCCCAGAACTTCTTTATCTTATAACCGGACATGTTTACGTTTGGCTTGTTCATCAATTTCTCCCCTGCACCCTCCCTAACCCCAGCTCTGGCAATGGCCTGTCTGTTCTTTGATCTATAATGTTAATTTACTGCTACATCATTTATGGTATGTAGGTGCAGAATGATGCCATAAGCATTCTTTATTCCCTTTTTAGGAGACAGTGAACGGTATGGGATTTTGTGTCAGATAGTACTCAATTAAAAGTTTGATTTCATGCCTTCCAAGCTGTGAATATTTCATCTTCCATGATAATGCTGAATGTAAGTGTGGAAATAATACAGACAATTGGAGGATTTTGTCTTGGACCTCATACTTGACCTTGGATAACTCAGTTATCTGACATTTTCTCAGTTGCAACATGGAAAAAATAATGCTTTTCTGTGTGGTAAAACTCAAAACAAAAAAATTTACAAAGTAGTTCTATGAATTCTGTGAAGACTTTACTAACCCAATTATATATCAGGTTCTCTTGATTTCCCTCTCCTAAAAAAAATGGACTTGAGATAAGGTGGTTGTTTTTTTATTTTAATCTTACAGGCATTTAATCCAAATTCTATTTGTTTCTGTTCATTTTTGTATAACTCCTTATACCAATGTGGGTAGTTGCTTCAGTGGAGAAAACCATATAATTTCTCTAACGAAAGTTTATTTCAATAGAAGTAGTAATTACCAATAAGCAATAGGAGATTTACTAAAATCTCTTATTTTGCAAATACATTTTTTTCATATTAAACAAAAGCTAAGACTGAGTGAGGTTTAAAGGCTAGCACATAGAATAAATATCGTCAGAAAGTTTATTTCACGCTCAGCAAAATAAGCCAGAAAGAAAAAGAAAAATACCGGATGGTCTCACTCATAGCAGGAATCTAGAAAACCTAAATGAGGGACCAGGAAAAAGAATAACTGTAAGAAAGAAAAAATCAAAATCAACAAACAACTATGAACCAGAGACACTATGGGGGGTGGGGGGCGGGGAAAGAGGGATTGGGGTCAAAATAAGGGGGTTGCAATTGTATGAGGAATATAAAAATAAAATTAAAAAAATAAATAAAAGTTTATTTCTTAGCTTTATTTCTTTGTACCTTTTTAGTGCTATTCTTCCTTATCCCCTCCTTCCACCTTTCCCACAAATATAAGCTATCAATTCCCTGAAGTTGGTAGTATTAGGCAACTTCTGTAAAGTAATCCTTTAACTCTCATCAAAATTGAAGGTTGATGATATGGTCTCCATTTTATAGATGTGGCATATTCTTTGAACTACAAAGTCATATAACTAAAATGTGGAAAGGAAGGTTTTCCAGTCTGTGTCGTCTGCCTGTAAACGTGGTGCTATTCTTCGTGCATACTCTTTAATTTACTTTTGAGGTCAATCTACTTTATTGATTCTAGTCTTGGTTAGATGAGAGCAAGATGTCCTTTCTTACTTGTCATGGACATCATAGATTTTCCGATGAATTGCTGCCCCCTAAGATATTTCAAACTACAGTTTAATTTACCTGATTTTATTATTTATTTCAAAGATAAATGATTGAGTACCTGTAGTGTTTAGAAAGAGGTGATTTGTATTAAGATACATTGGGATAGAGAACTAGCACATATAATGTTAACCTTACATACACAGTAAATGATAACCTTGTTATGGATGTAATTATATAGATACTGAGAAAGGCATGTATTATAAGAAACTGGTAAATTTTATTAAATTAGTAAAAAAAAAAGAGGTAGTTTTTTTTTTTTTTAATTCGATTAGGCAAAATATTGAGATGCAATGCACAAATGAGAGGTTTTACCTCGGGTAGAATAAAGGGTTTATCAATGATTCAGTGTTGAGAATAAAAAGTGTTTCCTTTATTTTATCAGTGAAGTGTAAAGTGATGCTTTGAGAGGGAGGAATAGAGACATCATGTTGGATTCTTCATGACAGAAGTAAAATGGTCATCTTGGAAAGCAGGAGAACCTATCAAGGGATTCTTTTGGCTGGAGTTAAAGTCTCATTTAAGACCTCTGCATATGGGCCTCTCCGGTGGCGCAGGAGTTAAAGTCTGAGTGCTATCAAGCTATCAAGCTGTTGCTAGCCCCTGCAGCCAGAGTTTGATCCCCAGCCAGGGAGCTACCCACATGGCACAACAGACCTCTTCTGTATTGCCTGCTGCTCCCCTCAGCAGTGTATTTCAGTATATCCACCTGGTTTGCTCCCCACTCTGTTTGTGATGAGTCCTCTCACCCCCTGCACCTCTGGCCTACACCCTAGTTCTTGTATGCATAAACAAATAAAATAAATCTTTAGGAAAAAATAGATTTCTGCATATATGTAACTAGTCAGCATGGTATGTGATTATCTTTAACATGTTTAAACATTTGGGTGCAGGTACAAGAATGGTGATTACAATTTAACCCAGTTGGGGTTTTATTAGAAAATACAAGCGTGGGAAAGAGAGGCAAGAGAGTGAAAAGTATATATACTCAAAGAAGTGGATAATAATTGATAATAAAATCTAAGTTGGGAAAGTAAGGAACTGAAAACAGAAAGCATGATTAATCCTGAAAAAAATGGTAAGGGTCATTGGATTAGAAATAATGTTTGAATCAAAGAATTCATGGTTTGAGAATATTCAAAGGGGTCATCAGCAAGGTAAGATGCAGGGGTCAGTACTGGGGATAATTGAAATTGAGATTTGAAATCAATGTATTTATTGCCAATAACAAAGCCAAGAGTCTGACTGAAGGTACTAGTGTCTAAAGTGACATTAAAGAACTGGTGTCAGGTTTTGAATGGATAGTCTTTGTGAATATATAAATTGACAGTGTTAATGAGAGTAGTCACAGGGAACAAGATAGTATTTGAAATACTAAGAAAACTCAGTGAAAAGGGGAAGTGAGTGAAAGAAGAATAGTTGATCTCAACAAGGAAATTAGTGGGTGATGCAACCCGATGGCTTGTGTTCCCTTCTTACAAGGACAAAATATACATATATACTTTTATTTACAGATGGATTCCTACATTTCTGGAAATAGCAGTGTACTTCATATCTGTGCTATAAATCTATTTTTACATAGTATAAGTGTCCAATTTTATTTTCTGCCAAAGGAATAGCCAGTGAATGCCAGCACAATTTCAAAAGATAACTGAGGGCCTCCCTGGTGGCCTAGGGGTTAAGTGTCAGTCCTATCATGTGATCTCTGATGTGGCTTGAGTTCAATCCTCTGCCAGGGAGATACCCCCATGGCATGGCAGATGTCTCCTGTCTCGCCCGCTGCTCCCCTCAGCAGTGTATTTCAGTGGATCCACCTATTATGCTCCCTACTTTGTCTCTGGTGAATCCTCTCACTCCTCTGCTCCTGCATCTCTGGCTCACACCCCAGTTTTTCTATGCAAACAGAAATAAATAAATCTTTTTAAAAAATGGTAACTGAGAAACTATTTAATATTCTTTAGCTTTCCCATTGAATTGAGCTACCCCATTTGTCATATATTGAAATCTCATTGATACTGTAACTTGTCTGGATTTGTCATTCCACTCTATGGATTTTTTTATATAGCAGAACTAATAACCTTATTGATTTAAGGGGCTTTAATATGTTCTGACACCAGATAAGGCAAATTACCTTACCCTGGTATTTTTCTGTTCTTTTTGATAATTCCTTATTGAAGTATTATTGACATAAATTATTGTAATTCTAAGGGTACAACATAATGTCTTAGTTCTTGTGTACATTGTGAAATGTTTATCACAATAAGTCTATTTGTCATGTTTTCTTAGCAACTTTTACCTTTGCAATAACATATTATTATAGTCTCCATGGGCTACAAATATCTCCAGCTACAAATTTAGTTGTCCCACTACCTTATCTGGTATTTTAGAAATGTAAATAAGCTGTTTGATATCTATTTTAAATTTGAGAGAATTTTAAATTGCTATCCCTGAATTCCAAAGTTGAGTGGCTGCTAAAAAGATATGAGGCTGTTGGATGTTGCTGTTTTGTTCACACATCTATTTTATTCACTAGATTTGAATGGAAGTTGAAGCTCCCTACTATTCTGTATCTGAGGTGATATGGAAGTACTTTTATGGTGAATTTTTTTGAATAAGGTAGAAAAAATTAAATACATTCAGTTGGGCAATATGATATATGAACATAACTAAGCTTTCAGCTATAATTTTGCCAAGTAGTTTCTAATCTGGTTTTGGGCTTGATACAATCCTAAAAGGGGAGATAGCAATTTCATTATTAAATGCAGGTAACATTATTTTGGCTACAGATCTCAACTTGGGGTTAACAAAATACTTGTTATAATTCGTTGTAATTTTTCTGTAAGGAAAGCTATATAAATTTCCTTTCTTCATATTTTGAAATTCATCACACATTATAACTGACATAGTTAGGTCATTTCTTTTTCAAAGTAATTATTTTATTTTACAAATAATGAATATATTAGGATAACGATGTGTAATATTCTATTAATATAACAATGTATAATATTCAAAGCACTTAAAAATTGAGAGTAGAATATGTGAATATTGATTTCATATTAGAGAAAATAAATAAAATGTTGATGGACCCTAGCTGAAGGTCCCTGAGAAATATTTATAAGCATTAGGTGTTAAAGTTACTGACAGTCAATGTACATCCACGGTGGGAGACATCATGAATTCTCATTGATGTTAAAATGAGAGAAAACCCTTTTACCTGGGTTTTTAGCAGAGTCTTGGCTTGGGAAGTGTCTGGAGTCGGGGTTTGGGATCCCCAACTAGAGAGTTCTGATCCGACTTGGTAAAACAAGTCTGCAAAAGTGAACTCACGGTGATGTCTTGAAGCAAATCATCAGCTGGCTAGCTGTGACAGAGTTAAATGTCGAGTGCATCATTGAGGAATGGCTTGCCTGGATGACGACATGAATGTAGCCTTGGAGCAGATGTCATATGTGAATATGCCAATGGACAAGCAAAGAGTAAGTAGGCGGATGCACTTGTCTAAAGAAACACCGTGCTGAGAATAAGTACACAGAAGAGAAGGATGTGAAGATACCGTAAGAACAGTATTTTTTTATGCGTGGATGTATTTTTTTAAATATTCTTTTTGTTCTTTGTGCTATAATCTCCCTTCTTTTCTTCACAGTTGATTTTTGACTGTCATGTAGGATATCTTAAAAGGCTGGTGTCATTGTAGAGCTCATTCACATTTAAGTTTCTATGATATTCTTTCATCTCTATATCACTGTGCAGAATGATGAAGAATAAAAATATTGATTTCTCCCTAAGAAATGAGAGAAATAGTTGTAAATAAGTAAATAGTAAACAGAAGACACTTTATTCATCTCCTGCCTGATGATCTTCCTCCTCCTCCTCCTCCCTCTTCTTCTCCTCCTCCTTCTCTTCCTTCTCCTCTATTTGCTTGTCCTCCTCCTCCTTCTCCTCTGTCTTCTTCTCCTCCTTCTCCTCCTCCACAATATTCTCCTCCTTCTCCTCCTTCTGCTTTTCCTTCTCCTCTGCCACCGCTTTCTCCTCTTTGTCCTTCTCCTCCTCCTTCTCTTCCTTTTTTTCCTCCTCCTCCTTCTTCTCTTCCTTTTTCTTCTCCTCCTCCTCCTTCTTCTCCTCCTTCTTCTTCTCCTCCTCCTCCTTCTTCTCCTCTTTCTCTTTCTTCTCCCCTTCCTCTTCCTCCTCTTCCTCCTCTTCCTCCTCTTCCTCCTCTTCCTCCACTTCCTCCAACTCCTCTTCCTCCAACTCCTCTTCCTCCTCCTCCTCTTCCTCTTCCTCCTCTTCCTCCTCCTTCTTTGCCTCTTCCTCCCCCTCGTCCTCGTCATCATCTTTGAGTGCATGGATTCGCATTGCTCTCTCCATAGGCGTCTTCACAGAGTCATATGTCCATCCCTTCCTGGCAAACAACCTCTCAATCATGGCTGGCATAGCATAGCCTTTGCTCAGAATGAAATCTTTAAAGGCTAATGTTCCATAAAGTTCTTCAAGAATGTCTGGCTCAGCAGGCTCTTTTCCAAAAGGACCTTCCTCAATCACCTTGGGGTCAATCAAAGGTTCATCATTTATTAGCTTTTTCCACAGCTTGGGCTTCAGGTACCATGCTCCATACCTCATCTTCATAGGTTTGCGTTTGTAACGACCCGTTTCTTTCAGGAGTTTTATCTCCCAGTCATCCTCATCTAAGCACGATTCTATATCCTTCGTGTCACTTAACTCTGTATTATACATCAGCTCCGGAGGAATGTCACGTATTTTCTTTATGGTGGCAGTTTCATGGGTGCGTTTGTAGTCACGGCTAAAGTCAAACAGGTTCATCATGAAGTCTTCATCAATGCCCAAGTCTCCAAAACTAGCAACCCATTTGCAGAATTCACGAACTCCTCTTGGAACTCTTCTAGGACGAGAAAGACGTTCTTGAAAATCCTCTGACAGTTCTTTAGGAGACAAATTTAGACGACATGCCCCGGGCATCTTCTTGGGAGGTTCTAAGTAGGCCTCTGCATAATGAGTTTTGCAAACCCTCTTTGGGAGCTTCCTCTTTATCCTGGTGCCCTCGCAGTAGGCCCATGTGTCTTCCAATCTCCTGTCAGGATCGACCACTTGCAGCACCTTTAGTAAGAGCTCTGCAGGTACATCTTCGTCCAGATCCGGGAACATAGCCAAAGGATGACGCTTCAGGCGGGCTTCGACGTCCTCCATGAATTTCTTCCGCTCAAACTGGGCTGGCGAGAGCGTGGAAAACAGGCCTGCATCCTTGTACAGCACTTTGTGACTCTTTGGGGGTGGAGGTTGGGGCACTCTTTGAGGAATCAAGGGGAGGAAGCTCTTCTTAGGGCCACGGGTGATCACATCTTCACAAGGTGGACAACCCTTCCTGAAGTCGTCCAGTCCCTCTTTCACAAATCTCCACCGCCGACTATCCAGGGAGGTGGGAAATTTGAGTACCTTGTGTTTTGCCAAACACTGGGAAGGTAGTTTATCTTTGTACCAGGGCTTGCAGTGCATGCCCAGAGGTATCGGATCCAGCCGCTCTGATTCAAACAACCGCTTCTTGTCTGCCATGCTGCGCCTGGCTCCGACTATAGCAGACTTCCGTGGTTTGTTTTCTCAGCGCGCTCTTGTTGCTAGGAGACCAGGTGCTGCCAGATTCTTCCCAATGGTGGAGGCACAGCCTGCCTTCTCCTGGGATGGACAAGAAGGTTCTTTTCTTTTTGTTGTGGAGTTGTAGTCCATTCTATTTATTTTTTGCATTAAAAATTGTCCATTCATCTTTACATGGACATTTGTGTTGTTTCCAGTTTCAGGCAATTGTACATAAAGCTGCCACAGATATTTGTGGTCATGTATTGGTATGCACATATACTTTCGTTTCTCTCCGGTAAACCGTAGCTATGCATTGAATGGTGGAGTCATATCATAGCTGTGTAACATTTTAAGAAATCACCAAACTTTGCCAAAGCAGTTCTTATATTTAATATTCCTTCTGTTAATGAATGAGACTTGCATTTCCTCTGTGTACTCCCCAACACTTGTTAGGATTACTCATTTTAATATGGGCTATTTTAATAGGTGTGCAGTAATATGTCATAATGAATGCTGGTGTTAGGAACCTGTCCTGTGTTTTTCATTCATACCTCTCTGTTGGTGAAGTAGCTATTAAAATTTTTTGCACATTTTTTTAATCGTGTTGCTTGATAGCTCATTAAGTTTTGAGAGTTCTTTGTATACTTTGGATGTGAGTCTCTTATCAGATACACAATTTGTAAATTTCTCTCTTCATCTATGCCTTGTCCTTTCATTGTCTTTACAGTATCTTTCAAAAAGCAGACTTTATAAATTTGATAAAGGACAACTTATCAGCTTGATCTTTTATGGATACTTTTTTGTATTGAATCTAAGAAAACTTTGCCTATTTAAAGGTCACACGAGCTTTTTCTTAATTGTCAAGATTTTATAATCTTAGGTTTTTCATGTATTTAAATTTACTTTTCTTAGATGATACAAAGTGTCAGAATTTTAACTTTTTAATAATTTTTTTGTTGGTGAATATCTAATAGGTTCAGATTTCTTTCTTTTGAATACAGTAGTTCTAGAATTTCATCTTGAAAGGATGAACTTTTTTTCACTGAATCACCTTTGTAACTTTGTAGGTATAATTTATCCATATTTTTCTAGATCCATTTCTGGATACTCTTTTTTTATTTCTTTGATTTTCCTGCCTTAAACCAATTCCATATTGTGTTGATATACTTTGTATTTTATAATAACTCTTGAAATTACACTGTATCAGTCCTTCAATTTCTTCTTTTACAAAGAGTTTTTGACTCTTCTAGGTCCTTTGAATTTTTACAGGAATTTTAGAATCAGTTTGCCAATCTCTTCATAAATCCTGTTGGGATTGTTATTAGGATGCTGTGAAATCCATAAATCCTTTAGAGGTAATTGGCATCTTTACAAGTTTCCTGGCCCATGAGAAAGGTACACCTCTCCATTCATATCTGTGTTCTTTCTGGTCTTATCATCAGTGTGCAAAATGCCTGCAGTTACATACATATTAAAGTGCCAGTAATCTTAGAATCCATCATTCTGTATCTAATTCTTTTCTAAAGTAATCTGTTTAGCCAGATTCACAGATTCACTTTTTATTGTTATCTGAAAGAAGAAAATGACTGCAGTATTTTAACTGAGAGCTCATGTTAGGTGTGAAAAGAGTTGATGCTGATGGTAGCATCTGAATTGTTGCCTGTGTTTCAAAATATTTTATTCTGAGATTAGTTTAAATAACAAGCAGATTTTTCATTTCATGATTATGTAATTTTTACATGAGTTCAGACATCTACATGAAGTATTTCAAAGCATTTTTAAAAGTAGGTTCATTAGCTCAGTCATACTTGGGGGAAATTAGTGACAATTCCAGTGGTCAACCATCATCTGCAAAAGATGCTCATGTAAAAAAATAGCAGAAGTTGTACAGGAGGGGAAAAAAATTAAAGAAAATTCACGATGACCACAGAGGGGGCAATGACATAAAAAACAGGAGTGAAAAAAAATTAAAGACAGGAGTGTTGTGTGGTGTAAGAATAATGCAAATCATTGGACTTTCCATTTTGCATTATATCACATGCCCCCCCCCCCCAGTTAAGAAAACCTTTGTACCGGATCCCTTCTAATGCAAGGTATGAAAATTGCCACCAGGCGAGTCTTTACAGTAAAAATCACACACATTTGTTATACTTAAGTATTTTCATCCCTTCAGTCTCCACTAAGACTCTCAATCTAGGCAGCACACACAGTGCATCTGAGACCAGGGCCCTCGGGGATGTGTCACCTCAAGATTAAAAAGCAAACTGCCATTCATCCATTGCTTCCTGCTGACATTGCCCACCTTCTGACTCTTAATACCTCTGACCTATGCCCAGTGTTCTTTATAGGTTGGCTTCCAAGGGGGCAGGAGGAGGCATTCCCAGCAGTGGGGAGGAGCACAAGCAAAGGTGTCAGGGTGAAGACCGGTAGATGACATTTGAGAGACTGCAAACAGTTGTGTTGCTTTTGTAGCAAGACAAGAAATGGGAGGAGATGAAGCAGGACACGTCAGCAACGCCAGGTTGGGAAGGGCGCCAGTGCCAGCTGAGGAGTTACCTGGCATAGGGAGCTCTCCAAGGTGTGAGCCAGGAGCGATGCTGTTAGATTTGCACTTGGACACTTCACTAGGGCAGCTGTGTGCTTTCGAAAGTGTGACTTTGAAAAAAAAAATACTGGAAATCAAATTGGAAGGCAACACAAACCCAGAGGAAAGAGATGATTGGTCTATAGCAAGGCCATAACAATTGGGGAGACTGGCTAAATTTGAGTGATATTTCAGGGCAGGAGCAGGGCTGTTTGATTAGGTGTTTCAAAGGATCTGAGGAGAGGAAGAAGGAGTCCCAGATCTGGTGGGTGCATGAAAGGTGGTGGGGGACTGACGGGGCCAGGAGCAGCAGCACCAGGCCCTTCTTTAACTCAGCAGTGTCTGTAGAGGTCCTCCCTCCAGGATTGAGCAGCTGGTACGAGAGAGGGTGAGTTTGAGCTCTTAGTGATATATGTGTAAATGTCTGACGTGAGAAATGGAACTTTGAAGTTTGCAGGAGAGGAGGGGGCCAAAGATACTAGGTCTATGAGTCACCAGCTCACACGTGGTAATTAAAACTGTGAGAGTGAATTATCTCCCCAGGGAGTGTGTGGCAAGACAACACTGGGCTCGCTAGAACTCTGAAATATTTGAACATTAAAATGTCTAATTACTTTTTTAGAAGTAGGTAATACATGCACATTATATGCAATTCAAGGGATTCAAAAGACATAGAGGGAAAACTGAGTCTCCAAGCTTGTCCCTCCTCATCCCCCACCCCAGCTGTAATGTTCCCAGCTCTGGAGGTTACCGCCTTTATTGATTTCTTGTCTATCCTGTCAAAGACAGTCTCCAAATATGCAAATATATGTGTGATTGTTGGGATCGCTTTGTTGTAGAAATAAATTCTAGCCTTTTACCCAGGCAGAGGAAGAACAAGCAGTACTTCAGGAATGGTGAGGTCAGGAGAAGCTTTATTACTCATGCATGAGGTCCCACACCTGGGTAGCCCGTAAGGTCTGAGCACCAGTTTAAAGACCAAGGGTTCCTTTTATGCACAACTGTGTCCATATCTGTTACTTTGATAGCATCGCTTTTCTGCAGGCACAACCATTTGCGGCAAAGTCCCCAGACAAGGGGGGCATGGCAAGGGGGGAATGATGCAGACATTCAGGGATGGCCTTGGAGATATAGACCAGCTGGTTGACTGCCCGACCTTGTAGATAAAAGTGCTGAGGCCCTGGCCATGAATCTTGAAAGGGAAGGAGCTTTAAGTAAGCAAACGTGTTAATCATGCCTGCATTGGAATGTTCGTTGCACCTGGGCTGGAAGTTCTGCTGGAATCTTTATTATATATCATTTGCTCAACAATATATTTTCTCATAAGTTTCACACAATGCTGTGCAGAGTTTATTCTTGTAGAGGTAAGTTCCTAGTGATACACTCCTGTGTAAACGTCTGACACTCTGAAAAATAGACATTTGAAGGTTGCTGGAGAGGTGTGGGCTAGAGATAATAGGTTTCTAAGTCACCAGTTCATAGGTGGTAATTGAAACAGTGAGAGTGACTTTATTCACCCAATGAGTGTGTATCTTCTTCTAGAAATGCAACAGAGAAAGGAAGAGAGGAATGAGCCATAGAAAGAAAAACAGGGAGACAAAGGGTGTATAACCTTAAGGGAAGTGAAGAATCGGTGAAGAATTGTTGTTTTTTTAAGAAATTAAATGATTGGAGGAAAAAATAAGACACTTATAATTGATCTTTATTCCAAATAGTTAAGGGGAGGGAAATAAAGCATTATGGTTAAAAGGAAAGTGTAGGGTTTTAGGAAGTATAGGGCCATTGTGTGCACACATACACACACACACACATACACATTTTTCCTATTTATTTACTTACTTTTTAAAAATATTTATTGATTTATACAAGCACTGGGTACAGTCAGAAGCGCAGGAGGGTGAGAGAATTCACCGGGGCCAGAGCGGGGAGTAGAGCAGGCAGAAGGACCGAAGTACACTGCTGAGGGGAGCAGCAGGCGGCAGGAGAGGTCTGCGTGCCATGTGGGACCCTCCTCTGGTGGCCGGGGAGCAGCCGGGGATGGAACCAGCACTGCAGAGGCTGCGGGCAGCTTCACAACCCAGCGCTCAACCGCTGCGCCACCGGGGAGGCCCCTACTTACTTTTAATTGAGGTAATATTAGGATACCCACCATCAGGTATTGCCACCATAATGCACCCACCACCAAATCACCCATAATCCTCCACCATATGCTCTTGCTTCCCTCTTTGTTTTTACCTCTCCCTGCTCTGGATGCTTCAGCACTATAGTCAGCTTTCGAGGGTTAGTTTTTAACCTTGTCTTTATCTCACCCTTAGTTTGTTTTCTCTATATTTCACACATTAGTAACACCATCTGATATTTATCTTTCTCCTGACTTCACTTAGGATTTCCTTTCCAGCTCCATCCATGTTGCTGCAAATGGCATAGTTTATCTTTTTTGATCCCTGAGTAATATTTCATTTTGTATATAAACTACATCTTGATCCCTTCATCTGTTTTTGGGCATTTAGGTTGATTCCATGACTTGACTATTGTAACTAGCACTGCAATAAACATGGAAGTGCAAGTTTCCTTTTGGATTAGTAATTTGGAATTTTTCCGGTAGATGCCTAGGAATGGAGATGCTGGGTCATATAGTAGATCCATGTTTAATGTTTGCGACATCTCCACACTGCTTTCCATAAGGGCTGGACTAGTTTGCATTCCCATCAGCAGTGTATGAGGAGTCCCTTTTCTCTACCTCCTTGCCGGCATTTGTTTTTTTTTTTTTTTTGGTCTTTTCAATATGGACCATGCTCATCAGTGTGAGACAGCATCTCATTGTGGTCTTGATTTGCATTTCCCTGATGATAAGTGATAATGAATGTTTTTATCATGCAAAGACACACAGTCTTTACTTATGTAATTTGCTTGAGTCTTTCAAGGAAGCCTGTAGGCGTCTTAGTGGTACACCTTGAAACCATATGTCTTTTTTCCTAAAAACATTGTAGGTTCATTTTCATTTTTTAATTTTTTGTAATTTTTATTTTTATATTCCCCATACAATTGCACCTCCCTTATTTTGGCACCAATCTCTCCTTTCCCCGCCCCCACATAGTGTGTCTCTGGTTCATAGTTGTTGATTTTGATTTTTTCTTTCATATAGTTACTCTTTCCCCTGGTCCCTTATTTAGGTTTTCTAGATTCCTGCTATGAGTGAGACCATCCGGTATTTTTCTTTTTCTTTCTGGCTTATTTCACTGAGCATGATCCCTTCCAGCTCCATCCATGTTGCTGCAAATTGCATGAGTTTATCTTTTTTGATTGCTGAGTAATATTCCATTGTGTATATATACCACATCTTCGAACTGGACATGGTGTAAGAAGCAGCGTGCTCCAGCCCAGAGGTCCTTAATTGTGGCTTGCTGGTCCCTAGGAAGAAATCTCTGAGCTCCTGATGCTGCCTGGAATCATTATGACTGCAGAGAAGAGGAGAGAAGGTCTGGGGAAAGCTGGTTATACTGAGTATCTTAGTTACTGACCAAGTTAAGGACTTTTTGAGAATATTGGATGGACGATCTCCTTCCTTACTAAAACTATCATTTACCTGGATAAGAAATTTTCCTTGATCTAGAACAAATTATGGAGGTAGCATTTAGGCCCAAAATCGAGTTCCTCATTTCTAAGATGTGGGTGATGTTCTAAAATAATGCTTCCCAGCTTCTCGAATGCGAGATACAAAAATAGATGACAGGCAAAGAATATTTGAAACAGACTTTCACGAGCATGTGAGGAAGAAAATGCTAAAAAAAAGTTTATAAACTCTGAAGAATTGCATACATTTACAATTATACACATATTATTTTTAGAAAAATACCAATGATCGTGTGTCCTCTGGACAATACTTTTCTAAGCTTTGGTTTGCTCATCCATACATGGGAATTCCCATGCACATATTCCCATGTACATTCCACATGCACATATTGCTGAAATTATATAACAGTAGGTAAAGTGCTTACTTTATCTTTCACTGTGTAGGATGGACACTTATTAAACATTTAACAAATTTAGCTGCTATTATTATCTTTAATTGGTATTATTCTCTAGTAGATACAGTCCCTTACTCAAGTGTATGACAAGATGGACTTTAAAGCCCTCACAGGCCTAAAAGTCCACACATTTATGACCCAACGCTTAATTGCCTACACATTTATGAGCAGAGGTAAACAGCAGGAGAGACCAGAGAATGTCATAGTACAAGTCCATGGTCAACTCTGCCACGTGGTAAAGGGGAAGGCCAGTCTTTCCTCCTCAGAGACAGGCAGTCTGGTCCCTTCCAGTGCCGTATGCCAAGAATGCTTTCCAAGTGGAAAGAAGATTGGAATCAAACAGTAATAAATCAAAGTAGTCAGGCTTTGCAGGATAGCTTAAAAAACTAAAACAGACTTAAGTAAATAGTTGATAATAAAAACTGGCAAGAATGATTAGATATCAATCTTATTTTTTGTATAATATGAATAAGTTCTTAGTATTTGAGTGGAAATAATGCAAATAATATCATAGACTTTGTCCATTCTGACAGCAATAAATTTAACAGAACCCAGTAATTAGTACATAGGAAGAAAAATATAGAACCTATATTCTATAGGGCATAGAACCTACATGTTTTTAATTCTTTATGAAAGGGTACAATAGAAGTTGGTCAATTAACTAAATAATAATAGACCATACTTTCCTAAGAAGAATCTATCAGTATAAGTCAGCAAACATGTCCATCTGGAAGATACTATAGTTTCTTTTTTTGTTTGTTTGTTTGTTTGTTTTGTGGGACCCTCGCCGGTGGCTGGGGATCGAACTGGCGCTGCAGAGGCTGCAGGCAGCCTCGCAACCCAGCACTCAACCACTGCGCCACCAGGGGAGGCCCCTACTATAGTTTGGAATTACAAAACAAGAATATAATATCAAATAGCGTATTGGTGAGTATTTCTTGAATACCAGATACTATATAAAGTACTTTTTTGGTATTATCTCATTGAATCCTTGAGACATTTGACATATCACATTTTATAGATGAAGACACTGAGGTTCTTGATAGAATTTCTTTCCTTTCATCTAATTTACCACAATTTATAATTATATATTTGTTTTGGGGATTTGATTGATGTCGGGTATTATCATAGTATAAGTGAAGGCTCTTCTTGGCAGGTGTAGCTGGGTTTGCTTTTTGGTCAGCCAGGTGGAGGAGGCAGCACAGAAATCTACAACAAGTTTGCCTGTGGCTCAGAACAGCAGTAGTCTGGGCTTAGCTGTCCACTGAGTGGGCTGTCTTCCTCCTCTGGTCTGCTTCTGCAGGCTCTGCTCCTGCAGGTCTGAATACTGACTACCTTAGAATATGTGGACTCATATCTATACCACTTTAGTGTCAGGAAGGCACAGAGCAGGATTTCTATGATATGAGCAGTCGGGTAAAGGAGAATCCTGGAACTCTCGGTGGCTTTTCAGGCTTTTATTGAGCTTTTTACAAGCCAGGAGGGCAGGGAGGCTGGGGGCCCGGGAGACTGGTAGGCCTCCCAGCCCCCAGCAAGTCTTCATTCTTTCTGGGCTCTCTGGTGTTCTCTCGTGTTCTCTGCTGGTTCTGTGCTCGTTCTGCCGTTGTTCTTTCTCATTCTCTGCTGGAGTCCCTGTGATGCCACCCTTATAAGCCCAGTCTCTCAGCCCAGGTGCGCCCACCTATGCATGCCCACACCCTATTCCAGTTGTCTCCCATCAGGCATGCATGTAGGACTGCAGGGATCCATTATTAATGCTAATGGCAGGAGGGCAGAAAAGCCTGATAATTTTTCACTTTCCCTATAACCATGTAATGTTAAATCATATAGACCACTTTTAATGACTATTGCACATAGAGAAACAAAACAAAGAAACAGATAAAAACCAAACCAAGACAAAGCTAAGATATCTGACTGCATAATTGAGGCCACCAGAGGGGTAGGATGGAGGTGGGAAGCTCATGTCCACCCTGCCATGGAGAAAAGATGATCTTCCTTTTCAGCAGACATTCTTCTAATACGTTCAAGTCAAAAAAAGAACATGCCTGAGGGCCCTCATAAGCATCCACATTTAAAATATGCAGAAGCACTTCGGAAGTCGGAACCAGAACAGCTATCATGTTGCCAGAGAAAGAGGACCTCATTCAACGGATGACACTTAGCACTGTGGATTACTTCAGCCAGGTCAGAACTCTGCACTGAAGCATGTTGTCCAGTTGTGTGCAGGTGTAAGACCTGAATGTCACTGGGCAGATGGTACTAATATTAAGAAGCAGGTCAAGTATTCTGCTGCAAAGTATAAAGTATTGGGTGATTGAATTTAGGATTAACTTGATTATAAATCTTTTTCTTTCCTCCTAAGATTGGTGCTCTACTTCCCTAAAATGTTCTATCAGTGGTAACAACTAAAGTGTCTGTTCAAGTTTAATCCCATGTTTCCCACCAGTGCTTTGATTCTGTGATGCAATTGCAAGAGAAGGCAAAGCTCAATTTGTTATTTAAGTGCTTCATTTTATTTGTTCAAGACTTCAACATAATTGATAGGTGAGAGTTGGCACCACTTCAGGAACTCACTATGAAAAAGGGGAGGAAACTCTAAATAGAATCTGGTCTCCAGCTATTACCATTTGGCCAAGGTACTTGACTACTGCATGAATTTTGAATTTTGCATTCAACACAACATATCCCTGTCGGTTTTCATATAAAAATCATACCCCTTAATCTCTGAAGTAAAACTGTAACTTCTAGGGTAGGGACTGATCTTCAAACTCCACAGCACACTATTATCATGTGAAAAAACTTGAAAAAATACTGACGCCTGGGTCCCATGCCCAGAAACTCTAACTTATTAGTCTAGGGTTAGCTTGGGAATAATCATTCAATTATTTCTCTAACCATGTTATTTTCTACTGAGGTAACATTGGTTTACAGCGCTGTATATGATTTAGAGGTATAGAAACACACCTCCTCAGATGTATGTCACCATACCACACCCACCTCCAACACACCCAGAATCATCTACCACGCTCCATCTGGCCGTCACCACACTGTGCTCCCCACCTGCATCCTACCCCTCTGGTGGCCTCAATTCTACAGTCAGATTTCTAGGGTTTGTTTTGGTTTGGTTTTATCTGTTTCTTTATGTGGAATAGGCATTAAAAAGTGTTCTATGTAATTTAACATTACATGCTATAAATCAGTAAAAAATATTTAAGCCAGCGCTACATCAATCCACATGGAGAGATCTTACACCCCCCCCCCACCAAAAGCAATGTATAGGAAGTAATCACAATATAATACAACAATAACTTTTCTATGATGATTAAACACACCTGTAGGGTAAGGAAAATGTATCAGGGTTTTCTGCCCTCCTGCCATTAGGGTAGATGACAGAACCCTGCAATCCTGAATGCATGCCTGATGGCGGGCACCTGAAGTGGGTACACCTGGGCTGAGAGACTGAGTTTATAAGGGCGGTGTCGCGGGGACGCCAGCAGAAGCCAAGGACGAACGGAAGCCGAGAGAAAAAGAGAATCAGAGAGCACGCCAGAGAGAACGCCAGAAAGCCCAGGTAGAGTGAGGATTTGCTGGGGGCTGGGAGGACTGCCAGCCTCCCGGCCCCCCCAGCACCCTTGCCTGCCATATGCCTGGTAAATCTAAATAAGACCTGCAAAAGCCACTGAGGACTATGACTCCTCCTTTACCCGCTCTGCTGGATCAGAAAACCTGCCCTGTGGTCTTCCTGCTCCAACAACACCTAAGCACTAAATCTATCTGCAAACGTGCAGACAATAGGGTTATATATTATCTAGGAATAAAAAACTTTTTAGGGCCTCCCCTGGTGGCGCAGCCATTGAGCGCTGGCTTGCGAAGCTGCCCGCAGCCTCTGCAGCGCTGGTTCAATCCCCGGCCACTGGCGAGGGTCCCACATGGCGGGCAGACCTCTCCTGTCTCGCCCGCTGCTCCCCTCAGCAGTGTACTTCGTCAGTCTGCCTATTCTGCTCCCCGCTCTGGCTCTGGTGAATTCTCTCACCCACCCGCGCTTCTGACTGTACCCAGTGCTTGTATAAATAAATAAATCTTTAAAAAAAAGAAAAAAAAAACTTTAAAAATGGCACTAACCAAGCAATTGTAGTTAACAGTTTATCCTGAAGGAATAATTAAAGATGCCCAGGCTAAATGATTTCACCATAAGAATGTCCTCCCTGGCAAAACAATGGCAGTTCTTAAATGTGCAATCGTGATCTGCTGGAATAAATTGTGATACCTCATATGATGGAATGTCATTACCCAGTAAAAGTTACATTGGACTGTGTATTGACTTAGATGTATGTTCCTAACACATCATTCAATAAGAATAAATGAATTGCCAAACAACATATAAGAATTCAATTTCTGTAAGAAGACTAGTAGCATGTGTATGTGGCAGCAGGGAGGAAGGTACACATGAATATATTTGTATGTGTATGTATATAGATACACCAAATATGACTTCAACGGTATATATTAAAAGTTTTAAAGATATTCTCTCAGGGAGGAAAGCACTTTAGTTGTCTATGTTCCATATATTCTGAGTTTTCTGTACTAAAAACAAACTAAAATTCATAAAAGTTATAAACAATCTTATAAATAAATTAACATTAACTAGAGAAAAACAGACAATGCAGCAACATATTTGTGCTGTTTCTGCCCATAGAAGCCCTTTGAGACAGTCCAGGGTTTTTGCTAGAGGCTGGTCACAGAGGCACCCTCTGCCTATCATGTAGAAAAGCTCAGACTTCCAGAAGGAAAGCATGTGTTCAGAGTAAGACACTGTAGGGTAAGGAAAAGTGTCAGGCTTTTCTGCCCTCCCGCCATCAGGATAGATGATGGATCCTTGTCCTGAATGCATGCCTGATGGCGGGCACCTGGAGTAGGGTGTGGGCATAGGTAGCTGGGATTCACCTGGGCTGAGACTGGGCTTTTAAGGGCGGCGTCATGGGGACGCCAGAAGAAGCCGAAAGAGAAGCCAAGAATGAATGGAAGCTGAAAGAAGAAGAGAAGCAGAGAGAACACCAGAGAGCCCAGATAGAGTGAAGATTTGCTGGGGGCTGGGAGGACTGCCAGCCTCCTGGCCCCCCAGCACCCCTGCCTGCCCCGTACCCGCTAAATCCCAATAAAAGAGCTTCAAAAAACCACTGAGGACTCTGACTCCTCCTTTACCCAGTCTGCTGGATTATAGGAAACCTGCACCGTGTCCAGTCCTGCCCCCTAAAATTGGCTTAAGTAGGCAAGATGATCCATGCAGATGGGTATTGGAGCCCTCCGAAGACCTGGAGGGACTAAAGAGAAATAGACTGTGTGTGCCTGTGACAACGCTGGAGGCACCATGGCGTCACAGGAGATGCACAAGGTCCAGGAGCTGTGGGACGACACCTCGTGTGGAGGCGATGCCCGAGAGGACCAGCCAACGACCCCTGAGGCAGCAGCGTTGGGGAAGAGAGGACCCCAATTTGGAGCTCACCAGTGCTGATGCAGGGAGAGGCCAACGGACTTGGACTAATGGACTTGGACTGATGAACTTGGACTGACAATCCCGCCAGAAGGCGGAGGAACTTTGGCAAGTTAAGTTTTGGGGGCCCTGGGAGGATGCTATTGTTTGTACACCCCAGGAAATGGGAATCTGGGGGTGACCAATGGGCCTTGATGGCCAAAAGCAGCCTGTGTATGCCCAGCAGCCAGGCAGAGGAGAAAAGCCAACTGAGAAAGCAAAAGCTGGTACTGATGCTAAGTTGAGAAGCCCTGACTGGCTGTTAAGCACTAAGTAAGCTGAGGAAGGCCAGTGAGTCTCGTAAAATCACCTGTGGGTGATGCCTTGCTCGTTCTTGAGTGAGGATAAGGAGCCGAGGAATCCGTCCTTGGGGGATGGGTGGGGAATGTGGCTTGGGGTGGAGCCCAAGCTGAAGAGGGGACCTGAGAGAGGCCGCATGTAGAGTTTGGATCCCTGACCCATGTGCTTGTGCAGTGGGTTGGCCTGAGTGTAGGGGTCTGCGTGTCACATTGGTGGCTATGACAGCCGAGTGTTGGAGAGACAGCAGACAAACCCTGAGGGTTGGGCGGTTACCCCCAAAGAGTAGAGAATCCCCAATCCAGGAGTGTGTGCATCCTGGGGGTGGATGTGTTGTGTGGCTTGTAGCCGAGACTACAGCCAGAGAAGGTCAGGAAGCCTGACGGCTCCTGGCATGTGACAGAGATGTCTGAGTGATTCCCCTCCCTCGTATGAGCAGTGCCTTCAGCAGCAGAAGTGGTGGATCATCTGCTGGTACCAATAATTCTTTTGCCACTAGGTTGGGGCCCTGCCTGGACTTATTTATGTTCTGTTGTATTTTGTTATATTGTGATGTATTTCATTTACTTTCGTGGGCCATGGCTGCAGTGTTCATATTGCCAAAAGACATGTGTTTATGACTTGTACATAGAGACTGATAAAGACTATATGGCAGAAAACCCTGAGGGGGTGGACTGTAGGGTAAGGAAAAATGTCAGGCTTTTCTGCCCTCCTGCCGTCAGGATAGATGATGGATCCTTGCGGTCCTGAATGCATGCCTGATGGCGGGCACCTGAAGTGGGTACGCCTGGGCTAAGACTGTGCTTTTAAGGGTGGCGTCATGGGGACGCCAGCAGAAGCCGAAAGAGAAGCCAAAGGAGAAGCCGAGAAAGAAGCAGCAGAAGCCAAGAGAGAGAGAGAAGGCCGGAGAGCCCAAATAGAATGAAGATTTGCTGGGGGCTGGTAGGCCTGCCAGCCTCCTGGCCCCCCAGTACCCCTGCCGGCCACGTACCCGCTAAATCCCAATAAAAGAGCTGCAAAAAACAACTGAGGACTCTGACTCCTCCTTTACTAGGTCTGCTGGATCATAGAAAACCTGCTCTGTGTCCTTCCTGCCCCTACAGACACATTGTTGATATAAACAGTCAAGGCATAGTAAATACCTTTATCAATTAGGTAGTGTTAAGAACCCTCCCAAAATCCATGCTCCAGGCACTACCAAGGGGTGCTAAGTTTGCAAGCAGCCCTGACCAGGAATACCTGTCTCAAACTTACTATGTTGACTCTTTCTGCGAAGGACAGTTGGATGAGACTTCAGATAATGCAATCAAAGGTATTATGGAACCCTGTGGGATAAAATAAGGCAAAACCAACAAGGTGAAGCCTATTAAGGGAAAACAAGAGCTTTGCATTAAAGTCCGAAAGATCGATTACTAGTACTGGATTTAGGAGACCCAGCTTGACAGCAATTAATCGTGAAAAACACCCTGGGGGGTTTGTTGCTCAATATCAATTAACAGTGTTAACTGAGCCATTGGAAAAACTAATGGAAACTTACTCTAAATTAATGGGAGTGTCATGTCCTGATCAATGGACTTAGAAATCCCATGGTATTCTTGAAATGATCAAACATCATTTGGAAAATGTATGTATTTCTAAGGTTGTTATTCTAATGTCAAAAGAAATGTAGTGGGTAGTACAAGTTGCTAGGGTGACCCGGATATGAGTAGACTTAACATTTTTGAAATGAGTTTTTGAAAATTTTGAAATGACTCATGGTTGGTTATTCTCTTTTGCTCCATTTGGCAGAATTGAGACCCATGGTGACAGCTTTAGGAAGGCAGATGCAGAAGCAATATCAAAGGAATTAGAACAACCCAAATGGAATTAGCTGACTTAGACAGAAATGTGTTTCTCAATAGTGGAAGTATTTACACAGCTGGATAAACATGTACCTTTAGACTGGCTAATACATTGAAATTGAAGATCTAAAGAGTTTTCTTTCTACTCTAAAATCCTTGAGTCTAGTTTTATTAATTTAGATATTTTCCATTTTACCTCCAGGCCTTTCCTTAAATTCATGCTGCAAACCTCTTGTGGGCCTTTAATGGAGCTGGGCCATCAGACTAAGTTTCCCTAATCTAGTCACTCTAAGTGTATCTCAAACTGTAGTGTGCCATAAATCAAGGGATCTTGATAGTTTCTGATGTTGCCATAGAATATGAGAGCCTGTGTTTCTAACAAGCTTCCTGGTGATGCTGCTGGTCCTTAAATAGCAAGGTCCTAGGTGACTATTTTATATTTTACTGACTGTCCTCAAACTTCTAACACCTCTTCTCCCACCTCCTACTTTCTACTACACTGGGAAAATTGTACAAATCAGAAGAAGACTTCATTAATTCCACCACGTCATCTCCTTACCTGCCAGCATCTTGACCCATATGTCCTGCCTCCCATCTGTTAACAGACATCTGAAACATATCTTGCTCAAGACTGATCTTCTGATGTTGTCCCTACAATCTCTCATATCATTCCCTTGCACCCAGCTTTGCAGATGGCAGCGTCATTTTCTCTAGTTATTGAAATCAAAAGCCTTGAAATAATCCTATTCATTGTTCTTTCCTCCGCACCCTATATATTCGATCCCATTTGCTTTATCGTCAAAATATATACATAGTCTGACCACTTTTCAACATCTATACTATTTTTTTCTCACTCCATGTTATCTTGATTATCGAAATTACCTGGTAAATGGCCTCGCTGCTTTTATTGTTGCCCTATACTAGAGTCTATTCAAAATCAAGTAGTGAGAATAATCTTGTTAAACATACCATATGTTATTGGATG
The DNA here is from genome assembly GCF_964194135.1 of Talpa europaea. Taxonomy (NCBI): domain Eukaryota; kingdom Metazoa; phylum Chordata; class Mammalia; order Eulipotyphla; family Talpidae; genus Talpa; species Talpa europaea. Next base: position 22,784,720 of record NC_140081.1, read on the forward strand.
GAAGATGCCATCAATTGTAAGAAATATTTTATGTAGAAGTAACATTACCATGAACTAAACTATGACTCATTGCCTTAATAATAATCTTACACAAAAATCACTTAGTCTCACCAGAATCTGTTTTGAAGATACTTTCACCATTTCAGGATATTTGACATTTTTAGTGAGTTCAGTGTCATTACTTGATATAATCATAGTGAATCCTTTCAGATGTGTACCATGAACAACAACAACTACAACAAAAAAAAAAAAACCCACGTCCAACTATTCATTGTTTTATTTTCTTTGATAAGTACTTATTTGGTCATTGCCTTCCCAGAAATTATGTATTCTGCCATGTTTTCAGAGCTCTACCTCTCACGCTGAATCTCTCTGACCTTTGCTGTGAGGTGTCTCCCTCTACTACCCCCCTCTGCCACATCTCTCTGACAGTTCTGCCTTCCTGTTTGGCTTTTCTGAATTTGTTAAAATCAGTGCCATAGACAATCCAGGATATCTTCCCTATATTTTTTTAGATTTTTAAAAAATTTATGCATATAAGAACCGGAGTGTAGGCCAGAGGTGAGGGGTGGCGGGGGGGATGAGAAGATTCACCAGAGACAGAGTGGGGAGCAGAACAGGTAATCTACTGAAATACACTGCTGAGGGGAGCAGCAGGTGAGACAGGAGAGGTCTGCTATACCATGTGGGTCAGCTCCCTGACCGGGGATGGAACTCAGACTGCAGTGGCTGGTGATAGCTTCATAGTGCTGAGACTTTAACCCCTGCACCACCAGGGAGGACCCTATTCTCTCTATTTTAAGATAACTAATAACTGCCAATCAATTATTAATAAAACCATAAGTCTATCTCTCTGTTTTTGAAGATGTATATTCGAATTGCTTTCCAAAACATTTATTACCAGGCGCTTGAGATTTCTTTGCTTGTGAATATGAGGGCCTTCCTGCCTTGTGCCTCTCAAAATTATGCCTGGAATGGTGGGGGAGACATTATCTGAGGGAGGTAAGTCTAGGGGAGTAAAAATAATTTTCCCGCTATATTTCTGGGTTTTTAGCTTCCTGTATATCTGGGAGAGACTCATGATAACTGAGTAACTGCCAGAAATACCCCCAAACACCTCTTTCAATATTATCTCCAGCTAACAGCAAAAGATGTTCAGTAGGGAGGCCGGTTATGGAGGTTACCAGGAAAAAATCACAGTAAACAAGTGTGAAGATGTTATGCAGATATAGGTCCCTGGCTTCTCCATTGATGACAGTTTCTAGAGGTTGGTTCATCTTCCTCTTCCTGGTACCAGAAGGGAGACACCTTTATAAACAGGGATTTCCCTTTCCCTTTTCCTTATAAAGGTTAACTTCTACTAGATTTTCAGAGCTTCTATGCCTGGTGATTCTTAAAAAAAAAACAGATGGAGATAATCCTTACCCAAAGGGGCATATTCTGGGGTACCAACTAGTGCTTCCCTTTGTAAAAATATAATGTAAAAGCCTCATGGAGATTATTAATTACCTTTTATGCATACCACTGTGTGATTTTCCAAGGAGACCTGGGCACCAAATTATTTTCTCTAGAAGTTCATAAACTGAATTTGAACATTTCTCCTAGATAGGGAGTTTTCAGATTGTCCAGAATCTCCGGAGATATTTTCAAATGCTAGCAATGTAGGGTTATACTTAGTGCCCTGGGGCAGGAATATTTAAATTTTAAAAAATATCCTCCAAGAGATTCTAATCATTTTTATCATTTCTTTCTTCCTGATGACAACCACCAAGGAAAGGATGCTTAACTTCAGCATTCCACCCAAATGTCCACGTGAGTTGAATATATTTCTAAATGATTCAACTGAAGTCCTTGATATCTGTCAGTGATTCACTCCACCCAGGGTGTGGAGGGCAGAGTTCCCCTACAGCTGCTCCATGGCTAATGCTGAATAAAAAGTAAGGGTCTAGGGCCTCCCTGGTGGCGCAGTGGTTGAGCGCTGGGTTGTGAAGCTGCCCACAGCCTCTGCAGCACCTGTTAGATCCCTGGCCACCCGACGAGGGGCCCACATGGCACACAGACCTCTCCTGCCGCGCCCGCTACTCCCCTCAGCAGTGTACATCGTCGGTCTGCCTGTTCTGTTCCCCGCTCTGGTGAATTCAATCACCCTCCCGCGCTTCTGACTGTACCCAGTGCTTGTATAAATAAATAAATAAATCTTAAAAAAAATAAATACAAATAAAAAGTAAGGGTCTAGGGCCTCCGCTGGAGGCTCAGCGGTTGAGCGCTGGGCTGCGAGACTGCCCGCAGCCTCTGCAGCACCGGTTCATTCCCTGGCTGCCGGTGAGGGTCCCACAAAAAAAAAAAAAAAAAAAAAGAAAGCAAGGGTCTAAACAGCAACTGTGAGCCTCAGCTCTCCACACAGTGAGTTTCTCCTTCGGCTGAACTAGGATGTGAGACTGGCAAGCTGCCTGGCCCATCAGAGAGTGAATGTGAATGAATTTATTGTGATTGAATGCAGGAGGCAGGAGAAGTGGAAAAGGTCAAGGGCATGGTTGAACTCATACATAGGCCTGGTCTCTAAAAAGACAAGAGTGAAGTGTGTCTAAAGGAATGGAGTCTGTGTCCTCTTTATCCTTCCTTCTTAAATAATGAGCGAACCCCTTTTCACTGACACCATATGCTTTTGTTTTTGTTTTTTTGGTTTATCTAGAAGCTCTAATACCAAAAGAAATGACTTTCCTTGAGGTTTTTACATTCAAATTTTGACATAACAAAAGAGCAACTCCTGAAACATGTTCTGAAAGATCTGGAAACACCACAGCTCTGCCATTTCCAAATGATAAGCTTGGACAAGTCATTTAACATATCAGTGCCTTATCTGTAAGATGTAAATATAGTAGTTCTGACCTCACAGGGTTATTTTAAGAATTCAGTGAGTTCATAAATTTCAAGCACTTGTAACTAGGCGCTGCATGGGAAGGCATACAACAAATGAAAATCAGTATTGCGGTTGTAGTCATTTTCCTTCCTTGCCCTGTATCTTTTTTTTTTTTTGAATTTTTTAAATTAAATGTATTTAAACATATGTATATATATTTTTGTGGGTTTTTTATTTTTTTACATCATTATTCATTTTTAAACAATACTTGCTTCCCCCCACCCCCTCAGGTGTAGTCCCCATAGAATTTCCTTCCCCAACGCACCCGGGTACCATCACCTTAGTCCCCTGTGCTCCTCCCTCCCTCCCTTTATTTTTTACCTCTCTCATTTCTCATCCCTCACCCAGTAAATACCATTCGCCAGGTAAACACAACGAGGGGAGAAGACAGGAGCTATTCATTTGAGGTAAAATGAACACTGAGTCTTCCCAAAGTGCCAATGAAATGGCAGAGGTGAATGAGTAACAGTTATTTTAATCACTGGAAATATGGTCTTTTGCAATTTAGAAATGCAAAAGGTAGAAACTAGTAAAAACAAATTTTCACTATAACGTACAGGCTGTATCAGTCAGAATGTTCTAGACCCCGAAGCCTCCTTGCCTGGCTCTCACACATTAGTCCCCCACAAATTTTGAAAGGACCAGTGGGTTTCAAGCAAGAAGACTCTCCATGATGCCTCTGATCTCTAATCACACGATAAATATCCCTGGTCTGTCCCATTGTTCTTTAGCATTTGCAACCATGTAAATTCTCCAAATTTATGCTTTTATGGTGAATTTTACTTTGCTAATGCAGCTGATACTCTTTTGATTACTCACCCAGCCCAGGAGGGGTTGGGGGCTTTCTTTTTCTTTTCTTTTCTTGTTTTCTTGTATCATTGTTCATTTTTGTACAATATTTGATTTCTACCCTCAGGTGTAATCCCCGTAACTCTACCATCACCACATCAGCTGTGAACTGTCACCCTAGTCCCTCCCCTGTTTTGACCTCCCTCGGAATGGGGGATTTTCCACTGTGCCCCAACAGCTACCAGAATCTAGAGACTTGCTGTACTGTCACCAGGACATACGAAAAAGGGCACAGGAAAATCACACATGTGCTCTTAAATCTATAGGCCAGAAATGAGCCACTTCTTATATTCTTTTGGCTGAAGCAAATCACATGTCTGTGCTTAATTTCAACAGGGGATTAAAAAAAGGGCAGTGCTACCTAGTGCTGTGCAAGAAAGTAGACACTGGAATATTTGCGAGACATCCTAATGACTACACACAGAGGTAGATTTACATTATTCCTTTTTATATTCAGATGGAGAAAGAGGCATCACCAACAAGCAAATGCTTCTCGGCATAAATAAAAAAGCTACTCAAAGGAATACTTTATAGTTTCTCAGTTGCTCTTTCTTCATTTTTGAAGGTGGCAGTCACTGTTCTGTACATGTTAGATGCCGTCGGGAATATATATGTATACATACACATACACATTGCCCACTTCCTATGTAATTCTAATATTCTAGTCAGAGTTTTTAATTTTCATGTCAACACAGGGGCCTCCCTGGTGGCTTAGGGTTTAAAGACAGCGCTATCAAGCTATCACCAGCCTCTGCAGCACAAGTTTGATTCCCCAGCCTGTCTGGAAGGTGACCCACATGGCACAGAAGACCTCTCCTGTCTCTCCTTCTGCTCCCCTCAGCAGTGTATTTCAGTAGATCTGCCTGCTCTGCTCCCCACTCTGTCCCTGGTGAATCCTCTCACACCCGACACCTGCTGACCGACACCCCAGCTTTAGTGTGCATAAATAAATAAATCTTAAAAAGTCAACACACCCCCACACCTACCCTGAGTCTAAGGGCAGACCAGATCATCTCCCTTTCTGCATGCTTGGAAAGGATGGGGGAGGATGCCCTAAGTTTGATATTTATTTGAAATAATATTTATCTAAAAGCTATTGTGTCAACCAGTTCCCTCCAATCCCAGTAGACCAGACAGAGGCTGCTTTTGCAGCCTGGCTCCTGTTATACAGGCAAACTGGAGTAGAGCACCGTCTTTTCACAGTCATCATCTCACACACATGAGTAATAAAATACCTTTATTCCACACCATTGATAGTTTAAGGTTGCTTTTTATGGCTTTATGTCATAGCTTTTTTCACCCATATGCTTAAAAACTAATTTTTAAATAAATGGGATTCTATTTTAACTCAATAAGTATGCTTTTTAAAAAATCTACTGGGGCTTCCTCTGGTGGCGCAGCAGTTGAGCACTGGACTGCGAAGCTGCCCGCAGCCACTGCAGCGCTGGTTCGATCCCCGGCCACCGGTGAGGGTCCCACATGGCGCGCAGACCTCTCCTGCCGCGCCTGCTGCTCCCCTCAGCAGTGTGCTTCGGTCCTTCTGCCTGCTCTGCTCCCCGCTCTGGCTCTGGTGAATTCTCTCACCCTCCCACGCTTCTGACTGTACCCAGTGCTTGTATAAATAGAAATTAATTTAAATAAATAATAAAAAATCCAATGGCAAATATTTTACTAAAACAACCCATAGCCCATTTAATTTATATTTTGTGTCATACCAATTTTATGTTCAGATATGGTAAACTACAGTGTGCATATTCAAAAATAATCTGTAATGGTCAAGAATATTTGGACTCAGTCTTAATTCCAATACTGAAAGAAATATTCTGAAAATTTCTTATTTTGATTATTTTTCCTTTTTAATTTGGCTTTAATTTGATTTGATATTAATGTGGCAGTATAATATCAGGGGAAGGCTGGAGGTGCAGGGGTGAAAGAATTTTCCAGACACAGAGTGGAGAACAATAAAGGTGAATTTATTGAAGTACCTTGCAAGGAAGTAGGGGGAGAAATGGGAGAGATCTCTGCAGTAAGAAGGATTTTTGGCTCTTTTATACTCTACTTTCATGGGCTTTTGAAGTTGGGGCCCAGTTTGCCCCAGTTATCTGCTGGGATGTCTGGTCTTGGGTGCTGCCCTTTGCTACAGAATGTGTCCTGGCCCTGCTTCAGCATTCCTGGAGCTGAGCTGGCATTGCTGGTCACAGTGGTTGGTCTTATGGCCTGCTTCCTTTATCATTCCCTTATCTATTCAAGCCTCCCAAACCTGCCTGCTGAGCCAGTATTGGGGGGCTTAATTTTTAAACTTATTAATCAGTGCCCCGACAATTAGCAAATGTAGTTTTAAATATTCTGAATTAAATTTCCCTCAAAGACACTTTAGTGGGTGCATTAAGCATTTGAAACCATATTCTGAAAATCATAAACACTGTTTATAGTTACTATTGCTTCAAAAGAAATAATAAAAAATGTAATATTTAGCAGTATAAAAAACAAAAATCAAGCTGAAATGAATCATCTCAACCCAAATTGCAAATTACATAAATTCCGTTTTTTTCTGTCTTTAATTTTTACATGATTAGTGTATACTTTGGAAAGGATATTTTTGAGGAAACATAATCACAAGCAGAATGATATAATTTGCAAACATTTCAATTGTCTAAGAAAGAACCACATACAAAGTTCAAGCTGATTCCCATTTTAGGACAATAGATAAGGAGAATATTTTTCCTGAATTGTTTATATTATTGTAAATTCATATATATGTAATTACTGAAGTATATTTTTCTATAATTTTCCCTGTGTTCAGTGTATTCATATATTTAGAAAATTGCTTTAATCCAAAATAATGTTTTTAAGATGTATTTTGACTATGAGGAATATTTTTGAGAAAGTCTACTAAGTTTACTAAGTTGTAAGATGGACTCTGTTTTCTTTAACATTGATAATAACGGCAATTCATTAGATATTTACACTTAATTCTACTCTGAATTATTCATAGTCATGGAATAATAATAACATCATTAAAGGGCCTCCCCGGTGGCGCAGCGGTTGAGCGCTGGGTTGCAAAGCTGCCCGCAGCCTCTGCAGCACTGGTTCGATCCCCGGTCGCCTGCTGAGGGTCCCACATGGCGCGCAGACCTCTCCTGCGGCCCACTGCTCCCCTCAGCAGTGTACTTCGTCAGTCTGCCTGCTCTGCTCTCCGCTCTGGCTCTGCTGAATTCTCTCACCCTCCCGACTTCTGACTGTACCCAGTGCTTATATAAATAATAAATAAATAAATCTTTAAAAAAAATAACATTATTAAAATGATATCATAATTTACTAAGTTCTGTGTACTTTTAAAATTTAATCATCTCAATGCTCAAAAGAAATAGCTATTATTTCTTTTTTTAAAAAAAGATTTATTTATTTATTTATTTATTTATACAAGCACTGCATACAGTCAGAAGCGCGGGAGGGTGAGAGAATTCACCAGAGCCAGAGCAGGGAGCAGAGCAGGCAGAGGGACCGAAGTACACTGCTGAGGGGAGCAGCGGGCGGCAGGGGAGGTCTGCGCGCCATGTGGGACTCTCGCCGGTGGCCGGGGATCAAACCGGCGCTGCAGAGGCTGCGGGCAGCTTCGCAGCCCAGCGCTCAACCGCTGCGCCACCAGGGAGACCCCAGGAATAGCTATTATTTCCCCCCCTATTTTACACATTAGGAGGTAGAGGAGAGTTGAAGCACTTTATCAGGATCACACAGTGTTTGGCAGATAGAGCACTGAAATCCCAGTCTTCTTGGCACCAGTCAGTACTCCTAAATAACACTCTAGGCTCAGTCTCTGTCCCAGCTTCACAAAATGAAATAGGGCCTTTTTGATTACCTAAGTGAATTTATCCAAATCTATCCCTGAATAAATAAAGCAAAAAAGGATACTTAGGGCCAGACAAAGATACATTCCAACAAGATTAGTGTAGGTATAGCTTGCCCAAAAGGATCATTTATCATTTATCTACTAGTTGAATGAATGCAATATAATGATAAAATATTAAATATATATCAAGTAGTAGGATTTTTAGGTTAAAAGATTTTTAAAAAATTGTGCTTAAGTTAGTACTTTAAGATGGGGAGTTGAATTCTTAATGTTAAAGGAAAAGTAAATAGGGTCTCCCTGGTGGCACAGCGGGTTGAGTGCAGTGCTATGAAGCTGTCCTCAGCCTTTGCAGAGCTGGTTTAATTCCTGGCTGGCCAGGGAGATACCCACATGGCGCAGCAGACCTCTCTTATCTCGCCCACTGCTCCCCTCAGCAGTGTTTTCAGTCCATCTGCCTGTTCTGGTCCCTGCTCTGTCTCTGGTGAATATTCTCGCCCTCCCGCGCATCTGGCCTGTACCCCAGTTCTTGTATAAATAAATAAATCTTAAAAAAATGAAGGAAAAGTAAATATTAAAAAAAATTGAGTTAAACTGATAGTTTTGTCAAAGGCTTCTTTATTAAAAGTAGGGATAAACAGCAAAGGCTTTGCAGTGACTTCAACTCACCTGTTGATCTTAGAGGAACTGAAGTGTCATAATAGGCTTTTAGTTTTCAATAGGCTCAGAGGGATTACATTTGAACTCAAATTAATCCCAACATCCTGTTAATTGAATACCTTGACAAGCTGGTTAATGAGACCATTGAAAGAAGAATGTAAGATCAATTGTTATTATTATGAGTTTTTAGTTTATATCCTCTTCATAAAAGCTGATAAATTACATTGGAAAATCTATAACTGTAACCAGAGAATAAATTGGTATTACAAAACTTTGCTGAGAGCGATAGCCTACAGTATAAAGGGCATTTATTTTTAGGTAAACGGCTGGTGTTCCAGAATGTTCTGTTTGTAAGACTAGTTTAGTTAGCCACAGTGAGGAAAAGAGCTGAGATACCATGCCTCAGACTGTTCTCCTAAGAAAGTGTGGACTCTTGCTGGCATCTGGGAACTTAAGTTGGTGGGGAGGGGACTTGTCACCATTCCCAGAACTGAGAAGCATGGCTCACTGTGTCTGGCCTGTTTGCACAATGTTGTTTATGCTGAACACCTTTCCATCTGGAAATCTGGAGTTTGGATATATGTTTGACCATGAGTATGCATGTTGTCAGTCTCTAGTCAAAACCCTTGATTCTGAAGCTCATATGCTCTGGGGGAGAGAGAGAGCATAAAGAGTTATGAACATGGATTCTAGAGATTCGGCTTGTGCCTTTTCCCCAATGATCTGGTTGTGTGTCCATATGACATCATTATAAAAAATCTGTCATGTGCACAACTGATACCGAGGTCGTGAGTCCTTCTTGTGACTTTCCTCTTGAGGGGCTGGTCTTGCAGGGCCTTGGCATAGCCACTCTCCACAGGCATCTTACCTCCACAGGTTTTCAATTTAAAAGCAGTTCTGAGTTACTGTGTTTCATCAGAAAGTTGTGGAAAGACTTGGCATTTGCCCCTGTTCTTACAAGATAAATAAAACTAGAAATATATTTGCAGTCTGTGATTTCATTATATCACCTCTCAACAAACATTTCACACAGTTAGAAACTCTGGAAGGGAGTCAGGGAGGCAGAGAATGCACACAGCAGAAACAATAGTGCACTTTTAAGGAAAAATAAGCAGAAGTGTCATTGTGCCTTTGGCCTTAGGGCACAATTATTCTTTGTCCTGAGAATAGGAAGATCTCCTGTGGACTTTCAAAAATATCAGCATAGGGAGAAAACGGGCAGAAATAGAGAGGAACGGTGATATTAATGAATGTCATTATTAATGTATTTGGACTTTTAAAATTATTACTAGTATTTTGAATCAGATGACATGAGGACTTTGAGGAGAAACACACTGGTTCTTATAATTCAGCATTTATGTGGGATATGAAAAGGGCCTGGAACACAGTGGAGAAAATCAAACCATGAGGAGAGGGTGCTAATGGGATTAGGGAAAAAGCCCTGAACTCTAATGTCACTGTCAGAAAATACCTCTTGCAAAGTATTAATAATGACAGATGAATGTGAATGTCATCTTTTGAAATGACAATAACATTATCTTCACTACAGTATATGTAGTTTTGTTTACTCTCCTTTTTGAGTGCTGGAGGGCTGTTAAATATTTGTGAACAAAGGATGGAAAAATATTCATACAGTATGGTTTGGCATTGAATTGAAAGCGAAAGAACAAAGCAGTGTTCATTGCAATCTTCATATTAAAAGATGCCTGACATGAGATTGAATTGAAAGGCCAATTGCATTATAAATGCCATGAAGAGCTGCTGCAACACTGGCCAATTCCATAATAAATATGTCATGAAGAGCTGCTGTACTATGTAAAATATTGGAAAACAGAAATGCAATATACATCCTGTAAGCATCATGATAAATATTTTCTCATTTTTGAAAGCATTGCGATTTTTCAGAATGCATAAAATGCAATGTTGTAACAGTGTTTAACACATTTTATGTAGTTTCACAGGCTGTTTCCAGAAAATGGGTAATAATTTAAGAGTTAATCTATTCGGGCTATGGCTGGGAACTCTTTCTCCTTCCTCTAAGATTCTCCTGTGTCCTCCTGTGACATTTATGCCTCCTTACCATCTACCTCCCTTGTCTTTCTCCTTGCCACCCACTTACTACTTTGTAATTAACTTTATTTTCCCCTGCATACTAAGTGACATTTAATGGAAGAGAAGTTAAAAGACTGGCTTTGAGGAGAAAAGGGTTTTGAGATAAAGTTGCAAGAGGATAAAATTAAAAGAAGAAAGGTAGTGATGGATAGTTTGAGGATTATAAATCTTTATCACCAACATGAAGTTACTCTAATGGCATTGCCTAAGCCTTTTGAAATGACCTGTCATTATCATAGAAGTGATGTGACAAAAATAATGTCTATCAAGGAATTTTAACATTGTCATAGAAAGGATTATTTTCCAGCACTCTTAGTCTGGTTAGAATATATAAATCAGTTGTAACAAAGATATTTTTATTACATTCTTCATAATAAAGGCGAAGGGATTTGATTTCACAAACTTCCAAGACTTTTAAGTCCTTTAGGGAAGGGAAGGGAAGGAAATCCACCACCCCTTACTTATGTTGCTCCCCCCACACCTCAGATTCTATTCAATGTTTACTCCATAATAGGAATTTGGAGAAAATGGTAAGGGTTCACGAGGGTGTGTAGTGCAAGGATGGGCCACTGAGCAGGTTTTCTATGATGCGAGCAGACCGGTAAAGGAGAGTCTTGGAGCCCTCCGTGGCTTTCTCAGGCTTTTATTGAGCTTCTACATGAGTGCAGCAACCAGGTACATAGCAGGCAGGGGTGGGGTGGGGGGAGAGGCCGGGCTGGTAGGAGGCTGATAGGCCTCCTAGCAAGTCTTCACTCTGGCCTTCTCTCTCTCTTCTGCCTCTTTCTCCTGCCTCTGCTTCTCTGGTGAGTATCTCTATAATGTTGCCCTAGCCCACAGAAGTAAACAACATAACTATAACAATGCAACAAATGCAGGTGTCCCATTAGGCAGGGCAATCCTAATAGCAGGAGGGCAGAAAAGCCTGAAAATCATTTACCCTACAGGGTGTTTTGCTCCTTTTGCAACTATGTTATTAAAAATTACTTTTTACTTTATAATTAGTGAAAAAATATTTTACTTTATAATTCATAATTGAGAAGTAAACTGCATCTCTGTATGATTTTAGTTCTAGAATTTCCACTGGATTCTTTCTAGTTAACTGTCGTGATTCCCTATCTTTATATTCGTTGTAAGGGCATTTTTTTTCACATTTTATTTAAATTTTATTTTTTATATTCCCCATACAATTACAAGCCCCTTATTTTGACCCCAATCCCTCCTTTCCCTGCCCCCACCCCCCATAGAGTTTCTCTGGTTCATAGTTTTTTTGTTGATTTTGATATTTTCTTTCTTATAGTTATTCTTTTTCCTGGTCCCTTATTTAAGTTTTCTAGATTCCTTCTACGAGTGAGACCATCCGGTATTTTTCTTTTTCTTTCTGGCTTATTTCGCTGAGCATGATCCCTTCCAGCGCCATCCATGTTGCTGCAAATTGCATGTGCTTATCTTTTTTGAATGCTGAGTAAATAGTCCATGGTGTATATGTACCACATCTTCTTGATCCAGTTATCTATTTTTGGGCATTTGGGTTGTTTCCAAAGCTTAGCTATTGTAAACAGTGCTGCTATAAACATAGGGGTGCAGGTGCCATTTGGAATTGATGTTTCTGTGTCCTTTGGGTAAATACCTAGGAGTGGAATTGCTGGATCATATGGAAGCTCTGTGTTTAGTAGGTCAAGAAATCTCCACACAGCTCTCCATAGTGGTTGGACCAGTTTGCACTCCCACCAACAGTGCAGGAGAGTTCTAAGGGCATTTTTATTTGCTCCCCGAGCATAATTAAAATGGCTCCTTTATTTTGTAAAAAAAATGTTTTATTAAAGTAACATCACATTATATAAATTGCAGGTGTGCACTATTAAAATCAATGTCTGTATATACTACGTTAAGCTCACCACTGAAAGACCATGTCTATCCTTCATCACACAATTGACCTTTTTAAAAAAAAAAAAAACATTTATTTATGCATATAAGAGCTGGTGTATAGGCCCAAGGTGTAGGAGGGTGAGAGGATTCACCAGAGACAGAGTGGGGAGCAGAACAGGCAGATCTACTGAAATACACTGCTGAGGGGAGCAGAGGGTGAGGCAGGAGAGGTCCAGTTCCGCTGCGCCTTATATAGCTCCCTGGCCGGGGATCGAACTGATGGAACTCGTGCTGCAGTGGCTGCAGATAGCTTCGTAGTGCTGCCACTTAACCCCTTTCACCACCAGGGAGGCCCACAATTGATCTTTTACTTGATTTACCCACCTCCCCTTCCCCTTTTTGTAACCACTAATTTTGTCTTATAGTCTAACGTTTATTTTTTGTTTGTTTATTTATTTTTGTTTAGCTCATTTATTTGTTTGGCTTCTCTATGTACCACGTATGAGTAAAATCATGCAGTGTTTATCTTTTTCCATCTGACTTATTTCACTAAAGTGAAACCTTTAGGTTCATCTATGTTGTGAATGGCAGGATTTCATATTTTTTTCTTTGTTTTTTTATAACTGAGTAGTATTCTATTGGGTAGGTAAACAGATTTTCTTTATCCAATCATCTGACGTTGAGTACTTAGTTTGTTTCCAACGTTGTGAATAATACTGTAAGGAAGATGGAGATGCAGATCTCTCTTCAAAACATAGCCCCTTTAATATCCTTGACTAATAAACAATGAGATCATTAGATTTGATCTCTCACGATTATCTTTTCTCCTAAAATTGGGTCACATTTTCCTGTTTTGTTGTGTAATTTTAGAGTTCACCCTGGATATTTTGTGTTTGTTTTTAAATCAGGTACATCATTTGGTTGGTTTCAAACTGCATAGTGTGACTCTCCAGAATGGCATCATCTCAAAGTTTAGTTCTTTTAGATTTAGCTGTGTTAATTTGAGCCTATCCTAGCATGTGTGTGGTTAAGGGGAGGGCCACAGAACTGAGCAAAAATTGATAGAAATTAATGCGTACTCCTGCCGTCTCCTTCCTGGTGTCAGCCTCATAGTTTCCAGTGGCTGTGGTCATCCTAGACTTTTTCCTCTGGTTCTTCAGGCCAGAAATATTGCAGATTTTCCATCAAGTTTTAGCTGCTACATGTAGAGTTAGCTTTTTTTCTGTTCCTAGTTTAAAACATAGAAACTGGCACTGTACTCTGCTCCTTCTTCCAAGTTTTAAATCTCCTCCAGGATCTACATGCTTTTGTTTATTTTCCTATGTCTTCCAGTCATTTGTATTATTCTTTCCAGAATTTCTAATTATTTCCTGTGGCAGAGTTGGATCTCGTAGCGCTACTGAGCTGTACAAACATCAAAGCTTTATAGTGATATATGATTTCAAATATTATAACTGTAAAATAAACTTTGTGACTGTAGAGGTTTCTATGGTATTTTTGTTAGTGGGACATTATACTAGAAATAATCAATTGAGATGTAAAGTATAGCTTTTCCAGGAGATATTTAATACGGAAAAATATAACTTTTCAAATGATTATAAATTAAAAATAAGAAATAAGAAGAAAGGTAATTACTTGGAAATTAATATAATGGTATTTGAAGGAAGAATAATTGTCATTACAGAAGGTGAAAAGTCGGAAGTAAATGCAAGGAGTGTGACCTTGATTCCAAATTGTTGCAAAGACATTGAATGTCAGTCCCTCTAAAGTCTGATATGGGTTAGAGGGGGCTTCCTCCATTTGGTGACTCAGGAATCAGGGTTTTCAACATCTTGTGATGTTGCCACGTCAACAGGTGGTTTGCATAATCTTTACTATAGGGAAAGAGAGAGCCACAGCATTTCTTGTACAGAAGCTTTTTATACCCAGACCTGGAAATGACATGCCACTTCTATGTATATGCACCGGCTGGAACTTAGTGAAATGGTCCCAGTCCATCTGCTAGGGAGATTGGGAATGTTGTCTTTCCAGGAAAAAAATAGCATGGTGAACACACAGTATTGTGTGTGCTGCATTTCCTTTTAATCCAGGCTATTAGGAAAAAATGATGGTTCTTGCCCTACGCATTTCTCTTCTTTATAGGACATAGATATTACATTCTTTCCACTTTGCTAATTTTTGCATATTACATGTATATTTATCCGACCAAGATTACTTCAGAAAAGTATGCAGTTGACTCAAAGGGATAGAGGCCACTTCCAATGAAGAATAATATCTTTGTTTATAGACACAAGAATATTTTTTTTGGGGGGATCTTGTGTTTTAGATGTCAATTCTGCTCCCTCTTCTCGGTAGTCTTAGTAACTTGGTCTGTATTACAATGGCAATATAGAATGTATGATTGTTGAACAATAACAGAAAGTGTATTTGATTGCTGGACAATAGCAGGTAGCGTTTGTAGTTTTTATATTTAAGAAGGTAATCTATAGCCTGCATGGAGGGTAGGAGTTCTGGAAACCTGCCAGGGAGGTTGGTGAGTGGGACTTTGTCCTTACTCTCTTGGCACTGTGCCCTAACATAAGAGAGGACTGCATTTAATCCATTCAGAAACCAAACCTGAAAAGGTCTCCACTGATTACTGATTCTTCCCCAAAAGGTGTAGACCCTGCATTGGACTTATTACACATGGATTGTTTTGTTGTTATCGCTGGGCTTTAATTTTTTATTTAACTTAGGATAGCTTAGCTGAGATTTCAAGGCTTGTTTGGTGGGTTTCATTGTATTATTCTAACTAACATTAAACTTCTTCCTCAATGTTATCAAGTTTTACTTTTCTAGTTCCTTTCATACACATATGAAGTGGAGAGAGAAACTAAAAGATAAAGGAGTAGATGGAGACTTCTATACATAATACAGTATTGTTGTACAGAAATTATCAAAAACTATTTTCTGAAAGAACCAACATCTCTGTCACACTACATAATTTTAGCAAAAAAATATTGTGATTTTACTATAGTATATAGTATTTTCTATTATGGAGTTTATACAATATAAAGTATGGAAAATGTCCTCTAAAAGTCAAAGAAAAGGAAAAAAAAGTCATAGGCCCCTAATTCATTCACTGTTGACAATTTAGAGGGTTTTTTTCATTGAAAACTTGCTGATGTTTATAGATGGATAGAGAGTAAATTTACTCAAAATTGTGAGGTTAGCTGAGAAGGTGATCTAGAGAAATGGAGAATGGAAGATTTAAGATTTTGATGTTATAAATGCATAAAGCAACTAAGTGATTTAAAAGGAGTAAAGCTATTATCAAGTTTTAATGTTTTGATTTTTTATTTATTTATTTTTTATATATTTTATTTTATATAATTCTTTCATCATTGTTCATTTTCCCACATGTACGCATTTTCATTTTGGTTATATTCCCCATAAAATTTCCACCCCCCTTACTTTGGCCCTGATCCCTCTTCTCCTCCCCCCCCTTACTTGTTGATTTTGATTTTTTTCTTTATTATAATTGGTCTTTTTCTTGGTCCCTTATTTAGGTTTTCTAAATCCCTGCTATGAGTGAGACCATCGGTATTTTTCTTTTTCTTTCTGCCTTATTTTGCTGAGCATGATCCCTTCCAACTCCATCCATGTTGCTGCAAATTGCATGAGTTTGTCTTTTTGATTGCTGAGTAATATTCCATTGTGTATATGTACCACATCTTCCTGATCCAGTCATCTATTTTTGGGCATTTGGGTTGTTTCCATAGCTTATCTATGATACAGTACTGCTATAAACATAGGGGTGCAGGTGCCCATTTGAATTAATGTTTCTCTGTCCTTTGGATAAATATATAGGAGGGGAATTGCTGGATCATATGGAAGCTCTATCTTTAGTAGGTCGAGGAATCTCCACACAGCTCTCCATAGTGGTTGGTCCATTTTGCACTCCCACCAGCAGTGCAGGAGAGTTCCTTTTGCTCCACATCCTCACCAACATTTGTTGTTGCTAAGTTTTCTTAATATGTGCCATTCTAACTGGTGTAAGATGGTATCTCATTGTAGGTTTTTTTTTTTTGCTTTTTAAGACATCTATTTTCAGGGGCAAACCACAGTAATAGAAATACTCTAAAGAGCTGGTTCGTTCTAAAGTCTTTTCCAAGAACAAGGGCAGCCAACTTCCAGGAGGTACCAAGACATGTTCTGGCAAAAATATTTTCACTTTCCTAAAGTTAAATGCTGTCTTCAAGTCCAACAATATTACATATATACATATATTTTGATCCTTTTCTGTCAGCAAAAAAAGGGGAACAATTTTTTAAATTCCAAAACTGATTAATATTTGTGTTGAAGGAAGGTAGTTTCAGTTGTTTATAACTCAGACCACAGGTGTAATCAAAATATCAGCAACTGTCCCTAAAGTCACATCTGTCAAAGGTCCTTTTCTCCACTCACATGAATTCGTCTGAATCATTGCCATCCTGATTTGAAGACATATTCTCAACTTTCATTGATGACGAATAGCTCCTGAGCTCGTCCATCTCCCTCTTCTTCTTCATCTCCTTCTTTTCTCTTCTTTTCATTTCCTGAATCTGGGCTTTCTTCTCGTTCCGCTCTTCCCGGTCCCTGCACTCCTCCGCGGCTAGGTCCGGGAACCGCTCTGTCTTGGTCTTTTCTAACCGGTTCAGGATCTCATTCACTTTCTTCTCCACGGTCACCATTTTCACGTCCTTCTGCCTGTGAAAGCCTATCTGCCCCACATCCATGTCGGCTGTTTTCTTCAGGTTGGCCCACGACATATAGACCACAGTGATGTTGTTCATCTTGCAGCCTTAAATGCTATTGGCCTTCACAAGGTGGGCACAGTCCATCAGCACGTCCTTGGGAATGTCCTCTATCTTCTCTCCCTTATGCAATCGTAGGTATACATGAGCCGAGGAGAGTTTGTCCACATGAAACCAGATATCCTCCGGCCAGCCATGCTTTATTAGATCTTCATTTTCATATTTATCCTTTCCCATGTAAATAGTGTAAGCAGATGAATTAACGCTGCTGCTGGTGAAATAGAACACCATGATCCCCGCGGCGGCGAGCGGCGGCTGCTCCACACGCCCAGGCTCCGGACTCCACACCCACGGAGGCCGCCACGGGCCTGGGCCTCTCATTGTAGTTTTGATTTGCATTTCCCTGATGACAAGTGATGTTGAACATTTTTTCATATGCCTGTTGGCCATTTGCATTTCCTCTTCAGAGAAGTTTCTTTTTAGCTCTTCTGCCCATTTTTTGACTGGATTATTTTCTTTGTTGTTGTTGAGTCTCATCAGCTCTTTGCAGATTTTTGTGATCAGTCCTTTATCATTAGTGTTGGGTGCAAAAATTTTCTCCCAGTTGGTGGGGTTGGAGCAAAGAAAGTTTGTTCAGTAAATGGTATTGGGAAAACTGGGTTGCTACATGCAAAAGAATGAAGCTTGACTACTACCTCAAACCATGCACAAAAACCAACTCAAGACAGATTAAAGCACTAGACATAAAGCACTAGAAACCATAAAATATATAGAAGGAAATATAGGTAAAACACTACATGACATGCACCTCAAAAACATCTTTATAGACACATCACCAAAGCAGTGATAGTGAAGGCAAGGATAAACAGCTGGGACTACATCAAATTAAAGAGCTTTTGTACAGCAAAAGTTTTAATGTTTTTAAAAGGAAAGAAAAAGAGGCAATAAACCACAAGCAAAATCTCTCAGATCAAGAAAAAAAAAACAAACCCTAGAACTAGTTCCTCTCTAGAAAAAGCTAGAGGTAACTCATAAGACCCCAGATGTAGAAAATCTGATGTCACCCCAAAGACATTTAATAACATTAGGGGCCCTGTGGGAATTCAGAGTAGCCAAAGTTCTTCAGAGTGTTCTTCCCGATGGAAATAAACAGTGTGAGGTAAAACTAATTAATCTAACTTAATGGAAAAAATAAATTATTCTGTTTACATTTATTTGGCTTACATATTTTATATGTGAGGTTAGCATCATCTTTTTAAAAAAGATTTATTTATTTGTGCGTACAAGAGCTGGGATACAGGCCAGAGATGCGGGGGTGGAGGGTGAGAGGATTCACCAGACACAGAGTGGGGAATAGAACAGGCAGACTGACAAAACACACTGCTGAGGGGAGCAGTGGGCGAGTCAGCAGAGGTCTGCTGCACTATGTGGGTAGCTCCCTGGCAGGGGATCGAACTCATGCTGCAGAGGCTGCGGATTGCTTCATTGAGCTGTGCTTAACCCCTTGCTCCACCAGGGAGGCCCCAGCATCATCTTTTTGCAAGTATGTACTGCCCTTCCATTTAGGGTTGATAACAGAAAATGTATTCAAGCTGGGATTGTGTTTATTATTAGTTCACGATTGATTGAGAAGTGACTGAAGCTCAAGAACTTACATTGAATTATTGAATAATATGTAGAGGAGCATTATTGAGAGAAGGAAGAGAAGACTGAAAAGAATAGAAGCACAAAGGAGGGAAAGAGGGAAGACAGGTGGAGGGAGGTTTTTTCCTTATGTTTTGAATAGATTTTGTTTTTCAAAAGAAATGAGCCATGTATGCTACCAGTTCCCAAATTCAATGTGAAATCTCCATTACCAAAGTTCTTAAATTGCTTTTAAAGTTAAATTGCTGTTTAATTTCTTACAGTTTAGGCATTCTAGGTGTACCTTTTTAGATCATTGACCTGATTAGTTTTTCGGTTTACTTTTGGAAATTAGTTCTTCAGCTCCTAATTAAGCCAACCTTGGTAGTCTGAAGAGTAACCTCCAAAGATAGCCATTTCCTAATCCCTGGTAGCTGTGAATATATTACTTAACATGGTGAAAATGTCTTTGCAGATGTGATTAGGCTCATGATCTTCAGATGGGGGCCCTGTTTATACTGCATTATTTAAGTGGGCCTTAAATGTAATCACATGGGTTCTTGTAAGAGGGAGGAAGAAGACTTGGCAACAGAAGAGGAAATGTGACTTCCATTTGGCAAGAGGCTGGAGACATGTGAGGAAGTCCATTAACCAAAGAATACCTTTAGGAGGTGACTCCCAAAGGTTGGAAAAGGCAAGGACGTAAATTCTGTCCTGAAGCCTCCGGGAAGAAACCAACACTACTTTCAGTTTTAATTTGGACATTTTTAGATTTTTGGCAATGGTGACCTCCAACACTGCAAGAGAACAAATACATGTTGTTTGAAGTCACAAATGTGTGGTAATTTGTTACAGCAATATAGGAAACTAATACAGCAAATCAATTTGAATAGGTCTGAAAGCTGAAGAAAAGGACTGTATGTGTAAAATGGCCATATTGACATTCATATATACATATATTTAAAGGCTGTGTGCATATGTTGTATTTATACAAGCTAATATCCATATTTAAGAACTCTTAACATATATATGAAATCAAATATCTGACATGTTGACTTAATGAAAACAACACATTCCTCAGGAATCATATGAAGATACTGTTATGATATGTGGTATCCCTATGCCACTTGTGATTACAGTAAGACACAGAGTAAATTTAAATATGGCAGACACTCTTGACTTATCTCTTCCTGCAGGAGTTATGGATTAATTGGTAATGTCCATTTCAACAATAACAATACTAAGTGGTGTTCACAGCACACTGAGTACTCTTGGGCAGTCATAATCATGACTACTTCTAATCCGACCAGTTACTGTCTGCTCTGAGAACAGTTGTGTTTGTTTCCAAACTAATTTATTTCAAGTATATGTTTGTGAATTGATCAGATAGTGTAATTCTATGTGTTCAGTTTCAATATCATAATTTGGCTAAATATTTCATAGGCTAATGAAATTTAAATTGGAAAAGAAACCTGTTGTTTCTATGGAAATGCTTTGGAAAGATTTAATGCAAATGATTAGCCAATAAAAAGTTACTGCTAAGGTATGTGTGCAAAGTCTGGAAGGATTCTTAGATTGCTTCATAAATGTCTTTAGTTTCTTAAAAATTCTTCTCTTAGGACACCCAGAAATGAAAATTGAAGGTGATGTTATGCAGGTTAAGATTGTAAATTAAGAGCCAGACAATCTGTTTTCATCTTATGTGTACCATTTACTGACTATGTAATCTTAGGCAAGTTACTTAACCTCAGATGTAAAATGAGGATAAGTGCTACCACAAAGAGATACTAGGAGGATTAAAAGTGGCTGACTCAGAGTAGGTCCTCAACTATTATTATTAACCCTACAACAGCTACTATGTTTGTGATCTATTCAACAATGAATGACTATATTGGTGGCACCACACTCAAAGAAAAGTTCTGGACTTTATGTCAAAGAACTGATAAATGTACATATAGTTTAATGTTAAAATAAACTGTCCAGTTCTCTCCTTTAGCTAACATTGCCAATTAATAAATCCATTCCAACTTTAATTGCTTCTGATAGGGGATTCTTCTATAAGTTGGTTAATTTTTCTAATAATTATTCACTTATTAGCTCACATATAAGATCCAAATCCTATGAAAATTCGAAGTTCCCATGCCATGTAAATATTACTACATCAATCCGGTCTTCGCATACTTTTTTTTTTAAGATTAAGAGTCTAAAGGGCCTCCCCTGGTGGTGCAGGCGGTTGAGCGCTGCCCTGTGAAACTGTCTGCAGCCTCTGCAGTACAGGTTGGATCCTGGCTGGCAGGCGAGGGTCCCACTTGGCGCGGCAGACCTCTCCTGTCACGCCCGCTGCTCCCCTCAGCAATGTGTTTCGTCAGTCTGCCTGTTCTGTTCCCTGCTCTCTGGTGAATCCTCTCACCCTCCCGTGCATCTGGCCTGTACCGCAGTTCTTGTATTAAATAAATAAATAAATCTTAAAAAAAAAAGATTAAGAGTCTAAAATAATCTGCCTGTGGCATATGACGTTCCGGTACCACTCTAACTCTGCTCTTTTGTCTCCATGCACCATTCATCTTTAAAATAAGGGCAAAGGTCCTGTCAAGCTGAGATTGCCTTCTGTAGCTGGCACAAGAGGATTCCCTTTGCATCTGCTTTCAAACATTTCAGTGTTGTTGCATTTCTCTTGTTATCTCACCATCAGAATCATATTGAAGTAGATGGTGTTTAAACTACCCTGAGCCTAGCTTAACTTATTACCCTGAGTCACTGAAAGGAGCCATCCAACCAGAAATTAGGGAAATGAATCACTATCTATTTCCTTGTTCTGGATCATAAAAACTTAACTACTTCTAGTCAAACATCAGGATGAAGTGAAGAGGGTAGTGGAATCCTACGCTGTCTCAGATAGAATCATCTCAACATTGTAGTCATTATCAGGCTTTTCTCCAATGGTTTATGTTGGAAAATTGTGGTTATTTAGGGACAAAACTTTTGCCACTTTTTGGATCATACTGGGGGTAAAATACCCAGAGTCTGCAGCTGTTGATCAGAAGGGAAGATTAATAGGAAACAAATGTCCAATGTTATTTGGGATTTGACTCCTCTTTCCCCAACTATAATAGGTTTAGGAAAATCTACTCAAGTTGTGATGAAACTAAAGTTATATTAGAGCTGAAGACAAAATGGCCAACAGAAATTCAGACTCAATAGAGATCAAATGGGAAATTACTAAATGTTGCCTCTTTATTTTTCTGAGAGCTGGATTTTTTTTTCACTAAAGGAATCCAGGTTTCAGCCAAACATCTTAGATTAAGAGCAATAATGTTTAGCATTAAAAGGAAACTCATAGGGCCTCCCCGGTGGCACAGCGGTTGAGCGCTGGGTTGCGAAGCTGCCCGCAGCGTCTGCGGCGCCGGTTCGATTCCCCGGCTGCTCCCCGGCCACCGGAGGAGGGTCCCACATGGCGCGCAGACCTCTCCTGCCGCCCGCTGCTCCCCTCAGCAGTGTACTTCGGTCCTTCTGCCTGCTCTGCTCCCCGCTCAGGCTCTGGTGAATTCTCTCACCCTCCCGCGCTTCTGACTGTACCCAGTGCATGTATAAACAAAAACAAACAAAGAAATAAATAAATAAGTAAAAGCATGCCTCTATTAAAAAAAAAAAAAAAAAGGAAACTCATAGTTTAGAGTCAAGAGCATAAAGTGAGGTGTCAGAAAACCTGGATTCTAGTCCCAGCTCCACTACATATTAAAATGAAGACAATTAACATCTCAGAGATAAGCGAGCTGGGACTAGACACTTTCTGGGTTCTAATGCAGGCCCTGACCCTTACCAGCCATGGACTTGGGCACAGTACTTAGTGTTTCTTAGCTTTGGATTCGTCATTTGCAAAACAGAACCAAACTATTGTGGGTAGAAGTGATGGTTACCTGGAATAGCAAATGTAAATGGCACTGTGTTTGGCATGCAGTTGCTCATTGAATATCGGTTGTGGTTTCCTTGTTCATTTGTTGGGGATGGTAGACTGGCAGGAAGGAATGCATGCAGGAAAGGAGGCTATTTTTAAGAGTTATTATTTATTATTTACAATTTTTCAGCCTCTAAAGAAATATTGGTAGGCTAAGGTAAAGTCCCAATTGACCACACCTTAGTCAATCAAATATCTCGTCACAGATTTTATTTTTTTATATGAAGGTACAGGATGTGAATAGCTTTTGTGATAGCCATTCTGTTAAATCATAAATTAGCCTTGGAAATAAAAGAATATACAAAATTACAATTTACATTTCTGGACATTAGTTTTTATTCCAATATTACCAATACTCTATTAATATTGATTATCCTTCCACAGCTATTGAGAACTATGTTTGGACCCTCCAGGAAAGTTGACTTTGAGATCATCAGGATTATAAAAGGGTTTGGAGAAGAGCAGAGAAATAACATCTGTGTAAGGAAAATGGGGAGAAAGTAGGATTGCACAGAGTAAACCTTGAACCTAAGATGCTTATTGACGCTTTTGAGAGGCAGGCTGGAAAGAAGACAGGTCAGGGAAAACCTGGGACCAAACTGTAGATCTGCTAAAATCTCAGCCAACCCAAGAGGGAGCTCCAGAGCAAAGATTTGCTCCTTAGAGGAGTCCTGCTGGGGGTAGGAATGACCTGGCACCAGTGCCCACCATGTGCAGTTACTTGGTGGGAGTTGCCTGGGGAACATGAATTGACTTCCCCCTTAAAAGTGAAGAATCATCTTGAAGGTGATAGAGCTATAGCTGCCAGCTAAGTCTACCTGTAGCTGAACAACAGATTTCTTTCTAGAAGATCAGAGCTGTGTAACCCAACTGCTGTGTGTATACTTTACATGATTTAAAAGTTCATAATTTAAAACTTTTATATTTTTCTTGAATATATTTGACCAAATTCTTGAGTTATTAGTGTTCAATAAATTACAAATTATCGTAAAGTATTTTTATATATGTATTGAAGTAATATTTTTATTATTTCAAGCATATGTTAGAGTAAAAGTCACCATTCTCTTCTAGTTTTCAAGTTCTTTGAGGATGGGTGTTGTACCAGTATTGCCAAGTATATTCCAAGAGATTCTGTGCTATCCAGTTGTAATGAACGAAGAATCACCTTGCATTTCTTGAATGTGACAAAGGATTTTTAAAAATACACCTTTCAACATGAATAGACCTAGAGAGTATTATGTTAAGTGAAATAAATCAGATGGAGAAAGACAAATAACATAAAATTTAATGCATCCTTCATTAAATTTATTCCTAACCATTTTATTATTTCTGATATTAATGAAAATCAAATTGCTTTAAATCCTATTTTCTAATTGTGTGCTAATAAATAAAGCAACTGGTTTTTATATTATTTAATTTTCAAAAATAGGGAGTTTTTTCAAGATATATTGACACTTCTAATTTTATTTCTTTGTAGCTAGGGCACATGCTGTGTGTGATTTTAATCCTCTTAAATGCATTGAGCCTGTGTTTGCTTCGGCAGCACATATATTAAATGTATTGAGCCTGGTTTTATGGCCCATCATTTGGTTTACATGCTACTTGTATGTTTATCAAGATTTTTAGTACAAAAGAAATAAAAAATTAAACTCTGCTTTCTTGTAGTTTGCCAGCCACATGGAAGTTAAACATGTAAACACATGGAACAATACAACAAAGTAAGGAAAGTATAAGATCGTATGACCAGTATGGATTAAGCACATAAATGATGAAAAGTCCTAAAAGAGAGGAGTCATCAGAGCAGGGGCTCCATTAAGGTATGTACCTCTCTACTCTTTCTGGAAAATGAGGGTTTAAGCCAGGTGTTGGGCATAAAATATTGGATTGGTAGTTGGAGAATGACTAAGTGAAATGATTGTTAACACTGTTAACAATCAACACTGATTGTTAACATTGTTAACAACACAAATGATTGTTAACATTGTTAACAAATATTGGGCAAATCATGAGCAGAAGACAGCATGGAATATCTGTCTTCCTTCTCTTTGGTCCTTCTTTTTTCCCAAGGGAATTTTTCCAACCTGTGTGTGTCCTGCTTAGTGATTAATGCTTGAGATACTCTCTGCTTCCCTCACAGAGCTCTCTGGGAAGAAGAAGTTTCAGGTGTAAATGCATTAAGGCATAAGCATTACGTATAAGGGAGGTCCATATACTAGGATAGCAAGGGGAGTAACAATAACTTATTTACTTTACATGGGGTGGCACCGGGAAGATCTATAGCAGGTGTCTTTTAGGATAGGTCTTTTAAACTGTGTCTGTCACACAGAGAGAATAGACGTTCCCAGCAGCATGAAACTCAAGTCAAATACAGCTTAGGGTGTTTATGATGGATAGAGGTATGAATTTGGAAAGCTGTGCTATAGCCAGATAATTAGAAAATTTGATTGTGCTATGGAGTTTATTTACAGTGATGAACATCATTAAATGTTTTTAAGCTGCACAGTGGCTTGATCATTTGTGTTTATAAAGATATCTGGCAGAATTGAGAAAGATGGATTTGGATGTCAGTGAAACTAAAGACAGGGAAACTAGTTGGGTGACCATGTTTTAAGTCAGGTGATCAATGATGACTCTGAGGCAGGAATTAATGTGAGACACGTAGGAGGTGGAATGATATAGACGACCGAGGATCAAAAAGAAGGGATCATGGGTAACTTTACCATTTCTAATGTGTGTGATGTGGATGTATGATGGTTTTATTAACAAGGAAAGGAATTGCAGGAGGAAAGACAGAATGGAAGAAACATTGAGTTTTCTTTCTTATAAATTGAACAGGAATGATCCATTAGTCAGTTTTACCTATCAATCTAAATATTAGGAATTGGCTAAGGGCTAGAGATATTTTACAAGTCATTAATATTTACTTGACATCAGTCAAACAGAGAATTAGATTTATTCCCAGTTGGTATGACTTAAGGAGACCAGATTGTTGAATGGGGATTAGGCTGAAGTAACTTTTAAGACTCCTGGGTCTGTGAGTAACTATTAGGATAGAGGGGTGGAAGAATATGGGATAATCAGGATATGGGGTGCTAGTGACAGATCTGAAATACTCTGTCAGTTTGTTTCTTAAACTTGCAGTCTTAAACAAGAGACATCTCATGAAAAAGATTAGGGGGAAATTAAACTCACAACATGTATTAATTAGAATATTTGGGGGCTGTGCAAGGAGACCAATTTGAGGTACTTTCATTAAAATAAAAGACTTGGGACTCCCTGGTGGTGCAAGGGGTTAAGACACAACCTATGAAGCTATCCGCAGCCTCCGCAGCACAAGCTCAATCCCTGGCCTGCCAGGGAGCAGCCCACATGGTGCAGCAGACCTCTCCTGACTCGCCCTCTGCTCCCCTCAGCAGTGTACTTCACACAGTCTGCCTGTTCGGTTTCTCACTCTGTCTCTGGTGAATCCTCTCGCTCCCCGCATCTCTGGCCTGTATCCCAGCTCTTGTATGCATAAATAAATCAATCTTTAAAAAAATAAAATAAGAGACCTTCTTATGAGAATTCAGTGGTATCCCATAAGAAGCCAAGGGTAAGAATGCTACTTACCCAGGAGGCAGACAAACATTGAGGATCTGGGTTTGGGTCCACTTTGTTTACTTCTTTTCTCTTTAACTCTCCCCTGTCTTCCATTCCCTCCAGACTTATGTTTTTCTATTTCTCCTGATGCCATAGCTGATAAACTGATGTTATAGCTCCAGAAACTCAGTGTTACCACGTCCCCATCCCCATTCTTCATCCCTGGGGAGGTTCTGATTGACCCAGCAAGGGTGAGATGCCCCATGGACATCCAATCAAATGTGTTTGTGTGTCTGTATTTAGGGGGCCAGTGGATTCCAGGCCAATTAAATCATACTATCTGGGGGTGGTATCCAGACATCAGTATTTTTTATAAGTGTCTCAGGTTGGGACACTTGCAGACAAAATGCCTAGTCTGGTGCATGCACAGGGCAGGTTCACCGTCGATTCCGGCAGATGGATAGAGAGTCCTGGAGCCCTCGATGCATTTTTACAGGACTTTAATACCCTCTCAGGGAACCAGGTACATAGGCACCCCAGGCAGGGAGGCTGGCCTGCAAGGAGGCAGGCTTAGGCAGGGGCAGGGCTGGGCTGGGCAGGGGGGAATGCAATCTTTGCGTTCTTTCTCTGGTCTTTCTCTTTCCGTGGCCTTGTGGTCTTGCCTCAGAGTGATGCAGCCCTTTTAGTCATCACTTCTAGGCACAGGTGTGTGAGCATTAACACACGCGCATGCTCCATGCTCCCTGGGCCCAGGTGTCCACAATCACAGGCGTGTGTGCCCCGAGCTTGGGCCCCTCATCCCGGGCAACCATGCTAGGGGTGGGAGGGAACAGAAAAAGCCTAATAATTTCGTTTACCCTACACCTAGGCTCTGCTGTTTTTCTGAAAATAACGACTGTGGTTGGGATGATAATGGTCCTACAAACAATGTCCATGTGTTACTACCAAGAGCCTGTGGAAACCTTATGTTACACAGTGTCAGAGAGGAGAGGATGTTCCCCCTTCTCCCATATCACCCCCCAACCCCTCTGACCTCTCCTTGGGCTGATGGAGAAATCAAATTAATATCAGACAGGTTAGTAGGAGAAAAAGTAACACATTTAATTACATACATATGGAGAATCGACACAGAAACAAAGATTCTGATTTTAGTGGGGGACGTGAGAGTATGCATCAGGAGCTAAAGAATGGGATAGGGGCCTGAGACTTTATGGAGGAAGGAGGGGGGACACACACAGGCGACAAGGAGAGTGACTTTAAAAAAGATTTATTTATGCATATGTAAGAGCAGGAGCGGACACTGAGCAGGTTTTCTATGATCCAGCAGACCGAGTAAAGGAGGAGTCAGAGTCCTTAGTGGCTTTTGCAGGTCTTTTATTGGGGTTCACCAGGCATATGGCAGGCAGGGGTACCGGGGGGCCGGGAGGCTGGCAGGCCTCCCAACCCCCAGCAAGTCTTCAAGTCTTCACTCTATCTGGTCTCTCTCTCTCTCTTTCTCTCTCTCTTTCTCCTGGCATCTCCGCGACACCACCCCTAAAAGCCCAGTCTCAGCCCAGGTGAATCCCACCTACCTATGCCCACACCCTATTCCAGGTGCCCGCCATCAGGCATGTATTCAGGACCACAAGGATCCATCATCTATCCTGATGGCGGGAGGGCAGAAAAGCCTGATATTTTTCCTTACCCTACAGCATACAAGAGCTGGGGTACAGGCCAGAGATGTGAGGGGTGAGAGGATCCACCAGAGACAGAGTGGGGAACAGAACAGGCAGACTGACTGAAACACACTGCTAAGGGGAGCAGCAGGCGAGACAGGAGAGGTCTGCCTCACCATGTGGGTTGCTCCCTGGTCGGCCGGTCCGGGAATTGAACTCGTGCTGCAGAGGCTTCTGATCGCTTCATAGTGCGGTGCTTAACCCCTTGCGCCCCAGGGAGGCCCAAGGAGAGTGACTCTTATGACAAAGACCAGATAGTCTATAATGAGATGTTGGCCTTGCCTTATAGACAGATTATGTAGCTAGAGAGGTTATTTCTGAGAAAAACCCTGATTCTGGATAATATCCCCAATTTTCATTTTTGTAGGTAGTTAGGGAATGGCCAGAGTTTCTTGTGAGACACCAGGGCCTCTATTGACATTAGCTCAAAATAATCCACATGCTAAAGTGACACATCTTGGGAAGGCCTGTTCTGAACTTCTCAGGGAGGCCTATCCTTTAGTGGCTGTAGGGGCAGGAAGGCACAGAGTAGGATCTCTGTGATCGGGGCAGATGGGTAAAGGAGAGTCCTTTGGCTTTTTTCAGGCTTTTTCTGAGATTTTACTAGTCACACGGCAGGCGGGGGGTGGGGGGGGAGACAGGAGGCTGGCAGGCCCCCTAACCCCTGGGAGGCCCCCAGCCTCCAGCAAATTTTCACTCTTCCTGGGCTCTCTGGCATTCTTTCATGGTCTCTGCTTCTCCTTTGTTGCTCTGCTGGTTCTGCTCTCTTCAGTTCCATTCTTGTTCTTGTTCTTCTCGTTATAGTTCTCTCTCCTTCTCCGGTTCATGCTGGCGTCCCCCTGACACCACCTTATAAGCCCAATCTCTCAGCCCAGGTGCGCCCACCTATGCATGCCCACACCTACTCCAGGTGCCCACCATCAGGCATGCATGGAGGACCGCAGGGATCCGTCATTAATGCTAATGGTGGGAGGGTGGAAAAGCCTGATAATTTTTCACTGACTACAGTGGAAAAAAGGAATTCAAGCTACAAATGGAATTAAAATTATTAATCAGCAAATCTCAAAATAAGGAGATCATTTTAGATTCGTTGGTTGGGCACAATATCATCACAAGGGTTCTTCAATGTGCAAAGGAGTAGGCAGAAGTATCAGAGTAATGGCACTGCTGGCTTTGAAGATGGAAGGAACCATGAAGCAAGGAATGTGGGTGCTCTGTAGAGTGTGGAAAAGAAAAGGGGTTCTCCTTAAAGCCTCTGTAAAGGTACTCAGCTCTGCTGATGCCTTGATTCTAACCCGGTGTGACCCTTTTCAGACTTCTGAACTCCAGAGCTGTAATAAATTTGTGTTGTTTTAAAATCACTAAATTTGTGGTCATTTTTTTTTTTTACAGAAGCCACAGAAAACCAATAGAGATTAGGGAAAAAAAAAACTGGCTAATACTTGAACGTGAGAGACGGAGAGAGATCAAATATCATGCCCAGGCTGTATTCCTTAAGCACAGTTGTTACCTTTGTAAACATTTCTTTTTGGGCTATCTAGAACCTTTGTCCTCAGAAAACAGCATCTCACCCTGTCCTTTGTTTTCATTTAGAAATTGTCTCTTCATTTTTTCCCTCAAACGATATGGTTCTCCTGAGGTACAGTTCTTCTGTTACACGTGTACTTTCTCTCCATGAATGGTTCTCACTCAAGCTCACATTCATGTTCTTTATCTGGCGTTTTATAAAGTGGAACTGAGGAAAGAGAGACCCTTCAATCTGGTAACAACTTGGGAGGTATAAACCCACAGTTTGTGAGAGGCTATGGTTCCAGGCCTGAAGAACATGGCTTTCAGAGTTTCTGAAAGAATGACTCTGTCAGAGAGCAGGATAGAGTCTAACCTGGAATTTGAGGCATTCCAGTTGCTGGTTCCATTTACTCCCAAGGCCAATTTACTTCATTTTTGTTTTGGTCACATCTATCAAAATATTCTGACAAATTCCAGCATAACATAAAAAAGAATAAGCCCAGTAATCAGATGAAAATGTAAAAACTCATGTACACGTGTAGGAAAGATACAAAAATTACCTTTATTAACCCAGTGCTGTTTTTAGCCCTTTCTGCATGTGAAACATTTCACTAGGGAAATGAATAAGACCAGGTCCTGCTTCCATGCACTTAGAAATCCATTGATCCTACAGACTTTGTATGCACGTGTACCAATATGCATACCCTCTTACAGGTCATTTCTGCCAACCCCCTATGCTTTTTTGGCAAATGCAAAACAAAAGTGAGTTCAAGGAATTCTGGTTTGTAAAATACACAAATGGAAGAACCACGAAGGTTAATGGAAAGAATTTCAGAATATTCAGATACCTAAGGGTAATTACCAGACTGTCCCCCAAATGCTGCCATCAGAGTCAAAATACTGGCCAGGAAGGGCTGTTGCTGTGGCCCTGTGGCAATTTTTTTTCATCCTTACTATGCCAAATGTTTCTGAATTCTATCATAAGTAAAGTCAAAAAAGAAAGGAAAAGTAATTTGGGGTAAATCACAGCCACAGCCCAATTCACTGTGGATTCACGCAGGTGTGTTTATTTTAATAGCTGATCGGAAGGCACGTGAGATAGCACAGCTGACCAGATTCTAAACAGAAAAGCATAGGACTTAAAACTAAGCACGCATGCAGCATGGAATAATAATCAAGTTAGCCTCCTTAAAATGCTAAATGCCAGAAAACCTGAAACCACTAGGGCAAAGTCCACACAGCAGAAGCCAAATATTGTTTCTCACAGGGACTTTTAGAAGGCTCAGATTCTAGAAAGCCTACTTTAAACGGCAGAGTCAAAGATGGGTCTTACTTGACAACCTGTGTTCTTCTCTCCAAGATATGCGGGTGGGTTTTTTTCAGGACTCTTTAAGAAAAAGCAGATTGTTGCCACCAAAAGTTCAGAAACAACAGAAATAGTTTGTTGCCAGGGAAAGGGCTGAGCTGCAGCGGTGGGCAAAGGTTGGGTAATCAACAACCATGATCTGGCTCGCGTACTGCAAAGATACACGTTAGCAAGGGTGCCCAGCACGGGCGTGTGCGTGTGCTTGTCTGGGCGCCCCTCACCTCCAGTGCGCTGCGTGCACCCCCGGGCGGGGGTCTGGGGAAGGCAGGGCGGAGAATGACGTGCGGTGAGACTGGCAAAAGGATGAAGGTTGGCAAAGATCGGGTGGTTTCAGAGAGGGGCGCGCGGGTCCCGTGAGGGCTGGCCGTTCTGGAGGATGAGTGTGGGGGTCCACCGAGAGGTTTCGACGACTTGTGTGCTAGCGTTCTGCCCGGTCGTCTAGGTCGTGGCGCTCGAGCCCCGGGCCCGGAGCGCTAGTTCTTCCGGACCCAGGCGTCGGAGGCCCCGCCCCTCCGTTTCCCACCCAGCCTGGCCCCACCCTCCCCTCCTAACCCCGCCCTGCCCGGCCCCCGCTATTTCCCAGCGCCCTGCCCCTCAGCTCCGGGCTCCAGGCTTCGGCTGGGCTCAGCGGCGGTGGGAGCGCGCAGGCGCGGCTGGAGGCTCGCGGACCGCGGAGTAGCGGCGCGGGGCGCGGTGAGTGGGGCGGCGGCGCGGGGCTCAGCGGCGGGGACGGGGTTCGGCGGAGCATCTGGGCAGGGGACGGGGTGTGTGGGGGTAACTGCGCCCGGAAACCTTCCTTTCCGTTAGGAGACACGGGCCAGGCGTGCGGTGGCGGGGGAGCCCACGCTGCTTGAGGGTGTCCCCGGCCGCGTGGGGAGCGGAGTGCGTGCCGGCGGGAGCCGGGGAGGGTACGTGTGCCGAGACAGGAAAGCAAAGGGTTTCGGAGGCTGGAAGTCCGTGCTCAGGCTTGGCAGGAGCGGGAAGCCAGCCAAGGGTGCTGGAGGGTGTCCCAGCTTCAAGTTCAGTCCCCCCGCTAGGTGCCCCTGAGCGGCGTCACGGGCCCACCCCTTCCCCCGCGCTGCCGCCTCCAAGTGCTGAGTTGCCAGGACTCTTCCTCCGGCTAGGGTGAGGATTTGGGGGAGGTGGGCTGTCGCTCCGGGCTAGTGCCAGGGAGGGCGTGGCGTTCCTGTGACTTTCCTTCACCCCCACTCCCGGGAATGTGTCCGTCTTCTGGTCCATTGTATTCATGAACATTTTAACAAAGACTATGACTGTTTTCTAGCCTGTGGCGGGTGACAGCGGGGGCGGGTCAGGGGAGGGGGGGCTCGTGCACGAGGTCGCGGTGCAGCCCTGGGGGACCGGGGAAGGAGGGGGGTGGGGCTGGCTTGAGGGGAGTGGGAGGAAGGGAACGACCTTCCTTACTGCCTCAGCTTTTTCCTTCTTCCTGGTCCGCTGATTTTGATCATTGGTACGAACAGCCTCGAGAGGGATAGGGCTAGAAATTAGTGTGTTCATGCTGTTGCTGCAGCCATTGGTTTTCTAATTGCGCTATTGATGTATTTTCTAAGTGTCCCTTCAGGAGAAAAGCGAAGCTAATGGAATTTAAGAGGAAATAATTGAATGAAAGGGTGAAGAGGTGGAGTGTCAAACTTAGAGCTACATGAATACCTTGTGATCGTCACAGTAAATCAGGCCAGTCTTTGAAGAATAGGAAGGTGCGTAAGTTAGGGTAACTAAGAAGTTGATTAGGTGGCTGTTGATTGATTCAATCAAGAGATTATTGGATGCGGCTGTGCTCCTACGTTCTTGGGCCAACTCACTTTAGAACCCTTAACGAAAATAGGAATATCGAACACTCAGGCAAATGTGTTTTTGGATAACGTTCCATGTGCTTTCATTTTCCAACTTAGGATCTTTTTCAAAAGTAGTATAAGTGCTCCCTAGCCCAGATACTGATATTTTTACTCATTTGTTTAACTTAATACAAGAAAACAAACTGAACTTCTTCCTCCTCCACCCCTTTCCCTTGATTGTGAATCCTGTTTTATAAACATTTACTTTCAAACCTGAAGTGTGTTTAAAGGCACAATCCTCCCTCCCCCGAAGCATTTCTGCTTGTGTTATTGGCATTTTACTCTTTCTTTTCTGGTTATTTTAAGTTAAATGCTGCCAACATTACCAAATTTGGGAAGGGAGGTGTTAGAGGTATCTTTTTTTTCTTTTCCAGTAATGAACTCCTTATTCATCCTTCCATACTAGCCCAATTCACTTCTTGGGAAAATTTTCCAGCTGTCCTAGAATGAATCACCCCCTTTTCTGCTAAACGGATAAAACTGACCTTATTTCTCTCAGGCTCAGCCTTCTCTGTTACCCAATGCCTAGGTCTGCTCAATATATTGTAAGTGCCTAGAAAGTGTACTTACAGTTACATGTTAATAAATGTTCAAAAGATAATTCATAATCCATAAAGTTCATGGAATAATAGAAGAAAATCAGAATGCTGAATGCTGTTTGGAACATGAATAAGAAATGAATATGAAAGTATGTTCCCATATATTCTGTAGTTGATCCTTCTAAAAGAGGTATAAAAACTGTGATAGAGACAAAATAGGAATCAGAAAATGGCAAAAATTTTTAAAAGGGTCAATTTCTAATAAACTAGTGAAAAGTGAACACAGAAAAAAAATGAATCATGTGTTAAATGATGCAAATATTGCACTGCCAGAGTTTAGGACTTTACACGTGTGTCAATAGCTGACCAGATGACATACTTAGAACGCAAATGTAACTGAAAGAAACCAACCTAGTCAGCTGTATTGTACTCCTAAATCTCAAGGTGGTTTGCACATTGGGCTAAAGGGTCTCTTCATGTTAAAGTGCCCTTGATAGGCTTGTTCTGTTTCTGCCAGGCTGTCTTTGACATCTCCCAACTCCCAGCATTATTGGCCTTTCTGGTTACTTTCAGCTCATAACAGGTGTTGTCTTCCTCTTGGTTCTTGCCACTTCATCACCTCCACATCTAGCTTTCATCTCCTGAATGGATTTACCCATTGCAGAGAATATCATGAGCAAATCATCACTTAATTTAAACCCTAATCAGTTAGAGTTGACTAACTGGCTACAGTCCAGGTTCCTGTACTTATGAAGCAGAGAATCTATCCTGGCTATTAGTAACTTCCCTTTTTCTACCCTCACTTTATTTATCCCCTTTCCACCTAATTATCAAAGTGCTTTTTCTCCATGTCACTTTTTTCTTTTTTTTTAATAACTTTAACCATTGTTCCCTAAACATTTTATTAGTGCCTGACTTTTATTTGTAAACATTGGGACGCAGAGAAGATGAACAGAATCCATGGAACTTTTTTTAAAAAAAGATTTATTTATGCATACAAGAGCCTGGGGCACAGGCCAGAGATGTGGGGGTTGAGAGAGGGGAGCAGAACAGGTAGAGTGACTGAAATACACTGCTGAAGGGAGCAACAGGGAGACAGGAGAGGTCTGCCTTGCCATGTGGGTTTCTCCCTGGCCAGCTGGGGATCGAACTGGTGCTGCAGAGACTGCAGATTGCTTCATAGTGTGGTGCTTAACCCCTTGTGCCACCAGGGAGGCCCCATAGAACTTTAAAAAAAATTCTATATCTGTGGCCTTTAGATTATAATTTTTTTTCAGTAAATCAATCTGTGATTATGGTTTACTTCTTAAGGAGTTCCCTCTTTCCGCACCTAGATTTCCTGCCAACATTTCTGGTTTTTCCTATAATTGTTTGACCAGTCAACTTCAATCACTTCTGCTGAGTCTTCTTTTTAGGACTTCCTTTAAGACTTCCTTTCCTACTCTATGTGAGAGACAATAATATGGTGGTCAAGGACATGGAATTTGGAGGGAAAATGTTCTGCTTCTTTCTCTAAGAGTCAGTTTTCTCATCTGTAACAGTTACAATAACTGATAAGTGAGATCAAGTATGTTAACATATTCTCATAATACCTAGGGCATATTGTTTGCCCTAAAAATGGTAGTTATTATCATTGGTGGCTATTATTATTTGTAAACTGCCATTTCTCATGAGAAACATCATTTTGATAGCAATTAACTTTAAAATGTGGATGTATTCACATCTACCCTGTTTGAGCGACTCCCTCACAGAGGATCCCTGCTATATATATGGATTTCTCCCATATATCTCCAGCAGAGAGAACATGGTTAAGCATAGTGGATCACAAACACTAGCATGCACGATAGTCACAAGAATCATGTGTGGGATGGGGCCTGGGAATTATCATTTCTAATAGGGTTCCAAATGATAGTGATGGTGCTGGCTCTCAGATCACCCCGAGTGGTGCTGATCTTGATGGCATTCAGACAGGTTGGCAGGGAGGAAGGGAGAGGAGACCAGAAAACCAAAAAGTTAGAGATGTTAAGAGAGGAGTGCTTCAAATTGGTAGTATCAGATAGCATGTCAAGTTTAGAAACAACGGGACTAAGAGCACAGTTAGATTTGTTAACCAGGAACTTTTTTGTTTATTTTGTGTTTGTGTCAGGTACAGAGGATTGATTTAATTATACTCCTGAAATGGTGGACTAGTATCAGTATTACGACCGTGAAACAAATGGCAAATATTTGAGGCAATGGTTCTTAATCTGCAGTGTGCATTAGACTTTCTTTTGGAGCTACTTAGGACTAGTGCCCCTTCCCTTAATGTAAACCCATCAAATTAGAATTGCAGAGCATGGAACCTGGGCGTGAAAAAGTTTTAGGCGATTTTGATGTGCATCCTAGTTAAGAAACACTTCTTTGAACAATGGTGGTCTGTAAGTAGAAGGAGTGAAAATATTTTTTTTAATTGTTGGCAAATGGAGAAAGGAAGAAAAAGATTGGGATTTGAGAATTTTAAGCCATCAAGAAAGTGGGAATTTGTAGAGTTGAAAATCCTCCTGGAGAAGGGAAGTGATGAGGTAGTAATGCTAAGTGGATAAAAAATAGGGTCCTAGGGCTGGAGTAGAGAAGGGAATCAGAGGTACCAAGAAAAGAGGAGGAGAGATCAACTGAAGAAAAATATATCTAGGGCCTCCCTGGTGTCGCAGGCAGTT
Source organism: Talpa europaea (assembly GCF_964194135.1). Classification (NCBI taxonomy): domain Eukaryota; kingdom Metazoa; phylum Chordata; class Mammalia; order Eulipotyphla; family Talpidae; genus Talpa; species Talpa europaea. The sequence goes on from NC_140081.1 coordinate 22,820,584, forward strand.
GAGCACTGTACTGTGAAGCTGTCTGCAACCTCTGCAGCGTTGGTTTGATCCCGGCCAGCCAGCAAGGGTCCCACATGGGGCGGCAGATCTCTCCTGTCTCCCCTGCTGCTCCCCTCAGCAGTGTATTTCATCAGTTTGCCTGTTCTGTTCCCCACTCTGTCTCTGGTGAATCCTCTCACCCTCCCACGCATCTGGCCTGTACCCTGGTTCTTGTATAAATAAATCTTAAGAAAAAAAAGAAAAAGAAAAAATATATCTAAAGGTAAAGAGGGGAGAAGTTGAAGCAGCATTCTTTAAGGGTGGTTTGTTTGCACACTACTGTTCAGTGGAATTTAAAAAGCCCATGAACCCTATGGCTTTTTCAGCTTTAATAATGCTGATAAATGAATTAGTAATTTCAGCTATTCATAGCTACCTCTAATAGTTACACCATTGTTTTTTCAAACTTTTCTCATTTAGAAGAATTTTTAAATTACATTTAGACATACTGAGCTGTCATGCTGTTGTCCTAGCCCTTGCTGGAAGATGGACATAAGTTTGTATATGATTATTCACCAACTAATTGTATACCTATCAATTGCCAGACATTATTCTGAGCACTGGAGATACAACAGTGAATATAACAGTTGTATTTTATTGGAGATTTTTGTCACCAAGTAGCTTATATTCTATTTGAAGGAGGCCGGTAATAAAATAAAACATGAACTATCAGTTTATGGATGTACATATCTATTTGTCTATCTGTCTACCTATCATCACATAGCGCTGCTTGCATTCTTTGGAAAATATAAAACGGGGAAGACAAATAGTGGGAGTATTGGAGAGTGGTGATGTGATCAGGGAAGACTTTGCTATCAACAGAGGCTTGTAAGCAATGAGAAAAACATTTGGATGACGAGAAGAGCTTTCTAGACATGGAGGCGAGCAAGTGCAAATGGTACCTTTTGGAGACCTTTTTGCTGGGAATCACAAAGCAGTCAATTGGGACTAAAGAAGCACAAATGAGGGAGGATGAATAATAAGAAACAGGGTCTGATAAATAAGTTGTTTTAGAGGGTGAGAAGATCTTGTAAGGCATTGTAAGGTTATCTATGGAATGAGAAGAAAAACCTTGCAGGCTTTAAAGAGAGAAATAGTCCAGTCTGGTTTCTATTTTGTAAGGATCAATCTGAGTGCTTTGCGGAGAATGGATTGCAAGGAGAGCCAGAACAGAGCGAAACCAATTTGGAGAGAGGTTATGGTGACTTGGACCAAGTAGTATAATGCTGGAGGTATAAGGATCAGATTTCCTGCTCATTTATTGGAAGGGGAATGTGACAAAGGACAAGAGTCTAGCATGGTGCCAAGGATTTTGATAAGAGCAATTGGAAGGGGGGAGTCATTTTAATGATGGAAATTTCAGGAGGAGAAAACTCGAGAAGAAAACCCAAAGATTTGGTACTAGGCATGCTGAGTTTGGGATAACTATTTGATATCCAGGTAGAATTTAGAATAGAGGTATGGGTAGACATGAAACTCTGGAAATGGATCAAATCATTACAAGGGAAGAAGAGAGGTCATCCATTTGCTTTCTTAAAAATTAATGTACATTTTTTTTTGTGGGGGGCACCTTAGGTTCACGGCAAATTTTTTTAGAAAGTACAGAGTACCCATATGTACCCCTCATCTCAGACACACATGACCTTCCTCACTGTCACTATCCTGCACTATGTTGGTACATTTGTTATAAGCCATGAACCTACCCTGATTCATGATTATCTAAAGTCCGTGATTATCAACTAAAGTCCACATTAGGCTTCACTCTTGGTCATTGCACAGTCTATGAATTTGGACAAATGTTTACTACTATATATCTACCATTACAGTATCAAGCAGAATAGTTTCATGGCCCCAAAACTTTTCTGTGCTCTGCCTGTTCATTCTCCCCAGCCCCTGGAGACCCTGATCTTTTTACAATTCCAGAATGTCTATCTTTGGGGTTACACCTTATATGGGCTTTTTACATTGGTTCCTTTCACTTAACAGTATGCTTTTAATTTCCCTTCATGTCTCTTTCATGACTTGATTGCACTTTTTTTTTTCAGCACTGAGTAATATTCATTGTCTAGATAAACCATGAATTTTTTATTCATGAACCTTGGTTGCTTCCAAGTTTTAGCAGTTGTAAATAAACTGCTTGGAGGTTTATGTTTTTGCATTTTACATTTAATCTATGATCTATTTTGAGTTAAATGTTGTGAAGTGTAAAATCTGTGTCTAGATTCCTTTTTTATTTTTATAAGTGGATGTCCAATTGTTTCAGCATGATTTGGTGAAAATACTGTCACTGCTCCATTGTATTGTCTTTGCTCCTTTGTCAGTGCTCAATTGTATTATTTCACCAATACCACACTCTTAATTATTGTACCTTTATAGTCAGTCTGTAAATAGTGTAGTGTCAGTCTTCCAACTTTTTCTCCTTCAATATTGAATAGACTATTCTGGGTCTTTTGCTTCTCCATTTAAATTTTGGAATAACTTTGTCAGTATCCACAAAATAACTTGCTAGGATTTTGATTAGGGTTGCATTGAATAAATAGACAAACTTGGGAAGAACTGACATCTTGACAGTTTTCAGTATTTCCATCTATGAACATGGAACACTTCTCCATATACTTTCATGATGTCTTTTATCACTGTTCTTTAGTTTTCCTTATTTAGATTTTGCTTGCCTTGAATTTATTTTGCTGTTGTATTTTTCAAAGATGGAAGCTTAGATTGTTGATTTTAGATCTTTTGTCTAATATATGCATTCAATGCTATAAATTTCCTCTAAGCACTGCTTTAACTTCATCCTACAATATCTGATAAGTTGTATTTTCATTTTCATTTAGTTCAAAATATTTTAAAATTTCTCTTGAGTTTGTCTTTGACTCATACATTATTTTGGAATCTTCCAGTTATTGTACTTTAATGATTTCTGGTTTAATTACATTGTGTCCCAGAGGAGCCATTATATGAATCCTATTATTTAAAAAATTGCTGAGGTGTGTTTTATGTTCCAAAAATTGGTCTATCTTGGTGCATAATTCCATTGAGCTAGAGAAAAATGTGAATTCTGCTGTTGTTGGATGATGTAGTCTAAATATCAATTTTATCCAGTTGATTGATGGTGCAGTTACATACTTAACTGATTTTCTGCCTGCGGGATATGTCTATTTCTATTAGAGGGGTGTTTAAGTTGGCAGCTACAATAGGAGATACATCTGTTTTTCTGTGCAGTTCTGTTGGGT